>NC_077233.1:142875212-143595212 GCF_027887165.1 Monodelphis domestica | reverse complement strand
GATTTGATGAGAGAGTTCAGGCTCACAATGGGTAAGAAAGGGCAGTTCTCTGAACCTAGGCATGCACCCTTTGTAACTTGGTGTGTTCTTCCTGGTGGATGTGAGTAAGAAGCAAGTCTTGGATAGCACTCACCATTGTTGACATCCTATCACTGTCACTGGATTCTCTGACTTTGAAAACCTGGCAACGTCACAGCATCCTAGAAGCCCTTATAATATGGTGGCTATTGTCATGTCATACTTGTGGCTCTCAAAATACCTTATCATTGTTATAGGCTATTCCAGTCAGTACATCCTGGTGTTGTAACAACATCTATGATATCTTGGCAACCATCATGACAAATTGATTCAATTCAACAAGCACTTATTAAATATCTCCTGTACACCAAGCCCAGTGATGGGCATTGGAGGCCTGTTTTTTAATCAGCCTGAAACAAATTGGTCAGTAAGTTAGTCAACAAGCATTTAGACTACTAAGTGTCAGGGACTATGCCAAATGTTAGGGATACAAAGAGACAGAAAATAGTTACTTTCCTCAAGGTCCTCATAATCTCAATCTATGATTTTATTTGTATAGGGAACTCCTAGTGAGGAGACTCTCCATACCAACGTAGACAGGCAACTTTTCTGATATTTATAGTTTTAGAGAGTTCTCTAGGGCACCAAGGAATTAGATGATTTGCTCAGCCAACATGGATCAAGAGTTCAGGTTTGAACCTAGGTCTTAGATGACTTTAATATCAGTTTACCATCTTCTGTGCTGCTTTTCAGGTTCTGGGAATACAGAGCCAAAAATGAAACCATCTTTGCCCTTGAGAAGCTTCCATTCCATCTATATTTCATCATCTGTCGTCCTGGCATCTCCAGGCAACATGAGAGCATCATGGCTGCCATGATGACACCGTGACATTCAGAGATAGGACAAATATTTTGGACAACAGCACCTGCCTTGGGGCAGCAAGGTGGCTCAATGGATAGAGAGCCAGGCCTAGAGATGGGAGATCTTGGATTCACATCTGGTCACAGATACTTCCTAGCTTGGTGACCCTGGGCAAGTCACTTAACCCCAGTTGCCTAACCCTTGCCACTCTTCTGCTTGCAAACCAATACTTGATGTTAATTCTAAGACAGAAGGTTGAGTTTTAAAAAACACCAGTATCTGCCTCTGTCATCTAAATACTGTCCCAACTGCTCAGAACAATATTTCTTGGAGCTAAGGAGGTGATCAGGGTCTCTATCTACAGTTCATAGATCCCAGGAGAAAGAAGGCTTATAGAAGCAGAGGGGTTAGTCAGTTATACAGATATGGGCACTCTTCAAAGACTAGTAGAACACAGGACTTACATAGTGACCAAGGAGGGGACATCCTGGGGGACAATCAAAGTCAATGTAGATTCATTGAACACGGGCAGAAAGAAGTACAGCTCTTCCTGAAAGGTCGTATTCCAGTCTGCAGTGGTGAAGGTCTCCCTCTCGACTGATGTGAGGGTCAAGAAACTTGTCAATAGCCACCTTGCAGGCTCTGCATGGGGTAGGACTTGGATTTTGCACCGAGAGAAGCCCTCAAATGAGAAAGACATAAAATTTGGAACTTTTGCTGCATTGAGGGACTAAGGATCTACAAGGTAAAACTTCTTGATGATGAAAGCTATCACTGAGACAGATGGTCAAGGTGGGTTTAAAAGAACAAATAAGTCACTGACTCATTTTCTAGAAGCATTTAATCATTCTCCTGCCTCTTAGCAGGGACATTTCTCTTTAGATAATGATTTTTATTGATATAGTTTGTTTTACCTACATTTCCTCCTAAATCTCTCCCCACCCCTTTCCTTATAATAAAAAAATTTTTTTTAAGAAAAAGAGGAAGAGGGGCAGTTAGGTATCTCAGTGGTAGAGAGTCAGGCCTTGAAATAGGAGGACCTGAGTCCAGATCCTGTGACTCTGGGCAAGTCACTTAACCTTAATTGCCTAGTCCTTACTGCTCTTCTGCAATAGAACTGATACATTGTATTGATTCTAAGTCAGAAGCTAAGGGTTTAAAAAAAGAAAAAGAAAAAAGGAGAAAGAAGAGGAGGAATAGGAGGAAGAAGAAGGAGGAGGAGAGGAAGAGGAAGAAGAAAAGAGAAGAAGGAGGAGATGAAGGAGGAGAACAACATAGAGAACATTACAAGATGTAAAATTAATAAAAAGTTTTCATACAAATAAAACCAATGAACCAAGATTAGAAAGGAACAACAAACTTAGAAAAACTTTTATGACAAATTTCTCTGATAAAGATCTAATTTCTCAAATATGTAGAGAACTAAATCAAATTTATAAGAGCCATTCCCCAACAGATAAATGGTCAAAGGATATGAAGAAATCATTAGAGAAATGCAAATTAAAAGAACTCTGAGGTACTACTTCATACCTATCAGATTAGCCAATATGACAATAAAGGAAAGTAATGAATGCTGGAGGGGATGTGGCAAAATTGGGACACTAATGCATTGTTTGTGGAGTTGTGAACTGATCCAACCATTCTGGAGTACAATTTGGAATTATGCCCAAAGGACTATAAAACAGCATATATCCTTTGATCTAGTAATACCACTACTAGGTCTGTTTTCCAAAGAGATTTTAAAAAGCAGGGAGGACCACTTGTATAAAAATATTTATAGCAGCCCTTTTTGTGGTGGTAAAAGAATTGGAAATTAAGAGGATGTCTATCAATTGTGGAGTGGCTGAACAAATTGGGGTATATGCTGGTGATGGAATACTAACTATTGTGCTATAAGAAATGATGAACAGGATGACTTCAGAAAGAACTGGAAAGACCTACGTGAAGTGATGAAGAGTGAGATAAACAGACAATTAAAGGACTTATGCCAAAGAATGCTATCCAGCTCCAGAAAAAGAACTGTAGGAGTCAGATGCAAATCAAAGCATACTTTTTTTTCACTTTTGTTTATTTGGGTTTTTATTTTGGGATTTGGATTTTATGTGATTATTCTCTTAAAAATGAACAATATGGATTTTTTTATATGAAAATACACATTTAACCTAGAATTGCTTACCATCTCCAGGAAAGGGGAGGGAAGAGAGAGAAGGAGACAAATTGGATCATATAACTTTAGGAAACTTATGTGGAAAATTGTTATTACATGTAATTGGTAAAATAAAATAGCTTTACCAAAAAAAAAGTCTTCCTGGCTGAGGACTCTTCCTCCTTCAGTTTGTTACCCATTCTGTTATGTGGGACCAATCCATGATTCCAGGTAAAGACTTTAGAGAAGAAACCTTAGAGCAGTCCTTCCCCTGCATGGCAGACTGGCCCCGGCACTTACTGAACGGGCAGTCCTGGTGAATGTAGTCAGGATCTCATGTATGGCCTTTGTAGAACTTTGCTGAAAGAACTGTGTGAAACGGGGGTCCAGTTCAGCTGTGGTCAGCAGGTCCGAACAGGCCAGAGCATCCCCCAGCTGGTTATTTGTGAGGAGGTCCAGTACAGCACCCTATGGGAGCAAGGAGTGGTTGACATTCCTTTTTAGATCAGACCAAGGCTGTTCACTTTGATACCTTTTACTCTCTTCTCAAAAGTTCTACCTGTATCAAACTTGGGGATCCCTGAAGATAGGGTCATGTGCTCTCCATTAGAATAGGGATTCCCCATAAAGTTGGATCTCCTCCTCAGATCAAGAGACCCACCTTTCTCTGAAACCCTGAAGGGCAGGGCTATTTGTTCTCTTTCTTCTGTACCTCCCCATCCCGCATCCCACTCTAGAGCCCCCAAACTCATATTGACCTTTTGTAAAGAATTGGCTCAAGCCCCTAGTTACCACTTTCACTGACCTAGTCCAAGACGCAGGCTTAAGTCTGCAGAACTCTCCAATAAGCCTGTCAATGGAAAATCTATCATAGGACCATTCCCTGACAACTAGACTCACCACATCAAACTTTTGGTGGTAGCTGACCAGCTGGAGATACATGGCCTCCTGGGAAAACCTTCCCAAGTACTTTGTAAGCCAGTTCCTGGTGCTGGTCTGTTGATCACAAGCAGGACCTGTAGTAAAGACACCCAACATGGCAGGGTAAGGGAAGACTTGTAGTCCTGAGGGGCAGAACATTTGAGTGCCCCCAAGAAGCGGGGTCTGGGCAAGGTCTGGATAAGGATGGAATCTATGAAGAAAGGGTTGTCTTTTGTGAACTTCGGGAATAATCTGGTACAGGGGAGTACTGTAAGTGTTTTAGAATTCATTCTTGGGGGAAAATGTTTATATGATAGATGATACACTTAAATTTAATCAAGTTCAATCTGCATTATTGACATTTTTCTCCATCACTTTCTTACACTTAGGCAATCAACAAAGCAATAAATTGAGCCCTGATTTATATTGTTTTGCCAATTTCTGAGAAGTAAATGCTCACACTGAAAATTTAGCAGACTCTTCTCTGGCTGGGTGGAGTTGGCTCCAGCATACCCTCACCTATTTATCTGTCATTCTACTTTTGAGGCAGTGGGATACATTAAGAGACAAAAGCAAACCACTATATGTTACCATTAATCTCCTAGCCTTAGAGAGAAGATCACTGATAATCACTGAGCAAAGCGACTAAGGAATAACATAGGCAGAACCCCAAACACCCATCAGCAGCCAGAATCCTAACTGGCAGATCCTAAATCTACGATTGCAGAACCGACAAATGAGCTGGACCGATTTAATGGGCAAAGGCAAGTCGCTCCCCAAAATGGGAGTTGGAGGTGGGATGGCAGTTATAAACTGAACAGTGAGAGAACTGAAGCTAGTTAGATTAATTTGTGTATCCTCAGGATAGGACTGGATAGCTGTTATATGCTAAATACCTTAGCTCGGCATATCATTTCTGAATTCATAATTTCTCTTTTAGTACATTAAAAATGAACATTGGTTTGTTTTTAGTGTATTAGGGTAGATGTACACATTCCAGCAAATGTATTTGCAACTATTAGGTGGTCAATGCTCTGTGATTTAGAAATGTACTTTTCAGTGTGTACTTTCACTTTTAAAATGCCTGTTTTGAGCTTTAGAATAAATCATATGAAACCTCAAAAAATGTGGTAAGAATGGGAGCAATTGAGGTTAAGTTACTGGTCCAGAAATACCTCAGGTCATATTTGAACCCAGGTCCTTCCAACCCCAGACCTGGCATTCCTTCCTTCTTGCCATCCAAATAGGGGCAAATCATGGAACTTCAGAATGATCGACTGGTAGACGGCTTATGAAGGTCATTGAGAGGTATTGGTGTTGGAGGCTGCTTGTAGTATAGTGGCTTGAATGCTGGACTTGGGGGGCCTAACTTCAAATCCTCCCTCAGGCGTGTAAGGACTGGGGGATCCTGGACAAGTTGTAAGATCTCTCTTGGCTTCAGTTTCTTCTATAAAATGGGGATAACAACAGCACCTACTGCTTCTCAGGGTTGTTGTGAGAAAGAATGTGCTAGAAAGATCAATGGTAGACTGATGTGCTAAGTCTGACTCCCCTTTGGGAAGGAAGGAGAATGGACAGAGTCAAGCTAGAGGGATTGGAGGAGGACATTGTTGTGGGGAGGAGACGTGGAGTTACCTGTATTTGGGGACTTCTGTGTTAGAAAGGATGTGAGAAAACTAAACACATCTGACTTCTGGGTCTGGATCAGGTCATCATATTTGGTGCTAATGGCTGCGACTCTGGGAAGAGGTAAAGAGTCACATTGTTGTTAGTCCTGCAGGTGGTTGTCTCTTACAGGCTTCCATCTCTGGGCAAGGTTCCCCTGAGACCCTGGCTGGTGGACTCCCCACTCCAGTCTACTCAAACAGCTATCTACAGGCAATGTGGATTAGTGGAAAGAGTCAGGAGACGCAAGTTTGAATCTTCTTTCCGGCCCCTAATAGTTGTGTTACCATGGATAAATACTGTTTGAGCCTCAATTTCCTTATCCACAAAATGGGGATAATAATATCCATATGATGGACACTAAGGCACAGAGAAGTTAAGTGATTTGCCCAGTATCATACAGTTGGAAGTGTCTGAGGCAGGATTTGAACTCAGGGCTATCCTAATATCAAGTGTATCTGCTCCCATTTGTTCCTACCAGTGGAGAGGATATGGAGAACTCAATGATAAAAATACCACTGCTCTTCCATTGTTTCAGAGCTGCCACATGGGTTCTCTGGGCCACTCTAATTCCCCTTTTGGTGGATTTAGAGTCTCTCCCTTTATTCACCTCAGAGAAAAAGTTCAGACCAAAAACTAGCTCATTTACCTCTACAGGGACATTCAACCTTAGGTGTAAGTGGAGACTACCATGGAGATGAGGGATTACTGATAATTCTGTGTTATCCAAGTTCACCTTGTCTTTAGCTTTTTTCATCTAGTCTGATGAGATTTCAACAGCAAAGGGAAATCTCACTGTAGAAACTCTTCATAGAAACTCACAATCAACAAATTGGCTTAAGGAGTTGACTTGGGAACTGAGAAGTCAAGTCCCTTTGCCCATGGTCACATAGCTAATATGGATGAGAGGAAGGTAGAAGGGAAAGGGAATAAGCTATGGGCCAGGCACTGTGATAAATATATTTTACAAATACAGCCTTTAAGGTAAATGTTATTATTGTCTTCATTTTGCAATTGGGGAAACTGAGGTAAACAGAGATCAAGTGATTTGCCCATGGTCACATAGCTAGTATTTGAGGCTAGATTTGAGTCCATGTCTTTGTGATACTAAGTCCCATACTCCTAACCTTAATCCTAAACCCTAAACTCTAATCCAAAACCCTAACTCTAACCCTAACCCTAAATCCTAACTCTAAACCCTAGCCCTAAATCCTAAACCCTTACCCTAAACCCTAACTCTAACCCTAACCCTAAATCCTAACTCTAAACCCTAACCCTAAATCCTAAATCCTTACCCTAAATTCTAACCCTAAACCCTAACCCAGCACTCTACCCACTGAGCCACCAGGTACTTCTCACCCTTAGTTGTCCCTGTGAATTTGGACTGAGTTGTCTTTGGTTCTTAGTATCAACCTCAATCTGAGAGCCTCATTGGCTTCACAGACATCTTCCTCTTTCTCCAGACCAAGCCCAACCTCTCCTTCCCTACCTTGGTCCCAACTCACAGAGCTCTATAGGGACCACAAGGCAAGGCAACAGGGATGTGATGGAGGACAGATGCATCAATGGTGTCCAAGACAGATGCCAGTCTTTTCTGAAGCCATTGGTGAGCCTCAGATTCAGTGAGGGTGGGGAGCTGGGATCCCAGCTGCTCCAAGGTCCGAACCAGCATGGTATGTCTCATGTCCATGGAGATGTTCCAGGGCTAAGGGGAGAATGGAGGACAGTCCCCTTCAGGAAGTCCCTTGGGCTGGAAGCCTTATCCCCAACCAGACCCAGAAGGCAAGATCTCCAGCCTGGGCTAAGAACATACTATGTCCTACTGTGAAATAACTTCATTTTTCTGCTGTCCTTCAGAGGGCAGAACAGCATCATGGGTTCAGAACATGTGGTGATGACAGTGAAGGGCAACCTTTTGAGCTTGTTGAGTCAAAATTCACCAAAAAACCGAGCATAACTCAGGTGGTGTGTCACTTTGAGAAAAAAAAAAACGTTCTTCTCGGCATGCAGCCCCATACTTCTCTGTATGCAGCCGTGTGTCATAGAAAATGGCTAGGCATGTCAGTGCTGACACATGTGCCCTAGGTTCACCACCACGGGGTTATGGGAACCCTGTGAGATTTCATAGGATCATAGAATGTTGTTTGAGCTGGACATAGCCTTAGAGACCTTCTAGTCCAATCTTCTCATCTTGTAGTTAAGGAAACCAAGGCTCATGCATCTCACCCAAGCTCCTAGCACTAGTTCATGGCAGAACCCCTACCAGAACTCAGGTTCCATATCTAAGCAGAGAACTGACTTCCCAGTTTAGTGGCCTTTCTCCTATATTGCCACATATCCATTCAATAGATTAGGTGAGCCCTGCCATACAAAGAAACAGATAAAATGGGGCTGCCATCCTTATTCATAAGGGGAGGTTTTCTGTACGGGATGATTAGTGGATCTTCCCACTCCAGCCTTGGGGGACCAGCTCCCCAGGGCCTTCCTGACCCTCAGAGGCAGAGGCTCACTTGTTAGACCAACCTCAGAATGAGGCTCTAACTTTGGGGTTGGAGTTGTATTCCTGTCCCCTTCACCAGCCTTGGTCTGTTTCTTTACCTTTGTCTGGGGGATGCTGAGCTCATCCCAGAAGTCAATCAGGGTCTGGCTTCCAGGGATGGCTGCCAGCCGGTCAAACACCTTCTGGATACTGGTCACAGAGATGGCTCCAGGGATAGTCCACAGCTGGCCCAGTTGGAATGGCGTCAGTTCTTCCACTCTCTGTATCTGAAATTGGGTGGGTGGGTAGGAATCGGAAGAGTTAGGGCCAGGCCAAGATGAGAAGTCTCTAGGCTCAGCATCCTCTGGCATCTCAATGCTGGCCTTTTGCTTCACATTTGGGGTGAGAGATTTATGTCTTCTCAGAATTACTTGTCATAGAACATAAGATGTAAAAGAGACCTTAAAAAGTATTTGGAGGGGCCAGTTGGGTGGCTCAGTAGATTGAGAGTTAGGTCTAGAAATGGGAGGTCCTGGGTTCAAATGTGGCCTCAGATATTTCCTAGCTGTGTGACCCTGGGCAAGTCATTTAATTCCCATTACCTAGTCCTTATTGCCCTTCTGACTTGGAACCAGTACATAAGATTGATTCTAAGACAGAAGATAAAGGTTTAAAAAGAAAGCTTTTGGAGGGGCAATTAGGTGATTCAGTAGATAGAGCAATAGGCCTTGAGTCAGGAGGACTTGGGTTCAAATCTAATCTCAGCCACTTTCTAGCTGTATAACCCAGGGCAAGTCAATTAACCCCTTTTGCATAGCCATTGTCATTCTTCAGTCTTAGAATGGATACTGAAACAGAAAGTACGGGTTTTTTTTGAAACCTTTACTCTCTGTCTTGGAATCAATACTGTGTATTGGCTCCAAGGCAGAAAGGTGGTAAGGGCTAGGCAATGGGGGTCAAGTGACTTGCCCAGGGTCACACAGCTAGGAAGTGTCTGAGGCCAGATTTGAACCTAGGACCTCCCATGTCTAGGTCTGACTCTCAATCCACTGAACCACCTAGCTGCCCCCCAGAAAGTAAGTTTTTAAAAGAAGCATCTGGTACATTTTACAGATAGGCAAACAAGGTCTAGTCAAGGGAAATGATCTGCACACATCAAAGTTAGTGAGTGGCAGTGCTGAAACTTGTATCCAAGTACCCAGACCCTGGATTACATGACACTGCCTTTTCATCTCCAGGAAGGTTTCATCTAACAAGGGAAGTCTCTAGAGAATTTGAGCTAACTCCAAAGGGATGAATGATGGCACGTTATGCACAGGGATAGGTGTGGGGGAGAAATAGTTGAGGCAGAGAGGCTGGGGGAAATTTTATTAAATTTAAATATTGACGATATGTGTTGGATGGATGTGTGTGTGTGTGTGTGTGTGTGTGTGTGTGTGTAGATTTCTTCCTCAGCCTTGATTTTGAGGAATTGACCCGGTCTGCCAGCAGTCTAACATCTATCCTTACCACATCAAAGTTCTGATCAATGGCTACAAGGTCGGTGATGTTCACAATGGTCTTAAACCTCCAGAAGGTGTGGTCCAGCTCATCTCCCAAGATGCTACATCCTAGAAACAATGAGAAGAAGGACCAGTGGTCCAGGAAAAGGGTTAGAAACTCCAAGAAACACTGAACAGGACAGCTAGGTGGCACAGTCAATCAAGCTCCAGGCCTGAAGTTGAGAGGACTTAGGTTCAAATCTGTCCTCAGACACTTCCTGGCTATGTGAACCTGGGCAAGTCACCCTGTGAAAGAAAAAAGAGAGAGAGATGAGAGAGAGAGAGAGAGAGAGAGAGAGAGAGAGAGAGAGAGAGAGAGAGAGAGAGAGAGAGAGAGAGAAGAAGAAGAAGAAGAAGAAGAAGAAGAAGAGAAAAGGAATAAAGAAAAAGAAAAAAGTCTCTGGCTTTCTTTCTGAGAACAAGAGAACCTCCCAACTATCCTTTCCCTTTCGTGTTAGAAATATTCCTTCTGCCTCTCTGGCAAATAGCTCCAAATCTATAATTTTTAAAGAACCCTTACCTTTCACCTTAGAATCAGCTCTGTGTATTGGTTCTATAGCAGAAGGGTGGTAAGGGCTGGGCAATGGGGATCAATTAACTTGCCCAGAGTCACACCAGCTAGAAAGTGTCTGAGGTTACATTTGAATCCAGGACCTCCCATCTCTAGACCTGACTCTTTATCTACTGAGCCACCCAGCTGCCCCCTAATCTATAACTTTTTTTTTTAAACCCTTACCTTCCATGTTGGAATCAATACTGTGTATTGGCTCCAAGGCAGAAGAGTGGTAAGGGCTAGGCAATGGGGGTCAAGTGACTTGCCCAGGGTCACACAGCTGGGAAGTTTCTGAGGCCAGATTTGAACCTAGGCCTGGCTCTCAATCTACTGAGCCACCCAGCTGCCCCCTAATCTATAACTTTTAGTCTGTGCATAGCCTGTGTCTCTTAAATAAAAGAATTTACTTTCTGATTATGATGTCCCATTTCTTCTCTCTATTGCATGGCAACTCAATATCATCTCCTCCAGGAAGCTGCTCTGGATTTGATTCCCCTCTTTGTCTTAGACAGATCAGCTCTTAGTAACCTATAGGCAAAAATAAGTCTGCTTTCCACTTCAGGGCAGACTGTTGTATAGCAGATAGGCATTTGGTGGGCTCCTATAGGACTGGCTGACTGATCAATACCGTAGTATTATGCATTAGTTTCCCCACTATAGATTCAACATTTGCTTTGAGGGCTGCATTAGGCAGTGTTCATGGTAGAGAGAGGAGGCAAGAACTTAAAGAACTTTAGTGTTAGAAAGAAACTCAACAATCATTTTGTTCTCCCCATCAAAATAAAACCACCACCTACATAAAACACTGAAAGCTGCCAGAGGGGAAAGTGCTAATCCTGTTGGATTTCAGGGACCCAGCTCCTGGACGATCTATTCCTCCCTCTCCTGGGGTCCAGCATCTGAAACAAATTGCTCCCATCCCTGCAGAATTTCTGTCCAGAGAAAGAGCAGTGCCTGGCTCGATGCCCATCTGTGGGAGCCAGATCAGTGCCTGACCAAGGACCCACTAAAGTATTCTGACCTGAGAAGAAATAGTACTCTGTTCTGTGCCCACTTAGTGCGAAAGACACTCACCAAGGCTTGGGATGACTCCTACCACCCATCGGGCCACATCTCTTCTGGTATCTGTACCCATGGAGTCAAAGGCTAAATCCATGCCTTTGACTCTATGGAAAGAAAACAAGGGAAGAGAGTCGGCATGTGTGTAAAAGTAGGTATATATTGTGTCTATGAGGACTTATTCATGCGCCTCTGTATAAAGTATATGTATCTGTATGAGCCTGTATGTATAAGTGGAACCCCCCCCCCGCCCCACTTCCAGTGGCCTCCTAGTTCTATTACCTAATAGAAGATAAACTCTTTGAAGGCAAGCTCTGATTGATTTTTTGTGCATCTATTAATTAATTAATTAATAGATGATTAATATCTAGAATTGGGGGGACGATGACTAGTTCCTCTCTCTTTCCTCTTAGAGAAGTTACCGATGTGAACCTCCAACCTCTCTCAATGCTTAGTATCCAGTCCAACCCTTCAAGGTCCTCCAGGACAGAGGAGATGGAAGAGAGAAAGAGGAAAGACCACTCACATGGCCTGTAGCTGTTGGCAGCTGGTGATGGGGGATAGGATAGTCAACTCTTTGGAGGAGATGTAGGTTAAGTATAAGGTCAAATTCCCACCAAACCAAGCTTCAGTGTTGGCTGGGCTCATAGAGGGTAATGCTGCCCTCAGCACTTGGAAGATGCCTGTGAGGAGTGCTCTGCCGACCTTGGCGTTGGTGATGGATGTGATGTTTCTCTTTAAAAAAGAGAGAGAGAGAGAGAGAAAATGATGGATAAGTGATCAAAGGATATAAACAGAGTTTTCAGAAGAATGGCAGAAATCTGAAAGATTTCTCCAAGTCGCTCATAAAAGAAACGCAAATTCAGGCCTAGAGATGGGAGGTCCTGGGTTCAAATCTGGCCTCAGACACTTCCTAGCTGTGTGACCCTGGGCAAGTCATTTAGCCCCCATTGCCTGACCCTTGCCACTCTTCTGCCTTGTATTGACTCCAAGACGGAAGGGAAGAGTTAAAAAAATGCAAATTAAAGCAATTCTGAGATTTTCCTTCAGACCCTGTAGATGACAAAGATGACTTAAAGGGGGGAAATAGTGTTGAAGGGACTGTGGAAGGACAGGCACACTGATGTACTATTGGTAGAACTGTGAAATGGTCCAGTCATTTTGGAAAGTCATTTGGAATTCTCATAAAAAAGTGACTAAAATGTTCATATCCGTTGATTCAAAGATTCTACTGTCAGGTTTATACCCCCAAAGAAGTAAAAAAAATAAGAAAAATAGATCCCATATATGCTTAAATAGTCAGAGAAGTACTTTGTGATTGCAAAAAGAAAAAAAACTAGAAACAAAATAGTTATGTATTGGCTACTTAAATTAGGATGCATGAACATAATGGAATATTAGTCTACTATAAGATATATTATACATGGAGAACACAGAGAAGCATGGTAAGACTTATATAAACTGATGCAGGATGAAGTAAGCAGAACCAGGAAAACAATATACACCATGACTGCAACAATACAATTACATAAAAAACAAACAAACGCTAAACCAAAACTGAATTCTAGGTAGTTATCATAACCAAGGTTGGCTACAGAGAAGAGCTGAGAAAATGTATTTTATCCCTATGTATGAGGTTGGGGACTATGGCTGTGGAACAGTAAAGATACTCTCAGAATTTGTTGACATGTTGGTTGGTTTTTGCTGAACTGTGTCTTTTTTCTTTCTGTTTTTCTAATCTTTGTTATACAGGAAGGCTTTCTGGGGAGCAGGGAAAGCAGGATGGATATATTTGTGATGTAAAACAAAATGCATTAATAACAATTTTTTAAGGAGAAAGAAGTGAAACTTGGGAACAGATGATGCTTAAATGTATGGAAACATTGGATTCTCTCACTTGTTTAAACACGGCTCCTGAAATCTTATTGGAACAGGAGTGGGGTGGAGCGAAAGGTACATGGGTCTTGGAGTCAGACAACATAGATTCAATCCAGTCTGTGTTGTTTAGAATGTGGGTTACAGTGTGCAAATCACATCATCTCTCTGAGATTTGGTGTCTCCGTTTGCATGCTTGTATTACCTACCTAACAGGTATTGTGAAGAAAGCATTTTATTAACTCTAACATGATCTATAAATGTGAGTTGACATTATTGACAATAACAATAATATTAAAAATTAGTCATAAAACAGGAATCACATTGTTATAGAACACTATTATCTCATAAAACTTATTTTGTAGATGGGTATAAAGTTAAACTTCATCCAGGTTTATCTGACTTTGAAGTCAGAGGACATAGGTTCAAATCCCACCACTGATGTTTGGGAACTTAGACAAGTTACTTTCCTTTCCTAGACTTCAGTTTGTTCATCCATAATATAAGGGGATTGGCTAAATGATTTCCAAGACTCCCACCAACACTAGAGTTAAAATCTTGTCAAGAACCCCAAATTTCCCATATCTGAAGTAGATGCCTATTGATAGGGACTGGCTAAAACCAATGTGGTAAATAATGTAGTAGGAGAAAATTATTGTACCATAAAAACCCCCACAATGAATGTGGAGATTATAGAGAAACCTGAGAAGACAAATGAACTGATGCAAAATGAAGTAAGAAGATCAATAAACATAATTACTGTAAATAATGTAAATGAAAGAGCAACAAAAAAGAAACTTATTACTGTGCAATTATAGTGACCAAGTTTGAGTCTGAAGAGATAAGAAAATGAAGTTCCCTTTTCTCTTTGCAGAGGTGAAGGGACTATCGATGGAGACTATTAGACTTGATTGATACATTGATTAATTTTGCTGAATCATTTTTTCCTCCCTTCTGTCTTCTTAGTTTTTGTTTTGTTTTGTTTTGTCACAAGGGATGACTCTAAGGAAAGGGGGAAAGAGAGGAATATACTTGGAGATAAAAGTCCTGTGTCAAGAAAATTATCAATACAAATACTTTTTAAAATGATAAAATATGAACAATCTTGAATTTCAAGACAGCAGGGTCAAAACTACTAAGGTTTGACTGGCTCCCTGCCCCTAACCACAACTCCTTGGGTAAACTACAGAGGTTTACCTGGGCAGCCAAAGAGGTCATGGTCTGCAGGAAGATTTGAAGCTCTGAAGTATTCCTCTGCTGGAAGGTTTCAACCACTCTGAGGGCATTTGATTCTGCATCTGTCTTGGTGGTGTCCATCAAGATGTTGGAGGAGATCAGTAGTTCCCCAAGTTGAGTAGCTGTGAGTAGGTTCGTCACTTCAAACTAGAGGCAGGGAGAAGGAAGTTGGAAGCTCAGTCACATGGAGGCAATGTCTACAGAATCTACTTGGTAGATGGGAAGAAGAAGCAAAGGAAAGAGGAGGAGAACTTCCAGTCTCATAGTGGAGCCATGGGCCTCATCCAATGAGAAGATTGTACTCATTTTAGCACTCTATCCTCTAATTAGTGGTTTCTAAATTTAACTGATGGCAACGGTGCCTGATAAACCAGCAAACTAAGCCCCTTGATTTGTCTGTGTGAGTCCCAACTTGCAGTCCTCATCATGGGGTGGACCAGAGGAGTGTCTCATAGCCCTCATCAGGACCACTGTCCCTGCTCACCCCCTTGAAGCCTGGGTTCAGCTGTAGGAAATCATCATAGTTGGCAAACACACTGGAGAGGCCAAAATTGTCTTGGAGCCAGATGCGACTGTCGGCAGTGGAGAAAGTACATGCAGAACCTTTGGGTAGAAGAAATGTAGGGAGAAGTCACTGAGGTTCATGGGAGAGTTAGAAGGAGATTTAGAAGTGAGAGGTATAAGGGAAGGAATGGGAAAAGGAGAATCTGAAGGCACAGTTAGCAGAGAGTCAAAATGGAGAGAGAGACAGACAGACAGACAGAGAGAGACAGAGAGAGAGAAGAGAGAGAGAGAGACAGAGACAGAGAGACAGAGACAGAGACAGAGACAGAGACAGAGAGAGAATAAGAACCAGAACAAGAGGGAAGAATCTGATGGGCAGAAATAAAAGGGTGAAAAGCTAGTGAAAATATGAATCACAGTGGATGCAGACTTTCTCAGAGAGAGAACATCCTAACCCACCATCCCCATCTCTAACAGAAAGCATCCCTCATTGCTTGCCTCCCCCATCACCTTCTTTGGAAGCCTGTTGTCTCAGATAGTCCTTCCTGGCCTGAAACACTGCCTCCTGGGTAAGTGGAGCCAGGACAGCATGCACGAGGTCAAGGCCTTTGTACCTGAGTGGAGAGATCAGCTTTTGGCATAGAAGTAGCTAGGATCCCCAGGAAGCTCAGGGGCAGAGGACAGGAAGGCTAGACCTCAGCCCTGTCCTTTTTCTTTATCAGCCCAGATGGAGAGCCCCCCAAAGTCTGGGCTCTGATCTGTCCTTGTTTTCCCAGGCTTCAAGATCCCTGAGGACCTGACCCAGCTCTACTTCTCTTCTGTCTTTCTAGATTGATTTCCCTGAGGGAAGGATTCAGCTCCATTCTTTCTCTGTCTCCCCTAATATAGTGAGCAACCTGAGGGCAAGGACAGGTCTTATCTGTGCCCCAGGCACACAGGGAATCCCTCCCAATGTCTGCCGGCTCAACTAGGCTCAACTGGGCCAGGGCCACTGATTCATTGAGACTTTCAATAACTAATTGTTTCTGGCCTTAGTGTCCCCAGCAGTAATCGGTTCTCTCTGTGTCCCCCTCCCCAGAAAAGGAATATAAATGGGAAGGTATTGCTTCAGGTGGGGATGGGGACAGGAGGAAGAAGAGCTCACATGGCCTGGAAGTCTGTACAACCAATATGGGTGGGCAGCAACTTGAGCAATTCTACGTCAAGAGCAGGCAGAAGACCAGTGAGCAGCTCCTGGAACCAGCGCTTCAGGGTGGGCGAGCAGAGATCCGGGAGGTTGTGGGTCAGCTTCTGCAGCAGGACCTCCAGCAAGGCCTTGGACTCTGAAGAGTTTTGGGGGGATCTGGGAAGGGCCTTTAGGAAGGCCTCAGTGAAGCGGATGTCACTGTGGTTCAGGAGCTGGAGCAGTTGAGGGGCGAGGGTGGCATTGGCCAAGGCATCCTGGCTGGTGGTAAACTCTGCCAGCTGTGGGCCTGTCAAGGCACTCAGGGCATCTGCCTGGAGTAGGAAGGGAGGGAGAGAGAGCACAGAATGGGTGGGGATACCCAGGCCCCCTCCCTCTGCCTCTCCTCCATGAAGCCAATTCAAGGTAGCCCTATACAGAGGGCAGACTCACCCCATCAAAGGCTCGCCAGGTGCCCACCAGCTCGGCATAGGAGACGTGGTTCCGGAAGCTCCTCCAATTGACAATGACCCACTCCTGGGAGGAGCTCTTGGGGCATTCTAAGGAAAGACACAGGAGATGTCCATAAGAGGTACTAACTCTTCAGCGTTGGGTGGGGGGGATGGGACACCTTTGGGGGAATCGCCGCACTCACCGAAAGTGGTCAGGAAGCGTTTGATCCAACTGGCAACTGCCCACTGTCTGCTACTGTCCATACTGGGATACACACTGTCCAAGGCCTGGACTCTATGTACAGAAAAGGGCCCCAGTTGCATTAGAATGAAGTTGTCATATTGTATTTTGCTAAAATTCTTACCAATTTGGAAAGTTTAAGATTCTTGAATTATTACCCCCATTTTATAGAGGGTAAAATTGAGGCCCAAGATGAAAAACAAGAGCATCCCCTACTCCTAAGGAGTTTATAATCTACTAGGAATGATGAAACAATTGAAAATAACTATAGTTTTAATCAGCAATTAAAGTGCTTTGGGATTAAAAAATTCTTTCTCTTTGGGGATTGGCAATGCTAGTTATTATTATCCTCATTTTAGAGATGAGGAAACAAAAGCTCAGAGAAATCAAATGACTTAATACAGGATATAATGTAACAAAGCATGGGAGAGGCCCACACAATATACTATGGGAAATCTGAGGAGGAAGGGATCATTTTCAGTTCCTAAAGGGTGGGGAAAGGGTATGTCAAGACACCAGGGAGGACTTCATGAAGGAGGTGGCACCTAAGTGAGAATTCGAAGGAAGACTGCAGGTAGCATGAAATGGAAGCCTATTTTCTCCATTTTCTTTATCTTTCTTTTTTTAATTTTTAAAAAATATTTTCCCATGTTTATATGATTCATTTTCTTTCCCTTCCCTCTCCCCTCCCAGAGTCGACAAGCAATTCCACTGGGTTTACAAATGTTATCACTTGATACCTATTTCCATATTATTCATTTTTTCATTTATTTTTGCTTTATTTTTTGGTAACATAGTTAATATGAAAATATGTTTTATGTGACTTCATGTTTATAATGGATATCATATTGCTTGCCTTCTCAGTGGATAAGGGAGGGGCTAGGAGAGATAATTTGGAACTCATATTTTAAAAAATAATATTAAAAATTATAATTAAAAAGGGGCAGCTAGGTGGTTCAGTGGATTGAAAGTTAGGCTGATAAGATGGGAAGTCTTGGGTTCAAATGTGACCTCAGACACTTCCCAGCTGTGTGACCCTGGGCAAGTCACTTAACCTCCATTGCCTGGCCCTTACCACTCTTCTGCCTTGGAACCACTACCCAGGATTGATTCTAAGGTGAAAGGGAAGAGTTAAAAAATAATTAAAAATAAAACCAAGTGGCATGGGAAATGAGCACTGACAGTGGAGTCAGAAGATGGGGGTTTAGATATGAGCTGCTCACTTGGCAGTGAGCAAATCATTTGACGTTTCTGCAAGCTCTGGTCTCCTCATCTGTAAAATGAGGATTTCGAATGCCCTCGCTCAGCGCCCGCTTCCCAAGGTCATGGTGGGGAACCTTTAAGTGCTATGCCAATGGGAGTAATTAGAGGCAGAGCTGGGGGTGAGATCAATGGGAAAGCACAAACATGAGGAGGAGCAGGATGAGAGTGGGCACAAGGGACAGCCAATGGTCTGGTTTGACCAGAACGCATCCTGCTGAAGAAGAGTAGGAGATAAGGATGAGGAGGTGCTTGAGCTGGGGGATGGGGCAAAGGTTTGGGGCAGAGGACAAGGGAACAAGCCTGGGAACCTCTGCTCGGATAGAAAGGTGGGGGCCATGCTGGAAGGGCTAACACTTACACGGCAGCCAGCCCATCACACTTTATGGGCAGCTGGCTCAGGCACTCCAGGATGCCAAGGTCTATGGTTGGGAGGTAGGCATGGAGTGTCTCCCCAAACCAGGAAGTCAAGAAGCCTGCATTCACTGCCTGGGGGTGGGTCTTGGCCACATCCCACGCTGCTGTCAGGATGAGCTGTTTGGTGTCTGTCGGGATCTGGGCACTGTCAATCTGTATACCAAAGAATTTAAACAGGAAGTGCTCAAAGAAGCAGATGGGATGGGACGGAGGCATGCTTGGTCCCCCACCCTCATCCTTGGAGACCCCAACAAGAGTGCTTGAATTCCTAGGGTCACAAGAGGTTGCTGGGCAGAGAATTGAAGGGGAGGGTCATTACCTGCAGGCTGATGTCGGTCAGGGCAAGGCGGAGGGTCTCTACGCTGACCTGGTGGAAGAGTAGCAGGAAGGCATTCTGGTCCAAGCCCACAGCTGGCCGGGTGATGTGGCAGTGCAAGATTGCAGCAAGCTGGCTCCAGGTCAGATTGATGTTCTGGTGAGCATGGATATTGCAGAGCTTATTAGGCATCCACAGCCAGGGATTGTTTCCTAAAGATACCCAGATCTTTCCCAGCCTCGAATCTTCACTCATGTGCTCGCATGGTACACCTAGGCTGACGTTTCCCCCTCTACTCCTTTCTCTGTCTGTGGAAATCCTATCTAGTTTTCAAGTCCCTTTCGAGTGCTCTCCCTTCTGGGAAGTATTTCCCATTTGGTCCTTCCTTCTTTGGACTTCTCACATCCTGTATTTGGGTACATATTTTATTCATCTGATAGATAGGAAGTCTACTGATGGCAAGGATCCTGACTTAATTCATCCATTTCCCCTTGCGGAAAAGCCCAGTACAGAGTTCCCACACAGTAGGCATCAGGGAGTATTGGTTGAACAGATGGATGAATAAATGAATAACTGAACGAATGAGCACAAGAATGAACAAAAAGGAGAAGTTTTAAGAGGGAAATTCACCACCCTCCCAATTTGTCATTACATGCTGTGGTTCCTGTACCTTAGCACAGGCAAACTGGGGCAGGGTAAAGGCTGTGCACAGGGCCGCCTGGTCAGAGGGCACACTCACATTGGCACTATAAGGAAACAAATATTATCACAGGGGTTTGGGAGGGGGGCAGTCTCAGTCGGAATGCTTGCTCCCTGTGCTCTGCACCCGTCTCCTGGAACATCCTATTCCTGGAGGTTCCAAGGCAAAAAGGATGTCTCAATTTTAGGTAGAGGAACAAGAGCAAAGATTTGAGTCATCACCCCCTGCCCTGGCTATAAGGGTTTCTTTATCCCAGAGAGATAACTTTTGCCCTCCCCTGAACCCTCAAGGGTTCTGTCTCTTACCTGTTCACTGGTGCACAGTAGGTTGGAGCTGCAGGAGAAAGAGAACTCGGGCATTAAGTGAAGGAGCCTGGGAAGTTAGGACTGGTATAGGGCTAGGTTGGAGATGGGGGGAACAATAGGGCAGGAGAAGGTATATTCCCAAAGTGTGCATTTATTAGTCCTTGTCCCACTTGGTGTTCACTTCTCTTCATTTCCAATCTCCCTCACCCCATTCATTTCCATCCCCTTCCCAGGAGCCCCCAGCTTAGGTTCTTGGAGGCTTAATCCCTTGGGGCTTTGGGAAGGAAGGGATGCCCAGCCCTGTGGGTCCTTCTACCCAATACAAAGTTGACTTACAGATGGGAAGAGCTGGACACTGGGGGAGAAAGGAGAAAGAAAACTAGGTGTTAGGAAAAGATTGAGAAGACAACATTGCTTCTCAGGGCATGATCTAGAGAGAGCAGTGAGCCATGGAAAGCTACCTGAGGCTTCTGACAAGTCAGCATCTAGTATAAAATTATATAGCTGTTTAATAAAAATGTGATGATTGAGTGAGTGGATGAGTGAATGAATGCCAAAATCTTTCATCTGCAATCTCATTTATCCTCTATAATAATTAAGTCTTAAAAAAAAACCCCTTAGCTTCCATCTTAGAATCAATACTGTACATTGGTTCCAAGATAGAAGAGTACTAAGGGACAGGTAATGGGGATTAAATGACTTGCCCAGGATCATGTAGCTAGAAAGTGTCTGAGGTCACATTGGAACCCAGGACCTCCTGGTTCTCAATAGGCCTGGCTCCCATCTTTAAGTTATATGAAGGAAAGTCAGTTAATGACTTTGTTTTCTGGACTCTCCCAATAGATTCATTGAGACCCAAAGAATTAAGTGTTCAGGTCAGGGTGGCACAGGGGCACCCTTAGTCAGGGGCAAGACCAGGCTCATAAAACCATATTCCACGATTCTCTGCTCTAAGGTCCTTTCCACCATAGAGGAGGCATAAGGGTATTTGCCTAGTCTGGACTTAGAGGCAGCTCTCTACTTTGCTGGCTCTAGCCCAATTCCTGGTGATGTTAACCAGCAGCCTTGCTTCCTAGGTCCTACCCTGACTTCCTCAGCCCCATCTAGCTCCCAGTTATAGGAATATTTGTGATAACTCAAGGGATAGAAGAACAAACAAACTTACTGAATTCAGGGACTCAGCTCCTGGGGGACCTATAGAAGAGTCAAGGAGAATAGAGGAAAGGTGGGATCAGAAATGGGCAGTTCTACCCTCTCCATATCCACATTTCCTCTCAGCTCTCCCATGCCCACTTCCCCCTCTTCAAAGCCTTCAGGACTCACCCCCAAGGAACCACACAGTCATCAGGGCCAACAATGGCCCCTTCATCTCCCACATGTATCTGGGCCTCAGCACCTGGAAGAAGATTAGGAGAAACTCAAACCTATCCACAGCCCAGTCCAGAGTCCCTGTCAGCTGGGGACAGTGATGTGCATTACCCAGACCCCTTGGATTTTCCTTATCATTCATGCCCAAATTCCTCCTTTGTGGGGTGGTGATGGAAGAGAAAGGAAAATTTCTAGTTTCCTTAGTTTCACAGGGGAAAGGTTTTGCTCTACAGATTTCCTTTGGATTGTCTATAGTTTTCCATTTTTTCAGACCTCTTTGGCCCTGGTTATGATGAAGTAACATCCAAGAGACTCTGGGAAACCTTGGTAGAATCTTGATCTGTTAATTTTTTTTTAAAGGTAGCCAGGTGGATAGAATATTGAGCCTGAAGCCAGGAAGTCTTAAGTTCAAATCTGGTCTCCCACACTTACTAGCTGTGCAAATTTAAGTGATCTAGAAAAGTTTACCTCAGTTTCTTCAACTGTAAAAGGTGTGGGGGGGTTATAACAGTGCCTATCTTTCAGGGTTTTTGTAAGGATCAAATCACTTAGCACAGCACCAGACACATAGTAGGAGATATACATGAATTCGTATTCCCTTTTCCCCTTTTTCCCTGTAGAGGGAATAGCTCAATTCTTCAGATATGCTTGCTCAGAGTTTAGTCTTTTAGAGGGGGCATCCTGCAGAGACTAAGCAACATCACAGTAGATCATTCAAAACAACAGATGATTTTAAAAAAGAACCACACCAGGAGATAATTTGTAGAATGACCCCAGATTGATCAAGATGGTACTCTGGGTCTGCAAGCCATGTCACTCTCACAGAGAAATAGAAGATGTATCCCTAACATTGTGTCTCCAGTACTTTGAGGTTCTCTTATTACCCACTTGGTCCATTCCTCTACCTGCCCATCCCCACTAAGACCCTGCCTCCCTTTATTATTATTATTATTATTTTGCAAACCTCTCTCAAGAAGGGGACTCAAATATTATCCCTTGGCAATGTGTCCCTTGGTAATTCTCTTGAGCCTTCTACCCATAACTCCTTTGTGAGTGGAGAAAAGGAGAATGGATGTAATCAAATCAAATCAACAGACTTGGACACCCAAATGACTGTGAATGAGGCCACCAAAGGAGAAAGTATAGAAAGAGAAGAAACTAGAGTCTAGAACTTGGGTCACATTTAGCAGGTCAAAAGAGGGGGCTTGATCAACAAAAAGAAGTCAGATGTTGCAGATTTCAGGGATTTCAGGAAGCTATAGACTAGTCCCTCCCATCATCACCATCCCCCAAATGATTATCCTTTAATATAGAATATCACAGGTGAAAAGGTTTTAGGGATCGACTAATAAAGCAACAATCTGGGAGGGAGGAAGGGACTTGCCAAAGGTCACACAGTATGCCAGAGGCAGACCACAGTTTTCCAGATGTCTCAGGATTGTTTCTACTACATAACACGACCTCCATACATTTCCTTTATTCACTCCCACTTTCCCCTGCCTATGCCCTGGCACACTCCTAACTGCCCTCTCCTGCTAGAACCCTAGCCAAATGTCATCCAGCAGAAGGAGGGATCCCATTTGGTGACACCTCTAATAGCCCCTAACTACAGGCCAGAACCATGATGAGTAGAATCTGGGCCAGAAGACTGTGCCCATGACGTACGACGTGCGGGATCCCTAGCCCTCAATAGGTCTCCTAGCTGCCTATCACAGTGTCAAAAATCCTACCATTAGAGAGCCTTTTCTTTGCATCTAAGGATATTCAGTCTTTTCAAAGTCCCTGGAGAACTCAAGCCCTGCTGGGAGGAGGAAAGTTTCTTAGCATGGATTAAGTGACAGCCAATTAAAAACAGAGCCCTTAGGGACAAGGGGATGCTGAATGAGGAAATGGGGGGAGTGGATATCCGGGACAAACTTCCCAGTGCTGCCACTCACAGGCTGAGTAGGAGCCTAAAGTCAAAAGAAGTCGGGACCCAGGAGGGTTTGGTTCACTCCCCAGAACTAACCTTCAGGACCTCTGGCGTTTCCAGCTCTCTCCCCTTCCCAGTTTGTGACCTTGGATATGTGCCCTTCCTCTTCGGTTCTGACTCTAGGCAGGCCACTTCTGCCTGGAATGCCTCCCCCCCTTCTCTCAGCATATTTAAACTCCACAAGCATAGAATTAGAAGTGGAAAGGGACGGAGGGGTCACAGAGTCCAACCCCCCCATTTTTCAGATGAGTAAACAGAAGCCCCGAAAAATTAAGTGATTTATTTTAAAGAGAGAAAAAGTAGTCTGTGGCATGTGGCATCTGAGTTCCCCATCCTTCAAGGCTCTGCTCATCTCATCACATCCAGGAAGCTTTTGTAACCGACTTCCAGGATTTGTACCTTTTCTGACCTCCTACTAAGAGCACCAAGAGCGTATCACACAGCTCAGCCATGGATCTGAGCTCTAGTTCTCTTCCCCCATCCCTGAGGGTATCCTTCTCTCATCTCCTAACATGCCCAGAGAAAGGCCAAATACATAGGAGGACACGTTCAGACTGGCTTGATGGGTAACTAGAACATTCCTACATCCAGAAACAGATGTCCCCCATCATTCTTCCAAGAACCATCATTCACCCGAGAAAGCTACCTCCCTCTAGGACACCAGCACAACACCAACCTGTCTGCTGGAGTTCCTGGCAGGTCTGGACACCTCCCCCAGGATGCCTAGTGAGGCAGGCAGGTCCCTGGCCAAAGTTGCAGCACCTTTTATGCCCAGGAAGGAAGAATGTGGTTGGTTCTTAGCAGCTCCTCCCCCTAGCCTAGCCTTGACTTGGGGCCCCACCTTCCAGCAGAGGAAAAATTAGAGGGGGTCATCCATGATAAAATAAGCTGGAGGACTCCCTCCTGTAACTCTATAAGAATAAAATCAATTCCTGTCTGTTCATAGAAAGGATTGGTGGTTCCTTTTACTTGCACATCCCTTGGGAAGTAGATGGCGTGGGTGATGACAAGTCCAAGGCTCAGGCAGGGAAGAAGGTTCAGATATGAGAGACAGAGGGGGGATGGAGTCTGGAGAAAAAGGGAGGGATAACAGTGTGTTATAAAGAATAATAAAGGAATAAAGAAGCCCCAATTTTGACCCCTAAGCTGCCATCAAAACTGATGGAAGAGACGTTTCCCACCTCTCCTTTCCCCATTCCTAGGTATCTGGGGCCCTGAGCATTCAGAACTACCATCAGAGCTGACTGTCCACTGTTCTGGGCTGAGAAGGTGCTAGTGGCTGACAATAATCCAGCCATTCCCTCTTCCAGGGTGGACAGGAAAGACCAAACTGTCTTTAACACCACAAACTTGGAGGAAGACTCAGAAATACTGAATCGAATTGAGTCTATGAGTCCAGCACTAATTTTAGAATTATTGCACAGTTTATTAGACAATTATTAAATTGGTGGACAGTAGAAATATTGGCTGCAACCTGGCTTTATTTCTTTTGAATGGGTCCTGTTTCCATTCCTGAGTAGTCACTTTCCTGATTTGTCACCCTGCTTTCCCTTGAGAAGAGAAGAGTGACTGGGAATGTCTGGAGTGGCATCAGTCCAGAATTCTGCATCTAAGCTTGAGGGAGGATCAGAGCAGGAAGACTGAATTGGGTCTATTTGCCTTGTTTCATAGACTCAGAATATAGAATGTAATAGTTACAAGAGATCTTAGAAGGGGCAGCTGGGTGACTCAGTGAATAGAGAGCCAAGCCTAAAGGAAGTCCTAAGTTCAAATCTGTATTCAGACACTTCCTGGGTGTGTGACCCTGGGCAAGTCACTTAAACCCCATTGCCTAGTCCTTACTGTTCTTCTGCCTTGGAACTAATATACAGTATTGATTTTAGGACAGAAGGTAAGGGTTTAAAAAAAGAGAGATCTTAAGGATTTTTTTAGTTCCATTCTCTAATTTTACAGAGGGGGAAACTGAGATTCAGATGAAAAAAAGTAATTTACCCAAAGCCACATAGCTAGCCAGAGGCAAATTCTGGATTAAATCCCAAATCCTCTAGTATGTTGGGAGCCTAGAGGTAGGTGCTGGAATTGCATAGCCAATGTCTCAGTGTCAGTGTCTCATTGCCAGCTTCCAGCATATATTCCAGGATATTATCTTTTTTTTTTAATTTTAAAAATATTATCTTTATTTTATTCCAATAACAAATTTACACATAAGTTTTCTAAAGTTACATGATTCATGGTGTTTCCCTCCCCTTTCCCATAGTTGACAAGCACTTCCACTGGGTTATTCCTGTATTATCATTCACAACTTATTTCCATATTATTCATTTTTGTAAGAGAATAATCTTATAAAACCAAACCCCCCAACCATATGCCCAAAGAAACAAGGGATAAATCATATGATTTCATTTGCATTTCTGTTCCCACAGTTCTTTCTCTGGAAGTGGAGAGCATTCTTTTTCATAAGTCCCTCAGAATTGTTCTGGATTATTGTATTGCTGAGTCTGTCCCATTTAATCATCACATGATATTGCTGTTGCTGTGTACAATGTTGTCCTGGTTCTGCTCATTTCACTCTGCATCAGTTCATGCAGGTCTTTCCAGCTCTTTCTGAAATCATCTAGTTCATCATTCCTTACAGCACAACATTCCATCACCAACATGTACCACGGTTTGTTCAGCCATTCCCCAAATGGGGGACATCTGTTTAGTTTCCAGTTCTTGTGTGTGTGTGTGTGTGTGTGTGTGTGTGTGTGTGTGTGTGTGTGTGTGTGTGTGTGTGTGTGTGTGTGTGTGTGTGTGTGTTTTCCCTTTTTTTTTTATCTCTTTGGGATACAGACCTAGTAGTGGTATGTCTGGATCAAAGGGCAGGCAGTCTTTTAGCACCCTTTGGGCATAATTCCAGATTGCCTTCCAGAATGGTTGGATCAATTCACAACTCCACCAGCCAGGATATTATCTTAACACGCCTGTGAGATAGAAAAGTTGTCATTATTACAATTTGACCGTGGAGGCAAATAAAAATAAGAGAGGAGTGTCTCTGGTCACATGGTGGACTTGGGGTTGGGAGTAGGGGAGTGGGTGAGAGCCAAGCTTGGCCTGGGGCTCAGAAAGAGGTCAGTACCCTTTTCCTCCAGGGGGAACTGGTTCTCCTACTATCTCCTGGCATTAATTGCCTGAGAGGATTCTTTTCAAAAGGAAAGAAACTGGGGCAGAAGCAGGCCAGGCAGCCATGCCCAAGGGCTTGGACACGTTCTGCTTTCTGGGGCTGATAGTGCTACATATCTTCCTACGCAGGGACACTCAGCCTTGCTACTGGTTCTAGAGACTTTGTGACTTCCAGGGGGCTTTTCCCTCCTAGGGATATCCTTGTTCCAGTTGAAGATAAGCTAGATGATCCTTAAGTTCCTATCAAACTCTGACATGCCATGGTTCTATGATTCCCTCAGGGTATCTACCCTTGCCAGTGCCCAGTGCCTGGGGCAACAAAAGTGACCCTGAATCAATGACTGCAATTTGTTCTGAGGGTCCAGTCAACAGTCTTCCCATCCTATTTGTGAGTTAAATCCTCCCCCCCCCCCCAGAACTTAAAATGACTAAAGTAGGTCTCTCTTCAGGATCAGCTTTAGAGTGGGTTCCTAGAGACAGAAAATATCCCATATCTCTTTCTTCCCCAACAACAACAACAAAAGCTCTCCCATCAACTTGTAAGTTCCTGAAATTCCTTAGATTTGATATAGGTATTTGGACATTAGGTTATGGGAAGACCTGGTGGGCTGAACTGCAGAGTGTATGAAAGGGAGTAATATATAATAAGGCTGAAAAGGGATGCTGGAGCCAGATTGTAGAGGGCTTTAAATGCTCAATAGAGGAATTTATATTTGATCCTAGAAATAATATGAAACCACTGAGGTTTACTGAACTGAGTAACCTGATCATACTTATGCTTTAGGAAGCCCACTTTATTATTGTTTTAAAAATTCTTCACACTGTAAAAAATTAATTCCCAGGTATCTTACCCCTCCCCTCCCCTCCTTTCACCATAGAAGGAATCACCCAACAAAAAAGTATATATAAATTATCTTTCATATTTTTATTTAAGAGTTCTTTCTCTGGAGGCAGATATTCACTAGTTATTCTTCAAATATGAATTCTGTTGCTGTATATAACATTATCTTGGTTCTACTCATTTTGATCTTCATTGTTTCATGTAGATCTTTCCATATTTTTTTAATTAACCCATTGATCATTTTTTAGAACACAACAGTATTCAGTCACAATCATATACCATAACTTGTTTAGACATTCCCCAATTGATGGACATCCCTTCAATTTTCAATTTGCCATCATAAAGTGAACCACCATAAATATTTTGGAACATATCATTTATTTTCCATTTTTTTCCTGATCTCCTTGGGAAACAGACCCAACTTGTTAGGTCTAGGGGTATAAACAATTTTATAACTCTCTGGACATAATTCTAAATTATTTTCCAAAATTATTGGATCAGTTCAAAGTTCCACCAACACTGTATTAGGGTCCCCATTTTCCATGTCCCCTCCATTTGTCATTTTGCCCTTTATTGTTTTACCAATATGATAGGTGTGCGATATCTCAGAATTGTTATGATTTTGTATTTCTCTAATCAGTAGTGATTTAGAGCACTTTTTCATATGAATATATATATGGCTTTGATGTCTTCATCCAAAAATGGTCCTTATCTTTTGACCACTTATGATTTGGGGGATAGTTCTTACTCTTATAAATTTGATAAAGTTCTTTCTACATTTTAGATATGAGACCTCTATCTGAGAAACTATAATTCTCCCCACCCAACCCAATCCATTTTCTTGGCTACATTAATTTTATTTGTATAAAATAGTTTTAATTTAATATAATCAAAATCATCCACTTCATATCTCACAGTACTCTCTATTTCTTATTTATTTATAAGTTCTTCTCCTGTTCATAAGTCTGATTGACAATCTGTTACCTGTTCTTCTAATTTGTTTATGATATCTTCCTTTATGTCTAGGTCATATATCCATTTTGATCTTATCTTAGTGAATGGTGTAAGATATTGGTCAATGCCTTCTTTCTGCCAAATTGTGTTCCAATTGTCCCAGCAATTTTTACCAAATAATGAGTTCTTATCCTGCAAACTCGGATCTATGCTTTTTTCAAATGCAAGTTACTATAATCTTTTACTACTGTTTGTTGCATGTCTGTTCTGTTCCACTGATCTACCTTTCTATTTCTTAGCCAGTACTAGATAGGTTTGATAAGTTTTGCTTTATAATACATTAAAAAATCTGGTACTGCCTGAATTGAATTGAATTCCAACTCCCTTCAAAAATCAGCTCAAATGTTACCTTCTAGATGAGGCCATTTTGGATTCCTTTAATTAATTATACTCTCTTCCCCCATTACAGTAGTTACATTTATTTATTTATACAGTAATTACATTTATCCATGCTTTTGCTTTCCTGGTCCACCCAATTCCACTCCCATAGTGATCTGCCCCCTTTTTTCTGTTTTCATTTTCACTTATTTTAGGGTTTTGTTTTGTGAGGAGATGGGTAAGGGGGTGGGAGGCTGCAGAGCCCAGGGCTGAGGGGCAGGAGTAGAGAGAAAGGTGTTTGCTCATAGCTGTGGTTTCAACCATCTGCTTGGATAGAACTCCTCCTCTTTGAGTCAAGGCCCTACTGCACTTTATTGTTTTCTTTTTATTTTCTATATATTTACTTATCTGCTCACATGTTGTTTCTCCCTACTAGAATATAAGTTCCTTGAGGGCAGGAACTGTTTCATTTGTCTTTGTATCCCTAGTGTTAGCACACAGTAGGCACTTATTAAATGCTCACTGAATCGCATTGGATTGAAGACCTTTCCCCCACAATAGGTTAAATTAAACAAAAATTTATTTCTTTTCAAACCCTTACCTTCTGTCTTAGAATTAATACTGTGTATTGGTTCCAAGACAGAAGAATGGTAAGGGCTAGGCAATGGAGGTTAAGTGACTTGCCCAGGGTCACATAGCTAGGAAGTGTCTGAGATCATATTTGAACCCAGGAACTCCCATCTCTAGGCCTGGCTCTCAATCCATTGAGCTGCCTAACTGTCCCTCTCAACACAAATTTATTAAGGGCTTCCTGTGATCCTCCCAGTTAGTGATCTTTCCATTCTCAAGCTTTCTTGGGGCACTTTAATCTATACATTTCTACACTGCCACCTAGCTGCTACCATGCAATAATGATAATGATAATAATAATAATAATAATAACTAGAATTAATATAGATTTTTAAGATTTGTAAAATTCTTTACAAATATTATTCCATTTTATCCTTTCAACAATTCCAAGAGATGCTATTTTTGTCCCTATTTTGCAGATGGGGATACTAAGACATAGAAACGTTAAGTGACTTGCCCAGGATTGCACAGCTAGAAAGGCTGGATTAAAACTCAGATCTTCCTTATTCCAAGCCTAGCACTCTAGCCACTGATTCAGCAGTCTTTTTGTGTATCTGTATGTAAATTCAGTAGAATATAAGTTCATTGAGGGCAGGGGCCATTTCACTTTTGCTTTTGTATCTTTCTTTTTGCTTCTATTTGCATTTCCAATGGATAGGACAGTAATTGAGTACTGTAGCAGCCTACTGGTGATTGATTAGATGAGGGGAAGGAATGAGTGTGAGAAAGAGGGAGGGACTGAAGAGATCTCTACATTTTTAGGGTTGGGCAACTAGAAAACAGTTTGCCTTTAGTAGAAAAGAAAAATCCTAGCAGGTGTAGTAGGAGGGAAGCTCTGGGGCCCCAGGCTCCAGCCCCTAGTTATTCCAAGCCAAATTACAAGAAAACTCAGGCCAGGCCAGGAAGGGCAAGGCCTTGACTACTGTCCTTGTACCTTATAAGAGCACACTCCCCCAGCAGTTGGGAATTTCCTTGTAGCAGGCAGGGGCTGGTCATATCTATATATATATAACCTGACCACCCATAACAGAATAAATGGAGAAGAAAACACCTGGCAGGGCTTCCCCCCGTTCCTCCTCTCCCCACAGTCTAATCGATTTAGTACAGTAAGCACTTAGTAAACATTTGTGGTTGATTTGACCTTTCAATTGGCATGTCCTTCCTTGACTGATTCCAAATCGTCAAAAACTTTCCCATCCAACCCCTTTCTTTCCATTTCCTCTGAAACCATGTGAGTGAGGTCTTCATCCTCTGTTTCAATAGTCTTCTATCTCCCTGCCTGGAGTCTCTCACTTCTCTAAACTGGGATGTGAAATTGTTCCCTGCTCTTACCCTGCTTTCCTCTAATTTGAAGCCTTTGCTATTGCTCATCCCCGGAACAGATTTTCCTCTTTCCACCCTATCCCTGCCTATTAACTGGAGAAAGGATTTGAACCCAACTCTTCCTGGTGCCAAATTCAACATTGTCCACTGCACTCCTTAGCTTCCCTATGAAACTGAAGCTAAACCTTGGTCCCTGGGTTCTTGGGGGGCGGGGATATCCAATGCCTGGGGCTAGCCCTCCTGCCCCAGATCTTGGAGATTCAGAGAACCTTGATCTTCAGGACCCTTGAGAACATCTCAGAACAGAGCACTGGACTTCAGGGGACTTCAAGGTCATTTGAGGAGGGAACAAATACTACCAAATGGGGAGCTCTGCAAATATTACATGGAGGAAGGATTGAAATTGTGTATAAAAGAGAGGCAGTTACTTACATTCACGCTCACTCTTTCTCCCTTGCTTTGGGTCATACCAAGAGGGTCTATCATAAAGTTGTCCTCAGTCTTCAGAGCATTCTTGTAGTAAGAGAAAGGGGAGTTTCTCCTAGTCTATTCCTTCTCTTTGGGAGATTTTTAGTCACCCCACAGGTCTAGTTTCCCTTTGTCCCTTCCCAAAGGACTGCCAGAAAGTCTTGTCTATCATGGTGTTATACAGTAGAAAGAGCATTGACCTGGGAAAAGGAAAACCAGGCTCTGCCTCTAATTCACTATGGGACCTTGGGCAATTCAATTCCATTTACATTAAATAAATCTTTTGTAAAGTACCTACTCCCAAAAACCAAAGAGAGGGGAAAAATGATTTCTGCCCTCAAAGAGCTTCCATTCTTTTGGGAAAATCATATGTGAACAGGTAAGTAAACATAAGATAATTTGAGGAAAGAGAAAACATTCACAACTAGGTAGATCAAGGAAGACTTCAAGAAGGCAGTAGCCTCTGAATCAAGCTTTAAGGAAGCAGGTATAGAGGACAGCCTCATGAAGAATTATAGAGGCAGGAGAAGGATTGTGTATGTGTACGTAAGGGTCATAGATAATAGAAATAATATTTGTTTCTATGCCTTTCAAAAATGTCAAACACCCAGTTTTTTTTCTGGCAAGAAATAAATTAGGCTGCAACTGATACCCACTGACTGTGACAGAGTAAGCCATTGAACAGGTATGCACACCTGTTGAGGGAGTGACAGGATGATCCTCAAAGAAAACATAGGAAGTGGTGAGGGGTCACTTCTAGTCAGCTACTTCCCTATGCCTTGATTTATCTATTTCCACAATCTGAACCATGTCCCCAAACAACTTGTTCTCTTCCACTCATTCTAGTAACTTCTTAGGGATATTCATAATGACAAAGTCAGGGTAGGGTGGTTGGGAACATTGTGTCACCAGGATATTGAGGCTATCTCTGAAAAGTTCCTTGGAAGTGGCCTTCACTTGACTCTTCTCCCCACCCCCTACTCCCAGGCTTGGGTTAGATAATTTAATCCTTTTAAGTAGAATAACTAATCCAGGTATAATCAAGGAGGTATACTTGTAGTATGCCTTTCAAATAGAAATAATTTTGCATTCTCCATTAAGTTACCTTTTGGGCTCATCCATGTCGCCTCTTCCTTTCTTAACCTCCTCCCCCTCCATTAACATAGATGATCAAGAGTTCTTGATTATTCATCTGAATTTGAGATCCAGGTTCTGCCCTATCTTCACCTCTGCCCTGCCCTGGGGTTGCCAGGAAATCTGGTCTGACTTCATTTTCAGTCATTCTCTAATACCTTAGAACTAGAGTCAGAACTATGGGTTCTGCACAATCTCTTGTCAAACACCTCTGGATGGTTTGAATTCTTGACCGGCAGGGCTGGGTGGGGAGACTGAGAAGGAAGATGTGATGGACAATCTCCAGAAACACCCAGGTCCCAAACTCTGTCTCCTTTCTGTTGCCCTCCAGCTACCCGGAACAGAGAATGTGTGCTATGACTTACTGAGGACTCTACACCACTAATTTTCCTCTTAATTCTAGTGCCGTCTCTCTGTTATTTCCTGTTTCTCCTACATGTAGCCTGTTTGAACATATTCATTTGCTTGTTGTCTCCTCCATTAGATTATGAGCTTCTTGAGTAGAGATTATCTATTATGTCTTTGTATCCCCAGTACTCAGCACAATGGTTGAGTGTATGTTGTAGTTGCTCAGTAAATGTTTGTTGACCAATTAATTGTTAGGAATCCATATTTCCTTTAAATGATCCTCATATGGCATGCTCTTACTTCTCAGAGATCATGGAGATAGCAGCAGCTAAAGAAACTTCACCACTCTGATTGCTCTCCTTTGAATGTTCTCTGGCTAATCAATATCTTTCCAAAAACATGGCTCACAAAATTGATCATAATAATCTAGATATGGTATGACCTGGGTAGTGCACACCAGAACTATCACCTCCTTAAACCTGGAAGATATGCCTGTTAGCTTTCTTGGCTGCCACATTGCCCTGTTGATATATTAATTGACTCTTGAATCTTTTTCAGACAAGCTATGGTCTAGCCATATCCATATTGGTAAATTTTGTATTGGTGAAGTTGGTTTTTTGAGCCTAAACATAAGACTTTAAAAATATCTTATTAGATTTCATATTTTTTTAATTCAATCTAAGGTCTTCCTGAAACCTGACTTTGTCATCCAGTTTGTTAATTATACCTCCCAGATTGGTATCACCAACAAATTCACTAAATGTGTTATCTATGCCTTTATACAAGTCAATGATAAAAGTGTAGAACAGCATAGGACCATACAAATGGGACCATACAAAACAGCACAGGACCATACAAAAAAACAGCATAGGCATACAAATGCCTAGAACACTTCCCTGGGGACCTTCTTTAAAGTTGCCAGGACTTTGTGGTGGCAAAAAAGTTGGAAAATGAGGGAATGTCCTTCGATTAGGAAATGGCTGAACAAATTGTGGTATATGATGGTGATGGAGTACTATTGTGCTATAAGGAATGATGAGCTGCTTGATTTCTATAAGAGTTTGAAAGATCTTCATGAACTGATGTGGAATGAAATAAGCAGAACCAGGAGAACATTGTACACAGTAATTGAAACATTGTGGAATGATCAAATGTAATAGACTTTGTTACTAATGTACGCAATGATCCAGGACAATCCTGAGGGACATATGAGAAAGAATGCTTATCCACACTGAGAGAAAGAACTGTGGGAGTACAAACACAGAAGAAAACATATGATTTATCACTTGTCTATGGGGGTATATTATTAGGGGGTTTGATTTTTAAAAGATCACTCTCTTACAAAAAAGGAATAATATGGCAATAGGTATTGAATGATAACCTAGTACAATTGCTTGTCAGCTTTGGAAGAGAGGAGAGAAAAGGGGAGGGAAAGAACATGAATCATGTAACTGGGAAAATACTTAAAAATAAATAAATAGACAATAATTAAAATTTTTAAAAGTTGCCATGAACCATTAATGATTAACCACTCTTTGGATCTGACTATTTAACCAGTCTGGCCATAGACTGATCCAGCAATTTCCCTCAGCTTCAATGGTGGATAAAGTGCTGGATATAAAGTCAAGAAGACCTGAATTCAAAGCTGACCTCAGAAACTTATTATTTGTATGATCACAGGAAAGGAAGGAAGGAAGGTAAAGGACTTATATGTATAAAAATATTTATAGCAGATCTTTTTGTGGTGGCAAAGAATTGGAAAATGAGAAAGTGCCCATCAACTGGGGAATGGCAGAACAAGTTCTGGTAGATGATTGTGATGGAATACTATTTTGTTATAAGAAATGATGAGTGGGATGCTTTCATAAAAACCTGAAAAAACTTACTTGCACTAATCCAAATTAAAGTAAACAGAACAAGGAGAACATTGTACACAGTAACAGCAATATTATACAATGATCAACTGTGAATGACTTAGCTATTCTCAGCAATACAATGATCCAAGACAATTCCAAAGGAGTCATGAAAAAAATGCTAGGCACCTTCAGAGAAAAAACTGATGGCATCTGAATGCAGATCCAAGCCTACTTTTTTCACTTTCTTTCTTTTTTTTTCTTTTAATCTGTGTTTTCTTTTACAACATGACTAATATAGAGAAGGAAATGATGAACCACTCCAGTATTTTTGCCAAGAAAACCTCAAATGGAAAATCCCAATCTCTTTAATTCCAATGCTTTCTACAATTAATACAAACAAAAACATAACCACATTAAAAAAGAGAATGTTTCCTATCTTTTCTTCTCTCCTACTTCCATAAAAAATTACTTTCTATGGAGTTCAAGAAGATGAAGTTGCTACTGCCCCAGAAAGGGAAACAGAACTGGGAAGGGTACTAAGCTAATCAGCTGAAGCGCTCGAAGTCATAGCAGCTAGAACATTTCCCACAAAACCCTTTAGTTTACACAAATCTTGATATGAACTCATTGGTTCTAGATTGTGTATTCCTGGCTTGTTTTTACAGAAGTATCACTCCCATCATTGAATGGGAAGGGGAAGAAGAAGGCTAATATCAATCAAATAAAAAAGTCCCTCTCTCCCTTCCTCCCTCCCTCCCTTCTTTCCTTCCTTCTATAGGAAGGATAAAAAACAAATGCACAATACATTTAAAAATAAAATTTTATTTTAACAAAAAATAATTAGGAATGATTTAATGTAGTTATGAATTTGTATTCTATTTCATATTAGAAATTGTTTTAATTTTTTTTATGTTTTAATAATGTTTTAATATTACTCACTCCAACTTGCCACTATATGAGACCTTAAAAATTAATTGCTTTAAAAAAGAAGAAAGAGCTACTTTTTAAAAAATAAAACCATTACTATGCATTGGTTCCAAGGCAGAAGAGTGGCAAGGGCTAGGCAATGGGGGTCAAGTGACTTGCCCAGGGTCAGCTGGGAAGTGTCTGAGGCCAGATTTAAACCTAGGACCTCCCGTCTTTAAGCCTGGTTCTCAATCCACTGAGCTACCCAGCTGCCCCCAAAAGAGCTACTTTTAAAGTAAATAAATTCTGCACTAATACAGACATTCAAAAATAGTAATAAGCAAAGCTAGGGTTTGATCATTTCCATGTTAGCAATTTTTTCACTTGCATTCTTCATTTATTTTCTTTAAGTACACAAATATTATGAGATTAATTTATTCTTTTTATTTATTTATTATCTGGCAAAAATATATCATGCCTTTTGTGTTTCCACTTCTTTGTTCATTCTCTGGAGGTGAATTCATAAGTTATTCTTCAAATATTAAATTTGTAGCTGTTTATTATGTTCTCTTGATTTTACTCATTTCAATCTTCATTATCTCATGTAGTTCTTTCCAAGTGGTACAATAGTATCCCATCAAAATCATATACCACAATTTGTTTAGCTATTCCCTAATTGATGGACATCCCCTCAGTGCCCAGTTCTTTGCTACCACAAAGATTGCTGCTTTAAATATTTTCCTTCTCCCCTGATCTCCTTGGGAAATAGACCTAGCAACAGTGCTGGGTCTAAGGATATACACAGTTTTATAGCTCTGTAGGCATAATTCCAAATTGCTCCCCAAAATGGCTGGTTCAGTTCACAGTTCCACCAGCAGTACTAGTGTCCCAACTTTTCCATATCCCTTCCAACAGTTGTCATTTTTCCCTTTTGTCATTTTAGCCAGTCTGATGGGTGTGAAATGATACATCAGAATACAGTCTTCATTTCTTGAGTCACTCTCCAAATTCCTTTGCATGATTAGTCTTCAAACAAAAAGAACTAGATTAAAATTTCCAGTCACCTCAACTTGCCCCTGTGTCTATCAGGCCCTTTCTGAGACACCAGGTCACCTCTCAAGCCCTCTCTTCAACTCTAGGAGCCAGCAGCAATGTAAGTTCATTCAGTCAACACAACCAAAGCACAATTTACAGGTCAGGATTGAGCCAGACTAACTGATTCTTGTCACCTGCAGGCAAGCCTTCATCCACCAATAAGGTCATGGACATGTCCAAGATCTGGACATGGAATAATCAGTGGAAGGTGGTGGCTGCCTCCCTCTTCCTTGTTCCATGATGGGGTCCATACCCAAGGCATCTAGGCTATAACCACCAGAGAGGGACAATTTCCAGGATCATTCTGGGCACCAATACCAAGTTCAAGATCAGAAGTCATTAGTTCAGTTCTGAAGACGGAACTGTTTGGTTCAAAAGAAGGATGTTTCTCATAATCCCATGACCAGTCTTCAGATCTGGAACAACATGGCAGCTGTAACTACTGCCACACCTTCATCTCTAGAATTAAGTAATTCCATCAGAGGAGCAGTAAGTTTCAGCTGCTTCCTTGTCCTGGATGAGTTTGCAAAGTACCCTTGCTGCTACTCTCAGAATATTCTCCAGGGGGGGCAGCTGGGTAGCTCAGTGGATTGAGAACCAGGCCTAGAGACGGGAGGTCCTAGGTTCAAATCTGGCCTCAGACACTTCCCAGCTGTGTGACCCTGGGCAAGTCACTTGACCCCCATTGCCTAGCCCTTACCACTCTTCTGCCTTGGAGCCAATACACAGTATTGACTCCAAGACGGAAGGTAAGGGTTTAAAAAAAAAAAAGAATATTCTCCAGGAGGGAGACCCCTGGTTATGATGCAGCCAGGAATATCATGGGCAAGGCTAGGAGGGCTCCCTTGAGACCTTCGGTTATTTTTGTCTATCTGCATTGGTGAAAGAAATTTCTTCTCTGGGAGTTTCTTAATGAAATCACAGGTCTAGTCCAAAAAAGATTTTTTTTTTTTACTATGGGGAGATATTTATTTATTTATAATTTTTAATCGGAAACTTTTATTTAATTAATTAATTTAGAAGATTTTTCCATGGTTACATGATTTATGTTCTTCCCTCCCCCTCCTCCTCCCCATTCCCATAGCCAACAAGCAATCCCACTGGGTTTTACATGTGTCATTGATCAAGACCTATTTCCATATTATTGATATTTGCATTAGGGTGATCACTTAGAGTCTACATTGGGGGGATATTTTTTACTTTAGGTCAAAATCTAATAATAGTTTGGGATTGGGGTTGGAGAAGGTAAGGAATAAGTATTTATAGAGCGTCTACTATGTACCAGGTACTGTGCTAAGTGCTTTAAAATATTATCCCATTTATTTTATGAGATGATGTAAGAATATACTTTTTCTTCCTTAAGACGAGACCCACCTACTTCTTTAATATAATAAAATAGCCTGATAATTAAAGTTAATAAAACAGGGGCAGCTAGGTGACTTAGCGGATAGAGAGCCAAGCCTGTAGATAGGAAGTTCTGGGTTAAAATTAGGTCTCCAAAACTTCCTATGTGTGTTACCCTAGGCGAGTCACTTAACCCCAATTGCCTAATTACTACTCTTCTGCCCTTGAACCAATACTTGGTAAAAATTCTAAGAAAGAAGTAAGTGTTTAATTTTTTTAATCAAAATGTTTTTATAAGTTAATATCTGGACATGGGCTGGTACTAAGAAACAATGCCACTTTAGTTAAAGAACTAGGAAGAGTAAGAAGACTGTGACAATGCAGGATGCCCTTGTGTCTGAGGCAATGCCAAAAAAATGCCCAAGGTCTCTAGGGTTTTGTGACACTGTTCTCTCCTGGATCTCCACTTCTCTGCCCAGCTAGTCCTTCTTAGTGTCTTTTGCCGGGTCTTCACCCACGGCATGTCCCTTAACTATGGGTGTGGTCAAAGGTTCTATCTAGAGCCCTCTGGTCTTTTTGGTCTATACTGTCTCCCTTGGTGATCTCATAAGCTCCCACAGGCTCAATTATCGCCTCTATGAGGATGATTCTCAGCTTTCTATAACCAGCCCTAGTCCCTCAGTCATGCATCTTCAACTTAGACATGGCAAACTGAGTGTCTTCTTGACTTTTTCAAGCTCACTGTATTTAAAATAGAACTCATTAATTTTCCCTTTAGACATTCTTTGATTCTGAATTTCTCTATTGTCATTTTTTAAACCCTTACTTTCTGTCTTAGAATCAATACCAATTATTAGTTGCAAGGCTAATAGTAGTAAGGGTAGTAAGGGCTAGGCAATTGGGGTTATGTGACTTGCCCAGGTTCACACAGCCAGGAAGTATCTGAGGCCAAATTCCATCCTCAGACCTCCCATCTCTGAGCCTGACTTAATCTACCAAACCACCTACCTTCTTCTTTAGTTTCAATTCTTTTTTAAAAATTTGATTATTTAAAAATTTTTCTTTTTAAAAATGTAAACCCTTACCTTCCATCTTAGAATCAAGATCATGTATTGGTTCTAAGGCAGAAAAGTGGTAAGGGCTAGGCAATGGAGGTTAAGTGATTTGCCCAGGGTCACACAGCTAGGAAGTGTCTAAGATCAGATTTGAACCCAGGATCTCCCACCTCTAGGCCTGGCTTTCAATCTTCTGAGCCATTCAGCTGCCCCCTTTAGTTTTAATTCTAAGAGAAAAGAGTGGCAAGGGCTAGGCAATTGAAGTTAAGTGAATTGCCTAGGGTCACACAGCAGGAAGTGTTGGGGACAGATTTGAATCCAAGTCCTCCCTGGCCTGGTGCTTTATCCATCATCTAGCTATCTAGCTGCTCCTTCCTATTATTAAAACACTATCATCTTTGGTATCATCCTCAACTACTCATTCTGCTATCATTTATCAAATTTATTCCCAAATCTCATCCTTTTTTCCTTCTCTCACACGTCTTCTCTTTTTGGATATACAGTCCTGGTTCAGGCCCTCAGTACACCTTTCCTGAATGATTGCAATAAATGGTGTTCAAACTTGTCTTCCTGCCTTGTCTTTCCCTCCTCTAATGTATCTTCCTTCCATTCAGTTGCCAAGTTGATTTTTCTTAATTATAGGTCTGACTATGTCAACATACTGCTTTGTGAACTTGAGTGGCTCCCAATTACTCCTAGGGTCAAATATAAAGTCTTCTATTTGGCATTTAAAACTCCTTGATAAAGATTGGTGTTGGGTCATTTTTCACTCTCTTTGTGATCCCACTTGGGATTTTCTTGGTAGAGAACCTGGAGTGGTACGCCATTGTTTCTCTAGCTCCTTTTAGATAGAGAGTTAAGTGACGTACCCAGGGTCACACATTTAGCACGTGTCTGGGGCTGGATTTGAACTCATGAAGATGAGTCTTCCTGATTCCAAGCCCAGTGCTCTATTTACTGCACCATCTAGACCCCCTAATTTGTTATATAGCATGACTTTCAAGGAGGAAGAGATGGAAGGATATTGGGAAACCTACATGTAAAAAAGATGACCCCAACAAAAACTTATTTTGAAAAAAAAAGATCCAACTCTTTGAAATCCAGCCTCTTCCTATCTTTCCAGCCTTCTTATACCATCTCCCTTTCTATAATCCAGCTATAATGGCTTGCTTATTCCTTGAATACAACACTCCATTGCTTATCACACTACCTTTGCAGTGACTGTCCCATAAGACTAAAATGTTTTTTTCTCCTCACCTCTTCCTCTTGTCTTTCCTGGCTTCCTTCAAGGCTCAGCTCAAACAATCCTTTTGCAGGAGGCATTTCCCCATCCTCCCAGGAGATAATATCTTCCGTTTTCAGATTGTTTTCCTCTTCATATGTATACTTCCTCTACACATGATATAATATCTCTTTCATTAGAATGTTTGCCCTTTGAAGGAATATTTTCCATTTTTTTCCTTTCTTTGTATTCTAGTCAACTGTCTTTTTGTCTTGATTTTAGACCACTGGTCCAGCTTCATTATCACGGAATTTCCTGTTTTCAGAATCAAGGAGTTGTGATCTGATGGAGAAGATATTCCAATATGGGAGCTTGACTGATTTGTATCTAAGACTTCCCTTAGATAACAAGAAAGCAGAGGAGAGAGGCAATGAGGTCCCTGAGGCTGGCCAGTTGTAAAATTTCTCCTGGGGGATTCCCAGACAATCCTGAAGGCACAAAAGAGGGGAAGTAAAGGGTACTAAGGAGAGCAGAAGAAGAGAGGTGGAGGAACAAGGGAAGGAAGATTAGGGGCTGTTTAGAATTTTTATTTTGTATGTATACTCTTATGCCAAAGGGGACTGCCCCCTAATTGGCTTTTTATCAATGTGCCTAACAATCATTGGTTTTGTTCTCTTTCCCTTTTATCCCCAAATTATTGTAATTTATAAATTGGTTATGTTTACATGATCCATTGGGGAGATTAGTGTCCCAAAGGATCCCAGGGGTGATTGCCTAATTAGAATCTCTTACCCTAAAAACTACAATCCCCAACAAAACTACAATTCCTAGTACTCCACTCACTTCCTGTCCTTACATGCTGATGTAGATAGGATATAAATTTGGTGCAGTTCCTGCCTGTCTTGGTTTTGGTGGAATGGGGATTTTTGAGCAGGTAGAAAAATTTAGTCACATGGTTCTGTTTTTTCAGATAATAAACTTTATAAAAATAATACTTGAAGTACTGGACAATTAATTTAAATCTTACAGAAGATTGGGATATGCCTAGGGAAAGGCAGATCAAAATTATTTTTGATTATTAAAGAAGAGTAGATCTGTAATTAAGGCAGGGTGACTACCCCTATGTGTGGAACATGTGTTCAATGTGCAAAATTTCAAGAGCTCAGAAATTGAAGACATTCAACCCTCCAGCAAAACTGAATAACTATTTGTGGATTATGCTATGTAGTTGGTATTGTGTTAGGTGTTCCTTTAGGGAGATGCAGTGTGGTTCACTGGAAAGAGTGTTGGATATTAATTTTTAAAAACTGAATTTGAAGCAGAGTTCCCACATTTATTAGCTAGGTGACAAAACATCTCATTTTGCATTTTAGAAACTATTTTTCCATCTGTAAAATAGGAATGCTTGTACTACCTACTTCACAGGGTTGTTGTGGGGAGTATGTTTTTAAACCTTAACATCACTATGAAAATGTAAATTGCTATTATTATTGTTTTTGTTACTATGAATATTACAGGTAATCTTACTCTATTCTGAAATATCTTGCTACCTGGGTTTTGTGTGGGATCTTTTGGGGTAATCATAATTGTGGAAATAGTTGACTTGAGTCCTCACATTACAGTGCACACTCTACTTAGGAAACAACCCTAAATCAAATTTTAATTTTAATTTTTTATTTTATTTTTAATAAAATTATATATATATATATATTTAATAATTTTTTAAAATAAAAAAACCTTTACCTTCCATCTTAGAGTCAATACTGTATATTGGTTCTAAGGAAGAAGAGTGGTAAGGGCTAGGCAATGAGGGTTAAGTGACTTGCCCAGGGTCACCCAGCTGGGAAGTGTCTGAGGCCAAATTTGATCCCAGGACCTCCGATCTCTGGGCTGGGCTCTCAATCCACGGAACTACACAGCTGCCCCCTAAATTTAAATCTTAATTGAGACAGAATAGTTTGGCAAATAATAAGAGAAAGTCAATAAATAGATGGCTTCATTCTCAACCCTCAACACAAATGAGTACAACCAAGAAAAATCACTAAACCAAAACTGGGCATCATGTACCCCAAAGGCAAAAGGGTTCCATATATGCCAAAATATTCTTAGCAGCACTTTTTGTGGTAGCAGAAAACTACAAATAAAATGGGTGTTCCACAGTCAGGTAATGCCTAAACCAACTGTGTTAAATAAATATGATGGCATACCGATTAGATCTGAGACATGATGACTAAGAGAAATTTAGAGAAATGTCTACGTGTATTGTGGGAGATAGTAATATTGTCAGCCAATTCTGCTTAGCTGTTTCTCTTTATTATATCTCTATTATAACAAAGATGAGGAAATGTCTGTGCTCTAAAAAACAAGTTGCCAAAGAAAACTTTTTTTAAATGGGTGCAATTCTTTAAGGACTCCCAAGAGATTATACTTTAATCTGTCCTTAATCTCTCCTAATCCCCTCTTGTATTGGGGGAGGGAAAATAATTGCCTCCAAAACTCACATCTCCTGTGGAAAAAAAAAATGGGGTTTCAGTATAGAATCAGTTGAAGTCTCTTGGAGTAGGCACTTGCTTTCAACTGATTTAGATCCATTAGGATTCTGCAGGTAAATGTTTAACAATCAGCTCTTTGATGGGAAAAAATGTATTAACAATATACTTTTAAATTTAATCTGTTACTAACATTTTCCCCATCCTTAAATATAGATAATCAAGAAAATAAATCAAGCTTTGATTAGTAATACTGTATTTGCAGATTTTTTTGAGTTGTAAGTGCTTTTACTGAAAATTTAATAATCAGCTTTTTATTTTTTTTTTAAACCCTTACCTTCTGTCTTAGAATCAATACTGTGTATTGGTTCCAAGGCAGAAGAGTGGTAAAGGCTAGGCAATGGGGGTCAAGTGACTTGCCCAGGGTCACACAGCTGGGAAGTGTCTGAGGCCAAATTTGAACCTAGGACCTCCCATCTCCAGGGCCAGTTCTCTATCCATTGAGTTACCTAGTTGCCCCTGAAAAGGTGTTTTTTTTTTTTTAAAGCACGTACTACAAAGAAGCATAAGAAAATGTCACCCTGCTTAAGAATGCCCATCCTTCAACCTAACCTCACATCCCCTACTGTCTGTGGACTTGCCTTGGCCCCTGTGTCTCTGCCAATTCATGTTTTGTATGAAGCTCTTCCACTTTTTAAAAAATTCTCCTCCCTTAGAAGATTATGTCCGTTCACAGCTCTTCTACTCAAGACAGAGACCCGAAGTGGGAATCAGGGCTCCTCGGTGCCAGTCCTAGCTTGGCTGCTAACAAATCACTCCACCAGGAACTTTCCTCATTGGCCTCCGGAGCTGCCTACCGTCTCTTCTAGCCCTGACTCAGGAAGTCAAGTTTCCTCCGTCTCTCATGGATCTGCTGCCCTCTGCAGTCACTACGGTGTATCCCAAATGCCACCTTCCCCAAAGAGAACTCGCCAAGGAACTCTGCCTGCCTGCCTGCCTGCCTGCCTGCCTGCCTGCCTGCCTGCCTGCCTGCCTGCCTGCCTGCCTGCCTGCCTGCCTGCCTGCCTGCCTGCCTGCCTGCCTGCCTGCCTGCCTGCCTGCCTGCCTGCCTGCCTGTTGTTCAGTCACGTGCCTGACTCTTTGGGGCCCTGTGGAGGCTTTCTTGGAAAAGCTACTGGACTCTACTACAAATAGTAATAATATGGAAATAGATCTTGAGTGATGACACCTGTAAAACCCGGTGGAATTGCTCGTTGGCTCTAGGAGAGGGCAGGGAGGAGAGAAGGGAAAGAACATGATTCATGTAAACATGGAAAAATAGCCTAAATTAATTAAATCAATAAATTAAAAAAAAAAGAAAAGAAAAGCTACTGGAGTGGTTTGCCATTATTTCTTTTTCTTTTCTTTTCTCTTTTTTAAACCCTTACCTTCCATCTTAGAATCAATACTGGGTATTGGTTCCAAGGCAGGAGAGTGGTAAGGGCTAGGGAATAGGGGTCAAGTGATTTGCTTAGGGTAACTCAGCTAGGAAGTGTCTGAGGTCAAATTTGAACCCACGACCTCCCATCTCTGGACCTGACTCTCAATCCACTGAGCCACCCAGCTGCCCCCTGCCATTATTTCTAAATCTATGATCCCATGATCCCAGAAATCAGCTTGGTGTCAAAGATAGGACATAGTCTCTTTTATCCAGGGATGTGCTGGAGAATGCTTAATAACTGGTTTTCCATAAAAAAAATCTACATGCAGCAAATTTTTAAGTTTAATTTGAATTATTGACATTTTCTCTGTTACTTGTTTAAATCTAGATAATCAATAAAATAGTAAATTAAGCCCTGATTCATAGATTTGCTGATTTCTAAGTCATAAACACTTACACTAAAAACTAAATGTGCCCTTCTGTCTTAGAAATGGTATTAAGAAGGTAAGGGTATTTTTTAATTAAAAAAAATTTGAAAACATTTATTTAGCTAATTAATTTAGAGTATTTTTTCCAAGGTTCCAAAAATCATGTTCTTTTCCTCCCCTTCCCCAACCCAGCTCCTGTAGTCGACTCACAGTTCCACTGGGTTTTACGTGTGTCATTGGTCAAGAAGGTAAGGATTTAAAAAAATTAATTTATTTAGTCAATTTAGAACATTATTCCTTGGTTACAAGAATCATATTCTTTCCCTCCCTCCCCTCTCCCCACCCATAGCCAACACGCAATTTCACTGGGTATTACATGTGTCCTTGATCAGAACCTATTTCCATGTTGTTGATGTTTGTACTAGGATGTTCATTTAGAGTCTATATCCCCAACCATATCTCCCTCAATCCCATATAATCAAGTAGTTGTTTTTCTTCTGTGTTTCTACTCCCACAGTTTCCCCCCTGAATGTGGATAGTGTTTTTTCTTCTAGATCCCTCCAGGTTATTCAGGATCACTGCATTGCCACTAATGGAGAAGTCCATTACGTTCAATTGTACCACAGTGTATCAGTTCTGTGTACAATGTTCTCCTGGTTCTGCTCCTCTGACTCTGCATCAATTCCTAGAGGTTGTTCCAGTCTCCATGGAATTCCTCCAGTTCATTATTCCTTTGAGCACAATAGTATTCCATCACTAACAGACACCACAATTTGTTCAGCCATTCTCCAATTGAAGGGCATCCCCTCATTTTCCAATTTTTTTTGCCACCACAAAGCGCAGGTATGAATATTTTTGTACATGTATTTTTCCTTATTCTCTCTTTGGGGTACAGACCCAACAATGCTATGGCTGGATGAAAGTGCAGACAGTTTTTTATCGTCCTTTGGGCATAGTTCCAAATTGCCCTCCAGAATGGTTGGATCAATTCACAACTCCACCAGCAATGATGAATTAATGTTCCGACTTTGCCACATCCCCTCCAGCATTCATTACTTTCCTTTGCTGTCATGTTAGCCAATCTGCTAGGTGTGAGGTGATACCTCAGAGTTGTTTTGATTTGCATTTCTCTGATTATAAGAGATTTAGAACACTTTTTCATGTGCTTATTAATAGTTTTTATTTCTTTGACTGAAAATTGTCTATTCATGTCCCTTGCCCATTTATCAATTGGAGAATGACTTGAATTTTTGTACAATTGATTTAGCTCTTTGTAAATTTGAGTAATTAGACCTTTGTCAGAGGTTTTTGTTATGAAGATTGTTTCCCAATTTGTTTTTTCCTTCTAATTTTGGTTACATTAGTTTTGTTTGTACAAAAACTTTTAAATTTGATTTAGTCAAAATTATTTATTTTACATTTTGTGACTCTTTCTAAGTCTTGCTTGGTTTTAAAATCTTTCCCTTCCCAAAGATCTAACAGGTATACTATTCTGTGTTCACCTCATTTACTTGTAGTTTCCTTCTTTATGTTCAAGTCATTCACCCATTCTGAGTTTATCTTGGTGGAGGGTGTGAGATGTTGATCCAAGCCTAATCTCTCCCACAATGTCTTCCAGTTTTCCCAAAAGTTTTCTTTTTTCAAATAGTGGGTTTTGGTCCCCAAAGCCGGGATCTTTGGGCTTATCATAGACTGTCTTGCTGAGGTTATTTACTCCAAGTCTATTCAACTTATCCTTCTTTCTGTCTCTTAGCCAGTACCAAATTGTTTTGATGACCACTGCTTTATAGTATAGTTTGAGATCTGGGACTGCAAGGCCACCTTCCTTTGTATTTTTTTTTCATGATTTCCCTGGATATCCTTGATCTTTTGTTCTTCCAAATGAATTTTGTTATGGTTTTTTCTAATTCAGTAAAGAAGTTTTTTGGTAGTTCAATGGATATGGCACTAAATAAGTAAATTAATTTGGGTAGGATTGTCATTTTTATTATGTTAGCTCGTCCCACCATGAGCAATCAATGTTTTTTTCCAATTGTTTAGATCTAGTTTTAATTGTGTGGAGAGTGTTTTGTAATTGTGTTCATATAGTTCCTGTGTTTGTCTCAGCAGATAGATTCCCAAGTATTTTATATTGTCTAGGCTGATTTTGAATGGAATTTCTCTTTCCAAATCCTGCTGCTGTGATGTGTTGGAGATATGTAGAAATGCTGATGACTTATGTGGGTGTATTTTGTATCCTGCAACTTTGCTAAAGTTGTTGATTATTTCGACTAGCTTTTTAGTTGATTCCCTAGGATTCTTTAAGTAGACCATCATATCATCCGCAAAGAGTGATAGCTTGGTCTCCTCATTGCCAATTCTAATACCTTCAATTTCTTTTTCTTCTCTAATTGCTACTGCTAGTGTTTCTAGTACAATGTTAAATAATAGAAGTGATAATGGGCACCCTTGTTTCGCTCCTGATCTTATTGGGAAGGAAGAAGGTAAGGATTTTTAAAGGAGAGGGGCATAGGCAGCTAGATGACTCGGAGCACCAGGCCTGATGACAGGAGGTCTTAGATTCAAATATGACTTCAGATATTGCCTCGCTGTGTGATCCTGGGCAAGTCATTTATCCCCAATTGCCCTTCTTTTGTCTTAGATCTGATACTAAGACAGAATGTAATGGTTTAAAACAAACAAATCCCAAATCTTAATAATGGTCTCTCCCTCTGTGCTAGATCCAGCACACCCCTTCATCTATCCCATGTAACCAGTGTTCCCTTGTCTCAAGGCCTCCTCTTACCCAGAGAAACCTGTGTGGTAAAGCTTCCACTTGTGTTGAACAATCTTCTATAACAGGGTTTTTTAATCTTGGGTCTAGGAACTTGGATAAGGGGGGAAATTGCATTTTAATTTTCACTAACCTTTCACTGATATTTAACATTTCCTTCAATTATGTAAAAATATGGTTCTGAACAGAGGTCCAGAGGCTTCTCTCAATGGTCAAAGATCCATGATATAGAAAAAAGGTTAAGAGCTCCTTATCTATCATAATAGCACATCACAGACCTTGACAAAAGTTTGTGAATAACCATATTAAGTCAGAGTGGGAAGGTGCTTAACTGATCCTCTAGTTGATTTCCCCCTCCTCCTTCTCCCCTTCCCTCTTTTTTACTGTCTATCTTAGAAACACCTCTAAGACAAAATACAAGGACTAGGCACATGGGGTTAAGTGACTTGGCTAGGGTCACACAGCTAAGAAATTTCTGGGCCAGCTTTGAACCCAGGTTCTCCTGACTCCAGGCTTGGTACTCTACCCACTGTGCCACTTAACTGCCCTCTAATTTCTTCTTTATAAAGATGAGGAAATTGAGCTCCAGAAAGGTCAGAGAGATTTGACTAAAGTTACACAGAAAGTTTGTGATAGGACAGAATCCTGCCATTTGAACCTTCTTTTTTGGTTTGTTTGTTTGCCTGACTCTCTTTATTCTCTATTTTTTCATAATGCCATTCATTCTCTCTAAGCTTGACATACCATTGCAGATGAGTTATTCCTTAGTGAGTCATGTTGTGGTTCAGTCATTTCAGTTATGTTCAACTCTTTGTGACCCCATTTGAGAGAGAGAGAGAGAGAGAGAGAGAGAGAGAGAGAGAGAGAGAGAGAGAGAGAGAGAAAAGAAAGGAAGGAAGGAAGGAAGGAAGGAAGGAAGGAAGGAAGGAAGGAAGGAAGGAAGGAAGGGAGGGAGGGAGGGAGGAAGGAAGGGAAGGAAGAAAGAAGGAAGGAAGAGAAGGAAAGAAGAAAGAATAAAAAATGAAAGAGAAGGAGAGGCAGGAAGGAAAGATAGAAGGAAGTCTTTGAGAATGAATTCAAGTGAGTAATGAATTATTATAAGGTTTAAATGTAGATTTTAAAAAAGTCTCCACCTAAACTCAGTAAAAATAAATGAGGAGGTTGGGGTGGCAGGAGGAGAGGAAGGGAACTGTGCTCTGAGCATATTCAATTGGTAGTGATCAAATCATAAAAGGTTAGGACCTAAAATCTGCTCATAGTTGCTTAGTGGAACAGGTACGGTTCCCTATGGACCTTAATAGCAGTTGTTACCAGAGACAGATGTGGACACTCTAGGTTGCCCAGCACTCACTGAGATGGAGCTGGAGATAATCTAGATAAGAAGTGGAATCTCTTAACTAGAAGGGGGGACAGGAACCTACTCCAGAATAGACTCTTCCCTACTCCATCCCTCCCACCCCTCATTTACAGAAATAGTCCCAGGGTTTCCGTGACTTTTCCCCCACCTCCATCTAGGCTTCCTTGGGTCAGGGCCCTAGAGCTCTGAGTCTTCTAGGGAGATAACTAGCTAGTGGCACCCTCTAGTCCCTCCCACCAGGGGAATGTGGTTTTGAGTTTCTCTGGGAAGAAAGCAAAAAGGCATATGAATATTTTTTTCTTATTGAAAGAAGGCATTGAAGTGTGAACAGGAAACTTAGCCATGGGCTTTTGGGGCACCCCACCCTGGATGCCTACTTCTGGCTGCCCTCAGGCTTTACCGCCCTTCTCTTCCTCCTTCCATGCCCCTTGCAGCCTTTCCCCCTGAACCCTTCCCCACTTCTCTCTACCTCTCCTCTTCTTTCCTTCTCCCCCATACTAACCACCGCCTTTCTCCATGATGAAAGAACTTGGCTTACGTCCCCTTGCCCATTCCAGCTTTCCAAGTGCCCCCTCTTTCCTTCTGTGAACCATCTACCTCACCTCTGAAGAGGCCATAATCATCATTGAGGGTAGTAATCAGGACAGGGTAGCCCAGAGGAGGCAGGGAATAGTTACACATATTTTCCTGAGGTCTTCTGGAGAATATGGTGAAGGTATCAAGCTTGGGTTTCTAACTAGTTGGGGATAAATTAAGTATTTTAGGACTTGGAGCAGAGGTGGAAGCTTCTAGTGGCACCATCTACAGATATATAGTAACTATCACCATTACTACCCTTGCCCGGATGAGAGTCCAGGTAGGTGAATTAAAGGTCAAGCATTCAGAACCACTCACTCAAATTCTCAGAAAATGAGTCTTTCTTCTTCCCTCCTCCCCCTCTCCCCACTCTCTCTGTCTCTGTCTGTCTGTCTATCTATTGGGTCAGCTAAGTGGCACAGTAGATAGAATGCCAGGCCTGGAGTCAGAAAGACTCATATCTGAGCTCAGACACTTACAACTGTATGGTACTGAGCAAGTCACTTTATTCTTGGTTGCCTCACTTTCCTCATCTGTAAAATAAACTAGAGAAGGAAGTAGCAAACCACTCCAGGATCTTTGCCAAGGAAATCCCAATGGGGGTCACAAAGAGTTGAACAATGAGAGATAAGATAGATAGACAGACTGATTGATAAACAGAGTGATAGACAGACTGACCGACAGGCAGACCTAGATCGATAGATAGAAATCTCTATGTGCAGTGGTATGTTGAGAACAGCTCTGAGAGCCAATTACTAAATCTTCAGTATGAACATTTACAAATTTTTACAGAAATCTGCAGACATTATGTTGTTGCTCCTCTAGATTTATGAAAAGGAAGGAGAAAACATTAATAATATAGATTAAACTGATAAGTATATCCTGCAGTTATTTTTTTCCTTTGAGATCTGGTTGTTAAACATTTACCAACACACCACTGACTGTGTGACTGCAGGTCTACTTTCACCTGTTATCCATGCATGTATATCTTTGCTAAACCATTTTTGCTTCCCTTTTCCCCCATGTTTGTGTGAATGGGGATATAGGCATAGGTAGAAGGAGCTGTGTGTAAGTGCATTTATATTAAGTCTACAATGAGAATCATGGAGTCATAGATTTCAAGATGGAAAGACCTCCAGGATCAGTTAATTCAAACCCTCATTTTTGCAGATGAGAAAACCAGAGAGATCAAATGTTTTGCTTGAGAGTAGCTGAACTGAATTTTCTATCCACATTTTCAAATTCCAAACTCAATATTCTTTCTACTCTCTTAGGAAACTTGCCAGACAAGCCTTTTTAAAATATATAGAGAAATGTCAAATTTATTTATTTATTTATTTATTAAATGGTTAAAGGATATGAGCAGGCAATTTTCAGAAGAAGAAATCAAAGTTTTCTAGTCATGGGAAGAAAAATTCTAAATCACTGTTGATTAGAGAAAAGCAAATTAAAACAGCTCTCAGGACCCACTTCATACCCATCAGATTAGCTAATATGACAGAAAAGGAAAATGACAAATGTTGGCAGGGATGTGGGAAAATTGGGATACTAATGCACTGTTGGTGGAGTTGTGAAGTACAGAATGGACCCAACCATTCTAGAGGTCCTTACATTCATTCGTGGCTCTCCCAAGAAGTCTTCTCCCCTATATGAATTGAGCACAACTCTAACATTTTGCACAACGATAGCAATGTTGTAATAATGATCCTCTGTGAAAAGTTCTCCAGTCAATACAATGATCTAAGACAATTTCAAAGGACTCATAATTAAAAATGCTCTCCACCTCCAGAGAGAATGGATAAACACTGAGTACAGATGAAAATATATTTTACTTTTTTTGGGGGGCAATTTGGCTACCATGGAAATATGTTTTGCTATTATTTGACATTTATAATGGATATCATATTGCTTGTCTTCTCAGTGGGTGGAGAAGGGGAAAGAAGAAGGAAAAGAATTTAGAACTCAAAATTTTAAAAATAATGTTTAAAAAGAAATATTAAAAAAAGAAGTCTTCCCCCCTTAATGGAGGATTGATTGATTTCTCCCCTTCCATAGCACATAGAATATTATAATATTCTGACTCTGCTCTATTGTAGAAGGTGAAGGATCACCAGTGAGAGCCCAAGGTCTCAGGATTGGGAGTCTAAGTTCTGGTAGGAGCTGGGAAAGGAGGACGAGGATGAGAATGAAAAGGTAGAGTGCTAAAGTATGGATTGGAGTTTGCCATTTTACAAAAAGGGACACTGAGGCCCATTCATTAATTTATTCATTCAGAGGCAGCTAGGTACAGTGGATAGATCACCAGGCTTGGAATTAGGAAGTTAGGAGTTAAGAAGACCTGAATCCAAATCCAGCAAGCTGGATAACCCTGGGCAAGTCCTTCAACCTCTGTCGGCCTCAGTTTTTTCATCTTCAAAAGGAGGTGATAATGGCACCTACCTTCCAGGGTTATTAGGAGAATCAAAGAAGAAAATATTTATAAAGTGCTTTGTAAACCTTAAAATACTTGATTTTATTACTTAAACATTTTATTGAACACCTGCTATGAGCCAGGCTCTGTACTCAGTGCTGGAGATACAAAGACAACAAAACCATTCCTTTCTTTCTGGGAGTTTACATTCTCCGGGGGCCTAGAGAAAGGAAAAGACATAGCCAAAGTCACACGGCTAGTCAATAATAGGGCCTCTTCTAGAAGTTGTCTCCTAACTCCCCATTTAGGACTTTTTCTACTCTACCCAAGGAAAAAGCCTTAAAAGCAATGCCACTAAACAAATCAGACTCTTCCAACCCTCTTTCTTCCCTGTTCTCTACCAGCCTGGCTGAATCCCGCCATAGTAGTTAGAGGTCTTGATTTGGAATTAGGAAAACCTGGGTTTTAATATTGCCTTACATAGTCATTTATTAGCTGTGGAACCCTAAGAAATTGCTTATCCTTTCTGGGGCAGTTAGGTAGGACAATGGATTGAGTGCCAAGCCTGGAGATGGGAGGTTCTGGGTTCAAGTGTGACCTCAGACACATCAGCTATGAGACCCTGGGCAAGTCACTTAACCCCAGTTGCCAGATCTAGCTGCTCTTCTGCAAGTCTTGAATTATTTACTTCACAAGGTGATTGTGGGGAGAATATTTTTGTAAATTGTAAAAGTATGTTAGATATATGTGATATCATTTCTGTTTAATGGTTGGCATGTGAAAGAGATGCAAATCAAGCTGTCCGTTAGTCATTAGGTTGGCATCACTTTGGAGTGTCTCTCCCTAGGGTGTCTCCTCTTCTGGTCACCTGTCTCATAAGTTTCTCAAGGTTGGGGACTGAATCTTGTTCTTTTCTTTTTCTACCACAGAGCTTGAGACACTGGGGCTCAGGAAATGTTAACAAGGGCCTTCAGTGCCTTAACCCAAAGGACCAAAGTTCTAAGGGTGAGATTTTAGGTGAGATTTGAGGAGAAAGACATTTGGAGACAGAACACAAAACACGAGCTTTATAAGCAGCTATAAACTCTAGTAGTATCAAGGACTAGCTCTGATCATGACATTCAGTGCTAGCCCTTCTGGATGACTCAGGGCTATTGAACATCCCCCCCCCCCCCTTCTGAGTCACAGGTGTGAGTCATGGACCTAACTTTTGATTCTCATGGAGAGAGACCGAAAGAGGATTGGGGGATACCACCTGGTGGGTGGGGTCAGCACACCTGTTCCTGGATGAGGCCTGGAGTAGGGTTGCCTGGTCTGCAAGGGAGTCTAGGTTTTTCTCTAACAACCTGGTTCTTGACGAGAGAAATCTGATAGTGAGGGGAGAGGCATTAGACAGAGGCAGAGAAGAGAGCTTTTGTTTAGGGGCATGATGGGGGCTCTTGGTAAATGGCTTCTGTCTTTTTAAAAATTTCCTCCAATCAAACTCAGGATGCCAGAATGTCCCTTCTCCATGCTCCCTGTGTCCAACCCTCTTCTTGGACAGAGAAGGGCAAAAAGTAGGATAGCCTGGGATCAACCAGACTGGATCCATGCCCAAGGAAACATTGTTCCTATTGCTAGGGCCTATTTAGAAGATCCACAGATAAAGGAGTAAAGGAGAGGAGGGAAAGGGAAGGAATGCCTGCTCTGGAAATTGGAAAATTGTGCCACCTCTATATCATTTTTATCATCACCATCATCATCATCATCATCATCAGTTCTGGTCCTCATCTCCCTGTTAAGAACTTCAAAGGTGACTCTCCCAATGAAGAAATTCTGTCTTCCCATGGAAATGTGTTGCTACAACTTTGAGAGTTATGGGGTGTCCTGGGGGCTAAGTAACCACCCACATCTTACTACCAGTTTGGGTCAGAGAAGGGACCCAAACCAGTTCTTTCTGACTCTCACACCATCAGCTATTCCCTCATATCTTCCTTAGTTTAACTGAATTCCTTCAAGACTCAGCTCAGATCCCACCCTCTGCTGGAGACCCTTTTCACACTGCTAATGCCTTCCTCTGCTGGATTACCTTCCATATGTTCTGTGTCTATCTCATATGAACCTAGTTATTTAGAGGTCATCTTCCTCAGTAGAGTGTCTACTCCTTGAGGGCAGAGACTGTTTTGGCCTTAATTTTTATCCCTAGTGCTTCTAGTGCCTGGCATGTGCTGTTGTTGGGTCATTTCAGTTGGGTCCAACTCTTCATGACTCCTTTTGGGCTTTTCTTGGCAAAGATACTAGAATGGCCTGCCATTTCCCTTCTGTAAATCATTTTTATAGATGAGGACACCAAGGCAAATGAGGCAAATGGGATTAAATAATCCCCATAGGATCACACAGTGTTTGAGGCTGGATTTGAACTCATGAAGAATCTTCCTGAATCTAAGCCCAGTGCTCTATCCACTGTACCACCTAGCTGCCTAGAGGCCTCAATGAGATAGAACACTAGAATGTGCACTCCTTGAGGGCAGACTGTTTTTTGTCTCAATCTGTATCCCAATGTTTAACACAGTGCCTGGCATATAGTGAGTGCTTAATAAAGGCTTGTTGGCTGACTACCCATTCAACTATGCTGTCTCTTCCTCCTCTTTCTCTTCCTCTTACTCCTCCTCCTCCTCATTATCACAGAAGTATATAAGGTTCTTTCCCAGCAATGATCTTCTCTGATAAATTCCGCCTTTCCTCCCTCCCGGGGTTGTTCTTGGCATTTAGTCCAGCGCCTTGTACATAGTGGGTGCATCTGCCCATGGTCCACCCTTAGTTAATTGCACTAGATGTAAATAATATAAAACAACAAATAATTTGCTCCAACTTCAAATGTTTTTTTAAAAACCTTTACCTTGCATCTTAGAATCAATACCATGTTTTAGTTCCAAGGTAGAAGTGTGGTAAGGGCTAGGCAATGGGGGTTAAGTGACTTGTCTAGGATCATACAGTTAGGAAGTATGAGGACAGACTTGAAACCAGGCCTGACTCTCAACATATTGAGTCACCTAACTGCCCCCTTCCAATTTATTTTTAATAGATAATCCCAAAGAACAGATGATTAAAAAGTTAGTAAATGAATAGTATGCCCTGGTCACAGCAGGATGACTAGGAAGAGGATAGAGATGAAGTTCAGGGAAATCTATTTGGGCCATGAACTGATGCTCCACTGAATAGATCACTTCCAGGATACTAAGTTGGAGGCGATGGCTTCCAGGGTCCTCTCTTAGAAGAGCTGCCCTCTCATACCACTGTGGGAGAATGAATTTGTTGTGGGATAGTGATGGCAGGTTCCCTCCCAAAGAAGTAGAAACTCAGACTGTTCATATGAAGGTCTGAAAGTATTTATTTAAGAAAGATACAAAGTGTGTAGCCAGGAAGATGGAATAACAATAGTAGCAATCAAGGATTCTAGATTTATTGAGGGTCTAGGACTATATTGGCAAACCTATGGCACACATACCAGAGCTTGTCAGATGGGGCTGCTCCCTTCTCCATCTTCATGTGCACCTGAGGACATTTCCCACATCACCTGCCTCTCAATCCAGCAGCCCAATGGCAGTGCTTCTTCCCTCCCCTATCTGGGTTAAGGGGTGCCTGACATGCTGCATGAGGGTGCAGTTTGGGCACTTGCTCTCTAAAAGGTTTGCCATCACTGGTCATGGGGATTGTCTCCTTTCATTTTTGAGTACTCTCCACCTTTTCTCAGAATTTTCCACCCATGAGTATTTTGGGACATTTGGGACAGACTCTACACATTATAAGGCGAACTCTGGGAATGTGCAGGTTTGAGGAATTTCCCTTGCCTTCAAAGACCCTCAGTACATATATGGTATGTTCTCATCTTAACATCACCTATCAACCTGCGAGATGTCTCGGGTATTCTCCTCTACAGGTTTGGAATGTTTGGCAAGCTTTTATCAGCTGGGTGGAAGGCAAAGGGAAAGCACAGGGTGGTATGTATCATGGGTAGAAAGTACAGGACTGGTATAAACTTTTCTTCATTCTATTTTATAATATTTGCTAACTGGTGAAAAGCACAGAGTCCCTCTCCATCACTGCTCACCCCCAATCAACACCCCAGATGACATTTGGTGGTAGAATGGCAGAGCTGGAAGAACCTTTAGAACAGGGGTCTGAACCTGGATGAGTGAACTTTTTATTTAAGGGATAACTGTGTTTCAGTATCATTGATTTCCTTTGTAATCCTTGTATTTTATTTTTTTTTAAAAACTTTAACTTTAAAAACTTTAAAACTTTAACTTAAAAAAAAAAACTTTAAAAAATTTAAAACTATTAGTCAGAGAAAAAGTCCATAGACTTCACCACACTACCAAAGGTAGGCCTATTTTTATTTTAAAATTTTATAAATATAAATATAAATTTTATAAAAAACATTTTTTAAATCCTCACCTTCTGTCTTGTAATCACTACTGTGTATTGGTTCCAAAGCAGAAGAGAAGTAAGGTCTAGGCAATGGGAGTTAAGTGACTTGCCCAGGGTCACACAACTAGGAAACATCTGAGACCAAATTTGAACATAGGTCCTCTTGATTGCAGGCTTAGCACTTTATCTACTGTGCTACCTAGCTGCTTTTGGGAGTCATATCTTAGTGACTCCCTCACTTCACGCTCATGCCTGAAAGAAGGATTGATAAAGGTAGACAGGAGCCCAGAAAGGTTCTCTCTCTCTGTCTGTCTGTCTGCCTGCCTGCCTACCTGCCTGCCTGCCTGCCTGCCTGTCTGTCTGTCTGTCTGTCTGTCTGTCTGTCTGTCTGTCTGTCTGTCTGTCTGTCTGTCTGTCTGTCTCATGTTCTCCCTCACTTGGAGTTCTCCTGAAGTCAGCCCTGCCCCTGCCCCTACCCTGCCTCATTCCTCACCCTCCAGCCCATACTCCCCTTTCCCAGTGAGGGTACAAGGCAGGACCAGAGTAAAGCTTCCTGCCTCGGGTGGGGCCTTGAAGAGGACAGGCAGCCACACCCTGTGGCTCAGGACTGAAAAAGCAGGTGCTGGGCAGCTGAGCAGGCTAGCAGAGCTCCAGGAGGGAACAGCTCAGGTACTTGGGTAGACTGACTCCTTCTCGTTCTCCTTCCCATCCCTCTCTTCTCTTCTTCTTTGGGCTTGCTCCAACCTACTCTTTCTCCCAGCATTGTTCGGGGTTTCTCTCTTTCCAGCTCCAATCCCACACTCCTCTCTTTCCCTTCTGGGGTGCCCTGAGGATTCCTTGATCCATGAGTCCTCACCTGCTAGCCTCTGCCTTTTCTAGGGGCCAAGGCTTCACCACCTCCCCCCTATTCCCTCAGGCCAACACCACAGACCGCCCCAGGACCTGGCTTGGGTGTCCCCTCATGGTGAGGAAACTGCCAGGGAGAGGGGGAGACAGTCAGCAACCACTCATGAATGGAGAAAAGGAGAGAGAGAATGTATTGGGCGGGGGTAGACCCAGGCAGCCTTTTTTCTTAAGAAGCTGAGAAATAGCAGTGCTGGTCTGTCTGTATCATACCTTGTTCTGTGTTTTGTGTGTGAACATGAGAGAGACAGAGAGAGTTAGAAATAGAGATCGAGGGAGAGTCACAGAGAGAGCGAGAGACAGAGAGACAGATAGACCAAAAAGAAAAGGAACAGACATGCTGAGACAGAAAAGTCTACCAAAGTCCAACTGGGAGATCTTGTAGAATGAGTCCTTTCTTCTCCTGACTCTCCAACCTTGCTTCTCCTGCCTGCCCCTCAGCTGGGGGAGCTGAGCCCACTCAGAGAGGCTTGGGAAACATGGATTGGTTAGTGGAATAGCTGCATGTGACTTATTGAGTGTATCTGTAGGTTTGGGAGAAGTTGGAAAACTTGGCAGGATAAAGGGCTTGGATTGTGTGGGATGAGGCTGGCAGCTGTAATGATCTGGCTGCCTCTATCCTTGTTCAATGCCCTTAGCTGAGTCTCCAGGGCAAGGGTGAGACTCTGGCCATATCTCAAGGGATCCTCCTTAGTTTCTCCTAAGATGAAGCTAGGACCCAGTTTCAGCAGCATGGAATTCCCCTGTGATTCCTTCCAGAGCAGAGTGGGGGTCTGGTCTCTGTCCCATCCAAGTCCCCATCTACCCTTGGGTCAGATCTCTTCAGTTCCCAGAGATTAGGTCCCCTTACTCACTCCTCACAGACCAAGTGGGCACTATTCTCTCCCCAGATGACTTCTCAGCAAGCAATGGGCTCCCTCCTCTGTGGGCCAGGCATTTTCCTCCTCTTCCTGGCACTAGGTAAGTACAGATGGACAGATGGACAAAGAGGACTGGCTCAGGACCTTAGCTCTGATTCTTTTTCCTGCTCATTTCACCTGGGGGCAAGTGTTTCCTTAGGGTCTCTCTGGGGTCTCCTGAAGGGACATCTCCTTTGGCTGGTCCTTGGAAGGTTTGGCTTCAATAGATTTATCATCTCAGGGGCCAAATCGCCATATTCAGTGTGACTCATGAGAAAACAGGCCCAGACAGAGGCAGTGATTTGTCCAAATGCACTTGGCAAATTCACTGGGACTTAAGGCCAGATCTCTGTTCCAGGTAGTATTTCCCTACTTTCTCCTGGAGCTTCAGGTTCTATTTACTAGTCCCCAGATTTCCTGGACAGATCCTTAGGAAACTGTGATTCTGATGTCTGGTTCAGCCACCAGCTCACTGTGTGACTTTAGGCAAGTGACTTGCTCTCTCTGAAGTAGTGAGGTGGTGACTGTGACTAAGCTGAGGCCCTGCCCTAAGGCTATAGTGAAGATCTGATGAGATTAACAGAGGGGAAAGAATAAAGTGGATGCTTATTCATTATGATCTCTAAAATAACTGATTTCTCTTCTTGGCTTCTTTTTCCCTCACTTATCTTAAGTCCTGCTATGAGGTTCTGCCATACTCATACCCCAATCCCCAACCACCCCTAAGGGCAGAAGAATAGTAAAGGCTAGGCAATAGGGGTTGTGACTTTCCCAGGGTCACACAGCTAGGAAGTGTCTGAGACCAGATTTGAATCCAGATCCCTTGGATTGGCTCTTAATCCACTGAGCCACCTAGCTTCTCCCACAAAAATTTTTTCAAAGAAAAAGAAAAAGGGAAAAAATCAGCAAAATGGATCAATACGTTGGAAAAAATATGGCAATGCACGTAGTGTTCCACACCTGTAGATCCCCCTACCTTGGAGCAAGAATCTTCTTTATAATATCCTTGATTAATAAGTTATTCAGGTCCTTTTTATTAATTTTTTACAATGTTCTAGATTACATGTCAATTAATTATATTACAATGTTTAGCATCTGCTTGCAATGTCCTCTTTAGGGCTAAACATCCTTCATACACATTTGCACCTGAGCCATGTCTACATGAAAAGAGTTCCTATTGTTTTGTATTTAGTCCAGGTTCTATCACTTGCAATCTGTGAGTGGCCTTGGAAGGGATATATCACCTCCCTGGGCATCATTTTCTCTGTGTTTAAAAGAAGGTTGGACTAGATCAGGGGTCCCCAAACTTTTTACACAGGAGGTCAGTTCACTGTCCCTCAGACCATTGGAGGGCCAGACTATAAAGAAAACTATGAACAAATCTGTATAGCGCTGTCTGGGATAGTGGAGGCTGCAGTGCTGGCTGTGATGGGGCTGTGATGGATCTGTCACGGGCCTGTCACACCTTGCACAGACCCATCACTGCCACCACTATACTGGGCAGCAGTATACACAGTGCGGAATCCCCTCCCCCAGATCGCTGCTCACCATGCTGACATCTTCCATTGTGCAGCCACATAATCCTTTGCGCGGCGCCTTGTTCTTGTTCAGTTACTCTCAGAGTATCTATGCTATGCAAAGGATTATGTCACTGGAAGTAGTACTGTACGTGAACAATGCCATGCTTTGTGGCTCTGCCACATACAGTGCTCCTCTCACTGACCACCAAGGAAAGAGGTGCCCTTTCCGGAAGTGTAGGGAGGCCAGATAAATGGCCTCAAGGGGTTGCATGGGGCCCATGGGCAGTAGTTTGGGGACCCCTGGACTAGATAATCTGTAAGGTCCCTTCTAGCTCTGGCATTCTATGACATTCTCCTATCTCTGGGCCTTTTTTGAAGGGAGAGAAAAATAAGGATTGAATTAAAATCACACCAGCCATGATTCCCTTCTCTTATACGCTAACCCTGCTATCTGGACCCTGTGAGCAGAGGGCTTCAGATTCCAGGGGGACTGCCTTGCCAGGATACCTGGGAATGCAGCTTGAAAGGCAGTACGGTAAAACAAAGAGAATTCTAGGCTAGGGTTCTGTAGGCTTCTTTCCTTGATTTACTGGATGTGGGATGGAAGGGGTGAGAAGAATATGAGCCCCAAATCACTTTTGTGGTTTAGGTTGTGGGTTATGGGTTGGGCCACTTGGATGCTTCAGTTGGGCCTGGCTGGCAGGCCAGGGTAGGGAAATGAATGGTCTTATAATAGTTTTCTGAGACAACATTCTTCCCAGGGCCACCACAACCCTCCAGGGGCATAGGGTGAGTTGGCATTAGGCCCCAAGTCACAAATGAGGGGAGTTCTCTAAGATCCCTTCTAGCTTCAAATCTAAGGTATAGTAGATAGAGCACTGAGCGTGGAGTCAGAAAGATTCATTCATCTTTCTGAGTTCAAATCTGATCTCAGACTCTTCCTAGCTTCATGATTCTGCACAAGTCGCTTCACCTTGTTTGTCTCAGTTTCCTCATCCATAAAAGGAACTGGAGAAAGAAATGGCCAACCATTCCAGTATCTTTCCCAAGATAACCCCAAATGGAATCACAAAGAGTAGAAAAGGACTGAAAGGACTGCTCAAGAACAAAATGGAGCTGAAAAGGATGTAGGGCTTGGGGAGGAGAGGTACTTATTGAGGACATGGAGGCAAAGCCTGGTGAGTTAGAAACAGAACTGGAGAAGAATGAAGGATTTATCACCCTATTTACTGTCTAGGGGGGTAGAGAGTGGATTTGAATAACAAAATGTTAGAAAACAGTTATCAGAAATTGTTTCAACATGTGATTTATGGAAAAAAGGTAAAAAAACCTGGAAGGTATGGCTGGCCTGGGACCCTTCCTCAAAATGAAGATTCCGAGAGGAAGTCACCAATGGGAAAAAGTCACCAATGGGCCACAGAGGAATGTTCCAGGGCAAGAAGGTAGCTAAAGCCTAGTGGCAAAATCTAATTAGAAGCAGAACCAGGGTAATTAGAAAAAAGAAAAGAGTGACCTGCAAAAAGACGGAGGCCCAAAAGCAGTTGGAGGTGGAGGAGAATGAAGGAAGACTTCATGTAGAAAGGAGTGCCTGAGCTGTATCTTAAAGGAAAAGAAGGATTCTCTCAGGTACAGGGAGTTCTTTTTAGGATGGCAGATGGCCAGAGCAAAGGCCTGAAGATGGAAGAAAAAATTTCATGTATTCAGAATACAGAGAAGGCCAGTTTGGCTGGATCAGAGTGTGGGAGGGGGACTAATATCCATTTGGGCTGGAAAGAGGGATTAGGAAACGTTCAAAACCTAAACAGGGATAGGAGATGCTGTATCCAGGATAGTTTCCCAGAATCAACACCAGCCATTCCTCAGCTCATAAGTAGGATGTCCTGAAGCCACAGGAGATCAGCTGCTTCTTCCCCTCTAGATCTCCATTCAAGCACTGCGGTTGATCACTCTTGACAAGGAAGAGTCCTAGGGATGCTGCCACTGTAGAATCCCCCTTAGCTGAATACTAGGAAAGAGGAGGTCACATAGGGCAGACAAAAGGTAGAGAGTAAGGGAACAAGGGAGTAAGTGTTGACTGATCCCAGGCCTTTGCCCTGTCTAGTGGGCTCAGGAGTTAGGCAGAACCAGGCATAGAGGGGAACCAGAACCAGGCTTCTTATCCTCCTAACACCCTTGCCCTGTCTTCTTTCTTTTAGGCTGCTTGGCTACTCCAGGGACTCATCTGGTAAGAAGGGATTCTTTTTTGGTGGAGTTAAGTCCTCTTTGTCCTGGGAGGATCCCAGATCATGGGAGAGGTTGGGTCTGGGTAGCAGACTCCAAAGGGGACTTAAAAGGCTACCAAGCCTTTTAATTAATATCACTATACACATCGTATATAAACAGTATAAAATTACTATTATTCACTCAAAAAACTATACTATGTCAGTAGATTTTCATCTCTTTTTTGAAAAATTTAAAAATTTTTGAAATTAAAAAATAAAAAAAACATCAATACTGACATAGTGTATGTAGCTTTTAATTTTGTAAGTGGAAAAAGGTACAAATACAGATACTATAGATACTTCTGTGTAGTGGTATCACACTCAAATAGAAATAGATCTCAGACAGCTACATATTGACTTAGAAAATTATAAGTTACCATGATATGTTATATTGTATTTTTAGTTGTTTCATTAAATATTTCCCAGTTACATTTTAATCTGGCTCATATTTCTAGTGGAGTGCATACAGTAACACAAAGACCAGGGTTCATACTCCACTCAAGATGTTTACCAGCTGTGTCACACCCAGAATCTTAACCTCTCTAGCCTCAGTTTCCACATCTGTAAAATCAAAGATTTGAGTATCTCTGAGGTCTCTTCCAGTTCTGAATCTACAATTTGTTTATAAGAGGGATATAAAGTATTATCAGGTCAGTCAATTGGATGGACCAGGGTATCAGTCATCTATTCTTTATTTAGGATCAGTTCTGGGTTAGACACTGGGGATTCAAAAGTGAAAGTGAAAAAACAGGCTCTACCCTCAAGGAGCTTACAGTCTAACCAGGAAAAATGATATGTACAGATTCTTTTGCACATATTTGCACAATAGATACAAGGAGATGGTGGATGGGGCAGGGGAGGAATCAGTAAGTGGGAGGATCAGAAAGAGAGAAGTTGGCACTTGGGTTGAGTCTTAAAAGAAACTGGATTTCGAGAGTCATCGATGAAAGATGATAGTGCATTCTAGACAGGGAGCACAGCCAGGAAACAATAAGAAGTTTAGTTTGGGGTGTGGGGGGGACTTAATTAATGTATAGGAATTCTAGAAAATAGCCTACATGTGCTAATGGTATGTGCTCTTTTGCAGTGTACCACAGGACCCATTGATGGTGAGTTCCTTCTGTGTCCTACTCTTGTAGGCAAGCGCTGCCCTTAGAGCACTACAGCCTTTGTTCCAGACAGCAAAGCTTTAGTTCACATAGAAAGCAAGAAAGAAGCAACTGTTTCCTTGTCTATTCCTGAAACAACTTAGTTCGATTACATAAAGCAAACAAGTCTAGTCCCACAGGTTATCTCATCCAACTGCTACCTAAAACATGGAGCCCTCCTCCCAAATCCTTATGTTGAGGATAAAAGCATAAACAGAAGTATAATTGATGAATTTGGTTATTGTTCTTCCACACTGAGGGCATTAATAGGTAACACCAACTTATTGGTCTCTGAACAGAAGCTGCTATCTGTGCCTCAGTGAAGAGGTGAGTGTCTGGCTTTATTGAAGGGGTTACATTTAGAATAGACAAACTCCTGCTCCAGGTTGAATACAGTGGACCTGGTATATTTATTACTGTAATCTTCTCACTGGGATGGGTCAGGGGAAGGAAGGTCAATCTTGTGTGTCATGATGGGATGATGGATCAGACTGAAACGATCCTTTCTTTCTGCAGCATCAGCGAAGATGAAGTCAGGGCAGCATCCAGCAGGGACCACCCCACCTGTCATGTGCAATTGGCCCAGTATGCCTGCATTCCGGTGAGGATCCAACTTTGCCTATATGACTGAAACCCTACAATTATCTCCAAAGTCTCTTTATAGACACCACATTTCCATATCTCTGCCCTTTCTTTCTTTTAGTTTTTTCTTAGAGTTTATCATGTGGTTTTGGAGCTACAGACTGGGCTTTATCACTAACTCATTATGTGAACTTCTCTCTGGGTCTCAAGTTTCCTCATCTGCTAAATAAAGGGATAACTGAGTCCCCTTCATTTTATGTATAGGGAAACTGAGGTCCAAAGAAAGAAATGGTTTGTCCATTCTTTTAAGACCTGAGCTCAGACCTGGGATTAGAAAGACCCCTGTGAACACAAAAAGTTAACAGTGTCGGGCAGGTAGGTGGCTCAGTGGTTTGCTCAGAGATTAGAGGTTCTGAGTTCAAATTTGACCTCAGATACTTCCTAGCTGTGTGACCCTGGGCAAGGCACTTAACCCACTTAACCCACCTTTGCCTAGCCCTTACCTCTCTTCTGTCTTGGAAACAATGTATTGTTTCCAAGACAGAAGGTAAGTATTAAAAAAAAACTGTATTTTGTGTGTGAAGATGATACTGGTAGTCCCACCCTACCCTACCCCTAATTCCATGGCAAAATATATTTGTGTCCTCAGAAGTAGGAATGGACTACACCAAATCTTCCACATTTTCCCATGGCTGATGGGGCAGGGGGATAACAAGAAGCCAGGATCAGAGATCATTCTGGGACTGGGATCAGAGGTCAATCTAGGGCTGAAATTAGAGGTTAGTCTGGGGCCAGGCTTAGAATTCATTTGGAGGTTCCAAGATGAAGTGGAACTAGGGTGTCAAGCTAAGGGATCTCCTCCCCACAGAGGCCATGGCTACAGGTCTGGAAGGAAGATTTTCTGACATCCCTATATCATTGCCTTGTGGCCAGCGGCCCACCCAGTGCTTTGGCTCCTACATACTCCACTCTGCTCTTCTCCAAAATTGACCTCCCCATCCTTGAGACTTCACTGGAAAGATTTTCCCAGCAGGTAGGTGACAACATGGACCCTAGCTCTTGATGGACAACAAAGGGTAGCTTTGGCAGTGGGAAATCTAGTATTATAGAGAGGCCCCTGGCATCCCCAACTCACCCAGTCAGGTCATGTGTCCTCTGAAAACATGACTCCCTCATCTTCCCATTCTATTTTTATCTCTGACCTCATGTTGTGAGCATGGTAGGAAAGGGCTTTGTCTGAATCTCTCCCCACTCAAGGAGATGACCTAGACTCTACAATCTTGCAAGAATAGCCCCTATTCCACAACCTTTAGGGATACCCCCAGGCTTGGGCTCCCACAAGTACATCCCTTGGACATCAGAATAGAAATGTGGTACCCCAGGGTGGTTGGATTGCTCAGTAACTATTGGCTGATAGACTGATTAATGATCTCCATCCTGCATGACCAGGACATGTCCTGGGAATGAGAAGACCAGGGTTCAAGAGTCAGCTCTGTACTTACCTGGCTCTGTGGTTTTGGGAAAAGTTACTTCTCTCTGGACCTCTTTTTCTTCATCTTTAAAGTGGAAATCAGAATCAATGCCTTGCCTGTGTCTGAGCTGTGTTCAATGTACTATCCTTCAGTATGGTATGATAAAAGATTATTTTGATGCTTAAATAGGATAAAACCACCCTAATATGAGATGGCATCATCTCTTATCTGGGCCTGCCGGATAGCAACGGTGGGGTCCGGGAAGCAGCCACCTAAAAAGAGACCATAGGGGGAGAGAGGGGGAGACCAAGCACGTTAATAGAGAGACAGAGTCAATCTGGTAGTGTCAAGGCTCCGTTTATTGCAGGTGCAAGGCAAGAATATATATGCTTGAGGTAAAAGGGGGGGGGTGATTAAAGACTGCTTGTACCAGGAGGGAACATGAAGAATGGTTATTGTTATGTTTTGTGGCTGTTGGTCTTGGCGACGCCTGGGAGGTAACTTGTTTGTTCAGTTTCCCAAAGATCCTTTTCTTGTTTCAGGTCAATTTGTCCCCGAATATGGTCTCTGACAATTCCCCCTTTCTTTTTTATAGAGGGAAGGTTTTAAGTCAGGACCGCAGCGACGGCCCCTGTCTTAGGCTACACAGGGGGAGTTGCTTGACCATCAAGGGTCAAGGACCTGTGCTATTCCCGTCATTGGGTTACCGCCCTGCTAGTAAATTGGAGACGATCGGTAGGGGTGTGTGGTCGGTCAGTATCTGTTATTTCGATACGATGATATTGGACCGTAGGGAACTTAGTAAGGGCTGAGTCAATGTTTGATTTAATAAATCCTTTGAGTCAGGCGTTGGAAAGCCCAAGGGCCAAAGGTGAGTATTAGGAGGATGATAATAAAGGGAACTATTATTGTGGGAATTAGAGTAGAGAGCCAAGGGGATTTTCTTAAAAGATTGTTGTACCATCCTTCTTGGGCCTCGGCCTCCTTTTTTCTAAGGGCTAGGCGTTCTCTTAATTTTGCCATTGATTCTCTGACCATGCCCGTGTGGTCAGCATAAAAGCAACATTCTTCTTTAATGGCTACACATAATCCCCCATATTTTTTTTTTTAAAAAATCAGGTCGAGGCCACGTCTGTTCTGCAGTACAACTTCTGAGAGGGAGGATAGGGATTTTGCTAAAGCAGAGACAGACTTTTCTAGGACATCAAGGTCAGATGTCATAGCAGCATGTAAGGCTGTAAGGTGTTGGGTCTGTAGGAAAGCGGTGGTGCCGGTACCAATGCCGGCAGCAAGACCACCAATACCTAGAATGATGGCAATAGTAGAGAGGGGTTCCCGTACAATCCGAGGGAACGGAGACAAAATTTTATCTAAAGCGGTGTCTGTGTGATAGGTAATTCTGGGCCATAATTGTATAAGCACACAGAATTCGGAGGAGGTATTAAAGACCTGAAGGGAGATGCAGGGGGTGAGGCCGGTGTTGCAGGCCCAAAAGGTGTTATTGGGGGCTTCTAGATAATAAGGGGAGTGGGAGATGGGAAGGGTAACATTACAAAGGTGGGAGTGAGAGGAAGGGGGGTGACCTATGCAAAGGCCTTTTCCGGAGACTTCGGCAAGGGTGAAATGGTGGGGGAACCGGGCGCAGCGAGGGGAAGGGGCAGAGGTGTTGTGAGGGTGATCGGTAAAGGCGATTCCTTCATAATATGGGGGCTGCGAGTGGAGACATAGCCAACAGCTGATCGTAAGGTTCGGGGCGGTAGCATTCAAAACCAAATAGGAGCTATCAATGAGGTTGAGGAGTCTATCAGTGGTACCAGGAGGTACTTTGGGAATAGGGGTAGGTGGGAGTGTAAAGGAGGGGAATCGGGTGGGGGAGAGGGGTGGGGGGGGGCTGAGGGTACTGATATGAAGGGCGGTGTTGGTCGGTGAGAACAAAATTAGGACCCATAGAGGTGGTAATAGGGGTCACGCGCAGTCGGAGTGTGAAGAGAAGGACATCATCGGGGCCCATTTTATAAAGGCGCAGTCCCCAGGTGAGTCCTTCCGTCCAACGGGGATCCGTTTTGCCCTTGTTGGTGAATTTAATAATAAGGGGGTTGCAATTGGGGGGATTAAAGGAGCAGGTCTGAGGGTGGGAGGGATTTCGGGCGATGGTAATCAAATCTTTGTTGGTGATCCAATGAGCAGTGCCAAAAGTCACACAGCCCCATGTGGCACAGAATCCATGTGACTGGTCCCCGCAGTGGTCTGGCTGGCCGAATCCAGGGCAGCCGTATAGAGGGAACTGGGTATATTGGGTCCAATGGTCCTTAATCGGGAGGCCGGGCACATTTGGGGCGCAATAGTGCATTGATGACTGGTACGGGATACCGAGTACACAAAGGTCGATGGTCATTTGGGGGAACCATGTAAGGTGCAGCCACTGGGAACTGGAGACAGAGGCAAGAACGGCTTGATTAACTGGATTGACAATCTCCCATACTTGATGAACGAGGATGTGTGGGCTTCCTGATCGCCATTTCTTATCCGGGCCTGCCGGATAGCAACGGTGGGGTCCGGGAAGCAGCCACCTAAAAAGAGACCATAGGGGGAGAGAGGGGGAGACCAAGCACGTAATAGAGAGACAGAGTCAATCTGGTAGTGTCAAGGCTCCGTTTATTGCAGGTGCAAGGCAGAATATATATGCTTGAGGTAAAGGGGGGGTGGTGGTGATTAAAGACTGCTTGTACCAGGAGGGAACATGAAGAATGGTTATTGTTATGTTTTGTGGCTGTTGGTCTTGGTGACGCCTGGGAGGTAACTTGTTTGTTCAGTTTCCCAAAGATCCTAAATCTTGTTTCAGGTCAAGTTGTCCCCGAATATGGTCTCTGACAATCATCACCATTACTTTTTTCTCTCCTGGAGTAGTTCTCCCAAGCTCTGCTCTCAGACCAATGGGCAGGGGTGCTGTTTAATGGCCTATGGGGAAGGCTGGGACCAATATTCCAGGCCAGGGAAGCCCAGGTCACATGGGCCCAGTGGCTGTCTGGGATCCAGCCCTTCCTCCTGCATCCTGAAGCGTTCTACTGCCTGGCTGCCCAGAACACATCCTGCGAGACTTTCCACAACCTGTAAGTTTGTGACCTCCAGCTGAAGTGGTCAGTTCTTCTATGCAGTCAATAGACATTCTGCTTGAGAATTCTGCTCCGTGCTTAGGCAAATGTCAGCTTGATAGAAGGAAAACTCACTTAGCAAATATTGTTGTCCAACCATGGGATTGGCAACATTGGAGGGTAGGGAGTGGGATGAACTTCTAGTCACTGGGTGAGTTCAAGTACAGGACAGATGATGCCCTTTCAAGGATGCTATGGAAAAGATTCCTATACTATTTTTAAACACCTTTACCTTCTGCCTTAATAGTAATTCTAAGACAGATGAATGGCAAGGGCTAGGCAATTGGGGTTAGGTGACTTGCCCAGGGTCACATAGTTAGGAAGTATCTGAAGTCATATTTGAACCCAGATCTTCCTGACTCTAGTCCTGGCTCTCAATCCACTGTGTTACCTAGATGCCCCAATTCCTATACTTTGTAAGAGTTTAAACTAGATGGTCTCTAAAGTCCCTTTCAGCTCTTAAGAGTTCTTGAATCAGTTTGACCTGCTTGTTTCCCCAGTATCTCAGTCCTGAATGATGTCTATTCAAGCCTGGAAGCAGAGAAACAGAGGAAGATTTTTGAAGGCATAGAGGCCTTCCTCCTGCAAGAGGGTATGCCAACACTTCTTTAAATTTGAAAGAACTTGAGAAATATCACCTGGGGCAGGGCTGGAATTATGTAGCTCCAAAGAAATAAGTCCGTGATCATATATTCTTTTAAGGTGTGTGGCCCCGGAAAAATCTCTTCCCCTCTCTGAGCCATGGTTTTCCACCCCTGTAAAATATAGAGGTTGGACTAGAAGACTTCTCAGCTCCCTTTGAGCTTTGAACATTTCTCTGTGTTCAATGTACTGTCTTTAAGTATGGTATGAAAAAAGAGTGTTAGATTAGAACTCAGGGCACCTGAGGGCAGTTGGATGGCTCAGTGGATAGAGTGCTAGGTCTGGGGATATGAGTTCAAATTCAACCTCAGACATCTACTATTTCTGGGCAAGTCACTTAAACTCTATGGCCTTAATCCCCTCGAGAAGGAAATGGCAAACCACTCCTGTTTCTTTGCCAAAAAATCCCCAATTGTATGGTCCATAGGGTCATGAAGGGCTTAGGACAGCATCTGGCATGTGGTAAACATTTAATAAATGTTTGTTGGCTAATTACCCATTGAGACCTGCCTTTTCTTTAAAACCCACTGAGCAGGGGCAACTGGGTGGCTCAGTGGATGGAGAGCCAGACCCAGAGATGGGAGGTCCTGGGTTCAAATCTGGCCTCATATACTTCCTAGCTGTGTGACCTTGGGCAAGTCACTTAAACCCCATTGCCTAGCCCTTGAGTCTTTTCTGCCTTGGAACCAAAACCCAATACTTATTCTAAGATGGAAGGCAAAGATTAAAAACAAAATAAAACAAAACCCAGTGAGGATCTCCTACTGATGGTCAGGGGCTCTCCAAGAGCTTGGACCATCTCTTCTTCACACAGTTGAACAACAAAAATCCCATGAGGGACCTTGGGAAACTTATTTAACTTCACAATCTTTACCTAAAAATGAAGTTAATAATAATCAAAACTGATGTCTACCAGAGGGAACAGCTAATTAGGAGGCCAAGTTCTTAGGCTTCTTTTTATCTTTTAAATACCATCTCTTTGGTCTTCTTCTTGTCACCAAAGGCTTCTGGGTTCTTGGAAGTTTGTAACTAATGTTTGCATTTGTAGTGTCTTTGGATTCCAGGGGCCCTAAACTTCACAAACATCTGAGTAAGAAACTCCCATTGGCAAAGGAGGGGAGAGCTGCCTGAGACAAAGGCTACCTGTGAGACTAGAGGAGCAAACCCAAGTACCATCCATTCCTTTCGTTGCCCATTAGCTGGCAGTCACCCCAAACCTCTTTAATCATAAGTAAAATGTGCCATCCTTTCTAGGATAATAATGACTATTCATAGATCATACAGTTTTATTCTTTTTCTTAAAGCCCTTATTTGCTGTCTTAGTAACAACTCTAAGGCAGAAGGGCAAGGGCTAGGCAAAAAGAGGTAAGTGGCTTGCCCAGGGTCACACAGCTAGGAAGTATCTGAGGCCACACTTTACACTTTCCCTTATTGTAATTCATTTTACAAATCAGGGGGCTAAAATGACTCACCCAGGATTATACAGTAAATGTTAGAATGGGGTCTCAGATCCAAATCTCCTAACTCTAAGACCAGCTTTCTTTTACCAGCCTCTTCTATTTCATCTCTGTGTTTACAAAGGGCATCACTGCTCCTGCTCTCCTTTTCCCCCACCATATATGGAGCACAGTGAAAGCAACATAAAATAAGCCTCCTTCCCCCAGGCCTCTTTGTGACCAAGGGCAATGTATGTCTGGAAACAGCTGGATTCTGGTCTTCTTTGCCCATTCGTGTTGTCAGGCTCTGGGTCCCACTGCCAGGAGGAGACTGTGCCCGGCTTAAACTCATCATCCTGGTTGGCCAATTACCTGGGCTTCTTCCTTGAACGTGCCACAGAGGAGGAACTCAAGAAATTGGTGGATGAACCCAAGGTAGGTAGAAGAGGTTCTGACTGGCATTAGGGTATCCCCAAGTGGGTCAGAGGAACACAAAATGGATGAATGAGCTCCTCTCCCATCTACCTCTTACAAAGGTCATTCCCCCTACAGCATCTGGCCCACAGTAAACTTAACAAATGTTTGTTGACTGACTATGCCTTTTCTTCAAAACCCAGCGAGCATCTGCTACGGATGACGAGGGACACTCCAAGAGCTTGGGAGAAGAGCGTTTCCTTCATTTGCCTCTTTAGCCACCAGCTTTTTATGCCTTTATTTTATATCCTAGTAACAAATCTAAGACAGAAGAGCTATTGGGGTGAAGTGACTTTTCTAGGTCACACAGCTAGGAAGTGTCTGTGGCCAGGCTTGAACCCAGGTCCTCCCATCTCTAGGCCTGGCGCTCTATCCACTGTGCCACTTAACTGGCTCCAGCAGTTCTTTTTTACAGTTCTTTCTCCTCTCCCAGTTCCAGATGTTAGCCAGAGATCCTGCCACCTTACACCTGGTCAGCCAGCTCCACCTGACGCCAGACCTGGCCAGCTTTTATGCAGCCTTGCTCACTTCCCCACCTCGCCTCAACTTTTCCAGGTGAGATGACTCCCACCTGGTCCTCTCCTCACCCTCATCCCGGGGCCCTCTGGAGTGAGATCAATCAAGGATGGGAACGTGACATGTGATAGGGAGGAGCTCTGATGGGCCTTGAGTCTCCGTCCTTGACATTGGACCTCCGAAGGGGAAAAGCACCTTTTAGAATTTCGTGTGGCCTGGGAAAAATCCCTATCGCCCCCCTGGTCTTGGGGAAGGGATGTTCTCCCAGATAGCTCAAAGAATTAGAGGAATATCTAGACCTCTCCCCAACCTCTCAGTCACTGAGAGTCTATAGCCTTTCTGGGTCAAGGATGTTGTCATCTCCTCTCTCTTCCTTTCAAATTCACCTCAAACGTCATTTTCTTCATGAAGCCTTTTTTGATCTCCTCCCTGCCCTGTGGTCTCCTTCCCAGACCACCTTATATTGAACTATTTTGTATATATTTGAATTTGTTTATTTCACATTTATATATTATATAAGCATATACATTAATATATAAATATACAAAATTATAAAAATAAATTATAAAATGTAAAAGTATATAAATACATCTATAAAAAGATGAAAATGAAATATATGAATACATATAAACTATATATGTATATATATGCATATATGTAAATATATAAACCCTTATTCTCTTAGAATTGATAGTAAGTATTGGTTCTAAGGCAGATGAGTGGTAAGGACTAGGCAATTTGGGCTTAAGAGACTTGCCCAGGGTCACATTGCCCAGGAAGTATCTGAGGCCATATTGAACATATTTTTATACATATTTGTTGTCTACCCTATAAGGCATCTGGCTGGTGCCTTAAGTGGGCTGTTAAAAATGCCTGATGGGTTGATTCTCTCACTAGCATCCCCGACACCCTCATCTGTCACCTCCGTCCAGAGGCCCTGGGAAAAATAGAGTTTGAGGAGAGCCTGGCTCTGGTTCAGAGACTCAACAAGGCTTGCTTTGACCCACCTCCACAGCTTGATGGAAACAAGTCAGTTTCCGAACCACCGTCTTGGGAGGCTCTCCAGGTAGTGAGGGCCCTGTGGCTTGGGTTTCTTGGCTGACTGGCTGGGGAGGGGGAATTTCCCTTTTCTCCTTAGACTTGGCCACGACCAAATGAGATCATGTAGGTAAGACCCTTGGCAAGCTTTAAAGCATTCTAGAAATGCCAACTGTTGGCCATGATGGCTCATTTTCAGAGAGGACCCAGTGGTCTTGGGATATCCTTGTGTTGCTTTCGTTACCCTCTTACGTTGACCTAGAAAACGGCTCTCTCTTCATCTTGTCGTTCGGTGGCCTGACCTGGCTGTGTCTCTGTTGGGGACATCGAGGTTTCGGGTCTCAAATCTGTCTTGATCAAGACTTGGCTCTCCTGCAGGTGGCCTCTAGGCTGCTGAGTGGCTTTGGGGACTTGTCAGAGGCCGTGCTTCGAAGCCTGGGCCCCGCGGCCGTGGGGCTGCCGGTGTCCCAGATTGAGGAGCACCTCGGTGGCCGGGATCTGGTGGCCGCTCTGCCTGCCCTGGCCCAGGTGAGGGGCTGGAGCCCCCGGCAGGCTCGTGCCCTCCTCGGCAAGCTCCTGGAATCCGGCTATGAGGTAACTGGGCTCAAGGTACAACGGGAAGAAAAACATTAAGGCAGGTAGCCTTACCTGTCGTGATGTCGACGTCTGTCTCCTCCCTTGGAGGTCTCGGATGCACAGAGTCTAGCAGCCTTGGGGAGCCTGGTGAGTGGCCTCAGCAGTGCTGGGCTCCAGAGCCTGGCCCCACGTGTAGTCTTGGAAGCTATGGGGGAGCCGGGATTTGCTCAGCATCTTGCTCACATCCCAGCCCTGCTGAAAACTGCATTTGTGGAACAGGTGAGGCTGAGAGGTGGATATGCACATTTTTTGTAGTTCAGGTGTCTCAGTCAAGTCTGACTTCATGACTATGGGGCGTCTTCTTAGCAGAGAGGCTGGAGTGGTTCACCCTTTTCTTCTCCAACTCATTTCCAGATGAGGAAACTGAGGCAAACAGGGTGAAATGACTTGCCCAGGGTCACATAGTATCTGAGGCCAGATTTGAACTCTGAAGATTAGTCTTCCTGACTCTGGGCATTATTTCTTTTTCTACTTAAAATATAGGCCAACTATTATAAGGGACATAGAATGCAGAGCATAGATTTCCAGAACTGGGAGGGAATTGGGAGATTATATATGACATTTCTCTCACTTGACAGAAAAGGAAAATGAGGCCCAGAAGGGGTAGTGACTTTGCCTAAGGCCACATAGCAAACTATAGTGCAAAGCCAGGAATTAAACTCAGGTTTCCAATGGTGGGGATCTCTCCCCATAAAGCCTAGCCTCAGCATCCCCCTCTCTGCCTACCCTCTTTCTTCTTTGTATTCTTCCATTAGTTGGCTTTGGCTGTCCCAAATCCCATTACTCTGGTACAGGCTGTGCCAGACACCCTTACAGAAGCCATCCCCAGTGCAATACTGGCTTTCAGCCTTGATGACCAACCCAGATTCGATGACCTCAACAGCCGAAGATGGACCGCAGTACAGGTGATCTATCTGGACCATTTATCTTGACTCTCTCCCCAGGGATTTGCTTGCTCTTTAAAACTGGCACATGGAAAATGATCTGAGGTCCATGAGCCCATGCTATACTATGATAATCTGGGTTCTCTAGAGGAATCAGGAAGGAGGTACAAGATAACTTCTGAGGGCAGCGGTAGAGTTATCCCACTTTCTTTCCAAGGGAAGCAACTATTTCATAAATACTTTCCAGTACCCCCTTCCTTCCTAACTCCTATGTCCCAAGGAGACACTTCCCAAACTCCAGGAATTCCATCCTATTCCCAGAAGCACTGATTAGTGACATCCTAAGAATTTGTCTGGCCAGTTGGTCAGCCCTGTGAATTGAATCCCATCTTTGGAGAGGGGGAGATATTTGCTGAGAAAATAGAGCCCCAGTTCAGAGGGGGAGGAGAGGGTGGAGCAGTTGGTGTTTTCTTTTCTTCCTCCCTCCCTCCCTCCCTCCCTCCCTCCCTCCCTTCCTCTTTTCCTTCCTTCCTTCCTTCCTTCCTTCCTTCCTTCCTTCCTTCCTTCCTTCCTTCCTTCCTTCCTTCCTTCCTTCCTTCCTTCCTTCCTTCCTTCCTTCCTTCCTTCCTTCCTTCCTTCCTTCCTTCCTTCCTTCCTTCCTTCCTTCCTTCCTTCCTTCCTTCCTCCCTCCCTCCCTCCCTCCCTTCCTCTTTTCCTTCCTTCCTTCCTTCCTTCCTTCCTTCCTTCCTTCCTTCCTTCCTTCCTTCCTTCCTTCCTTCCTTCCTTCCTTCCTTCCTTCCTTCCTTCCTTCCTTCCTTCCTTCCTTCTTCTCTCCCTCTCCCTCTCTCCCTCTCTCCCTTTCTCTCTCTCTTTCTCTTTCTCTCTCTCTCCCTCTCCCTCTCTCCCTTTCTCTCTCTCTCTTTCTTTTTCTTTTTTCCTTTCTTTTTCTTCTTCTGCCCATTTAATTTATTTTTTATAAAGCTATTTTATTTTACCAACTACATATAATAATAAATTTCCCCAGAAGTTTTCTGAAGCTAAATGATCCAGATTGTCTCCCTCTCTCCCTTTCCTCCTCCTTCCAGCAACTGGCAATGAATTTGATCTAGGTTACTCATGCATTTTAATGCAAAATACATTTCCATGTTGTTCATTTTTGTAAGAGAATAATCAAATAAAACCAAAATCCCCAAAGAAAAACCCAAAGAAACTAAAGTAAAAAATTGTATGCTTTGATCTGCATCTGAGTCTAACAGTTTTACTTGGAGTTTTTCTGCCAGAAACCTCTTCTTTTCCCCCCCCAGGCAGCCATGTTTTTCAACGAAGTGGTAAAGAACGTGTCTGACTTTGACAGGTAGGTTCCCCAATCTCCCTACATCGTGGTTATAGCCAAGGGAGGCCCTGGTAGGTGTCTATGAACTACTTGTTCTGTTAGAAAATGGAGGCTATCGGTGTCAAATGGATGAGGGGAACATTATTGTGGTGGACATTGCTATTGTTGGGTCTCACTATTCTGGTGGATATTGTTATCTTTTTTTTAAACCCTTACCTTCCATTTTAGAATCAATACTATGTATGGGCTCTAAGACAGAAGAGTGGTAAGGGCCAAGCAATGGGGGTTAAGTGACTTGCTCAGGGTCACCCAGCTAGGAAGTGTCTGAGGGAGTGTGGGTCTTCCTGTCTCTAGGACTGGCACTCTATCCACTGTGCCACCCCACATCAGTGAAGTCACAAGTTTAGTCTATTAAAAAGCTTCAAAGTTCTTCACTGGGCAAAGATGGATAAGGCACACATACACCCCCACGTACATACTATCTCCCTATACAGAGCCCTTTACTTGGCTACAGTCCCTTCCTAATCCTCTTCTGGGTCATTCTCTAATTTTTCTATTTTTATCTTCCCAGCCAGCCTGCGAACTCCTCTCAGTCAGGTCTGGCCTTAGATCTATCTGTTCCTTCTCATCTCTTCTCAGCCCATGAGCTCCTCAAAGGCAGGGTCACAGAAAATGAAGAAGACACCCGAAGGAAGTGGAGAGAGAAATGGATTTGGGGTCAGAGGAGCTCAGCTGGAATTCTTACTCTAGTACTATACTACCTAGGAGGCCTTGGCCAAGTCCCTCTGGGCCTCAGTTTCCCCACTGAGTCATAGTACCTATACCAGAGGGCTGGGTATGAGAATCAAATGAGATTTTGTGTGCATATGTAGGCATCACTTGCAAACATACACCTTATATGTATATCTATAACACATTTTCATATACATATGTGCTTATACATAGATATATAGATATAGACAGTCCCTTACAAGCCTTAAAGCTCTACAGAAATATTAGCTATTATTTTTATCCATAAATTGAGAGGGTTTGGATTAGATGATCTCTACCAATGCCTTGATTCTGTGCTGTCTCCTTCCCCCTCCACCTCCCAGACTTTGAGTTCCCCAAAGTCAGAGCTCTAAGTCTCCTGGAGTCCCCTGTCCCTTGTCCCTCCCCTTGTGCCATGTGCCGGGCACCAGGATGATCATGCAGTAAAGTCATGAGTTGAAACCCCACACCCCAGACAGGGGCTTACTCCCCTAGAGTCTCAGGCATGTAAGGGAGCCCACTGTTGAAAGCCCTTTTAGTACATCTACCCTAATCAGATTTGGAGCTGGAAGAGACCTCAGAAGCCAGATAGTCCAACCTATCCATTTTATAGATGAAGAAACTGAGACCCATAGTTAAATAACTTGCCCAAGGTCAGGCAATAGTGTCAGAGGCAATATTTGAACCCATGTCCTCTGACTCCCAAGACTCTAGACTAGGACACTTCCTTATACTACTTGGGGATTTTTTGTTTAATGTGACCACTGAGGAATTTGTTTCCCTGGCTGATTGTGTGTATTGATTTCAAAGAATTTATTTTTATGGTTTTTCCCCCAAAGGGTTAGCAGGTAGAGGGAGATAAAATAGATTTTCATTCATTAAAAAATAAAAGTTAATTTGGCATCACTAATTTGTAATTAACAAATATTGAGCTGTTAGAAACAAAGCTCAAGATGAGCCAGTCAACTCCCTGTGATGCAGCTGGGGCTGTCCAGGACCAGACCCAGCTCAGGCTGACCCCGATTCTTCTCCCTCCCCAGCATCTCCCCTTATATCTTACATGGCTTCACATGTGCGTCAGCCTCTAGCCTGGACTTGGAGCAAGTCCACCGCCTGGCCAAGGTCATGGAAAGGAAGAACGTCACACTGGGGGCAGAGCAGGTCAGTTGTTCCCCGTCCGTCTGTCTGTCTAGGGGTGAGGATGGTGAATGGGTGAGAAGCACCTGCTCACCAAAGGGACCCCTTTAGAGGACATCCTCGGTAGGTCTTGAACAAGGGAAAACTGGGAAGTAGATAAATTTGGCCATTGTCTCTCTCCATTATTATCTCTCTTCCAATACTGTGAAGGAGGGCTGGGCAGTGCCATTCATGGCCTTTTCAAAGTGCTTTACAAATATCATCTCACAGGTCAGCTAGGTGGCTCAATGGGTAGAGGACCAGGCCTGGACTCAGGAGGTCCTAGGTTCAAATCTAATCTCAGAAACTTTGGGAAATCACTTAATTCCAGTTGCCTAACCCTTAATACTCTTCGGCCTTGGATCAAATCCTTAGAATTAATTCTAAGATGGAAGGTAAGGGTTTTTAAAAACAAACAAACAAATATTAACTCTTTTTATCTTTGCCAAAAACCTGAGAACTTGGTGCAATTACTACTGCCATTTTGTAGTTGAGGAAACTGAGACACAGAAGGCTTAAGTGATTTGCCCAATCTTAGTAGCAGAAAACATCTGAGGGAGGATTTGAACTCAAGGCTTCTTGACTCCAAATCTTAAGTTCTACCCACTATGTCATGTACCTGTCTTTGACCTTTTGATCAGAGAAGTAAATGTGTGACAAAATATTGCCTTGAATGACTTGTACCCAGTGGATCGAGCATTGCACCTGGAGTCCAGAAGTCCCAAGTCCAAATCTGGTTTCAGATACTTACTAGATGTGTGACTCTGGGCAAGTGACCCTACTTCTCTTTGCCTCATCTCAACCTTCATCCTCATCAAAATGGGGAATAATAAATGCATTTAATTCCCAGGGGCATAGTGAGAATAAAATGAAATGACATTTGTAAAGCATTTTGTGGTCCTTAAAGTCTTATAGAAATGATAATGATTACATTGTTGTTTAAACCTTTACTTTTTGTTGGTATCAATTCTGAGACAGAAGAGAAGCAAGGGCTAGGCATCCAGGCTCACAGAGGTAGGAAGTGTCTGAGGCTAGATTTGAACCTAGAACCTCCCAACTCCAGGACCTAGCTGCCCATCATTATTGTGTTGTTATATGACCATGGGCAAGTCACTTAACCTGTTGGTGCCCTGGGCCCTACTCCAGAGGTGTCAGACATTGACCAGGCTGCAGAAGAAGGAATATTCCTCAGTGTTGCCCAAATCAGATTAAAATATAATTGAGAAATATTAAACAAAATAAACAAAAATACAATAGAACATAGATGGCATTAATGTATCTTTTTCTTTTTTTTTTTTAACCCTTACCTTTTGTCTTAGAATCAATACTATGTATTGATTCCAAGGCAGAAGAGTAGTAAGGGCTAGGCAATGAGGATTAAGTGACTTTCCCAGGGTCACCCAGCTGGGAAGTTTCTGAGGTCAGATTTGAACTCAGATCTCCCATCTTTGGGCCTGACTCTCAATCCACTGAGCCACCTACCTGCTCCCTAATGGATGCTTTCCAAGTTAATATGCAGCTTCAAGAACCCTTTCATATGCCTTAGTGGCCCCCTTTTCCATCTGAGTTTGACACCACTGGCCCAGGCTACTTTCTAAGACTATATGTTGCTTGTATTATGGTTATCATTATTAATAATAAAAATGGCACATAAACTGAGCCGGAAATGCCTTAGCCCCACAGCTGGAGGGTTTCAGGCCAACAAGGGAGGGATTTGGTCCCCACTGGATGACTCACAGAGAGGGACAGCCTTGGGGCCTCAGCTAGAGACTCTGCTCTCTCTACAGCTGAGCTGTCTGGCCAAGAGGGTCTCTGAAGATGGCATCCCCGAGGCTGCCCTGGATGAGTACCCCAAGGACATGCTGCTGTTTCTAAGGTGGGCTCTCCGTCAGATGGTCTCGACTCAGCCTCTGCCCCATCACCCTAATCCAGGACCTGTGGGGCCGGTGAATCATCATAATTTTTGTGAACATTGATGTAGTACTTTAAGCTCTGAAAACCTTCTCTATAGGGTGTCCCCAAAGTCTTAGGGCCATTTAGAGCGGTGAGGGCACCTTATATATTACCTCATTTGCCATGGGGGTAACCAGGACTGGGCTTCAAGGTCCCAGGGTCCATGTGGCACTGTGTCACAGATGTTCCAAGGCTATACAACTAATAGGTGTCTAAGGTGGGATTTGAACTCAAGCCTTCTTGACTCTAAGCCCAGGGCCTTGATTGCTAGGCTACTTAGGTATCTATAGTATGATCCTGTGATATAATCTGCCCAAGGGTAAGGGAATTCCACCATCACGTCTTGGGAAGGTTCTACCATGCTGCCTGCCACCATGGTGGGTGCCATGATTATCCACCTTCTACAACAGACTCATAGCTGAAAATGGCCTTAAAATCTACTTAGCCCAAGGGCAGCTGGATGGCTCAATGGATTGAGTGTCAAGCCTAGAGATGGGAGGTCCTGTGTTCAAATATGACCTGAGACACTTCCTAGCTATGTGACCCTGGGCAAGTCATTTGACCCCCACTGCCTGACCCTTACCACTCTTTTGCCTTGGAACCCATATACCATATTGATTCTAAGATGGAAGGTAAGGGTTTTAAAAAAAATCTACTTAGCCCATTTAATGAAAGGAGAATCTGAGACTCAAAGAAAGGAAGTCATTTGTACCACATCACATAAGTCCAGCATTTGAACTCCAGACTTGTTGGGTTACCAGTGAATTAAATTCAGCAAGTGTTTTTTTTTAAAAACACTTACTTTCTGCCTTAGTAACAATTCTAAGACAGACAAGTGATAAAGACTAGGCAATGGGGGTTAAGTGACTTGCCCAGGGTCACACAGCTAGGAAGTGTCTGAGGCTGATTTGTACCTGGGTCCTCCTCACTCCAGGTCTGGTGCTCTATCCACTGTGCCACCACTTCGCTGCTTTCAGCAAGCATTCTTTTTCATTGTTTTATTGTCATGCCAAACACACTTCCATATTGGTCATTGTTGTCAGCCCACTCACGCATAACCCAAACACTGAATAAAACCATAAATTCACCAATGTGAAAGACGACTCCCACAGTTCTTTCCCTGGAGGTGGATAGCATCCCCATCATAAGCCCTTCAAGGATTGTCCCAGATGGACCCACTTTGGAGAGGAGCCAAGTTTTCCCAGATAATCATCATCCAATATCAGCAAGCACTTATTAAGCACAACTAAGAATCCAAAGACAAAAATGAAAAAACGGGCACTGCCTTCAAAGACTTCGGGGCTCTGTATCCCATAGCATACACCCTAAAACAGCAAGGACACAGCCTTACAGATGAAGTGTCAGTTCTTCTTTTTTTAAACTCTTACCTTCTATCTTAAAATTGATACCAGATGTTGGTTCCAAGGCAGATCAACAGGAAGGTTCAGGCAATTGGGGTTGCACTGAGTCACACAGCCAGGAAGTGTCTGAGGTCAAATTTGAACCCAAGACCTCCCATTGACTCTGAATCCACTGAGCTATTCTGCTGCCCTCAAATGTTTTTTTTTTTTAACTCTTACCTTCTGTCTTAGTTTGCTAAGACATAAGTGCAGCAAGGGTAGGCAAATGGGGTTAAGTGACTTGCCCAAGGTCTGAGGCCAGATTTGAACCCAGGTGGTCCCTAATGTGGGTCTGGCACTCTATTCACTGTGCTACTTCTCTGCCCCTGAAATGGATTGTTTTTAAAAGACCATGAGCTCCCCATCCAGAGAAGCGTTTGAGAATAAATTGGATGAGCAATGCCCTATCAGGATATTTTGGAGCGGGATCGCAGGCATTATGGGCGATTCGCTTGGGCATCCTGGGAGGTCCCTTCCAGGTCTGAGCATCGAGGATTCTGTGAAATGTTCTCTGGGAACTGATGTGAGAATATACCACCGGTTCCTTCCAGCCCTTCTGCCTATACCAGGACTGGAGGCTGCAAGCACTTCTTCACTCGGGTGGGACAGTCCAACGTGGACATCCTCCAGAAGGATTCGCTCCTGAGATCGAGACTGCTATCAGAGGCCCTGACTTGTCTGGTACGGAGCTCCGAGACCGAGGTGGGGAAAGGAGGGAGAGTTTGGGGGCCCTCTGAGGGAGGCCAGAGAAAGCGGGGTGGGGCAAGGCTGATTTATCATCATTACTGGCCTGGGCCAGCTCTGCCCCTTCTCACCATCTGCAAAACTAGGTCCCTGGGGCTGCTTTAAGCCTGGTGCTCCCCAGGGTGCTGAAGGGTTTGCCTGAATGGGGTAGGGATGGAAAGGATGCCTGATCCAAGGTCTCTGCCCTCCTCTGTTGGGAGGGAGAGGCAGGGAGAGCCCTGGACTTGGAGTTCCTGCTAATTACTTGTTGTGGGCTCCTGTAAGGACACTATAATAGTATACAGTAAACAGTACTTCTGGTCCCTGTTTCCATGGGTTATTACGAGAGCACTATAGAAATGGAAGCTCCGATTCTCATTTCTGTCCTTCAGAGGGAAGGGTAGGCAAGATTTGGATTCAAAAGGAATTTTTTAAACCCTCACCTCCCATTTAGAATCAGTACTGTATCGGTTCCAAGGTTCCAGGGTCACACAGCTGGGAAGTGTCTGAGGCCAGGTTTGAACCCAGGACCACTCCACTTCTGGACCTGGCTCTATCCATTGAGGCACCCAGCTGCCCCCAAACTGGGCTAACTTTAAGGCATTATTTTATAATTTCACAAGTCTGTTTCTTACAGTCAGAAACTGCCAGACACCTTTAGCAAACAAAGACACTGTCCATTTCTGTCTCACTTCCCCAGTTATAAATCAACATCTCCAAAGCAACTGGGGAGGAGAGTTTATTAAGCCCATTTTACTGAGGAGAACATTAAGGAAAAATGGGAAGTGAATCCCATGGACAATGACTAGCAGAGCTAAACTCCAACTCAGATTTCCCCAAGTTCTGTGTTCTTTCCCCTACATCACTCTACCTTGACAAAAGTTGATGGTGCAAGGGGGCAACTGGGTAGCTCAGTGGATTGAGAGCCAGGAAGTCCTAGCTTTAAATCTGGCCTCAGACACTTCCCAGCTGTGTGACCCTGGGTAAGTCACTTAACCCCCATTGCCTAGCCCTTACCTCTCTTCTGCCTTAGAACCATTACATAGTATTGATGCTAAGATGGAAGATAAGGGTTTAAAAAAATGTCACTGGTGCACCCACAAGCATTCAGAAATTTTAGACCAGGCATTCCCTCCTTGGAACAGCACTGGAACTAGGGGTAGGCAAAGTGGGCAGCCCCCTAGGATATCCATAGCTGAGTGTGACAAGAGAGTTTTTATATTTTTAATGTGAGAAAACTCTTTTCTGAATGGCTTACAAGTAATTACTTGCTGATGAACCAAATCAAATGTGACACAGCAAAAACCCAAAGCCTCAGCTGAATATTACTAAATGGGGTTAAATTTCATGCCTGGTTTAAGACTCTCAGAGCCTTGTCTGGGCTCTGTTGCAGAGGGATGGTGGGAAGAGATGGCCAGGAGACTGTCCCCCAACCATCAAGAGCTTGGTTGGGAGAGCAGGTGCTGTAAGGTAGAAGGGACCCTGGGTGGGCGTGCTTTGGCAGGGCTCTTAGATGGCAGGTAATGGGCCAGGTTGAGAGGTCTAGGTCGCTGTCACAGGGCATTTCGGACACACGAGTCACCAAGGAGGACATTTGCATTCTGGGCCAACTGGCTTGTGACCTGGATGGACGCTATATAAATGACTCTGCAGAGGTCTTATTGCCTCAGCTGGAGCAGTGTGGTGGTCCCTTTAGCCCTGACCAGAAGGAGGCCACCAACATGGCCCTACGCTCCGGTGATTCTCCCTATGGGTAAGGAACCTCCCCCAGAGCCTATGGAAGAATGAACAAGAGGGTTTGTGTGTGAGAACATGTATAAATGAGCATGTACATAGACACATGCATGTGACCTCGACTGTCTTCTTGGGGGTATTTTTGTTGGTTTCTGGGAGGGAAGGGGCTGGACCTGGGCTCAGCTAGGTGAGGCCCTACCTTAGCCTCACTCGGGTCAGTCTTTTCCACCTCATTCTCTTTTGACTTCGTCCTGTCCATCTGTCCAGCCCCCCCTCCAGGTGGTCGGTATCTACCCTGAATGCCCTTCAGGGATTGCTGCCAGTTTTGGACAGGCACATCATCCAGAACATTCCCCAGGTGAGCCCTCTGACTCTTCTAGCCCTTTGCCAAGAGGAGACGAGAGAGATAACCTTGACCACAGAGTAGAGGGGTGATGGAAGGAGAATGAAGGCAGGGACAATCAAGATCCAGACCCATAAGCATGCAACGTCAATCTCTGAGGAGTGGAACACAAATGGACAGATTAGATGGCATGAAGATCATGCTTAAAATTCCACCATTAGAGCTTTGTCCCTTTGGTGAAAGACCCCGAGGCCTATGAGATTAGGAATTTATCATTCTTTCAGTCAGTCTCAGTGTGAATCAAAATCCAAGTGCCATTCCTCATGAAGATAGAGCCCCATCATGGGGACAAAAACAAACTTTGCTGAGTCCTCCCTTTCTCTATTCCTCCTTCTGTTCTCCCTCTTATTATTGCTAATCTCCCAATCCTTTCTTCCCCCATCCCTACAAAAAAATACCCAGCCTCTAAATAAATGGGACTCTCTCCCCCTAACCAATGGCTTCCCCCACCATTTTATCAGCATTCTAGGGCAGGCAGGGCGGTCAGAGCTCTAATATAGGAATTTCAGGTGATGGGGAGTCTGGGGGATGGGAGATCTGGGAATCTCTTACATTTCACCTGATAGATAATGGGTGGGACATGCCTTGAGCTTGGTGACTTACTCAGAATCCCACAGTGAATCTGGGCAGACCTATACTAGGCCAGAACTATGTGCCACCCTCTGTTGCCACTCAAATATGGCTCCTTCCCCTCAGAGCATCGTGACCTCCTGGCTGAAACGTGCCCTTCTAGATCCATCATGGCCCCGGGAGAATCTGAGAGCCTTCATCCAAAACCTCCAGTCTTCCCGACACAGGCGGGATGCCAGTGAGTGCCTGGAGGTGTCTGGCAGCTCAGTCCTCATTGACAGCATCTTGGGACAATGAGCCGAGCTGCCAGTATCCCAACATGGGATCCTGGCTTGTCATCTTAGACGTGGAGCAAAGGCCAAGCTTGTTAGTTACTGGTAGAGATGATGAGGGGGAGCATTTCTGGAAGCATCCAAGGTCTGTGAGAAGATGAGCAGGGCCAGGGAAGAGAAGGGCCAATCAGGGAATAAAGTGGGGAAGTTTTCTTGACCAGGATCCTCTGGCTGTCTAGAGAGGAGAGAAAGTTAGAGGGTGGAGGTGCAGAAGAGAGAGTTGGGGGAGGAGAGATGAGAGGAAAGTAAGAAAGAGAGAAAGGAGAGAGAAGAAAATAAGAATGGATGAGAGATAAGGGTTGGTGGTGGTGAGAAAATAAGAGACAGGAGAGAGAGGGGGGGGGGAGGAAGAAGACTAAACCATCATACTCTGCTCCATGCCAGGGAACAGGAGAGAATGAGAGCAAAAAGGAGAGAAGGGACAGAGATCTAGGAAGATGAGAATGAGAACAGTGCTCACAGGTTCAGAACTAATGCCAGCTAATCTGGTGTTGATAGACCAGTGCCCAGAAGGGGAGATCACAGAGATCAGTGAAGAATTGGTGATTTACACAGAGAAGGAATTGTGGGAATGTTTGAACACGTCTCTGCTGGCAGCAAACCTGGACAAACTCAAGACTATCCCCTTCACCTATCAGCAGGAAGAGGTCTTTAAGGCCAAATTGGATAAGGTAAAGTGGGCCTGAGCCTTTTCCATTCCCAAATTTAAATGATCTTCATCCTTCAACCCAAAGCCTATCCTCCATGCACTCATCAGACTCATGGTGGAAAGAGCACTGGCCTTGGAGTTCAAACAGGAGTTCGAATTCTGTCTGTGACCACCATTTTATTCCTCTGTAAAATGAAGATAACAACTGCTCTACTTCCCTCACAGGGCCTTGGTGAGCATTGAATGAGATGATGGGTATTAAGCAAACTATAAAAGCCACAAATGTTAGCTATTGTTATGAGAAGTGAAGTATCCCAAAGTCAAATAGCAAGTTAATGGGATCCTGGAATGGGAGCCCAAGTCGCTCTACTTTCTCCACTATGATTTCCTTATTGTCATTATACTCTTGTTGCTTGTTTTCATAAGTCTCTATTTAGAAGGCCAGGCCAGGGACCAGAGTGCCCAAGGATTCAGGCCACAATTGATGTCCCTTCTGGAAAGGTCCCAGAGAACAAGGACTCCTCCTGTCTGCTGTCTTATGCTAGAGTCCCTAACTGCTAGCACTGAATAGTTTTCCATCTTAGGCTCCAGTTAGAGACAATCTACTTGAGACAGTGTGGTAGATTGGGAAGAACCCAGGACTGGGAATTAGTTCTGTTAGATTTAAATTAATATCTTCAAGTTCTTATTTTCCATAAAGTTTATTAATAATCACTTGAAATAGAAAACATCGATAAGCATAGATTTAAAGTCTCTTCCTTACTCTAAGATTGACCACATGTAGTTCATTCTGCAGGTCCTCCATCTATCTATCCCTCACCTGCCTGCTCAGGGAAGTAGTGAGTGAAAAAAGGCCCAGGTGGGATCCACCCACACCCTTTTATTTACATTCATGGATATGGCATGTGAAAAATGGGATGGACTGGGCTTGCAATCCAGAAGGGGGAGGGGATGAAATTTCCTCTACATAGTTCCATCTTTGCTGCCTTTTGGCTGTGTGACCCTGAATAAGTTCCTTCATTTCTCTGGGCCTCAGTTCTTCCTTTGTAAAACTGAAAATTGGACTGAAGGCTTTCAAAAATCCCTTCAGGTTCTGATATCCTTTTAAACCATTTTGCTTGGGTTAAGGTAGGGCAGTGCTTCACTGTCACTTATGATGCCAGTGTTCTTCCAGATTAGTCACCTAAGAGTGACCTGCTTACTGGATCATCTATTCTCTCGGCTTGCTTCTCCCATCTAGCTCTCACCAGCCACCCTGCTGCACTCAGGAAATTCAGTTCATTTCATATTATCTTCCATTTGGGTATTATCTTAGGGAAGATTATCCATCTTACAGTTAGGGTGGAGGGGGCAGCTAAGTGGTTCAGTGGATTGAGAGTCAGGCCTAGAGGCTAGAGATCCTGGATTCAAATCTTACATCTTCCTAGCTGTGTGACCCTGGGCAAATCACTTAGTCCCCATTGTCTAGCCCTTGCCACTCTTCCACCTTGGAACCAATACATAGTATTGATTCTGATATGAAAGGCAAATGTTTTGGGATTTTTGTGAGTGGGATTTTCCACACTCTTCTCTGCTAGCACATTAAACTGAGTTGATTTCAAATTTGTTTCAGCAAAAGAAATGCTCAGAGTTCTCTTACACTCTTCCTTTCCTTATATCCTTTCTAGCTCTACCCAGATGGGTACCCTGAGGTTGTGATCAATAACCTGGGCAGTCTCTTTAAACTGGTTACCCCTGAGGACATCCAGAAGTGGAATGTGACCTCCGTGGAGACTCTGACCACCTTGCTCCAAGCCACTGATAAAAATGACATGGTGACCTCTTGGCTCCCCAACCATGAATATATTTCAAGACTTGGGTGGGAGTTCTGGGGTCCTATAGAGAAATGAGTGGGTATGGGTCTTTCCATAGGCTAATTATCCCAGAGTGGGAAGGTATTTCTCTTCTCCTTCAATTATGAGCCAGCAGAATAAGGTATGAAGGCCCTAGTCCATACCTTGTTCCTTCTTCCAAAAGGAAAAAAATGACCCCTTATAGCTGTATAGCTGGGGTTGCAGATTAATATACCAAGGGCTTTTGTATCCATGATCTTGACAATGCTGGGAAGGAGGGAGGTCCCAAGGTTATTAAGTCAGATCATAGCTGGGGAAGGGATTTGCAAGCCGCTATGATCATCTGATTAATGAGGATGGTCTGGAGGTCTCCCCTCTCCAGACCAGATATCTTCATAAGTAATTTCTGATGGTTTCTTCTAAGCCACCCTCTTCCTAGCTCCCAGATCTGGAGCAAATGGTCTCCCAAAAGCTGGATACAAAGCTGGATGAAATGGCTTCAAAGTTCCCTTACATCTCCTAGAATCCCAGGCTTTTCAATTCATGGATTCTGTGAGTCTCAGCTTCTGTGATTACAGGCTATGGCAGTGATTAATCGCTACATCCAAGGAGGAGGCCCCCTCAATGCCATGGCCCTGAATGTCATTGGTTCCAAGTACTTCTGCTCACTGACGGAGGAGCAGCTTAATTCCATAGAACCATCTGAATTCAGGTGAGCACAGCGTTAGGAACCAATGCTCTTCTCTTAGGCCCCTTAGATGAGTTTCTAGAGAGCTCAGCACATGCCACAAAATAGACAGATTGATTACCTCTTTTTGTATCCAAAGCACTTAGCACATTGCCTGACACATTGTCATTCATTTCGTTTTAGACATGCCCAATTCTTCTTGACTCCATTTGGGGTTTTCTTGATAGAGATACTGGAATGGTTTGCCATTATTCTTTTTCTACCTCATTTTACAGATGAGGAAACTGATGCAAACAGGATTAAATAACTTGCAGGTCATCCAGCTAGTAAGTGTTTGAGACTGGATTTGAACTCACCAAGATGAGTTTTCCTGACTCCAGGCTTGGAGCTCTATCCACTGTGCCACCTAACTACCCCCAGGAATGCAGTGGGCACTTAAAAATGTCAGTTGATAGACTAGTGATGGCAAACCTTTATAGATAGAGTGCCAGGCCCCACCTTCACCCCATCCCCTAGACTAAGTGCCATGCCAGCCTTCCCCCAAGAGACTGAGAACCATGGCCCACCGCCCACAAACACCCACGAGAGGGAGGAAACACTCCCATTGAGCTGCTGGGCAGAGGGGCGAGTGATGAGGGGCAAGTATGGAGAGGAGGAGGGGCCCAAGTGTTCTGCTCCCCTCCAGCTCTGCTGCCTGTGAGCCACTCACCTTATCCCCTATGTGTTCCCATTGGGCTGCTGAGCAAAGGGGCAGGAAATGTGAAAAAATGTCATCAGGCACAGTGGAGAGGAGGAGGGGAGCAGTTCAGCCTGAGTCCCTCTGCCTTTCTAGTAACAAACTCTGGGATGTGGGGGTGGGGGAAAGGGTGGCCCCATGTGCCCACAGAGAGTGCTCTGTGTGCCATCTTTGGCACCTGTGCCATAAGTTCACTATCACTGCAATAGATTGACTCAAAGTCAGAAGCCAGGGGTCTGAGTCCACAGCTCTGCCACTGACTGGCTATGTGTAATTCTAGAAAGTCACTTCTTTTTTTTGTAGGATCCATTTTCTTTCTCTAGTAGGGTGAATAAAAAGCTGTCCTTAAAACCAGGGTGATCTTACTTTAGGTCCCACTGCCAACACATCTGGGATGTGACTTTGAGGATCAGAACTCTAGGGCCAGGCTCAGGGCTTTAAGATCAGAAGTTGCTGAGCAGGTGGGGTTCTATTTTAATAGAGGTTGTTTTCTCATCCTGGAGTTTTATGTCATGGAAAGCACAGGTCTCATCCCTGTCCTCTATAGGATAAGGTAGGTAGACTAAAGGTTCCTTAAATCACCTTCCATCTCCATTCTAAAGGTATATGCTAAGATTCTGGGACTAATAATACCCAGGTGGTCAGAGTTAAAGTTGTCTGGGGTTGGCAGTTGGGATGAGGAGAGAATGGGCCATCCACTAAGGGAAGACAAAATTATCTTTCACAACTCTCACTGTAGGACAGCTAGATGGTGAAAGTGGATAGAGTGTCAGGCTTGGAGTGAGGAAGCCACATCTTCTTGAGTTCAAATCCAGCCTCAGTCTCTCACTAGTTAAGTGACCCTGGGAAAATCACTTAATCCTGATTGCCTCAGTTTCCTCATCTGTAAAATGAGCTGCAGAAGGAAATGGCAAACTACTCTAATATCTTTGCCAAGAAAATCCCAAAATGGTGTCCCAAAGAGTTGGACACAACTGAAGCGACTCAAGAGCAATGACAAGATGTGAAATGATAAGGGCCTGCCCCAAGGTAATGGCAGTGTCAGAGAAGAGATGAGATATTGCAAAGACAGATTAGATAGACCTTGGCAACAGATTGGATAAGAGGGTGGTGCCGTAGGGAGAATGAGGAATTGAGGATGACACCTAGGTTTCAAGCCTGGGTGACTGGGAAGATGGAGATATCCCTGACAGTAAGAGGGAAGTTTTTGGAAGAGGGGTGGTTTTTGTGGAAAAGAGAATGAGTTTGGTTTTGGTCATGTTGAGTTTGAGATATCTACAAGACGTTTTATTTGAGATGTTCATTAAGCAGCTGAAGATGTAAGACTGGAAGTCAGGAGGTAGGTTAAGGCAGGATAAATAGATCTGAGAATCGTCTGCATAGAAATTGAACCCATGGAAGTTGATGAGATCACCAAGCAGGAGAGTGTAATTGGAGGAGAGAAGAGGGAACAAGATAGACTTTGGGAGTCACCCACAGTTAGTGGTTAGTTAGGTAGAACTTGAAGGAAAATCGAGCAGAAGACACAGAAGGAAGAGACATACAGGCAGGAGGAGAAGTAAGACAGTGTCAGAAAAACATAGAGAAAATAGAGTATGGAGGGGAAAGGGTATGATCAACAGAGTCAAATGCTGTCGAGACCTTAAGAAGGGTGAGATTGAGGAAAGGCCATTAGATTTGGCAGTTAAGAGATCATTGGTGGGGCAGCGAGGTGGCTCCACTGATAGAGAGCCATGCCTGAAGACAGGAGGTCTTGGTTTCAAATGTGACCTTAGATACTTAACTGAACAAGTCAGTTAAGCCCAACTGCCTAGTCTTTACCACTCCTCTGCCTTGGAATCAATACTTAGTATCAATTCTATAACAGAAAGTAATGGTTTAAAAAAATAAAAGGTAGAGATCATTGGTAACTTTGGAGAGAGCAATTTCAGTTGAATGATGAGTTCAGAAGTCAGAATTCAAAGAGTTAAGAAGAGAATGTGAGGAGGGCAGCTAGCCAGTTCATTGGATTGAGAGACTGGAGACTAGAGGTCCTAGGTTCAAATTTGACCACAGTTACGTCCTAGCTGTGTGACCTTGGGAAAGTCACTTAACCTCCATTGCCTAGACCTTATAGCTCTTCCGCCTTGGAACCAATACAGTACTGATTCTAAGACAGAAAGTTAGGGCTTAAAAAGAAGAGAGTGTGAGGAGGTAAAGTGGAGGTCTCTATTGTAGATGGGTTTCTCAAGATGTTTAGCCAGAAAGGGAGGAGAGATAAAGGACAACAGTTATTGGGAACCCTTGGGTCAAATGAGGGGTTTTTTGGAAACACAGAAATGGGTCTCCATTAGTATTTGCAGGTAGCAGGGAAGTAGGGAGTAGACAGGGAAAGAACATTGAGATTAGTGAGGGTGCAGATGGTAGAGGCAGCAGTCTGCTGAGGAAAACAGGCTGGAATGGGATCACTTATACACAGAGAAAGGAATCCCTCAAGGACAAGGGCCACTTCATCATGTAAGTTGGGCAGAAGAGAGTGGCAGAAAATATCTGAGTAATTTGCCATGCAGAAGCCTGCATAAGAAGGGACTTTCAGGGCAGCTGGGTGGCTCATTGAATTGAGAGCCGGGCCTAGAGATGGAAGATTCTGAGTTCAAATCTGGCCTCAGACACTTTCTAGCTGTGTGACCCTGGGCAAGTCACTTAACTCCCATTGCCTAGCCCTTACTAGTCTTCTGCCTTGAAACCAATACACAGTATTGATTCTAAGATGGAAGGTAAAGGGTTAAAAAAAGAAATAATGAAACAAAGTTAGTTTTGAGAGAATCAATATATAATATATATGTATATATATATATTAAATAAAGTATCTTTCTGTTTGTTTTTTTCTCCAACCCAGGAACTGGGAAGAATCATGTTAATCAAAGCAAGACACACACACACACACACACACACACACACACCAACACAAATCCTTTTAAACTTAAGTGTGCCCTTAGAACAAACTTTCCTTCACCACCTCTCTCCAACCCCCCCAAACTCCCTGATTTGTAGCTTTTAAGGAGAAGACTCTGTCCATCCCTGGGCTGTAGTTTCTACCCTTGGGGCTTTTCATTGAGCCATTCCCAGGCTCTGAATATTGTCATGTTAGGATGGCATGAAAAAAAGGAATTGGAAAACAAATCTGTCTACTAAATCCTCTCATGGTCTTCTAGCTGTCAGGGAGTAGGGAGAATGTTGTCAGGAAGGAGACTCTTCTTAGGCTCTAAAAGGAAAGGATTTGGGAGAAGGTGTCTTCATTTAGGACAAGAGGAAAACATGTTCTACGGGCTTTAGAAAGAACTTGGGTTTCTAGAAAAATCAGATGCTGGAGCTGATTTGTACTTTGATTTGGGATGAGTGGAGAAGAGAAAGGAGAAAGAAGAACCCACCCCCATATCCTTCCCAATCTCCAGGATGGCTTGGTGGGAAGGGAGGAAGGAGGACATTGGAAAAGATGCTCAGGAATTGCTTAGAGATATGAATGGATTGAAGTAGGAGGACTTAGTAACTGCTGATTTTTTTAAAAAAACTTTTCCATTCTCTTCTCTCTGTTGCTTTCAGAATGGTCAACTCCTTGAACCCATCTGCCTGCTCCCAGGCGCAGAAGAAAATCCTCTATCCAAAGGCCAGGACTGCCTTCCAAGGGATATTATTCCCACAATACTACAGGTTAATCCAACCATATCTGGGTAAGGCAGGGATGAGATTTGTGACAGGGGTGGTGTTGGGAGATAGGAGGAAGAGAATGGGATGAAAGGGGAAGAATTTGTTGGGGGGAGGTGTTGAGGGTGGAGAGGAAACACATGCTTCATCCAAAAGGGCACTAACCTTGCAATCAAAGGACTTGGGTTCAAATCTCAGCTTTACCACATTCTACCTCTGTGACTTTGGACAAGTCATAGAGATCTAGCTCTGAGCTCCTTTGAAATTTCTCATCTATAAAAAGAAGGGGTCTGACTTAATTACCTCTCTAGCTCCAAATCTCTGGTCCTACAATCCTATAATCATTCTCTTTCAATAATTAAGGCATATCAGCATTTTATTTATTCTGCTTGGCCTCAGAGAGATAGAACCGAGGGCTAATGGTGAAAGATGAAAGGGAGGCAAATATTGACTTGATATGAAGAACTTCCTAACAATTAATTTGAGAGGCAATTTGGTACGATGGAAAGAACATTGGATATGGAATCAAAGGACCTGGCTTTGAATCCCAGTTCTGATAGATATCAGCTAGTAATCTTGGGTAACTTTTCTAAGAGGACTGAATGAGATAACCTATAAGGCCCCTTTCAGGTCTATAGCTATGGTCCTTTTATCCCATGAAAAGGGAAATGGGCTGCCTTGAAAGGTTGTGAGTTATATTTTAATATATATTTCTTATATACTCACATAGTAATTATATAAATTTTACATATGTATATATAAGAGAAAAGAAATGAAATGTATCAACTCTAAGGCAGAAGAGTGGCAACAACTTAAGCAACCATTGAAGGACTTCAAACAAATACTGGTTGATCCCTTGTCAGAATTGTTGTAATGTGGAAACTGGACTAGGTATGCTCTGAGATGGCTCCCAACTCTGAGATTCTATTGCTAAGGATCAGAAGAAGGGAATGAAAGAGAAGGGGAGTGGTAGATTGGATTTGGCTCTGGTTTTCCAACAGAATACTGCGTCTGCTTGATTCTTCTTCCCTTCCCTTCCCTTCCCTTCCCTTCCCTTCCCTTCCCTTCCCTTCCCTTCCCTTCCCTTCCCTTCCCTTCCCTTCCCTTCCCTTCCCTTCCCTTCCCTTCCCTTCCCTTCCCTTCCCTTCCCTTCCCTTCCCTTCCCTTCCCTTCCCTTCCCTTCCCTTCCCTTCCCTTCCCTTCCCTTCCCTTCCCTTCCCTTCCCTTCTTCCTTTCCCTTCCCTTCCCTTCCCTTCCCTTCCCTTCCCTTCCCTTCCCTTCCCTTCCCTTCCCTTCCCTTCCCTTCCCTTCTTCCTTTCCCTTCCCTTCCCTTCCCTTCCCTTCCCTTCCCTTCCCTTCCCTTCCCTTCCCTTCCCTTCCCTTCCCTTCCCTTCTTCCTTTCCCTTCCCTTCCCTTCCCTTCCCTTCCCTTCCCTTCCCTTCCCTTCCCTTCCCTTCCCTTCCCTTCCCTTCCCTTCCCTTCCCTTCCCTTCTTCCTTTCCCTTCCCTTCCCTTCCCTTCCCTTCCCTTCCCTTCCCTTCCCTTCCCTTCCCTTCCCTTCCCTTCCCTTCCCTTCCCTTCCCTTCCCTTCCCTTCCCTTCCCTTCTTCCTTTCCCTTCCCTTCCCTTCCCTTCCCTTCCCTTCCCTTCCCTTCCCTTCCCTTTCCTTCCCTTCCCTTCCCTTCCCTTCTTCCTTTCCCTTCCCTTCTTCCCTTCCCTTCCCTTCCCTTCCCTTCCCTTCCCTTCCCTTCCCTTCCCTTCCCTTCCCTTCCCTTCCCTTCCCTTCCCTTCCCTTCCCTTCCCTTCCCTTCCCTTCTTCCTTTCCCTTCCCTTCCCTTCCCTTCCCTTCCCTTCCCTTCCCTTCCCTTCCCTTCCCTTCCCTTCCCTTCCCTTCCCTTCCCTTCTTCCTTTCCCTTCCCTTCCCTTCCCTTCCCTTCCCTTCCCTTCCCTTCCCTTCCCTTCCCTTCTTCCTTTCCCTTCCCTTCTTCCCTTCCCTTCCCTTCCCTTCTTCCCTTCCCTTCCCTTCCCTTCCCTTCCCTTCCCTTCCCTTCCCTTCCCTTCCCTTCCCTTCCCTTCCCTTCCCTTCCCTTCCCTTCCCTTCCCTTCCCTTCCCTTCCCTTCCCTTCCCTTCACAGTTAGGAAATGTCTTTGGCCATATTTGAATCCAAGACTTCTAGTCTCCAAGCCTGGCTCTCTATCCACTTAGCCACCTACCTGTCTCTTGACCCCATCAAATTTGTCCTCAGATACTTCCTTAGGTGTGTGACCCTGGACAAGTCACTTAACCCTGTTGGCTTTAGTTTCCTCATCTATAACGAGAAGGAAACAAACTGCAAATCACTCCAGTAGTTTTGTCATGAAAACCCCAAATAGGGTCATGAGGAGTCAGATATGACTTAACAACTAAAATAACATCATACATGATTGTTGTGGATGCTAATCCCAGTTCTACATTAATTTGTTGTGTGATCTTGAGCAAATCACTCCCCTCTCTGGGTTTCACTTTCCTCTGAAAAATAGGAAGGTTGGACTATTTTCCCTAAGGCCCCTCCCAGTCCTGACATTTTACATTTGATGGCTGTTCTCAGCAGGACTGATATCATCCTACTCACTGCTGGTAGGAGAGGCGAGGGGCCAGGGAATTAAGGTTAGATGCCCCCGACTCAAATTCTTAGGCTGGATCTCCCTCTGTGTCTCGGTTTCTCTCTGTCTCTGTCTTTCTCTCCATCTCATCTCTCTCTTCTTTTTCTCTTCCCCTGCCCAACTTCTCTTACTTTCCTCTCTTCTCCTTCTAGATGGAGCCCCACCTCAAGATATTAAAGATCTCAGCCAAAAGAATGTTAACATGGACATAGGAACATTTAAGAAACTACAAAAAGAAGCTATTTTGGTATAGTTGGAACCTTCAGTCTATTGGGGAATGGCTAAAGGAAAGGGGAGAGCTACTTAAGGCAGAACCTCAGAGGTTTGCCTAAGCCAGGAGGTCAGAGGGCAGCACTGGCACAAGGGCTCACTTTGAGGGTGAGGCTGGTGTGGTCACTGCCCACGTAAAGTTCAGAGGTTTGGGTTGGTGGTTAGTGGCAGTTTGAATTCTCTCTCATTTTTTCTCATGGCTTATATTTTAGGCTTCCTAGCCTTGAATAATTATGGTTGGGAGGGGGGAGAGAATTATATAGATATAGACTTCTTTCCCACCTGACCGCACCTAAACTATCATGGGAGAGGGCCTGGGAGTCTCCTTAGAAATCCAAGGCTGAGCTCTGAGACCCTCAATAAGATATTGGGCTTGTCCTTTAGCCCCTGACACCGGAGGAGGTACGTGGACTCCTGGGCCAAAACCTGCCGGGGCTGAAGGCCGAAGAAAAAACCTCTCCAGTCCGGGAATGGATCCTTAAGCAGCGTCAGGATAGCCTGGATGCGTTGGGAATTGGGCTTACTGGGGGGATCCCCAATGGTTACATCATCATCAGCCGCAGGAACAGACACAGATAACAATCTTCCTGCTGGGGCAAGGGGTGGGGGGCTTGCACAGGGCTTCGGCCCTCTCTCTTTCCAAGACATTGTAATAATAAAAGAAAGAACTTTCTACTCTGAGACTGTGACCTCTCTAAGGTTTGGCTGCTGCCCTCCTTCCCTCTTCAAATTACGCTGTAAATGGGAGCTTTTAAGCAAGGCGCATGGTAGCAAGAGATCAGAGGAGGAAGGGCTCTCTAAAGCCATCTTTTATGCCTGACTCGTTATTCTGGGAGGGAAATATGAAGCGTAGGAAAGGATCCGAGCAAACTCAAGGGACAAGTTAAAAGAGCGAGGACAAAGCAGAAGATGCTAAGAATCTGACAGGTGATGGCTCCTGACCCTGCCACTGCCTTCGCCCTCTTCCTCCGCAATCCCCAAGCCCTGTGAAAGCAAAGTTCTTGTTTACTGGTCCACAGGGGAGCCCTGATGGTTCCCAGCCATCAGGTTCTGTGATGATGAAAAGCAGGGGCTGAATGGGAGCCCTGGGGCCTCTGAAAATCCTTAGGAACAAAAGCTGAGAAGTCCTGTACCCACCCCAGACTGGCATTTCCATCACCATCTCCTGAGGTCCTTCCCCCAGGGGCCTCCGAACTTTTGGGGTACTTCCCGTATGCTGGTCCAGGGACAGCTAATACTGATTCCAAAAGGGGCGGGGGTACCCCCAGCATGGCTGCTCTCCCACAGGCAGGAGTGGAAGGGGCTGGTGGTGCTGTTTCGGTATCTGCCTGGTGGGAGCCTAGACGAGGAGTAGCAACAATTAGGTCCTTCTTCTCCATCCTAGATTTTTCTGAGGCATTGGTTCCTGGCATGAGAACCCGCGCAGTGACTCATCACCCAAGTGGGACAGTAACCCATACTGACATGTCACATGAGGCCTGGGGTCTTAGCTCCTTGCTTCTACCTCTAATGCTGTTGAGCTCAATAGCATGGACATATGCGTGGGGGAAGGGGTGGACGAGAGAGGAGCACTGCCCGGCTCACCAAACAGCTTTATGACCACTGGGCAGGGCCTCTACCATGATCCTGGAACTCGGGTTCCAGATGGATTCGTCCTCTTTGCAGGAAGTAGGTACAGGAAAGGGAGGGAGGGAGAGACAACTTTGAGGAGAACCTCATGTTTATTAAAATCAGACCATAAAGATAGCAAAATCTGAGCTTTCCCCACTCAGAGAAGCACAATTCTTGGCAGGGGTGCAATGAGACTTCTGCGAGGAGAGGCCTGAGCATCGGTGGCCTGCAAGCCATTTCTGAACATGATCAGCCTGGGTTTGTGTCCTCTTGGACCCTAAAGGCTTGAGAAAGACAGACTGCCTCAGTTTGTCCTGTGTCTCCAGCCTGTGGGCAGTAGAGAGCAGCCTTCCTGAGGGTGGCTCAGCTAGCTCAGGGGAAGAGGCCAGCCATTCCCCAAGGAACTGCCCCAGAAAGAGCCTTCAGTTTAACTCCTGTCTGACTGGAGTCCAAGGGTGGAAAGAGCATTTGTGAGGACAATTCCTGTGAGAAAGGAAGGGCAGTAGTCACTGAGCAGATCCCTTTGCAGTCATGCTGTCACCCTTCCAATGGATACTCCCAGGGTTCTGAGTGTAGTTGGGCCTTCCAAAGGCCAGGGCCCATCAAAGTCAGCTTCAAGCTTCAATGACACCCTTGTGCACCCTGAGTTGAGGAGAGAAGCATATAAGGGTCCCAGTTGTAGATCATAGTACTCCATGCTTTGAGGAGGGGAAGTTTTTGATCCAAAGTGGAAGGTGGAGTCCAGGGTGGGGATGGTAAAAGAAGAGAATTCTTGTCCAGGAGTATCAAAGGAGACTCATGAGTAAGGTAAGACCTATTGGGAGCCCAAAGACGTTGAGGAAATGGAGAGGTGCCAGAACACAGGAACCTAGAAGGGAGGAACAAGGAGAAGAAATGGGCACCAGTGAGTCTTGGAAACAGGAAGCTCTCAATCACACCAATGTTAGAGGGGGAAGACAGATATTCTTTTTTTTTAAAGCATTTAAAAGCTTTTACATTTAAAAAGAAGTTGCTTATTGAGTTTGGAATGTGGCTCATTTCTTCTATTTGGATGTGGGTACGTCTGATGTTCTTGGAATTCATAACATTTACAGGAACATGTTTCCATTCTTAATTCCTCTCCACCCTATCCCCTTAACCCCATGCTGGCAATGGATGGCCATCACGTCTCAGAAGGATGCCAAGTATTAGTTGGGGCAGAGCAGCCCCTTCCTTTTCCTCATCTTGGTCTCTTCCCTGCCTCACGCCTTCTCTGGTTGTAAAAGAGGAAAGTGTGTATTACAGCTTAAATAATTTTCCCCTGGCATCTCTGAGGGAGTTTGGGGAGCCTATGTCTCCTTCCCACAGCTTTTCCCTAAATGGGAGTCTCCACACAAAATGAGAACTGACAGAGGATGTTGCAGCATCAATAAGGGTGGACCTAAACAGAAACAGAAACAGAAACAGCAGTTACGTCAGAGGAGAAGAGATGTGAAAAGCAGTGGTGCTTTCAAAAAAGGACAAAGCACTGAGGAGGCCATCGATGCCACCAAAGGAATTGGAAATAAAGACTAGGACCTTTAAGCTTTGCCATGGGTAATGAGGAGTGGAATTTAACTGTAGACTAGTTTATCACTAGGAATTTCTGGGGCCTTGGACACCTACCAGAGGGAGTGGTGGAAGAGATATGCCCATTGGGTGAAGCAGAAGAGTTGTGCCCTTTGCCAGTAATCCAGGGAGGTCCAGGTTTCCCGGTGGTGGCAGGGCTGGGGTGCTGCTTGTCTGGAGTTCGGTCCAACCCCAGGGCCTCCAGGGCTGACTGGTTTTGGTTTTCGAGCCAAACCTTTACACTTGGGTTGCTCCGGGCCTTCCGAAGGTCAGCCACATTTCGTCCAAGTAATGTTGCCACATTGCTGAGACTCAGATTCTGCAATGGGGAGAAGAGATTTGGGACTCTCCCTTCCTTCATCAGTCATTCTCTTGCCTTTTATTCCATAACCTCATAAATAAGAATGCCATTTGCTCTCCTTAAGCCAATGAATAACAGACCCGGAATCACCTCAAACTAAAAAACTTGTTTTTTTTAAAGCTTCAAATTGCTTTATTTATGGGCAGCTAGGTGGTAGGTGGATAGAGTGCTGGACCTGGAGTCAGGAAGATTCATCTTCTTGAGTTCTAATTTGGCCTTTGACATTTATTAGCTGTGTGACTCTGGGCAAGTCACTTCACCCTGTTTGCCTTGGTTTCCTCATCTGTAAAATGAGATGGAGAAGGAAATGGGAACCACTCCAGTACTTTGAAAACCAAACCAAACCAAACCAGACCCAAATGGGGTCACAGAGAGTTGGACACAACTGAAATGACCAAACAGATTGCTTTATATGGAGATAACCCTGGCCTGGGACTTAGGAGAGCAGTGTTCTACCCCCATCTCTGCCACCATCTGATGCCTGCCTGACCTTGGGTGAGTTATTTCCTTTCCCCCCTTTCCTGACCTGTCAGATAGACAGAACGATAACCTTTCTAAAAGCCCTGTGAAACAGGCAGGGTAAATACTGCATATAACTGTGTGTTTACATAAGCCTTCATAGCTTTACAAAGACCTTTTCTATCTACCCCTGGGGTAGAAGTATTTTGCAAACAGTTCAGCACAGTACAACCATGAGGGGCTATTATTGCTGTGAATAAGTCTGGCCAAGGGGTCACCCCCATTTACCTTCCTCATTCCACCTGGCTTAGCCTGATAAGAAGGGGAAGGTACTTTTTACTGAGCAAAGAAGGGGAGGAGCCCATCTTGCCTTTAAAAAGCAAAAAAACCTGACAGATAATCCATGGGAAAGTAAAGGAGAAAGCGTGAAAGCATCATCTAGTCCATCCCCCTGTGTTTCCCTCTAAACAACTCTAATTCCAGATCCCATAACTGTTGTCTGGACAGCTAACTTGTGGGCTAGGTCCAATTCCATTTAATAAATATTTTTGGAGCACTTTCCTTACATGTAGCCTTGAGTCTCACTCTTTGTTTCAACCTCTTCCCTCTTGTCCAGAGTTCAAATCCAGACATTCTGCTAATATTACTTTATTTGATTCTCACAACAACCTCATGTGGTCTGTTTTTCCTATTTTGCCTATGAGGAAACTGAGGCTAAGAGGGGTAGGTGATTTTTGCTATGGTTTATAAATTTCTAGGGCAGAATTTGAACTTCGGTCTACCTGATGCCCGGTGTACTCTCAAATCTGTGTATCTCTAACTTTAACCTTTCTCCTGAACTTCAGTCTTAAATCTTCTGTTAAAATCTCCACTTGATGCCACCTCAAACCAAACAGGTCCAGAATGGGATTTATCATCTTTCCAAAACTGGTCCCTCCTGATTTCTCTAGTTCTGTTGAGGGCTCCAACATCTTCCAGGATGTTGACAGGGTCACTTCAGGCTTAAAACTTCAGAATCATCCATTATCTCTTTCTTTCTAATCACCTATGCCCACCCAATCATGTCCAATTAGGCAGCTGGGTGGCTCTGTGGATAAAGTACTGGACCTAGAATCAGGAAGACCCAAGTTCAAATTCAGTCTCAGACACTTACTAGCTATGTGACCTTTGGCAAGTCATTGAATCTGTCTGCCTCAGTTTCCTCAATTGTAAAATAGGGGCTAATACTACCTCCTTACCTTCCCTGGCTTATTGTATAATATTTGTAAAGTACTTTGAAAACCCTGAATGCTGATATAAATATATTTATAATTTATATATTAAATATAAATATAAATGCTAATCATAATTATTATTATGAGTTGTCAAAACCTTTTGATCTGACCTCTGCTAACATCTCTCAAGTCTGTGCCTTCCTTTCTACTACCTCCACAACTACCCTAATTCTCTTCTCATTTGGATTATTTTTATAGTCTCTTAAGTAATTTCTGTGCTTCCAGGCTATTCTTCTTCCATTCATCCTTCACACTGTTATCAAAGTAATCTTTGTAGGACCATAACATACAAGTCCACCCTCATCATTCCTCTGCTCAAAAACCTTCTGTGGCTCCCTACTACCCACTGGATGAAGTACAAGTTCCTTAACCTGGCTTCTAAGGTCCTCTACCTTCCAGCTATATTCAGTTGCTGGCCTTTCCCATCTTTATCTTGTATTTCCCAGGCATGATACATTTGTTCACACTGTCCCTTCTGCCTTTTGAAACCTTTCCCTTTAAAGCTCTACCCAGTTGCCTCATGAAGTCTTCTTTGACCCTTCCCTTTTTTGAATGTCTTTCTTCTTCTCTATATGGACCATTCCTCAAACATTCAGCACATGATCTATCACAGTTTTTTGTATATTTGTCCTGTCTCCTCCCACTAAAGTTTAAGCTCCTTGAGGACAAGGATTGTGACTGGTTTTGTCTCTGCTGAACACAGTGCCTTTAGGCAGCAATTAATAGAAAGTTTTTGAATTAAGTTTTCTCTTTCCTGTGTGGTATTAAACGACAGTCTCCAAAGGACCCAAGGGAGCATGGCATGACCATGTGATTAACCAATTAAAGCTGGGAAGAGGAGTCCCTGCAATAGCCAATTGTGGGATATCTCCAACACAATCCATTATCACCCAATACTCTCACCCATTTATCCCCTCCCATTGACCTTTAAACTCCTAATGTCCCCCCTTTTTGCTCCTGTCACTGACTCTTAAGTTAATTATAACCTAATAGCTCCATAGGCACCCAAAGCAAGAGGTGTCTAAGTGCCTTTGTGAAAACTTGCACTCCTCCCAACATTCCCTCTTCTTCAGACCCATCCTCTTCTCTCCACAGTTCAGGCAGGTGGTCTTTGGAGGGTTGGTTCTGTATTCTGGGGCAGTGGCTAGTGAGCCCTCCCTTATCCCACTGCACCCCCATTGCTGGGTATCTAAAGCTCTTGGGAAACCATGTCTTTAGACCCTCCCTGGACCCAAGGAGTCATGCTAGAGAGAGGCAGTGGCTGGCACAAGGGCAATGGACAAAGATAGAAAAAGGATTGCTAAGCTAATACAAAGAGGAGAGAGAACAAGGGCCAATGGGTCCTGGCAGAGCTCTTGGAACAAAGAATTCAGATTCAATCATTGTAATTATGAAATTAAATTAATTGTAATTTTTTTCAATAACTGTGAGAAATCCTAAAAGGTGCTCATTTCATATCCAGTAACAAGTGCTAATTATACACTCTTTTCCCTTCTTTTATTTCATAATTTCTGGTAATCCAATTTTGTTTAATGGAAAGAAACCTGAGATCTCTCATAAAGACTTGTATTGTATAATTAGTCTGTGCTGAGAAAAAGAGAAGGAAGGAAGGCAGGAATTATCTGGAAAGAAACAATATTTAAAAGAGGACAGTGAGACCAATCTTTATCTAAATGTTGGTAATGTTTTACATTATGGGCTCTGAACTATTTCTTCTGATATATACTGCAGAAAATGGTAGGGAAAGGGATAACCTGGATCTGAGCATCCTTATATTGCTCCTAGGCTAAAATTAAACTAATTGTTTTTTAACAAGACATGATTAATTATATCTCTAGAGAAAGGGGACAGAGAGGAAAGGGAAATGACCAAAGAGGCCTGAACCACTCCCCAAGAAAGATATAAGCAGGGCATAGGGGGATTTAGTTCCATTTCCCTTTGGAAGAAAAGAATGAATAGAAAGGACAAAGTGTCAGAGGACCAATTTTACCTCTATTTGTTTCCACTGGTGTTACATACAAATTAAAAAAACAAACAAACAAACAGCTAGACTAAGAAGAAATGACATAAATTCAGGGGAAAAAATAAAAACACTAATAAACAACCTTTGCATTAAAAATTTCTGTAAGGGGGTACATTGGTAGCTCATTGGATTGAGAGCCAGGCCTAGAAACAGGAGGTCTTGGGTTCAGATCTGACCTCAGACACTTCCTAGCTACGTACCCTGGGCCAATCACTTAACCTTGATTACCTTGCCTGGAACCAATAGACAGTATTGATTCTAAGATGGAAAGTAAAGGCTTAAATTTTTTTTTAAAGACCAACCTCCAAAATACATAGAAATATATGCAAATCACATTAAGAGCCATCCTTTAATAACAAGTAAGTGATCAAAGGATATGAATGGGTTGCTAACTGGGCAGTGTGTAACTGGAATCAGGAAGACTCATCTTCTTAAGTTCAAATCTAGTTTCAGACACTTACTAGCTATGTGACCCTGGGCAAGTCATTTCACCCTATTTGCCCCAGTAATGAGCTAGAAAATGAAATGGCAAAAGTATCTTTGCCAAGAAAACTTCAGATGAGGTCATGAAGAGTCAGACATGATGGAAAGGACTGAACAATCAAAAAGGATATGAATAAGCATTTTTCTAAAGAAAAAACAAAAACTGTCAACAACAATCTCCAAAAGGGGTTAAAAATTACTAATAAACAGAGAAGTACATGTTAAACCAAGTCTGAGACCTCACTTTGCATCAATGTTGTGCTGTAGCCAGCTTGAACCATCTTTCAAGGGCCAATTAAAATTTAAGAGTGAACTACCCCTACAAATCAAGATTTGACTTCTTGTTTTGGTGATTATCTAGACTTAGAAAGTAATACAAAAACATAAAATGTCAACATAAAAGTGTTAATATTCAGATTTAATTTTAAAATGTATCATGTATACATTTATATTTTCAGACAGTGATAAACATTTACCAGGATACCCCTGCTTTACACCCATTCAATTGATCAAGATAGAAACATTAAATATTGGTGGGATTATGGGTAGCTGGGTAGTGCAATGAACAAGGCACTGGGATTGGAATCAGAAAGACCAGAGTTCAAATCTGACCTCAGACACTAGTTCTATGACCTTGGCCAAGTCACTTAGCCCTTGCCTGCATAAAACTGGAGAAAAAAAATGACAAACCACTCCAGTATCTTTGCCAAGAAAACCCCAAGGACAGTTGATCCACAAGGTCACAAAGAGTCAGACAAGACTGAACAACTGAGCAACAGTAGGAAAACAGACATGATAATTCACTATTGGTATGGCTGTAACATAGTCTAACCATTTTGGAAAGTCATTTTCCAATAAAATTTCCATTTTCCAATAAAAGTTATTATATATAAAATTATATATAAAAATAAAGCATGCATAAGCTTTAAACCAGCAACCCCATTCTTAGGTCTATATTCCAAGGGGCTATTATTGACTTTAAGAAAAAACAATCTATCATCACAAAAACTTTCAGAGCAACTGTATCTCTACTAGCAAAAAGTTAGAAACAAATTGGTTAGTTGTTGTCCTTCATACTCCAGGATCAAGATGGCATTACTCATGCTGGGATCCACACACAGTGTGTCCGACTGTAGGTGAACAGACAGACTACACGCTCCTACTCTAGCACATATTACATAAACTGTACATGCTACACACACACACACTATAAAGCACATGCTATCATATTACACATATACTACATGGGCTATATAGCACACACATGACCATGCATACCACACAGATGCCATGTAGTCAATACACATGTTATATAAAGTAAAACGGTCACACCACACATATACCACATGCACTACACATGTGGCACATGACATACATGTGTGTTACATGATACTATACCCACCACACATACTGTGCATACTATACACACTCCACACATATACATACTATACATATTCCACACACATACATACTATATATACTAAAAGCTGCATACACAGTGCCTCAGGGGTGCCTGAGTAAAGCGTGATGTGTGCAGAGAATAGAGTATTCTTCATCTTGACAATAGTATATTTCCCCAGTGCTTCATGTACTACCATACAAGGTTCTCTCTCTATGACTCTCTGAGCCGTAGTACAGTATTCTTGTCAATTAGTAGGTGAGTAGGCAGGACTTCTAAAAGGCTTACTAAAATCATTAGTTTTTAGTTGCTCAATTCTAATTTTTTTTGATACATTTTTTTTAAGGCCTGACTTTTCTTCATCAGCTTTTGGCTCTTCTTTTCCATTTCTTCTTGCATTGCTTTCAATTTTCCTTCCCACTTTTCCTCTGTCTCTCTTCATTGGTTTTTGAAGTCTTTTTTGAGCTCTTCCAGAATCTGTGTCCAATCCATATTTTCCTTTTGGACTCTGAATGTGTTTGCTTTGCTTTTGCTGTCCCCTTCTTTGTCTGTGCCTTGCTCTTTGTCTCCATAAAAACTCATTAGAGTTAGGTGTTCTTTTTTGTTGTTTGCTCATTTTTCCTATATAATTATAGGTAGGCTCTGTTTTCTGGGAGGTTAGGGGATTCTCTTAAACTGCAGACTGTCCATGATGCTATTCTCAGCTTATTTTCTAAAAGGCTTACTGACTTACCAGTGATCACACACACACACACACACACACAGCTAGTAAGAGTTGTAGGCAAAATATGAATCCAGGAGTCCAGACCTTTGTATTCGGTGTTCTATTCCTCGAAACATGCTTACTCTCACAAACTTTCTGGAACTATACTGTGTTAGGAGGAAGGATGACTATGAAGAATTCAAAGAAATAGGGAAACTCTTATGGAAAGTAAAGTTGGGAAAATAAAGCAGAAACAAAAGGGTATATGGATGTACACACTGACTACAACACATAAATGGAGGTAACTTTAAATGGCCATAAAATATTCCAGTCAAATACAATCAGTGATTGAGCAGCTATCTTTTGGCTTTTGATGTTGTTGTTTTAAAACTTTGCTTTCTGTCTTAGTATTGATTGGTTCCAAGGCAGAAGAGCTCTAAGAGCTAGGCAATGAGGATTAAGTGACTTGCCCAGAGTCACTCAGTTGGGAATTGTCTGACACCACATTTGAATCTAGGACCTCTTATTGTCAAGCCTGAATCTCAATCCATTGAGCCACCGAGGCACCACTGCAAACTACCATTTTTAAAGATTAAAGCATATATTCACAATCTCCTTTTTTGTGCTGTTTTTCTTAAAGAGTTAAAAAAAAGATTTTTTTCAGAGATTTTTCATTTTCATTGGTTATTTTTTTTGTTAGGACAAAATTTATTAACAAAAAATGCAAACATTATTTTGTACCACAGGAAGGAAAGAAACTGGTATTTATTAAGCACCTATTATGCACTGTGCTGTACAAATATTATCTCATTTAACTTTCATAACCATGGGAGATAGATGCTATTTTCCCCATTTGGGAACCTATCCCTATTTTACAGATAAGGAAACTGAGGCATATAGATGTTAAGTGGCTTACACATTGTCACATAGCCAGTAAGAATCTAAGGATATATTTGAACTCAGGTCCAGTGCTCTACTCATTCTTCATTCTATTCACTATTCATTCTGTCACATCTGACTCTTCGTGACCTCATGGACCATAGCACACCAGATCCTTCTGTCCTCCCCTATCTTCTTAAGTCGAAGTTCATGCTCATTGTTACCTTGACCCTGTCTATCCATCTCTAGACAGCGACAAGCTTTTTTGTACATGTCTTAATTCCCTATTAGAATAACCTCCCCAAGGGCAGGGCTCACATTGAATTCATTTCCTCTCTCCCTCAGAACCCTACCCATGATACATGGCCAGTATTTATTGAATGCTCTCCTTTCCCCAGTCTGTTAGGTAATGACTAAGTGGGCCCAAGCTGGACACTTACCTGCAGCACCTCTGGATTAAGACTTGTGAATGTGTCAATGTCCATAGAAATATTGGTTCGAGCCAGGAGCTTCAGGTCTTCCAGAGGTGCACCACCTAAATGAGCAACAGAGAGACTCTCATCACCTCCTTATTTGGGGTTCATAGGGAAAGGGAAAGAGGATGAGGAAATTCTTTGAACTCTGAACTCCTCTCTACCAGTTTAGAATTCTCAGTTCCAGCCTCAGAACATACAGAGACAGAGAAGCCACAGTTCTTCAGGAGCAATAGACCAGGGGTCAGTCTTTAGTACTGCTCAGATTGTCTCCAGGGCCATGGCATAATGGTCCTGGTTATAAAAGAAATCTGAGGACAGCTAGATCACTTGTAGAGAGCCAGGCCTGGTGATGAGAGATCCTGGGTTCAAATTGATCTAGACACTTTGAAAAGAAAATAGAAGAAACAGAAGAGGAGAGAAGAGAAGAATAGAGGAGAGGAAAAGAGAGAAGAGGAGAGGAGAGGAGAGGAGAGAAGAGGAGAGGAGAGGAGAGGAGAAGAGAGGAGAGGAGAAACATGGCCTTAAGGATGGATGCTTAAGGCTTATGGGGACAAGATGTCATTGAGACCCTCCCAAACTCTAGAAATGGTCCTAGAATCACAGAATTTGAGACTTGGAATCCATTTAGTTCATTGCATACACAAAAGGAATCCCCATTATAACAAATTCAGCAAGTGATTTTCACTCTCTGCTTAAAGACTTTTAAGGAAGAAGAATCCATAACCACTTGAGGTAGTCCTTTTCCTTTCTAGATGACTCTTATTGGTAGGAAGTTTTTCCTAACACCAAACCTAAATCTGCCTTTTTGCAATTTTTAACCATCATTTCTAGACCCCTGAACTGGAATCTATATATTTATAATATATTTTATTTATATTGTAATTATTATATAATTATATTCATAATTTAGTTATAACTATCATGTATTAAATTATTTGTAGTTTATAATATAATTATAAAATATATTTATTACATAAAATGGGAATTTGCTTCCCAAGGCAAGAGTCGGGGTCCAGAAAAAACAAAAGGCATTGCTATTACTAGGCTAGAAAACTCCCTGTATCCAAGATCTCTGGATCTCCAGCAGAATTATCTAGATTTCCAGCTCCTCTTAAAGCCTTAAGTCCTATAAATAACCCTCTACTCATCAGCTATTCTTCCACAGGCAAAACTCAAAACTTCTCTGTGTGGCTCTAAAATAAACACCAGGGGAAGAGATCCTTACCCTCAAGGCCTAGTTCATACTTCTTTCCTTCTCCTCCTCTGGGAAGCTTTCCATGATTATCCAGCCCATATTGATTTTATCCTTTCCTTTATTTCAGCACTGACACCTTAGACCCCAAACTCTTTAGCCTAGCACTAGAAGCTCACCCCATATAGAGCTCCAACTTTATTTCATATTACTCTTTCAAAAAACACTTTGTTCTCCAAACTTAACATGACATCTCCTGCCTTCATTAATTTGTTTTGTTTTGTTTTTAAACCCTTACCTTCTGTCTTAGAATTAATACTAAGTATGGGTTCCAAGGCAGAATGGTAAGGGCTGGGCAGTTGGGGTTAAGTGACTTGCCCAGGGTCACAGAGCTAGGAAGTGTCTGAGGCCATATTTGAATCCAGGACCTCCAGTCTCCAGGCTTGGCAGTCTCCGAGGCACTTTGCTGCCCCAACCTGCATTCATTTGTACAGGCCATTCTTGGGTCTAGAATGCATTCCCTCAACTCCTATTTTTATAATCCTTCTCTTTCTCCTCTCAAGAGCCTTCCCTGATTCCCCTTGAGGAAAAGTATTGATTACCCTTTTCAAATATTCCTTGAAAAAACACAAATATTCCTTGAATACTTTGTATTTCTCTTCAGTGCCTACCACTTCCTACCTTATATTACACATATCCTTTGTCTACTGTATTCTCTCATGTAACCCTTGGGAAAGAAAGATGGTGGCCATTTTTTTTATCATTGTGTCCTCAGAACTTGCAATAATGCCTTGTACTTAGTAGGTACTTAATAAATGCTTGAATATGAATTTGTATTGGTATTTGAACTTGTTTGATTTTGTATTGGTATTGAATTAGTATTTGCATTAATAAGTGTTGAATTAGAATTTGGATTGGTCTCTAATTTTCCATGTCTTCATCCTCTCTGGTTTCATCTCCAACCCAATCCTCCCTCCACGATGTAAAGATTAAAATTTAGGAATATGGGGAGACTGAGGCAGGTAGAAATTAGTTTCTCTCTGCAAGGAGTATTATATTTTTTTAGAGGTTTATTAAAGGTTAAAGATTAAAGGAAATACAGAATAAGAGAAAACACGTGCCTAGGCCAGAAGCCTAGACCAGATAACCTCACATCACAGAAGAGATGCATCTGCTCCAAAACGGAAGTCCAAAAAAAGGCCCCAAAATCCTTTGCCACCAGCTTAAATCCTTCCTCGATCTCGGCCCACCTCAGAATTCCCATGAGATTACAAAGCATTTTGGGGAAGTGGAGCAAAGGCTTGTGGGGATTGTAGTCCTGTATTCGAGTCTATTTTTTATAATGAGGAGTATCTTTAACTCATCTTTCCCTCCCACTCCACATATGCAGTTAATTGCCGCATTTTTCCTCAAACACCCCTTGTAGTTATTTCTTCTCTATTCACACACCTACCACTTTTATTCTAGCCTTCTTCACGTGTTTGATCATATACTTTAGGGTTTTGAGCGGCAGACCTGAAGGTGAAGGCATTCCAAAGGTCTTCAGGGGATAGATGGTGAGGAGCTTGGTCTGCCTAGATTGGAGTATCGCAATATAAGGGAGTAATCAGAGAAATCTCTAACAAGCCATAAAGTAGGGCTAGATTGTAGGGCAGCCTTGGGAGCTTGGACTTGTTTCTGGGAATGTTGGGAAGAGAATGAAAGTTTGGTTCTAGGCAAATCTCACCCAGGTAGGGCCGGATGTAGTGGTAATAGGTGATTGTGCCATTGGACCCCGGAAAGGCCTTCTTGGCTTTCTCATAAAGGTCATCCTTCCTCTCTTGAGCACAGGAGGAGATGTCAAGGGCTCCTGCCCGCCTAGAGGAAGCAAGAAGAGTCAGGATGGAGCTGACAGGTTCACATTCCGCTTTTGATACTTCATTGCCTTCTCCATGCCCTCATCCCACTGATTTTCACCTTCTGCTTAAAGACTTTTAGAGAGGGAGAATCCATAACCACTTGAGGTAGTTCTTTTCCTTTGTGGATGGCTCTTATTGGTAGGAAGTTTTTTCCTAACACCAAACCTAAATCTGCCTTTTTGCAATTTTTAACCATCATTTCTAGACCTCTGGACTGGAATCCAGATATTTATAATATTTTTATTTATATTATAATTATTATATAATTCTATTTATAATTTAGTTATAACTATTGTGTGTTAAATTATTTATAATTTATAATATAATTATAAAATATATTTATTACATAAAATGGGAATTTGCTTCTCAAGGCAAGAGTCAGGATCCAGAAAAAAAGTCAGGTAGTCAACCTGAGCTGTATTCTACAGGGCTAACTAGCTCTGTGACTTTGATTCTCTTTCCAAAACAATTCATTTTCCCCCACTTTGTGCCATGCAGAAGAAGGATGATTTTCTAAGTAGAAGAAAGGCAGCATAACACAGTAGAAACCAACAGCATCACAGCTTGAACACCTGGGTTCAAATCCCAATTCTGGCATTTTCTGGCTATGGAACCCTGGGCAAGTCCCTTCAACTCTCTTAATCTATTTCTTCATCTGTAAAACGAAAGCAATAATACTTGCATGGTCTACATCACAAGACTGCTATGAGGAAAAAGCTTTATAAATTATAAATTGTCACATAAATTCAAGCCCTTATTATTTTTATTATATGATCATGGGATGACAGATTTAGAGATGATCAAAACTACTGATTGGGTTTAACCCTCTCATTTTTACAGTGAAGAAACCAAGACTGAAAATAGTTAAGTGACTTGACCAGGGTCACAAAGGTAGTATCTGAGACAAGATTTGAACCCCTAGTCTTCTTGATTCTAATTTAAACATTATTTACCACTTCACCTAGCTGCCTTATTACTTTACTATGTGAACTCCTGGGAGATCTAACATCATGGTCACATGGGCATGATTAGGGGTACAATGGGAGAATAATGAGCTCCCTTTCTAAGTCTGTAGTGGGGGAAGCACAGCTGTTCAAAGGTGGAGAAGTACAGGGTTAACTTCCCTCCTTTCTGAATCTCCCCAAAGAAGGCCTAGTAGACCAGGAATGTGCTTCCTCCTCCACCCCTCTGCCTTCAGAATCCTGAGTTTTCTTCAAAACTCCACCCAGATCTGAGTTTGAATTCCAGCTTTGACTTTGGGCAAGAAAGTCACTTTCTGGGCCTCAGTTTCTTCCTCTGTAAAATGGGGGGGGGGGATTTGGACCAGATCATCTCTAAGGTTTCTTATAGACTCAGATGCTTTAGAAGTTTATAAACTCAAGTTTGGGAAGCACCAGAGAGCTCTTCCCAATGGTCTGGCTTATTGGGCATTTGCCTAGTTAGGTTATGACCCAACCCTCAGCCAACCCAATGCAGGATTTACTGGTGCTCTCCCCAGGTACACTCACCTCAGCTCCATAGGTCGAATAGCTTCGATCTGTCGGGGGCTCATCCAACAGAGACGAAAACCACCAATGGCCACCAGCAAGGCTCCTGTCACTGTGCCATTCAGTTCCAAGTATTTTTTGATGACAGCCTGTGAAAGAGCCATGGCTCCTTATTCCTGCAATAAACTCTTTAATTTCCCCAAATGCTCTCTTATGTATTTTCAAGAAGAAACCTTTTTTTTTTAACTCCTATTTTCTGTTATAATTACAACTCCAAGAAAGAAGGGCAAAGGCTAGGCAAATGGGGTGAAGTTACTTACCCAGGATCACACAGCTAGGAAATGTCTGAATGTGCCAAACTGGAGCTCAGGCCCTCTCAAGTCCAGGCCTAGCTCTCTGCCCAATGTGCGTGCTACCCACTTTCTCCCAGAAGCATCCTTCTAAAATAGAAAAGGTCTGGGACTTATAGTCAGAAGTCCTGGCCGTATTCCAATCCTGGGTCTGCCACTCACTGGCCTTGTATCTATGGCCACACCATCTTAACCTCTCCCAGAGTCAACTTCCTCACTGGAAAAATGGAATCCCATCTAGCTCACAGCATGGGAACAATCGTCATCTCCATGGAAGCTGGCAAGGATCCTCCCAGGGTTGTTACCTCCATTGCATAAATGGGATAATGAAGGCTTAGAGAATGGGGAAGTCACTTGCTCAAGGTCACACAGGGAGTGGCAGAACCAGCAGGAATAGGAAGTCTGGTTTCCTCTAAGTCTCACATGAGATAATGGATGTAAAGCACTTTGTGGGGCTTAGAGTGTTATATAAAAATGCCAGTTATTGTTTTATCTCATCATCGACAACTTCATCCTTATTAGCCTCCAGTCACTAAGTGTCCAATCTGGTGATGACACCATTCCTTCAGTCTTCTGCTGAGCTTGAGCGATATTTAAGTAAAGGAGGATACTGAAGGGCAGCTAGGTGTTGCAGTGAATAGAGAATTGGCCCTGGAGTCAGGAAGACTCATCTTGCTGGCTTCAGACATCTCCTAGCTGTGTGACCCTGGGCAAGTCATTTAACCCTATTTGTCTCCATTCCCTCATCCTTAAAATGAACTGGAAGAGGAAATGGCAAACCCCCAAATGGGGTCACAAAGAGTAGGACATAACCTAAATGACTGAATAACAACCACAAAGGGGAGTGTTGGTAAATATTTAATAGGCTGGGGGGGATGCATGCACACATATATTAATCTTTATTAATAATATATTAATAATTAATTCTTAAGTAGAGACAAAAAACAAAATAATTAGACAAGCCTTGATTTTTAAGTGCAAGGTGATTCACCTTCTCCTGTCAGGGGAGCCCTGTCCAGGAAGGAAAGGTTGCTGTCTCCCAGAGTGACCAGCTCTCTCCATTAACTAGGAGCATCAGATCAAATTGGTACAGAACCATAAGGGATCTTAGAGGTCACCTAATCCCACTCCCTCATCTTACAGATGATGAAACTGAAGCCACGAGAGGTTGGGGCTTACTCAAGATTACAAGGAGAGAGAGTGGAAGAGCCAGTAATTGAACTCAGGTTCCAAGACTCCTCTAAGTTTAGCACTCTTTCCACAACACAATGAGGTAGGGAACAGGATTCTCCTACGTCCTAGGAAACTCCTAACCCCATCTGACCTGCCTGAAGCATAAACCAATTTTCCATTCGTTCAGAAGAAACAAGCCTAGAGTTCTTCAAAAGAAACTTCTTATTGATCCCAGGAAAAGTTTCTACAAAAATGTCATTCAGTCATTTCTGACTCTCATTAACCCAATTTAGGGTTTTCTTGGCAAGATGCTGGAGTGGTTTGCCATTTTCTTTTCCAGTTCATTTTACAGATGAAGAAATGGAGGCAAACAGGATTGAGTGACTTGCTGGGGATGCCACAAGTAGTGAGTGTCTGTGGTCAGATTTGACCTGTAGTTGAGTCTTCCTGATTCCAAGCCCTGTGTTCTATGTACTGTGTCATCTAACTGCTATAAATGAGTGATTATTAAGCTTATTGTGTCCTGGGCATTGTATTAGACACTGAGAATACACAACAAACAAGCAAAAGAAAAAGAACCCAACAACCTCAAGGAACTCACATTCTATTGGGAAGAAGTGACATGGACATAGAAAATTAAATACAAGTACTAATAACTGGAGGGAGTCAGGGGAGTCTTATTCTAGATGATGGCTTGTGAGCTGGCTACAAAGGCAGTTAGGGATTCTAGAAGTGGAGAAGAGGAGAGAATACATTCCAGCCAAGAGGTGGCCCCATCCTCAGGAAGCTCATCGACTGACAAGGGTATCCAAACAGTATCTAACCATGCCAGTCTTCCCCAAAACCTTCCAGGGCTCCACTTTCCTAAAATACAAATGCCCTAGCCCAATGACTTCCAGGTTATCTTTTTTTTTTTTAACCCTTACCTTCTATCTTAGAACTGATTAACAGCAAGTCCTAGGCAATTGGGGATCAAGTGACTTTCTCACAGTCATACAGCTAGGAAGTGCCTGAGGTCATATTTGAACCCAGAACCTCCCATCTTCAGGTCCGGCACTCTATCCACTGAGCCATCTTGCTGTGCTGCTTTCAGATAATTTTCATAAATTCCCTTAATCTACCTTTCCAGCCTTATTTCATATTACTCTTCTATGTGTTCTTTACATTCCAATCCAAATGAACTCTTCAGGGTTCTGTCATCTTGCCCTCTCCTACCTTCCATATACTTGCACATGCTGTCCCTCATCTTGGTGGCACGATGGATAGAGTACTGGGTCTAGAGTCTAGAATAACTGAGTTTCAATCCAGGCTCAGAGATTTACTAACTGGATGACTCTGGACAAGCTACTTAACCTCTCTCTGCCTCTGATTCTTCAACTGTAAAAGGAAGAAGCTAATAGAATCTACTTCCCAGGGTTGTTGTGAGGGTCAAATGAGGTAAGAATTGTAAAGTACTTGCCTTAACACATAGTAAGCACTGTTTCCTTCCTTCCTTCTCCATCTCTGGAATAGACTCCTCTCAAATGTCCATTTATTGATCTTTCCTCCACTCCCCCAACGCATTTGTTTATTATTAAATTTTTTTACTTGCAGCTTCTCTTTATTTTTAATCAATTAATTAATTCATTAATTTTTAAAAGATATTTTTCAATGTTTACATGATTCATTTTCTTTCCCTCCCCTATTCCCTCCCCCCTCCCAGATCCAACAAGCAATTCCAACCCATTTCTTTAAACTGAAGGACTTAGAACTGAAAGGAAACTTCCTCATTTGGCAAGAGAGAGGGGGAGGTCACAGTGGTATTCAGTAACATAGTTGAGATTCAACCCAAAGTCCTTGGACTCCCAGGCTGGAGGGTTCCTTTCACTCCAACAAGAGGTCTCTCATGTTTTCCCCCCCAAAACCTTCCCTAATAATCTTAACTGCGAGCACACCATAGATCATATGAATTTGTCATTTTCTAAGTTAATATGCAGATTGCAGGGATCCATTTCTATTTGAGTTTGACATCACCAACCTAGACCAACCCTCTCATTTGAGGTTTGAAGAGATTAAATGACTTGCTTGTGGTCCCACAGGTCTCAAATGACAAACTTGGAAATTGAACAAATATTCTGTGACACCAAATCCAATACACTTTCCACTATAACACATTCTCTCGAGTCATTTTGTTTGACCTAACTTAACTCACAATTTCTGATTTGTTATTTTGTAATTATTAATTATTTTCATATATCTCATCCTTCTACTAGACTATACTATCTCTGCTGAAAGAGGCTTTCGTTTCTAGTTTTTGCATCCATAGGACCTTGTACAAAACCTTACCCAGGGAGGGGGGGAGGGGGAAGAAAATGATCTTTGTTTCCAGTGAATAATGTATGAAAATGACCAAATAAAATAATGTTTAAACACAAAAAAACCTTACCAATAATAAATAGGCATTTAATAAATGTTAAATTAATGTGACTTGATTTTTTAAAAGTCCTTTCCTTCCATTTTTGAATCAATATTATATATTAGTTCCAAGGCAGAAGAGCAGGAAGGGTTAGACAAAAGGTGTTAAATGAGTTGCCCAAAAGTCACATAGCTAGGAAGTGTCTGAGGCAGTTTTGAACCCAGGATCTCCCACCTCTAGGCCTGGCTCTCAATCCACTGAGCTAACTAGCTACCCCCTGATTTGACTTGATTTGAATTGAATTGAAGACTTACTCTACAGACAAAGGATGAGGCAAGTCATTAGATTTCTCTGGACCTCAGTTTCTTCATTTGTGAAATTACAGAGCAAGGGGTAGGAAGGAATGAACCTGTTCCCTAAGGTACCTCCAAGTTCTTTCACTGTCTGAGACAGGAGAGTCAAGTCAAATGCTAATCCCTCACCTGAGTCTGGTTCTCCATAGCTACATCAGAACCCAGCAAAGCCACCACAGTGTCCCCAGATGTGATGTTCCAATGACTGATTTCATCATTGGAGTACAGGTAGACCAAGGAGGCGATCAGTTTCAGTTGGTCCTCAGGAACACCCCTTGGATAGATCTGGGAGAGGGAGAGAGCGGCCCAATGATTACAGAAAGCTGTGGGAGCCTATTCTCCCAACTCTGGTCAATATACTTCTAGGATAAGACCTCTTATAGAAACTACATCTCCATGTATGCAAACAATGGGCCCCCATTTATTCTGCTAGATATAATCACATTTAGATCATGGCACTCCTCTAGTTCCCATTGCTGAATTCGATCAAGCTCAGATTTCTCTGCCTGATTTTCATGGACCTTCATAATCTGCTCTCAATGTCTCTCTCTGGCCTGAAGTCTCATTGTTCTCCATCATGCTCCTCTTTCTGTCCAAAGCTATAACCTCACAAGCACTTCAGGTGGCACAGATACATTTGTGGGCATGCAGGTCCTAGATAAAAAAGGCTCTCTGTTCCAGCTCCTCAATTACTTAGGAAGGAGACCTTGAGCCACAGTTCCACAGAATCTAGGAAAACTGGAATTTCTGGAGTAATGGGACTTTCTCTCCACCTTTGTAGTCTTGCCAAGGACTTTTCTTCTGTGATATGAATTTTATATTAAATTTATTTTTATAAATATATAAATATAAATTTATATCTAAATTTATATTAAATTCTGTGATAGGAGAATGAAAGGGGAAAAATACATCCACTTCTGCCACCAGGTGACTAAGCTGTCAATTAGTATTGGTAATGGTAGAACACTCTAATTAAAAAAAAAAACACATTCATTACATGTCCTTATACTGATATATTGGTTATCCTTAGCTAGTTGGTGAGGAGAGAGACAGAGAGAGAGAGACAGAGAGCCAGAGAGCCAGAGAGAGACAGAGAGAGACAGAGACAGAGACAGAGAGACAGAGACAGAGACAGAGAGACAGAGACAGAGAGAGAGACAGAGAGAGAGAGAAAGACAGAGAGAGACAGAGACAGAGAGAGAGAGACACAGAGAGAGAGAGAGAGAGACAGAGACAGAGACAGAGAGAGAGAGATACAGAGAGAGAGAGAGAGAGAGAGAGAGAGAGACAGAGACAGAGACAGAGACAGAGACAGAGAGAGAGAGAGAGAGAGAGAGAGAGAGACAGAGAGACAGAGAGACAGAGAGACAGAGACAGAGACAGAGAGAGAGAGTGGTCTCTTTCCTTCATTTCTCTGTGTCTCATCACTATTTCTGAGACGTTGCTAACACAATTCTTGTATGCATGCCTTTGTTCCTCAGACAGCTTACATTTATTCTGCTCTGCTAAGGTGGCTCTCTCATACCAAACATTGATGGATAATGTAAATCCCCATATACCTTCAACATTTTTACTCCCTCCTGTCATGGCACCACCATTAGCCCTTCATTCCTTGGTATAATCATTGTTTTCTCTTGGCTCCACTTTTTAAAAACATCGTGTTCCTTACCTCCAAACATGAATATCTCAGGGTTACTGTGTACTGAGTCTAACCAACACTTTCCTCTGAGATAGAGGGGAGAGTGCAGCAGAAGGGCCAGTACCTCACCGAGTTTCCCCTTGACAACACGTTGGCACTCTCTTGGCAGAGGGTGCTGGAGCAGTGGGTGGAGATTAGCTTTCAGGACCTTGCTTCCCAAGCAAGTCTTAAGTTGTTTGCAGTCATAACGGACCATGAATAATTCGTCCTGGATCACCTGTGCTGTGATATTTCCGCGATAGCATTTTTTCCCTAAGGTCCAAGAAGCAGATGAAGAGAGGAGGTAAGAATTGCTCCTCAGTGATAACTCTAACACATGCCCAAATCTAAATTCTGATCCTAAATTGAAACCTAACTTCAACCCAACCCTCATCAAGTCCAACCCCAACTTCAACTCCAGCACTAACCCAAAACCCACTTCTGTATTCGACCCAAAGCCTAATCTTGATGACAACCAATGAGTAAATGGAAGCCCAGTCCCAACTTGAGCCCCAAATTCTAACCTTGCATCTAGCCCTAAATAGAGCCTCCACATCCCATCAGCCTATCAAACTCCCCATATCTAAACCATTAGACCTTACCACACCCTATCAGACCCTTAATGCACCAAACCTTTTACCTTAATTCTTTATCTAACCTTAACTTTCTTTTAACTTTCATTCCCACCTGAGACATAGTCTAAACACAACCTTGATCTCATAGTAATTTCAAGCTTAATCTTATTTTTCTGCCTCTAACTATTTTTTTTAAACCCTTACCTTCCGTCTTGGACTCAATACTGTGTATTGGCTCCAAGGCAGAAGAGTAGTAAGGGCTAGGCAATGGGGGTCAAGTGACTTGCCCAGGGTCACACAGCTGGGAAGTGTCTGAGGCCAGATTTTAACCTAGGACCTCCCATCTCTAGGTCTGGCTCTCAATCCACTGAGCCACCCAGCTGCCCCCTGCCTGTAACTTTAACTTTAATGCCAACATTAACTTTGAACCCCAACTCAATCTGAAATTCAACCCCAACCTCAATTTGACCCCTAAACCTAGCTATAATCTCAAACCTCACCTCAAATCCAGCCATATTCCCTGGCTCAGCCTCTCACCCATCCCTAACAACTCAATAGGATAAGGTAATTCTTCCAAGTTTCTGAGCCATAAGGATACTCCTGGATGTTGGTCCTTTTTAGTTAGTCTCAGGGAGAGAAGTGATCATGTCTCTCATAGTCTCCAGGGGGAAGAGGGCATTGACTTCATGAATATAGAAAATCAGCCATGGGGGAGGCAGGGAGTGAAAGAACAGAGGGCTAATTCTATCCCTGACAAAGAAATCTATTTGATCACTCCAAGTAGCCTCAATAAACAGAATTTCAGGTTTTCTGCATTGATGATATAAGGTATGTGTCATTTGAGCCCAAAGCCTTATTTCTCTGTAGGCCTTCAAATATTCACCAGTCTGACAAGTCTTCCCACAGTCTTTTAGTCCTCCTTAATTTTCTTCTTCCTAGTTTTCCTCAAAACCTTTCCCCTACAAAATCCTCCTCTTTGCCACAACCTCCTCTTTTCAAACTCCTCATCCCCATTTTTTAACATCCTTTTCCTTCTTCCTACAATCTCCTCTCCCCAGCCTCTTCCTCTCACTTTCTCCCTCCTCTCATTCCATTCTCTCTTTCCTCCTTTCATTATCTCTCCTAGAAAACTGCCATGAAGGTTAAGGCAACTAGGTGGCTCAGTGGATAGAGGCCTGGAGATGGGAGGTCCTGGGTTCAAATTTGATCTCGGATACCTCCTAGATCCTGGGCTAGTGATCCCCAAATTGCCTAGTCCTTATTGCTCTTCTGCCTCGGAACTATACTTATAGTATCAATTCTAAGACAGAAGGTAAGGGAAAAGAAGAGAAATGAAAGAAAAGAAGAGAAGAGGAGAGGAGAGGAGAGGAGAGGAGAGGAGAGGAGAGGAGAGAAGAGGAGAGGAGAGAAGAGGAGAGGAGAGAAGAGGAGAGGAGAGGAGAGGAGAGGAGAGGAGAGGAGAGGAGAGGAGAGGGCAGTTTGTGGAACAGCAGATAGAACTAAACCTGGATTTAGGAAAACTGAGTTCAAATCCAGCCTTAGATACTTATTAGCTATGCAGCCTGGGCAAGTCATTTGGCATCTGCTTGCCTCGGTTTCCTCAACTGTAAAAGGGAATAATCACAGCACCCCCCCTTCCCCCCCCCCTCCCCCATCGTGTTGATGTGATGACCAAATAAAATAGTATTTGTATGCACAATGCCTGGCTCATGTAAGTGCTAGGTATATGCATATTCTCTTCTTAGTCCTCCCCCCCACACAAAAGGCAAAAAAACTACACACAGCATTACCCCCTCAGTACCCCTACCTCAAGTTCATCTTCATTTCTTTTTGACTCTGGTCCCAGAGCAACAATACTTTGACTTACTTGTTAAGAAACAAAAAATCAGTAACAAAGAAGGGCCCCTATCTGACTCTGGATGCCAGGGGGCTGATCTTGGGGGAAGGGACCAGAATCCAAGGCCTTCCACTAACCTGTCATTTGGCTGGTTCTTGACGCTGATAATTCTTGAGCGAGGAAGGAATCAACAAAGTTTTGGACATGACTCCTTGGTAGGCTTCCGGCTTGGTATCTAGCAACTACATCCCGAAAGAAATCCTTACTTACATCCTGGGTGGAGAGAGAAAAGGTAGGTGAAGTGTCTCTCATTATTTCCTCCATGTTAATTCATCAGTGGCCAGAATGGATTAGTCAGCCATTCAAAAAGCATTTAATAAATATCTGTTATGTGCCAGGTACTGTGTTAGGTACTGGAGATAGGAAAACAAAATAAAAATATTTCCTGCCCTTAAGGAGCTTATGTTCTATTAATGGAGACAATATAACATAAATAAATAACTACAAATATATATGAAAATAAATGCAAGATGAATTGGGAAGGAAGGCACCATCTTCTGGAAGGAACAAGAAAGGTGTTGCTTGAGCAGAGTTTTATAAGACACAGGGGATTTTAAAAGGCCTTCTCTCATTAGCTTTTGAAGCCTCTCATTCTCAGCTAGGGTCCCATGTCTAGCTACCATTCTCCTCAGGGTCCCTACCTTATTCACCATCTTCCACAGAATAGGGTTGATATAAAAAGCCAGGGGTCCAAGACTCCAAAGTTTGCCAAGATTCCAAGATCCAGGAGTCCTGCAACACAAAGGGAAAAAAGAAAGGGACTAGAGATTGAGGAAGGAAACTTCCTGGACTCCAATTTATTTGGAGGCAGCTGGGGACATGAGAGGGACATGGGAGAGAAGGATATGGCTTGGCATTTGTGAACATTATCAGTATCCTATGGGATGGATTGAATTACTCAGCTTTTTTGAGATGATGGGAATTTTGGACCGATTTTATATTCCTTTTTTTGTTCCTGTGAGCAGAGCAGGGAAAAGTTAATTAATGTATATTTTTGGTAAGAATGTGGACAGTATACCTCCAAATTTGCCATGTGATCAGAAAGTTTCTTAAAAGACTGAAAATGAGTCTGTGATTGCAGATCAGACCAATAAGCTCTGACCAGATTGTCTATGTTAGGCTAATCCTAAATCATAAGGGAAGCTAGGTAGCACAATGGATAGAGCGCCAGTCCTGGAGTTAGGAAGATCTGAATTCAAATCTGTCTTCAGTCATTTACTAGCTATGTAACCCTGAGCAAGTCACTTTTTAAAAAATTATTATTTTATTTTCCCATTTACATGTAGTAACAATTTTCAACATCTTTTCTCAAATTATAAGATCCAAATTGCCTTCCTTCCTTCCCCAATTCCAGATATGGTAAGCAATTTGATCTGAGTTCTACACATATCATGTAAAATATATTTCCATATTATTCATTGTTGTAGAGTAAAACCCAAATAAAATGAAGAGAAAAATTGCATGCTTTGATCTTCATTTCTACTCCAACAGTTCTTTCTCTGGAGGTGGAAGCATTCCCCATCATAAGTCCTTCAGAATTGTTCTTGATCATTGTATTGCTGAGAATAAGTTTTTTGCAGGTGATCATCATATATTATTGCTCTTACTGTGCACAATGTTCTGCTTCTGCTTATTTCACCAATTACATGTAAAAGCAAATTTCCACATAAGACTTCCCAAGTTATATGATCCACATCGTCTCCCTTATTCCTTCCCACCTCCCTCCTGGAACTGGCAAGTAACTCATTTAAACCAGGACAACTTAGAAAGACCTCTTGCAGAAGGTGGGACTTGGGCTGAATCTTAAAAGAAACCATGGAAACCTTGGGGTGGGAGTGAGAAGAGAGATGAATCAGACATTGCTATAGCTGACATTTCTAGTACAATATTAAATAAGGGCAGGGATAATGATCATCCCTGCTTTACCCCTCATCTTATTGGAAAGGGTTTTAGTTTATTTTCATTATAGATAATGCTTGCTGATAGTTTTAGATAGGTGCCACTTATCACTTTAAGGAAGATTCCATTTATTCCAATACCTAGGATTATGAAAGAACCAATTTTATGAAATAAAGAATTGAATTTTCCCCATCCAAATTCATAGACTCTATAATATCTATCTGCAGAGCCCTTGGTAGGGGCTATAGATCCCAGCTTAAGAACCCCTACTTTAATTATTGGGGGAACCAACCACACACCTTAGCTCTTCAATTAACCAGGTAAATTGCATTTCCCTATATCCCTTGGCACACTATTAATTCAGCCTAAGAGACTCATAGAATGTCAAAGTTAGAAGAGACTTATGGCACCAACTTCCTTATTGAATAGAGCAAAAAATAGGGGCCCAGAGAGAGACATGTGACTTGGCTACAGTCATACAGCAGCTGGAGTTTGCTGAATGGGTTAGTGTATAAAAGTCCTCTGGATGTTCTAAAACAGAATCAGTATTTGGACAGCCTACCCCAGTGACGTGGTCCCACTGTGAAGGAGCGTGTTGAGGGCATCCTGCTGTCCTGCTGTTAGTTGTGCACAGTGCTTCAGGTTGTCTAGAATGTGAGGGTCAGACTCCAGGATGACAGCTGGCTCCATGTCACAGACCAAGCCGCCCAAATAGGTCAGATCCTCTTTGCTCAGATTGGTACCAGGATTTCCCTGCAAGATCAAAAAGAATTAAAACAAAGTAGTGAATCATCAGATATTAGCACTACAAGGAGTTTTCCCTCTTGATGTCAGTCTATACAAAGGTATGAAGGGGGAAGATAATATGTCATGTAAGGGAGAACATTAACAAGGCTAATTTGGATGGTACATGGGGGATATAATGCACAATCATCCTGAAAAGGAGGGGTAGAGCCAGGGCTTAAAATACCAGAGGAATTTGAATATTATCCAAGGGCAATGGGGAGTCACTGAAGTTTCTTGAACAAGAGAGTTAACACTCTGCATCTTCTGCCCTAATATCACCAATGACATATTTCTTCTCTGAGTCTCAGTCTCCTCCTTGGTCAAATGAGGAAGTTGAAATAGATGATCTCTCAAGTCCTAAAATTCCATGAATTCAATAACCAGGTGGTGATATTAAGTTACAGAGTTCACACTGTAAGTCAGTGGCTGAGCCAGGGCTAAAATTCAGATCTCCTGGCTCCTAGCCCAGGACTTGTTTGACTAGTTACCTTTTTAACTAGGGTTTGTCTTTCTTTCCCATGACCATGTCATTTTCTTCCAGTTCCAGTCCCCATTTCCCTCCCTGCTTTTGGCATTTTCCTGGGATATAATGGAAGAAATGTCTGTACCAGACAAGCCTGGGACACGTTCAATAGCTCCCTCTTCTGAGCTGACAGTCCAGACAGGAGGTTAAGATTCCCTTGGGAAGCCCTGCTGATGAACTCTCGGCACTTGGCTCCATCCACTTTTCTCAGACTGTCGGAAATACAAATTGTTTTGAATTGCCACCAAGATCCAAACCTTTCCCCTTCCCATTTCCCCTATCCAACCTACCTGGAAGAATGTGGGATTTGGGAGAGGCTAATATTGAGGTACAGAGGAAGAGCTGGGGTGATACAAGATTTATGGCAAAGACAAGTTAGGTACCACACCCAACTGTGGAAGGGAATACATTCCCTATTATGGGAAGAGTTTCATCAGGACTAATTTACTCTCTATTAGAGAAGCTCAGGTTGGATAAAATTAAATAATTTCCAAGATCTCTTCCAGTCCTAGAAATTTATGAGTTTATGATTCTGTGCATTTTCTGTTCCAAGTAGACTCTAGGGAGAGGATAGCCTAAGTGTGTAACATCTTACACAGTGTGATAAGTGGGTAAGTGATAGTTGGTGGAGAAAGGCTGGGAAATATTTGATTTTGACCCTCTCCTCACACTTCACAATGAGTAATTTGGGCAAGTTCTCTCATTTGATACAATGGACAGAGCAGTGATGGTGAACCTTTTAGAGATGGAGTGCTGTACCCACCCCCTCCAGAGCCAGCATGCCATGCCCTTCCTTCCATCAAGTGTCAGGTGCACCCTGCCTCCACTCTTACCCCACACAGGGGAGGGGAGAAGCATTCCCATTGGGCTGCTGTGCAGAGGGGCAGGTGACATGAAAAAATGTCATCAGGCATAGTGAAGAGGGAGGAGGGAACATCTCTGCCCTAGCCCCTCTGCTTTTCTAGTAATGAACTGGGGTTGGGGGAGGGCAGCCACATGCCCTCAGAGAACACTTGCATGCCACTTTGGAGTCCTTGCCATAGGTTTGCCATCATTGGGATAGAGTATTAAATATGGAGTCAGGAGGACCAGAATTCAAATCTGACCTCAGACACTTGCTAACCCTGGGCAAATCACTTAATGTCTGTTTGCCTCACTTTCCTTATCTGTAAAATGTGGTAATGATAGTAGTGATCCCACCTGGTCATTGGGAGGATCAAGTGAGATAACATTTTTAAAGTGCTTTTTAGACCTTAAAATGTTATATAAGTACTATTGCTATTATTATAAATAATTATTATTAGTCATCCTGTTCAGGGGCCACTCACTCATAGAAGAGGAGTAAGTCTGGTGGATACTCAGCAAAGTTGTCTGTCAAGTTATGGAGAGCCAGAAGGTTTGCCATGCAACTCAGCTAGAAGAGAAGAATGGACAATGAGCATCAAAGGGTATTCACACATCCCAACTCCATCCTGCCCGAGGGAACAGGGGCACCAGCCTGAGACTTCAGGCAAGTCACTTCTCCTCTCATCTACCTAAATTGGATGGTCACGAGTGGTGGGATCTTGTGGTTGGAGTCAGGGGGCAGGGGGAAACCAAGTCTGCCTTGATAAACCAAGCCTGAGAGAGCAACCCCTAGTGGATAGACTCTATCTGGAGCTTCTTCCCCAGCCCTTCATCCTTCTGGGAGCTCAGGGACCCCATCAGAGCCCTGGGAGAAGGGAGGGATCAGGCTAGGTATCCCTGCCCCCTGGCACGGAGGGGAAACGAGCCAGAAACAAGCCAGCCTTTTTTCAGCACTTAGCAGCCAAAGGCCCTCCTGGAAAGGAAACTTGGCCCAACCTGGTGCCCAGGGATCTGGCCTCCCAGGATCTTAGCTTGAATCATATGGTAAACTAGAAACCTAAACATATTGCTTGGCACATCTCTACCTGAGTACATATTACCTTGCCATGCCATTACCCAAATACATTGCATAATACAACTGAGCTCATTAGCTGGCATAGATCTACCTGGGCATAAAATATCTGGCACAATCCAGTCTGGCACACAACTTCACTGAATGCATGGTATCTGGCACATCTTTATCCTGAATGCATTATCCACGTCAGGCAGGCACATATCAACCTCAGATCACATAGAGTTGGCACACTATCACCTGGCCACATCTTTATCTGAGTACAGTAGCTGGTATGCCTCTACTGTGAACATGTTACTTGGCACATATCTACCTAAGACCGCCCTTAACTGGTATGCTATTATACCTTTGCCTCAATGTATTACCCAGAGGCAGTTAGATGGTATAGCGGAATGTTGAAACTGGAGTCAGGAAGACTCATTTTCCTGAGTTCAAATGTGGCCTCAGACACTTAGTCATGTGACCCTGGGCAAGTCACTTAACTCTGTTTGCCTCAGTTTCCTCATCTGTAAAATGAGCCAGAGAAGGAAATGGCAAACCACTCCAGTACCTTTGCTGAGAAAACTCTGAATGGAGCCAGGAAGAGTTGGACATGACTGGAACGACTGACAACACCACCAAATACGTCACCTGGCTCACCTCTACTTGTCCACATTGGTGTTACCTGGCCCTGTCTTTACCTTGAGTATATCACCAGGTACATCTCTACTTGAGTGAGTCTGGATTTGTCATTCACGGCTCAGAATTTGTGGCTCCCTATTACCTTTAAGATAAAATAGAAACTTCTTCATTTGGCATTTCAAGGCTTTCACAATCCTCCAGTCTACCTTTCCAGGCTGATTATGTATCTCTTCCTCTGGTATAAGCCTTGTTGGTATTCTCCATCCAGGACATTCCATCTCTCCTCTTCCTGACTTTTCATGGACTGCTCTCATATCTCATATGTTCTCTCTCCTTGCCTCCTCCTGACACCTTTGGTGTCCTTCAAGGTTCAGTTCAAATGTTACCTCCTTCAAGGGGTCTCTCCACCTTCACCAAGTTTTTTTTGCTCTATCCAGATCAAAGTGTTTATTTTGCAAATGCCTTATGTGTACATATTTGTGAATTTGTTATAGTCTCATTTTTAACCCCTTATTTTCTATCTTAGAATCAATACTGTGTATTGGTTCCAAGGCAGAAGAGCAGTAAGGGCTAGGCAATGGGGGGTTGCCCATGGTCACATAGCTGGGAAGTGTCTGAGGCCAGATTTGAATCCAGAACTTCCTGACTTTAGACTTGGTTCTCAATCCACTGAGCTACCTTTCTGTCTCCTTAGGTCATATCCTTCTAATCCAGGAGTCCTTCACCTTTTGGTATCACACACTCTTGGGGAGGTGAAGCCTGTGGATCTCTTCTTTTTTAAACCTTTCTATTTTAGAATTAATAATAAATACATATTTGTGACTGTGCCATATATTTCTTTTTATAATCCTTACATCTTGTCTTAGAATCAAAACTGTATATTGGCTCCAGGGCAGAAGAGTAGATTCTTCTAGACAACTAGAGTTAAGTGACTTGTCCAGGGTCATAACAGGTAGGAAATGTCTGGGACAAGACTTGAACCTAGGATATCCCGACTCCAAGCCTGGACTTCAACCACTGAGCCACCTAGCTGCCCCTGGATCCCTCTTCAATATAATGGTTTTTACATATAGAAGGAAATTTAAAATTTTGGTTAGAGATGAATGAATTAAAAGATGTAATATTTTTCTCATCTACATTCACTGGTACCCTGAAATCTATCCACAGACTTCTTGGGTATCCATGGACCCCAAGTTAAGAACCCCTGATCTATTAGACTGTAACATCCTCATTTTTACATTTGTATTCTGTAAAAAATGGAGATTTAAACCCCAGACTTCAATCCCCAGAAGTCCTTGGCACTTCCCAGAATGCCCTATAATCTCACCTGAGTCCTCACCTGAGTGCGAAATCACAAATTATTATTTAAAGGGGCTGTCCGCCTACTTCAGGTCTCTCTGCTTCCACTTGTAAGCACACGTGTCTCTCAGGATGTAGTAAGTGAAATTGAATGGGCTTATCAGCCCTAGAAACGTGGCTTATTGATTTGTATCTTTGATTTCTAATAATCTTTAATAAACCTCTAAAAATCTAATACTTTTAGTAGAGATACTAATTTAAATGTTACAATTCCCAGCCCTGACACATAGTAGGTGTTTAACAAATGCTTATTGATTGATTGATTGACCACACATTCCCTAGGACACTATGACCTGGGCATATCTTTCCTGATATAGCATCAGACATTCCGTTACCTTCCATGGCTACATGATGAGCTGGTCAAACCTTTACCTGAGCTCATCTCATGCGACCTGCCTTTACATGAACATTCTTTACCTGGCACACCTTCCCCCATGGCGGGATGCTGCATTCATCCTGATAATCCCCCCCTACATCCATTCACATCAGGGAAGGGGGCATGGGTCAGTCCAAATGGCTCCGCCATCTTTTCCCGGATCCCTCAGGCATCCTATCACCCCCTCCCAGTTGTGGTGGATGTTGAATCTCCAACAATCTGCTCCCTGAGCACTGTGAGTACAGCATGAGGGTCTCAGATCAGCAAGAATTCAATCTGATAAGCATTCAGCAAGGATATTTCCTAAGCGCAGGTAGAGGAGAAGGGGGGAAAAGTGGGAGAGAAAAACAATTCTCTATAAAATGAGTCCAAATTTAACTTGGGGATACTTGGGCACAGAGAGCAATGCCATGTTGTTATAAGCAGATTATAGGCAAATAACAGGCAGATATATTAAAAATATGCCATCCCATCCCCTTGGGTGGCACTGCCTACCTGTCTGGCGTTTAGGATGGCCTTCTGCTTCTGCACTTCCCTAACCAGGGAAGAGAACTGGTCCCGAGTTAGCTGGCTGGCCTCCTGGCACTGGAAACCTTGTAAGATGGAGGCAGAAAGGCTGAGACAAGAAACACAGTTAAGGGTAATTGGGATGTGCAGGCCAGAGAGGGGAAGGTTTGAGGGGGGAGTTTAATCACAGCCAGGAAAGAGGGAGGGAAATTGTACAGGCCCACTGCTGTTCTTTTCATCTTTCACCAATGGGCAAAGGAGGAAGAAATAGATTTCCAAATCTATAAACGTAAGAAATATGGGTTAGAGAAAGGAACAATTTTCTGAGAGAGAAGACATGAGATACACAGCCTGGGGGTGGCTCCGGAGACTCTCTGAAGGTCTTAGAAAACCAGGTTTACAGTATTGAGGAGATATTCATATTAATCATGTATTTATTATATTATCATAAGATATATAATAATAGATGATAATATAATATATAAACATGAATAATAATGCAATTTAGGCTTAAATCTGCCAAAACAATTTTATTAAATTTAACATGAATTCATATATAAGGCATTTCTAGCTTACAGAAAGAGATGTCCAACTTGGCATAAACTCTATGCCTTCTGACATGTCTCCTCTGCCCCACATTAACATTGATACATATATTGAAAATAGAAAAGATAATAATATATTAAAATATAGTTTTGGGGTAATTAAAGTCTCAGTGGATGGAGAGCCAGGCCTTAAGATGGGAGGTCCTAGGTTTAAATCTGGCCTCAGATACTTCCTAGCTGTGTGACCCTGGGCAAGTCACTTGACCACCATTGCCTAGCCCTTACCACTCTTCTGTCTCAGAACCAACACTTAGTATTGATTCTAAGACAAAAAGTAAGGTTTGTTTTTAAATACAGTTTGACATTTCATAATAGTAACTACCTGCTTCCTTCTTGAACCATTTCCCACAGGAGAATTCCATCTTGTGATCAATATATGAACCTTGAATTTCTAAAGGGAAGATACCACCCTCAGGTAGGTAATGGCACCAACCACTCCAGAGGATGGAGAGGCCATCATCTTATCTAGGCAAGACTTAAGTTTGATTTCTTTTTCTTTAAAAAAATTTTTTTCCAATTACATGTAAAAACCTTTTAATAGTCATTCTTCCCTCCCACCTCCCTGAGAAGGCAAGCAATAGGTTATACATGTGTGGTCATACAAAACATATTTCCATATTAGTCATACAGTGAAAGATAATTTAGGGTTGGTTTCAAAGAAAGGCCCTAGTCTTCGTTCTTCCCACTCTCCTAAAGGGAAATGTCTGGAAAGGAGAAAATGTCTGGAAAAATAATATTTCCTAATATTTTTAGAGAAATAATATTTGACTATTAGTCATTAATATTTCTTAATTTTCTGAAGAATTTCTTAATGTGCCTAGAGAAACTAAACTGAGGTTTTTAGCATGGTTACGTAGCAGGATTGCAGATTGAAAGCTGAAAGGAAACTTAAAGTTTGTCTAGTCCATAAAGACCCAGAGAGAATTTGTTTGCCTATGGTTATAGCGAGATAGTAAGAGAGCCAGAACCAGAATGTGGGTCATCTGATTCTCATCCTTTTCATGGGCTCTTTCCAAAATGCCCAACTACCAAATGACTTGTTCAACTGAAAATCAGTCATCAGAAAAACATTCCCTAATAGAGAAGTGGTGAAAGGATGAGACATAATTCCCAAGAGAACTGCAAATCATTAGCAGCCATGTGAAAGGATGTTCCAAATCAAATAATAAGAGAAATGTAAATCAAAACAAGTCTGAGGTTAAACCTTACATCCAACAAGTTGGCAAAGAAGACAAAAGATGAGAAGGATAAAAGAAGTTTGTGGAAAGATTGGCACACTAATGCATTGTAAGTAGAGCTGTGAATTACTACAACCATTGTTGAAAGTAGTTTAGAATTGTGCAAATAAAGTGGCTCAACTGTTTACCTTTTAACTCAAGTCAGCTGGCATTTATTAGTACCTAATGTATGCTAGGCACTATACGAAGTGACAGGTGCAGAGATTCTACTGCTAGTCATATAGCCCAAGGAGGTTATTGGTAATTCCATATAAATGCCAAACTACTCATTAAGGTGTTTTTTTGTGATAGCAAAGAACTGAAACAAAGCAGATTCTTATTGACTAGGGAATACCTTAATTGCGATATGTGAATATAATGGATTATTACTGTACTGTAAGAAACAATGAATATAATGACTTCAGAGAAGCAAGAAAAGACTTACACAAACTGATCACAGAACGAAGCAAGAAAAACTCAGAAAACAACATTCTCAAGGACCATAATAACGGAAATTGAAAGAATAACTACCACAAAACAATAAAAATGAACGTTATGAAATCACAAAGAACAACTTCATCCCAAAATAGAGGAGAGCATTATAAAAGCTGTAATATCTATCACAGTTAATTTTGGCCAGGCACTGTGCTAAGCACTTTCTAATTATTACCTCATTTAATCTTCACAACCATTCTGGGAGGTTGGTGCTATTATTATTTACATTTTACAGATGGGGAAACTGAGGTAAAAAATGGCTCATTGGCTTGCCCAGAGTCACATAGCTAATAAGTGTCTGAGGAGGGATTTGAACTATTCAATTTGAAGTCTGTTCAATTTCCACTCCAGGCCAGGAACTCTATCTACTTAGCTGGGAGAATACATCTCCTCTACTTTTTTGCAAAAGTGACCTTGGCTGGAGGTGTGGGGGAAGGGAGTCCACAAGAAAAGACCATTACATATATCATCAACATCTTTTGATATGTTGTTTGGTTTTACTGATTTTTTTCTCTTCATTTCTTAAAAAAAATATTATAAGAGGTAGTTCTTTGGGATGGTGAAATTTACATCATGTAAAGATTAAAGATAATGAAAATAATTATTTTTTAAAATAGCTAAATGACTAGACCATTCATGATCAGCCACTTAACCCAAAAGTGCAACAGGAAGCAGAGACTGATGCCAGCACAAAACTTCAATTCAGGAACTAAAACTGGAGAGGTAAATTAAAAAAGGAAAAATAAAAAGCACAACTCTTACTGGCACCAAAAATTGTTACAAATTTAGAAATACCCCAAAAGAAGAAGAAAGTAACTAATAATTCCAAGAAATACTCAAAGGAGATTTTCTTTCCATAAGGAATACAGCAATACCTAGATGAAATAAAGTAAGAGAGAAAAAATGAAATAAAATTTGGAGGAAAGAATTAGAAGAAGAATAAGTAGTTCTGAAAAGAAAGTGGTGAACTTTACCAAAGAAAAATCAAAGAGAAATCAATGACTCTGTGAGACAACAAAAAGTATTATGAGAAAAATTAAAATATTGAAAAATTAGAAGCATAAGGCATCTGATATAAAAAAAATTGACCTAGAAAACAGGATAAAGAGAAAGAATTTAAGACTCACTGGACTCTCTGAAAACCACAATATACATGTATATGGATGGACATTATATTTTAAGAAATCATAAATACAACACTGTCCAGATCTATTAGATCTATATGGCAAGATTGCACTCTTTATAGTGGCAAAAAATTGGAAAATGAGGGGATGCCCTCTGATTGGGGAATGACTGAACAAATTGTGGTATATGCTGGTGATGGAATACTATTGTGCTAAAAGGAATAATAAAGTAGAGGAATTCCATATGAACTGGAACGACCTCTAGGAATTGATGCAGAGTGAAAGGAGCAGAACCAGGAGAACATTGTACACAGAGACTGATACACTGTGGCACAATGGAATGTAATGGACTTCTCTACGAGCAGCAATGCAATGATCCAGTACAATTCTGAGGGACTTATGAGAAAGAACACTATCCACATTCAGAGAAAGAACTGTGGGAGTAGAAAAAGAAGAAAAGCAACTGCTTGACCACATGGATTGATGGGGATATGATTAGGGATGTAGAATCTAAATGATCACCCTAGTGCAAATATCAATAATGCGGAAATGGGTCTTGCTCCATGACACATGTAAAACCCAGTGGAATTGCCTGTTGGCTATGGGAGAGGGGTGGGGGTGGGGATCAGGGAGGGAAAGAACATGCATCTTGTAACCATGTAAAAATATTCTTGATTATTTAATTAAATAAAAATTTCCAAATTAAAAAATAAAGAACATTATGGCAAGGTAAAGACAGAATCCACTGATCACCTCTCAAAAGGAACCTCAAAAGGAAAACTCTCAGGAAGGTCATGGCCAAAATCTTGAATACCCACGCCAAAGGAAAAAAAAATACCTCAAGCTTTGAGAAAGTAGTTCAAATGCCACAAACAAAAGTTTGACTCATATAAGACCCAGAAGGTCCAACTATAAACAAGAGGAAATTTTGGAATATAATATTATAAAAGGAAAAAGAGATGCAGGCTTACAACTAACTAATTTACCTTGAGAAACTGAGCATAATCCCACAGAGGAAATGTCTGGGTCTAGATTCAAACTCAGATCTTCCTAACTCTAAATTCAATGTTCTATCCACTGTATCACCATGCCTTCTTTAAAGATATAGATCACAAATCATACCAGCTTGCACCATGTTGCCCTCATGCATATCCTTCCAAAATTTCCCCCAAGAGAGTTCATGTAGTCAAATGATTTGTTGAATTAAATTCAATTTGCTAAAGGGCTTTGCTAGAGTTGGAGCACAAAGACTGATCACTAGTTGTCCTTTCCTCTAGATACCAGATTGGTCCATTATCTTTTCCAAACATATTTGTTAACGGGCATTCTTCACTTCACATCTACTTTGTAACTCCCAGTTTGTAATGAGACCTGCCCTGCCCACACCTACCATCTGCCTCTCCATTGCCCACTGAATAATCCTCATCCATGATTCACAGCCATTCAACATCACCAGAAGAATGTTGTTTATCATTAGAATGTTGGTAATGAATCTTTGTTTCAGGGAAAAGGTTGTGATCATTAAAGTCACTTTACAATTGCCCAGAGTTAGTCCATCCCCTCCCTTCCTTCTCTTCAATTCTGGTCCAAGTTATTGTTCATTTGTTGAATGTTTGCCCAAGATGGCTCTATGAGCTCCATGGGTTGTTCATATAACTGCAAATTACAACCTGGACAGCAGGCATTTTTCATCCCCTTGGCTTGTCCCATGGGTACAGTAAGGTTAAACTCGTGAATAGTCATGGGATCTTATTTAGGAGGCTCTGCCATGTTCTGGGGCTTGATGCCAACAGCATAATACCATACAAAGGAGAAAAAAGGAGTAACTGATGGACCTTATCCCCTTTAGGAGATTTATCTGAGGCTTCTGTTCTGTTCTGCATCTCTGTAATCCACAATACTTTTGCAGCCTGAGCCAGATTATGATGTAATTGGGAAACATAACCAAATAAATTGTAAAATATGTTACTATGTGGTTTCCTACATCTATATGCGACCTGCAGGGATCCTGATCCTCATGCACAGTTTAGTGCCCTCAGTTTCTGAGTTTGAAATCACTGATCTACGCCATGATCATGGTAAATTCTTTCATTAAGCATTTATCTCCCTTTGTATGCTTCCATCGAGAGAGACTGCTGCTCAGAAGATTATCTCTGATATTATCTTTCAAGAAACATCACATAATTTTGATATACACAGGAGGCACCTTGTTGGAGAACCTTTAAGATGATACTTTGCTTCAGTCAACCAAATTCTGGGCATCAAAGTTCAGAGGAATCTTGTCTTTTCTGTATCTTTCATTCACTTCGGAAATGGCAAAGATGCAACCTACTGTGGAACATATTTGCAAACACCTGCTTGTTCTCATCTGAAAAAGAACATCCCTGATTTATACATTAAATATTCTCATAAACATTTTAGATAGGTGAGAAGCAAGCATCTGGGTTGGCAGTCAATAATATCCTTTTAGTTGCATTTTTTAGATAATCATATCTGAGTTTTTGTCTCATGCCTTTGTAATTATCTCCCACATTGGGCACCAATCCCTCAACATCCTTAAATTTGCACCTCTTCCAGCACAGATCTCTGTACAACCTCTAGTTGCCTTTTCCATCTTTGTTTTTCTTAATGTATAATTTGTCCTTGTGTGGCGAATTCCAGATTGTGCAGATTGTGATGATAAGTATCTAAACTGTAGAATCTTTTTGCCTTTCATGATAAGGAGAATTTGTTATAAACACCTTTGCTTTGCCTTCCATTTTTGTTTGTTGGCCTTCCAGTTACATCCTCAAATGCTCTTGGGATGATTTTGTTTAATTGGATCTCTCGCCAAAATTTCTTTAAACTGTTTTTCCCTCCACTGCTTCTCATCACTTACTGAGGCAGTATTGCTCATAATCTTCTACTGTCCTTCTCTGTAGGATTTCACAAAAGAGTTAAATATCCTAAATTTTCTTTGCTCTGGGTTCTATAGCTTTCTGCTTGGTACAGAGATCAAATCAGATTTGCTGACTAAGATGATTTTAAGCACTACACAAAATTATTTTAATCAGTGTCAATGCCTTTTCTACCCTCCATTTTGGTTATCAATAACTTTAAATTAAGACAAGATGGAATTGTTTTCATTCGATATCATATCTTTTTCTTATGTATATTTTTCTAGTTCTGTGTTAAGTTTTTAAAAAATCCTTATCTTCTATCTTAGTATTAATAGCCAGCAAGAGCTAGGCAATTGGGTTTAAATCACTTGCCCAATGTCACACAGATATGAATGTCTGTATTAATTTTTATCTTTAACAAGGTGATAGATTGACTATACATAGATATGTAATAATGAAAATAAATGTAATATGTAATTATTAAAATGCTACATGTAATATTTAGAAATTGATTTTGTTAAATACTATTAGCAAAAAAGTTGTTGTAGTCTCCATTTATAAAATTAACTTAAGTCACGAGGATGATAGTAGCTTTTAACAATTTAATTTAATATAAATATAGTATAAGAAAGAAATGAGGAAGGATGGAAGTAGAAAATGATTTCCTAGCCTATCACCCTAAAGCCCCATCTGTAAAATTTCAGTTCACTCCCCCCTAGTCACTTTGGAGCAAGAGTCTTACCAACCCAGGAGGGTGTCTTTCGTCTGAGCCACCAACGCTGAATGGAGTAGAAGAATCAATCCCAGAAAATGCACGCCCAAAAGACCTTGATCTCTTCTACGGTCTCATCTTTTATAGCCCTTTTCTCCATGTCACTTCCTGTCTCTGAGCTGGTCAATCACATCTTAGGAACCAATCCAAGTCTCTCTGACCTGGACAGTAACCCTTAGTTCTGGGTCATGTTCCTGGGTCTTAACCTGTGACCTCTGTTTGGAGCTTTCCAGCCATGCTAATGGGATGGGTCAGATGAGAAGTCACGACCCTGAGAGGAAGGGGTTCCCTTTACACAGATAGCTGATTCAAGAAGGTCTCCCAAATCAATAACCGATTCTTTCGTCTTTGTTAAAATATAGTCAAATTCATTTTCTGTCATTTTGTTTCATGCTTGACATGTCCTGTACTTCTTAATTATTTTTTTTTGATAGGAGTATTAATGATGAATAAGCTCAAGGCCACTGGGTAGTCTGAAAGTCTTTGACTTTATTCCTGAATTGTTTTTTTCTAACATTTTTTGCTCTCTTCACTTATGCCCATTTTTCGCATTGAAACCACTGAGTAACAAAATATATGTTGATTTAATTTGGAGTTTTTTGTGACATTCTTCATCAAATTCCTTTATCTCTTTATCTTCTATAAGAGATGTTGCATAAGCTGCAGTTTTTTTTTAAACCCTTACCTTAAAATTGATTAGTCAATTTAGAACCCTTACCTGGCTTAGAATCAATCCTGGGTATCCGTTCCAAGGCAGAAGAGTAGTAAGTAGGTAATGGAGGTTAAGTGACTTGCCCAGGGTCACACAGTTAGGAAGTGTCTGAGGTCATATTTGATCCCAGGACTTTCCATCTCTAGACCTGGCTTTTAATTCACTGAGTCCCCCAGCTGCCTCCTAAGCTGTAATCATTTTCATGTAGGTTATTAGCAAATATTTGTCCTGAGCACTGCAATATGAGATGCCCAAATGTCTCCTGAAACATCTGATGCCTTTGGGCATATGATAAAACCAACACTGTCAATCTCTTTATTTGCATCCCCCAAAAGGTTTTGTGTACTAACCTTTTCCATTCAGCTGTAACTTCCCTTTGTCTTATGAATACATTTCTAGTGAGAATGTCAAGCTTATTACAATTAACTTCCTTCAATAGTATGCCCACTTGTTGGTCACTGGACAAGGATTTAACATTTAGAGTACCGACAGTTAAGTTAATTTTTAAAAAACCTTTACCTAAAGGGGGCAGCTGGGTGCTCAGTGGATTGAGAGCCAGGCCTAGAGACAGGGAGGTCCTGGGTTCAAATCTGGCCTCAGACACTTCCCAGCTGTGTGACCCTGGGCAAGTCACTTGACCCCCATTGCCTAGCCTTTACCACTCTTCTGCCTTGGAGCCAATACACAGTATTGATTCCAAGACCGAAGGTAAGGGTTTAAAAAAACAAAACCCTTATCTAACATCTTAGAATCAATACTATATATTAGTGCCAAGGCAGAAGAGTGGTAAGGGCTAGGCAATGTGGGTTAAGTGATTTGCCCAGGGTCACACAGCTAAGAAGTATCTGAGAACAGATTTGAACCCAGGACTTCCTGTCTCTAGGCATGGCTCTCAATCCACTGAGTTACCCAGCTGCCCCCAAAGTTAAGATTTATAGATAATCTTAAAAACCATGAGCCTCTACCACCATCATTATATACTTGGAAGGAAACTGCATGGGATCAAGAGCCAGTTTGCCTTTGTTTTTGTTTTCTGGATTGTAGTGGTCAAAAAATTCATTTATCGGCCAACTGGTGAAAAGCTGGTCTGTATTGAGTCAGGATGGCTCGTCCTCAGAAATAAGACACAATCTGTCACCAGAAGTGCCCAGAGAGGATTTCCAGCATGACAGAAACTGCCAGAGTCTGTATTTCCCCTGCCAAAGTCTTTGGGCACCTAAGATTACCTCTACACCACAATAAGCCATTAGAGGAAATGAGGATAATTTGCTTTTAATCAATATTGACACCAGTATTGTAAAGAAGAGGTCAATAATTACAGGGTAGGGTGCTAAATGCTGTGATACACCAAGGGAGAAAGAACCTGTAGCCTAGCAAAACTCCCTTCCACCTGATGTCTACATTCATAAGACCTCCAGGCATCATATGAAGGTGTCTAGAGAAACAAACTCCTCTAAAATGACTTTTCATCCATTCTGTGTATATTCAGGGATTGAGTTCCTGAGACTCAGGACTCTCTTTTTAGACTGAGGGTTCCCCAAGAAGGACTCTGTATCACCACCCTGCCAAATAATGGGCCAATGGAAAAAGAACCAGCTTTGGAGGCAGAAGAGCTGTGTTCAGTTCCTGGCTCCAACATTAACCAGTTGTATGACCTTGGTCAAATCATTTCCCCTCATTGGGTCATTGCCCACCCCCACCCCTCAGTCAATGAGTGAGAGGGGACCAAATCACCTCCAAGGTCTCTTTCAGCTCTGATATTCTGTGATTCTGACTTCCTGACCATCTGGTGCAACTTTCTCTGAGTTCGAATGAGCAAGTATAGAATCCTTTGGGTTCCACCTCTTGACTTTCCTCATTGGCTTGAAGTTCAGCCCCACCTATGAAACCAGATGGTCTCTCTCCCAAGGGACTATTTCTATCAAACTCACAAACAACTAATTGCTCCCGTGGGGTCTTCTCTTTCTCTTCCTCTCCCTAGGTTGCTGACGTCTATGTCTCTTTCATTGAATCAGCCAAAGAAAAACAGATTTCATCCTTATCAAAGATAACATGGATGCAGCCTCACCGGACTATACTAGTGGGGAGTCCTGAGACTTTGCTTAGTCTAACCTGGCCCTGCCTTCAGGGGACCTTGCCTTAATTTGGAGGCTCCAATCCAGGTCTGTCTTGGCCCTGCCCTTGAGGTCTTCCCACTTCTGGGGGCCAGGTTCAGCCCAGCCCACTCCTATTCTTGGGGAGCCCCTGGCCCTGTCAAGGTTCAGTCGCAACAGGGGTACTCACCGGGCCACGTGGTTGCCCACGCTGGAGGCCAGCCCTTGCTGGAAGAAGCCCGAGGCCTGAGAAGAAGAGCAGTGTGCAGTCAGAGACACAAGAAGGATAAGGCCCCGGGGCACTACGTAACCTGGAACGAAACCCAGACATGAAGAAAGACGGCACTTCCTTCCAAGTAGTAGCTGTAGCTGCCCAGGACCTCTTGGAATGGTCTCCTTAAGGTCAAGTGGGCCATTCTCCCTTCAGACTTCACCCTAAAAAACTTACTTATGTCAGGAATCCTTTTTTGACCAGCCCCACTTAAATCTGGCCTCTCCATCACCTCATTTTTCCTAGACACTTGATGATCTCCATTTGTACCCTGGGTATCTTTCTTTGGGTCAAATGTACATGTACGCCTTTCCTCCCTTCTTAGGACAGGAGGTTCCTGTGGGCAGAACCACCAGACCTTAGACTCAGGATAAGAACTCATCTTATGTCTCTTGTTTCTCTCGTCCTCTATCCCTTCATGCTATCATTATAGGGAAAGTCTCTTCCTTTTCAATAAAAGGACATAGAAAATGGTCATGGAATTGTCTGCCTTAGAGAAAAATCAGAGATCCATCCCCATGAAGAAAGGTCAGTGAGCTCTTCTTCATGAAGAAGGATCTGTGCGTGAGCTTCCACGAAGAAGGGTCAGTGAAACTGCCTTTTGTGAAAAAGGATCAGGGATCTGTCTTCTATGGTGAATGATCAGAGAACCATCCTAAAAGAGGATGCTCAGTGAATTTCCATTGTGGAGAAGGGTAAAGGAGGGATCACCCTAGACACAAGAGAAAAGACCCCATAAACTCTTCCCCCAGTGAGAATTGTTCACAAATCTCTACCTATGGAGAAAGGAGTTCTACTTATGGATGAGAGTCAATGAGCTATCCTCATGGAGAAGGTTGGAGAAACTGTCCTAGATGGAAAAGTGTCAGGGAACAATCCCCATGGGCTAAGGTCAATCAATGGCACGCTTCCCATGGAACAAGGTCAGGTCATTAGAAGAAGATTCAGGAAGTTTTTTCCAAAGGGGAAGACTTCTATCTATCTAGAAGACAAGAACTATCTATCTCCCATGGACAAGAGTCAAATAACTTCATGCAGAAGGGCTATTAAGTGCCCTCCATGGAGAAGAATCAAGGAGTTATCCCTTAGGGACAAGGGTCAAGGAGCCATCGCTCTTACCCATCCTTTGATGGCCTGGATTTGGAGACATGATGGTTTCTGGTTGTGAATCCTGGTCCTGTCCCTAATTATCTGTGACCTTAGGCAAGTCTCTGGGTCTGAAAGTCCTCATCTTATTCTAGCTTCAAATCCTAGGATCCTATGTCTCTGCTCCAGGAATTCTCCAGGAATCCCCTTCCTCTCCCTTAGACTCAGTAATGCCAATGCAACTCAGTTTGTGGAACAGGGCCAGGGCCAAGCCTCCTTTGGAGCCTTGTGTAAGCATTGGCTCAGGCAGCCCTGTGGCCAAGCCCCAGGTCCACATGACCTGCCATAGAAACCCCGCTGCGTCAGCTAGGAGCCATCAGCCTTTGGGGAGCTCCCTTATCTCGTTGGGGCCCCTCAGGGACCATTTAGTAAATCACTTCTTCAGCACTCCAAGGGCCTTGGGGACCCAGAGAATCTGCCTCAACAAGACCCAGGGCCAGGAAGAGAGAAGGAAAAGGAATGGGAAGAAAGCACACCTGATACCTTTTCCTTTCCTTCACTCTCTTCCTCCTCTCACCTGGCTAGCCTAAGATTACATACCTCTCCACCCTCACGCAGAAGGCAGCCCTCTCATGGGCCCACAGAGAACAGCACTCTCCTCTTTCCTGAGGCATTATTGAGGATATGGGGGGACAAGGGCCATCTTAGGACAGGAGTGTCAATCTCATAGAAAAATGGAAGTCACTAAGCCAGACCCAAGGATCCAAGCAGGACACAGATTAGCTTAGAAAGCCACATATGAACATTATTTGTGTTTTGTTGTATTTTCATTTGTTTTGTTAAATATTTCACAATTGCATTTTAATACAGTGTCCAGAGTGATGGGGGCAGGTGGCCAGAGTTTGACACCTCTCTTAGAGGATTCCTGGGGCAGAAATGCTGTCATAGGACTTGGATCTCAGTCCATTTCATCTAAGCACCTCATTTTATGGGAGAGGAAACCAAGGCTACATATAGGCTAAGTTCTGAGTTTTCACTCCCTCCTGGGACTAGAGTCATCCATTTATCCAATCTCCTTGCAAAACTGATTGGGTAAGAACCATCTTTCAGTTCATCATCCCGGTTCTACATGACTTTACAGGAAGGGACCCAGGCTAAAAGGTGGACCTAGTAGGGTCTTATATTCTGAGCTTGGGGTCAGGAGCATTGGATTCGGGTCTGACCTCTGGTGTCTAGGAGCTGTGTGATCCTGGCCAAGTCACGCCCTCCCAATAAATACCTCAAGCTGTCGGGAGTGTGACCCCTTCTACCAGTGCCACTGGGGGACTCCCAGCCAAGCCTGGATTCCCCTTTCCTTCACCTCAGTCACTTGAGACAGAAGCTGAGCATTTGCCTCTTAATCCCAATGCCTCACCTCTTTTAATGACTTCCTATTTATCCTATCACTTGTTTGCATGTTATCTTCCTTGTTAGATTGTAAGCTTCTGGAGGGCAAGGACTATCTTTTGCCTCTTGTTGTATCCCAGTACTTAACACAATGGCTAGTACATAGTAGGCATTTAATAAATGTTTGTTGAATTGGAAAGAACCCTGGACTGGGAATCAGGAAATCCAGGATCTAGCCCCAGCTCTGTCTCTACCTTGCTGAGCGACCTCGGACAAATCCTTTCCCCTTTCTGGACCTCAGTTTCTGTCTCCAAAAGGAAAATTTGGGAAGTCCTTTCCAGTTCTGGCTCTACATTTGTGTGACTGGACGGTCTTAAAAGACCCCTCCATCCCATTAAAATTCTGTGACTTTCCTAAAAGCCTGGGCTAAGGGAGCCCAGGATCGATGAGTTCCAGAGCCTAGGAATCTTACCTTGAGATTAGAGGTCCACATAGTATTTTTTTTAAACCCTTACCTTCCACCTTAGAATCAATTCTGTGTATTTATTCCAGGGCAGAAGAGTGGTCAAGGCTAGGCAGTAGGGATGGATTTGACCAGAGTCACATAGCTAAGAAGTGTCTGAGTCCACATTTGAACCCAGGACCTCCTGTCTCTACCCACATAGATTTTTGCATTCACTAGACCTGTTCCCTTCTAACTAGGTCCCCGGACTAGATTCCCCTCAGTAAGGGAAGGGTCTACAGTATGTCACAGACCATTTTGACCCAGCCTGTTCTCTGGGGGCATATCCAGAGCCCAGCTCCAACTACATACCTTGAAGGTTTTATGTGCCTGATGATTACAATGAAGAGTCCTAACCTTTACGAATCTCATCAGACCCTTCCTTCTCCTGTCTCTCTTGCTTCCCCTGTTCCTTGTGGGAATATTAAATTTAGCCCCTTTTAAAATGAACCCCCTTTCCCCCCTTACACTCAACATGGATCTTCCACACTTCCTCTCTTCTGTTTACCCCTTAAGACAGGATTCCTCCTGCCTCTGTACCTTTTCTCAAGCAAGCCTCTTCCTTGGAATGCCCTTCCCAAGCCTGATTACCAATACAAACCCTACCCATCCTTCAGCTTCTACAGAAAATGTCCTCTGAGTCTTCTGACTCTCCCTTCTTAGAACCGCTTTGGCCCTTAGAATCCAGACTCAGAGTTTGGCATGGAGTCATTTTCTCGCTATTCTCTGTACCCGAGTCCACAAGGACAAGAGCTGAACCTGTTTCTCTTCTATTTCCCCCAACTGTGAACTCTGTGAGGGCAGGACCTATGTCTATTCCTCTTCTGTCTCCCCCCACCCTACCAGTTTCAGGTTTTATAGGGAAAAGACTCAGATCTGTTCTTTTTCTGCTTTCCCCAGACTCTGAGCTCCCCAAGAAAAGGGTCTAGGTCTACTTTTTTTGGGACCTTACTTAGACTGTGAGCTCCCAAAGGACAAGTCCTTTGTCTATTCTATGTCTTCTCTGGGCTGTGACTTTTCTGAAGCCAGGGTCTATTCTTCCTGTTTCCTCTCTCCCTCAGGCTCCAGGATAAGGATACACTCTTTCCTTCCCTATCTTTCCTACAGTGAGCTAGAAATGGTGGGATACTAAGTAAAGACTGGGCAATTGACCTATGAATGGGGAAGATGATGATCATGAATTTATCCCAATGATGACCTTTCCTGATATCCCAACTACCCATCTGTAGGAGAACCCAACCAATACCCAAGCCTTGGTGGTGGGGTTCAGGCAGTCTATCCTGACTTTAGTGGTCAAATAAGAGGAGAGTGGTGAGTGTCTTCTTCTATTACCATGCTTATCTCCATTTCTCTGTCTAAGATGATCACTGAACCAGGGACAAAGTGCCTAGAAGGACCAGCACTTCTTGGAGAGGGATTATCTAGAAGGATGGTTGCCTGAAAGAAGTAGACTAGGAGAAGAGATCACCTGGCAGAAGTATTGGACCGTAGGACTGATACTTTGGGAAGGGGGATTACTTAGGAGGAGGGATAGCTCGGGAATAAAAGCAGTCTGGGACGAGGGAGAACCTGGAAGAAAGGGAATAGTGGGCACACTGGGAAGAGGGATATATTTCATGGAAGGATAACCTGGGAAAAGAGGCACATAGGGATATTCTAGGAAGAGAAAAAACCCTGAAAAAATGAATAACTTTGGAAAAAGAACCAGGAGAGAGATGCCCTAACAGGACACACTAAAAGAAACCAAATAGATTATTCCATCTTCACTTTAAATTTTCCCTGTGAAGTAGTTTGGCTTCTCTGGATCTGTAATAAGCTTGACTTTAGCTCTTGTTTATTTTCTTCATCATCATCACCACCATTGTCATAATCACCATAAAAAATTCTACAAGGACTGCTTACTAGAGTCCCTGGCCTCAGAGAGTTTAGGGTCCCATTGCAGAACAGGTGATAGCACTACTACCACCATTCTGTTATTTGTCTTGATGGACAGAAGTGACCTTAGAGGGCTCAAAGAAGCAGATAATCCAAAATTCACGTCCTTCACCTCACTACTAGTGTGGGCAAATAAACAGATGTACTGTTCTCCCATCTAGCTCTAAGTCCATTTCTGGGGAAGAATAGAAGGGGTCCTAGAAGGATCAGGAGAATGAAGAATAAAGAATCAACCCGGACCTGTGCAGAGAATCCCACCTATCCTCCACCCCCACCTCTTATCATTATATAAACAATTGTGATCTTAGCTTTCATGGACACAGAAGGAAAGACTAGTCAAGTAGATGATTCTGTACTGGTAAAGGCTTTATAGAAGATTTGGGTTTGAAGCCATGTGCTAAATCCTGGGAGACAAGGTATTCTGGGCAACACAGGGATGGCGAGAATGGGGCAGGTTAATTTGAGGATCAAGCTACAGCCCACTACAATGGGATTTTCCCCCACCTGGATCCCCTTCAATAGAAGTATCTAGACCTCACCTGTGCTGGTTCCCATGGCTGCTTACTGATGGTTGAGAGGTTGGCTTCCGTGAGATTGTCCCACAGCAGGAAGGAGCTGGGGATCTGGGGCACCAGTTCGGGGGGCACAATCTCCACAATTCTGGAAATGGGCAGCGGGTGAAGGACAATCTAGGAGGCAGGAGGAGACAGATTCAGTTGCTATGGATGTCACTGCTGTCATCATGCTACTCCAGTGACCTTGCATCTACCCATGGTGGCTCCTTTGAGATCTCACCACCCATTCCTTCCATGGCCTCATCTGCCCCAAAGGGGTGTGTGAAACACAGAGGATGAGGGACTTGCCTAAGGTCACATAACAAGTGAGATGTCAGAGCCAGGACAGCTGTGTCTCCCGACTCTCTGTTCCCCAGCTCCTACCATTGCACTCACCAGCCATCCTCAATTTCTCTGGGGAGGAAAAAAGACCCACAAACAAAAACTTTAGTTTCGTAAAAAAAGAGGTTATGCAAGGAGTTGGATGAGAATAGGTACCTTTTCAGTCACCAATTAAATCTTGTGTGCCTCTAGAATACAATTTGTTGCTAGTCATCTAATCAGTTGGCCAACAAATATTGGTTGAGGTCATATTAAGTAATATACATGGTAATGAAGAGAATGATAATTAATGAAGATAGGCTTTCTGGAAGAAGCAGGCTTGAAATATCTACTCAAAGTAGAGTCTAATGGAAGGAGCATTGGAATAGAGGCAGAAAAACGTGTTTTAGTCCCGACTGCTCACAATTTACTTTGAGCCCTAGAACTAATCACTTTCTCTTTTGAGGGCTCCTCTGGAGAATAAGGAGATTGGTTGGGCTATCTCGAAAGGCCCTTTTATCTCAGATATTCCATGTTCTATGTTCTACTTAACCAATGAATCAATCAACATGTACTTAATATGCATCACTGTGACAGAAATGAAATAATCCCTATCCAATCACAAGCAGTTTATATTCAATTTCAGGATACACGAACCAGTATAAGTGTATGTAGAATAAATATATCCATAATAAATACAAGGTAATAGGACAGCTGGGGAGCACAGAGTGTCAGACCAGGAGTCAGGAGGACCTGAGTTCAAATTTGATTTCAGACACTTCTTAGATGTGTGCCAATGGGCAAGCCTCTTAACCCAGATTATCTAGCCCTTGTCGCTCTTCAGGCTTAGAATTCAAACTTATATGAAAGGCAATGGCTCAAAAATAAATAAATGAATGAATACAAGGTAGTTAGGGAAAGAGCTTGCCAACAATTGGGAATTAGGGGGAAATATGGGAATCAGGAAAAGTTTCATGTAAAAAGGAGTGCTTGACATGGGTCTTCAAGGACACAAGATGTTCTCTGAGCCCTATGAGAATCACCCCCCTCTCTAGGCCTCAGTTTCCTTATCTGTAAAATAAAGATGCTCAACTAGATGGTCTCTGAAGTCCCTCCCAACTTCAAATGTATGTCCCTATGATCTACTATTTTATGTTTTCAGATCTGATCAAGGCTCTGGCATTTTATGTTCCCAGCCAAAGGGCTGTCCACAAGGCAAAAGAGAGAGGCTTTGGAAGTTGCAGATTGGGTCACATGTCTACAGAATTTAAACTGGGAGAGACCTTTGTGGTCATTAGTCCAACTCCCTCATTTTACCCAGAAGGAAACTGAGGTCAAAAGAAGTTATTTGTCTAAGGACAGGCTTGGACTCAAAAACTTAGTAAGATTCAAGCTCAAGTCTTCTGATTTCCAAACCTTCCTGGGGGAGATAACTGGAATCCCATTATAACTCAACTGGTAGCACAATGAAAGGATAATTAGACAGGTAGGTCCACTAGTATATCAAGTATAATGCCACATAACCCAGTGTCCCCAGATAACGCTAATGCTTCAACCTAGGGTTCCATTTGCTGGTAATTTGGGTGAAATCACAGGAAGACAGATGGGCACACAGCAATGGAGGATAGAAAGAGATAAAGGTAGAAATGGTGACAGAGATGAGAAAGAAAGAGACAGGGATAGAGACAGAGATAAATACAGAGACAGAGATATGGTATGTAATCCCCCTTACGATTCTATTTGACTATTTCTCTATTCTATCTGCAAGGCGAGAAAAGAAGCTTCTTGTGTCACAGGAAGGAAGTACTGGACACTAGATACGTAAGAGACCTTTGTAGCCATTCTTCTTATTTTGCAGTTGAGGAAACCTTACAAAAAGATTGAATGATTTACCTAAAATCCCCCAGGCAGCGGAGCCTTGATCTAAACATATATCTTACCCATTATTTCTTTAATGTCTCTAAACTCAAAATGCCCAGCTCTTCCTCCTACCCCACCCAGTACTCTCAGTCCCTTTGGGTAAAGCTAGACTAGACTAGACTGGAAAAAAAATGCTCTGTGGATCTATCACAGATGCCAACACTGTCCTGCTGGCATTTCTGTCCTCTAGTAATGAGGGTAAGGGACAACTGATTCTAGCTAGTTCCAAGTCCCTCAGACTTGCCCGGCTGGAGAAAAGCCAGCTGAGAGTATTCTCCCTCCCAGATTGAGTCTGCTGCCAACAAGCATTCAGCCAAGAGCATCACCCCCAGACTCCCTCTGCCAGGGCATGCTGAGCTGAGATGTCAACCCAATTTTAATCCTATCAGAGAAGACCAAGCCAGTAGTATCCCCACCCAGACTTACCCTGTCAGTGAAGACCCTCTTCAGATAGGTGGGGGCATCTCGGAGGCCGCAGAGGAAGGTGGGAATGCTGGCAAGGTGACTGGCATTCTCAGCAGAAAGGGCACAGAGGACAGAAGAGGGTAAGCCGGGTACCAGGGATCCCAGTGTCTCCAGTTTGTCAGCCTGTGAAGACAGATAGATGGGGGAAAGAGGAGGACGATATCTTCAACACAGGCACAAGTTGGCCCTCTATGGCTCATGCCCCACCAAGTGCCCGCTTCACTCATGCTGGAACTGGCAACAAGGCATGGCACAGCTTCTGCCTGCAGCCTTCAAAAGCCAGCAGGGAGCCAGGGGCAAGCAGGATTACTGGAGCAAGGGCAGGAAGGGAGTGTATGGGGTGATTCTTTGAGCCAGGTGATACGGTAACACTACACTCTCCCCAGAGCCCCCATGATACAATCTTGCACCTGCTCCTCCTGCCTGGCTCCCTTGGGGGGGCACAAGGGAGGCTGAGCTCACTGTTTTCCTTAGGTCACACTCCTGGGCTCACCCATCCACAATCTTTCTCTCCTTCCAGAAAATGTACACGATCTGCTGCTTCCTCTAGGCAGCCTTCCATGATTCACCTCCATCCCAAGGCTCTCTGCCAACATCTCCTCACAGCTTATATCATCTGTGATTTGGACTCTCAGGTCCCCACTTTTTTCTAGACTTATTTTTATGTGTGTACATAGACACAGACCCAAAATACATACAGAATTGACAGTAGCCTTACCAGGAAAGGCTTTAACCACCAGGGTCTCCCACTAGATGCTATAGCTGTTTTAGTAATAATAATAAGTGAACATTTCTACAGGGATCAAAGGTTTGTAGAGTATTGTGCACATATTTTCTCATTTGATCCTTGCAGTGACCCTGGGAAGTCGTGCTTGTCATTATCCCCACTGGGTGGATGAGGAAACCGAGGCTGAAAGATAGTGGTTTGCCCAGGGTAAGTCACAGCCAGTAACTCTGAGACAGGATTTGAAGTCAGCTCCTAATTCCTGGAGCTAGAGAAATACTGGCTATATTCTTCCAAGGCCACCTATCCCCCATGCCATCTATCCTCTTCAAAGGGCTCCAGCTCTGGTAGGAAACCCTCTGAGGGAAACTGGCTCCGAAGAACCCTTTCCTTCTCTGACATCCCACAGCATTTAGTATCTGAACCGATAGTCTAGCCGTGCACTCACTGTTCAGTTTTCTCTAGACCAAGAAGTCCCTTGGGTTCTTAGTCTGGAGAAAGGGAACGACTAAGGTTCTTCCTTCCTCGGTTTCCCTGAAAGGCCTACAGGATTGGGAATATGATTAGGGTCTGGAGCCTTAGTAATAACTGGTTTAAATAATGCTAATGATAGCATCTATGTAGAGTTCTGAAAGGTTTGCAAATGTTTTGCAAGGATTAGCTCGCCATCCTCACAACAGTCATAGGAGGCAGATGCTCATTTTGCAGATGAGGAAACTGAGACAGATGAAGGTTAAATGACTTTCCCAGAGTCACACACAGTCTGCATTTGAACTCGGCTCCTCCTGATTCTAGGTCTAGCACTTTATCCGCTCTGTCCCCAGCCAATCCATGAATGCAAATGGTCAAATTTAGAATGAAATGGAGTGGAACCAAAATGGGACAGATGGAACTAGGTGGAACTTAATGGAACAGAATAGATTGGAATGTTTGGAGTTGAATGGGATATGAAATGAGGTGGGATAAAGTGGGATGGGATAGGATGGGATAGTGTGGGGTGGGATGGAATGGGGCAGGATAGAATTGTTTCTTTCTTGTAGAAAACTGATAGCTCTGCGGTCTTGGGTTTTTTTCCCAGGGCCTGGAGAGTAGTGTGTGTAAAAGAGAGAGACCATTAGAGACAGAGTGAGAGAGACAGAGAGACAGAGATGGAGGGGGAGAGAGAGAGAGAGAGACAGAGACAGAGACAGAGACAGAGACAGAGACAGAGATGGAGGGGGAGAGAGACAGAGAGAGACAGAGATGGAGGGGAGAGAGAGACAGAGAGAGAGACAGAGATGGAGGGGGAGAGACAGAGAGACAGAGAGACAGAGAGACACAGAGAGACAGAGATGGAGGGGGAGAGAGACAGAGAGACAGAGAGATAGAGAAAGACAGAGACAGAGAGAGACAGAGAGAGGGACAGAGGGAGACAGAGAGAGAGACAGAGAGGGAGAGAGAGCTATGGAGGGAGAGAGAGACAGACAGAGAGAGAGAGACAGACAGAGAGAGACAGACAGAGAGAGAGACAGAGACAGAGACAGAGAGAGAGAGACAGACAGACAGACAGAGAGTCTGGAAAGAGTTAAGCAGTCTCTTACCAAGAGCTGCTCAGCCGTCAGTTTGGACACCAGCCCGTAGGCCTGGCCCTTGTCCCAGCCAATGACTCTTCCCAGGGCTTGCACTGATGCAGCCACATCGTCCTCTGACAGCATCATGATCTGTCCTGCAGTCAGGCCCACTGCCTGCTGGCCCAGGGCAACAAGGATGCTCTGGTTAAATGCCGGGATCTCGCTCACAAGCAGGGTGGCCAACTAGGAGAAAGGAGAGACCATCTGTCCTTACGGTTACTGCCCAGATCCTTTGGGCACAGGCTTTGGCATGAAGGAAGAAGAGACAAAGTCAAGACTTCTAGACCAAGAGTGCTGCAAGGCCGGGAGTCTAAGGAATCTCCTGACTTCTCAGGGGAAAGTGTCCTAAGCAAGGAGAGATTCTCATCTTTTTAGGATGAAAAACTGTCCTCTCTCCCTTTGGAATATCCGGGAAGCCTACTTTCCACGTGGCTAGTGACTTCCAGGCTTAGAATGCCACACTGCCATGGATAAGGACACAGTGTCGATCCTGCTAAAGGACTGCAACATAGAAGCACAATTTCCCTGCCACAGACTGGATCCTCCTCACCAGACCCATCCCAGCCAAGTGAAAGGAGCCCCTCACCCGCCGGGCAGGGGGCAAAGGGACCCTCAGGCCCCAGGCATCCGGGTCAGTCCTATTGGAGGATCCACAGTTGTCATTCAGTCTCTTTATCACCCTCCACAGGGCCTCTTCCCCGAGGAAATGGAGGGCAGAAGCCTCCAGTGAGAAGCACAGAAGCTTGTCTGGAAGCCTGTGGGAAAGAAGAGGGGCAGGTGAGGGCAAGTGGTGGGGAGGATTTGAGCTCTCTCAGGGGCAAGGAGCCTGGTCTCCCTAACCCACAGGCTCTTTTTCTTAACCCTTATCTTCTGTCTTAGAATAAATACTAAGTCGTGGTTCTAAGGCAGAAGAGTGGCAATGGGGGTTAAGTGACTTGCCCAGGGTCACACAGCTAGTAAGTCTCTGAGGTCCTGTTTGAACCCAGGACCTCCTGTCTCTAGGCCTGGCTCTATCCACTGAGCCACCTTGCTGGTTCCTACCCCAGACTCTTTAACAGTTTTTGTGTGTGTATGTGTGTGTGTGTGCCCTGGACCCCTTTGGTAGTCTGGTAAATCCTATGGGGACCCTCTTCTCAGGATGATATTTTTCAATGCACAAATAAAATCCACGGGATTACAAAGGAAACCAGTGATCAGGAAATACAGATGCAATTTCTCTTTGTCCTTCAGGTTCCCACACTCCCTGCAATGTGTCCACTGGGAGCCCAAAGCTAAGAAGCCAAGCTGCTGTAGATTGAAGAAAAGAGCCATAGATGACTAGAGCCAAGAGAGCAAAGTTCAAATTCCAATTGTGGTACTTCCTCCCCAAATGATTTAGGGTAAATCCTCCAGCCTCTCTATGCCTCAGCGTTCTCAGCAATAAAATGTGAGGGTTCTCCAATGCTGTCTAAGGCCCCTTCTGGCTCTAGTTCCTATGATTTTAGGAATGAAGTAAATTCTCTGTTATCTACACCAAAGGACACACCTGCTCTCTGGGGCTAGCTTTGTGTCACAGTGGTTAAAGTGCTGGGCATGGAGTCAGAAAGACCCCAGTTCTAATTCAGCCTCATGTACTTCCTAGCTGTCCCTTAACCTCTGACTCAGTTTCCTCCTCTGTAAAATGGGGACAATAATAGCACCTACCTCCCAGGGTTGTTGTAAAGATCAAATGAGATAATAATTGTGGAGCACTTAGATCCAGTACCTGGCACTTAGAAATTGTCATAGAAATGTTGTGGTTTCAGTCATGTCTGACTCTCTATGGTCCCATTTGAGGTTTACATGGCAAAAGACTGAAGTGATTTGCTATTTCCTTCTCTGGACCATTTTACAGATGAGGAAACTGAGGCAAACAGGGTTAAGTTACCTGGCCAGGGTCACACAACTAGCAAGTGTCTGAGGCAAGACTTGAACTGAGGAAGATGATTCTTCCTAACTCCAGGCTCAGCATGCCATCCACAGTGCCACCTACAAATGGTAGGTATTATTATACCCAAACCCAGATGTCTTCAGAATATATCACATGCTTAGGGGGCCAGATGGATTTATTTACCTTCTGTGTTATATATTATTCTGGCTAATACCAAAAAGGATCTGCTTTCCTCAAAATGGGGAAAGGGGACCAAAGTTTTTTGGGGGGGAGGAAGAATTCAGTCCTGAACTCAACATTTCCTATATTTTCCAAGTCACCCACAGAAAATAGCCTGACTTGGGTAAAGAGCACAGGACTTGAAATCAGAAGACTTGAGTTCTAATCTTGACTTCTAGTGTAACCTTGAACAGGTTTTTCTCTTTGAGACTCCATTTCCTTCCCTTCCCCTTACTCCAAGATGGTGAAGTTGGGAGTCTTGGCCAGAAGAGCTGAAGTGAGTAGCCACATTACATTCCTGGGAACATCCTGCTGACTGAAGAGCTGGAGGCTGTCCTGCTGAGAAGCCAGGGTCTGCAGCTGGATAAGGACACAAAGCCAAGAGGAGCAAAATCAGAAAAACCCTTCAGAACCCAGATAACTCATCTAGGAAAAGCCAGGAACAATCTTATTGAAATCAGGCAGCAGGACTAACAGAAAGCAGGCACTGGGGCCAGGAGGTTCTGAAATTCCTCTGTCTCCCTTTTGATGTGGGAGGTAGAGATGGGGCAAGAAGAACAAGAAGAAGCTCCTTGGGAGAGAGGAGAGGAAACTATAGAGGGAGAAGGAAGGAAAAAAATAACAATAGGGATGAACCACAATTTTGATAAATGACTACTAGTGTAGTCTGGGTAGCCTGAATCAGCTACAAGCTAAGAAATTATCCCCAGGAGAAGTAAAGGCAGAGGTCTTTGGTTTCTACTTAGTACCTCTAGGTGATTCAAGCTCACATCCAAGCTAAGGGGGGCTATCCATCTGTCTGGTCCCCCAAGGGTTTGGGTCCATACTTCTTGGCTCTGGGAAGACACTCACCAATTGCTGGTCATAGCCCAAGAAGTCACGGATGTCATCAACACTGCTTAGGTGGACATAGGGACCCAAGTAGGCTGAGAACCAGCCAGGGCTGAGAGGATCACTGGGATTGTAGCATCGGGGTCTGGACAGAGTTCCTGGGGGATTGGCCATAGAAAATCATCAAAACAGGGGCATGGATGAACTCTTACGGCTAAATGGAGTACATGGTACTGGGATAGGGGGAGCCCCAAGAGAGACCTTCAAATAGATGTGGGCTGGAGCCAATTTAAACTGACTCCTGAGAGTCAGATGCTAAATTTTCAGTGAAAAAAATCTACAAATAAGTGCTTGATTTAATGTTTTGTTGATTGCCCAGACTTAAGAAAATAATGGAGAAAATGTAAATAATGCATATTAAATTTAAAATTATGCCGTGGACAAAAAATTGGAAAATGAAGGGATGTCCTTCAATTGGTGAATGGCTGAACAAATTGTAGTATCTGTTGGTGATGGAATACTATTATGCCCAAAGGAATAATGAACTGGAGGAATTCCATGGGAACTGGAAAGACCTCCAGGAATTGATGCAGAGTGAAAGGAGCAGAACCAGGAGAACATTATACACAGAGACAGATACACGTGGCACAATCAAATGTAATGGACTTCTCTACTAGTAGCAATGCAATGATCCAGGACAATTCTGAGGGACTTATGAAAAAGAACGCTATTCACATCCAGAGGAAGAACTGTGGGAGTGGAAACATAGAAGAAAAACAACTGCTTCATCACATGGGTCGATGGGGATATGATTGGGGATTTAGACTCTAAACGATCACCCTAGTGCAATTATCAATAATATGGAAATAGGTCTTGATCAACAACACATGTAAAACCCAGTGGAATTGCGTACTGGCTACAAGGTGTGGAAGGTGGAAGTGGGGGAGGGAAAGAACATGAATCATATAACCTTGGAAAAATATTCTAAATTAATTAATTAAATAAAAATTTCAACTAAAACTAAAATAGCATTTATAAATAAAAAAGTATGCTATGGAGGAGCAGGTGGGTGGCTCAGTGGATAAAGAGCCAGGCCTAGAGACAGGAGGTCCTGGGTTTAAATTTGTCCTCAGACACTTAGCTGTGTGACCTTGGACAGGTCACTTAATCCCAACTGCCTAGCCTTCACTAGTCTTCTGCCTTGGAACCATTATTAGTATTGATTTTAAGACAGAAGGTAAGAGTTTAAAAATTTTTAAGTGTATTTTGGGTACATTGTCCCTCTCCCCAGTCCATTGTTAAACATTAATCCGCACACTCCTGCCTTCAAATCATTCCCTTTGACCCATCATAGAGCTTAAAACTCCTCTCATTGGAAACTTTACTCTTTGGGCTAAAATATTGAAGATCACTCTTATATGTAAATCTTAGAAGTAACTTATTAACCCCTTAACTCAAGTGGTTTATCAAATTAGGACCTATGATCTGATACAGAGGGAAGGGGAAGAAGAGAGAGGAATAAGCATTTATATTTTCAGTTATTTTTCAGTCATGTCCAACTCTTTGGGACCCCATTTGGGGTTTCCTTGGCAAAGATACTAGAATGATTTTCCATTTCCTCCTCCAGTTCATTTTATAAATGAGGAAACCAAGGCAAGAAGAATTAAGTGACTTGCCCCAAGTCATACAGCTAGTTAAGCATCTGAAGTCAGATTTGAACTCAAGGAATTGAGTCTTCATGACTTCAGGCACAACCCTCTATCCACTGCACATACCTAGCTGTCCAGGCATTTATATAGCACCTACTATGTGCCAGGCACTGTGCTAAGCACTCATTTGATACAAGTCACAACCTCTGCAGATCTAAGTTTCCTCATCTGTAAAATAGAATAGTCTACGTTAGATGACCTTGGAGGTCCCCTTGGGCTCTAAATCTGAAGATTCTATCATTCAGCAGAGTAGGATACCCAGAAGACATAATGTAAACAGTTTGGGGTGGGGGCGAGACAGAAAGAGCTGAGGTCAGTCTGTGGTTGGAGAGCTTGGGGCAACAAAGATGGCAGGCTTGGAAGCCATTTCTGGCTTTCTCACAGTTTTGTCTGGGACTAGCCCAACTCTCCTATTCTTCCACCAGGAAAGCTTCCCTGGGCTCACTAGGTCCATCGATCCACACACTTGGAGGGCTTACCCGTCAGGAAGGAGTAGATGTGATGGTAAACCTCTTCTTCTCGACCCTTCAGGATAGATGGACCATTCCTCACGCTGAGGGTGAGAATCACAGAACAAAGAAAATCTGAGGTGAGCTGGAAGGGACCTTAGAAATGGTCTAGTCCAACCCAATCCTCTTTACTAGTGTCTGACCATTCTTCCTCTTTGAACCCATCATGCGATGTGGAACTCACTACCTTCCAAGGCATTCTGTTTTATTGAATGAGCGTCATCAGTTATTGAATGTGGTGGTTCAAGCACTGGCTTTGGTATCTGAGAACTTGAATCCAAATCTTGTCTCTGCTACTGCCTGTATGACTTTAGTTCTCCTTGTCTGTAAAATGGAGTCAGACTAAATGGCCTCCATGGTCCTTTACAACCTAGATATGTGATCCTCAAATTGCTGAACAGTTCTCATTTTTAGGAAGTTTTATATTTTGACCAATCAACTCATCACTAGCATTTATTAAACACCTGCTGAAGGGGAAGCTAGGTGGTTCAGTAGACTGAGCGGTCACAGGTTCAAATCTGGTCTCCAACACTTCCTAGTTGTGTGACCCTGGGAAAGTCATTGAACTCCCCTTACAGTTCTTCTGCCTTGGAACCAATACTTGGAACAAACCAACGCAGAAGAGCAGTAAGGGCTAGGCAATGGAGGTTAAATGATTTGCTCAGGATTACACAGCTAAGTGTCTGAGGCCACATTTGAACCCAGGACCCCCCATCTTTGGGTCTGGCTCTCAATCCACTGAGCCACCCAGCTGCTCCACGTCCCCTAAATCTAAAGGCTTCAATGGTCTTCTTGACCACTGTCCTCTGAACAGCACCAATTTGTTCATTTCTTGCTAACTAGAAGAATCTGGACACTATATTATCCCATGCATGTTCTGTTGCCATCCTGCCACTGTTCTCCCTCCCCTTCACTTGCACCTTGCCAGAGTGGCAAGACTCACATGGCTTGAAAGGCTGGACAACTGGTGTTCACTGTAGGGAGGAATTCACTTTGAAGGAAGTAGAAATAGAATAATGTTCGTACATCTGTCCATGTGCCCACAGAGACGCTGCCATTGGTCAGCAGAGAGAGGCTAGTCTCCACAGCCTCCTTGGTCCCATTCGGTAAAGGTTCCTGAGAAGAGAGAGGCAGATGGGCATAATGGACCTGGGCATCCTGCCCCAAATGGTGGCCAAGGATACCCCGACCCCCCTCCACCCCATCCCGATGGCTGTCTGCCTGGAGAATGACCAGGGGGTTTGCCGGTCAGCTCCACACTTTCGGGCTCCTGTCTCAGGATAGAAGGATGAGATTTCAGACAGTCCCTGGAGTGTCCAGAGGCTCAAAGTCCTGGACTTTTGCCTTAGAAAGGTAACACTAAAATGGGAGGTGCACTGAATTTGAAGTCAGCATATGGAGCTCTGCCACTTACTCTGTGCCACTACGGAATGTCGCTTCCTCTCTCTCATCCAAGGAATGAGAGGATGGGACTTCCAAGGTCCCTCACCTTCCCTACATTTATCATCCAGTTCTCCTAATTGAAGTAGTTTGCCCAAAGCCCCAAAGGTAGTAAAGGCAAGAGCTAGCTTCTGCTGCAGATTACTTCCAAATCCAATGTTCCTTCTTCCTAGTCTAACTTCTCTGGTCCATTGAGCTCTGTTTGACTCATTTCCAGGATCCTCCTGGGGATCCCCAAGAGCCTGTGCTAGAGTTATGTAGAACAGGAGAAGACACAGTCCCTGCTTCTTGGGAACCCTGCTCTTGGGATCTTTGATGGTACAGAGTTGAGGCTGCTAGATAAAGTGGATAAAGTGCTAAATCTGGGATCAGGAAGAGGTAAGTTCAAATCCAGCATCAGATGCTTACTGGCTGAGTGACTCTGGGCAAGTCACTTAATCTCTATCTGCCTCAATTTCCTCACTTCTAAAATGGGAGTGATGGGGATGTGATTGGGGATGTGGACTCTAAATGATCACCCTAGTGCAAATATCAATAATATGAAAATAGATCTGGATCAATGATACATGTGAAACCCAGTGGAGCTGTGCGTCGGCTATGGAAGGGGGGAGAGGGGAAAGGAGGGAAAGAACTTGAATCTTGTAACTATGGGAAAATATTCTAAATTAATCAAATAAAAATTTTCAAACCAAAAAAATAAAAATAAAATGGGAGTGATGGGGGAGGGGGCGCAGCTAGGTAGCTCATTGGATTGAGAGCCAGGTCTAAAGATGGGGGGGTCCTGGGTTCAAATCCTACTTCCTAGTTATATGACCCTGGGCAAGTCACTTAACCCCCATTGCCTAGTCCTTACCACTCTTCTGTCTTGGAACCAATACACAATATTGATTCCGAGACATAATGTAAGAGTTTATTTAAAAAATAATTAAAATACAATGGGAGTGATGGGGGGGCAAGTAGGTGACTCTGTGGATAGAGAGCCAAGCCTAAAGATGTGAGGTCCTGGGTTCAAATATGACCTCAGACGCTTCCTAGATGTGTAACCCTGGGCAATACTGCTCTTCTGACTTTGGAGTTGATATTTAGTATTGCTTCTTACCTAGAAGGCAGGATCTTAAAAACAGTAAAATAAATTAAAATGAGAGTGATGATAGGAGCACCTACCTCTCAAGGTGATTTAAGCTCAAGCGAGAGAGTATTTGCTCTATAAATGTTATGGTTATTAACTCTGTCTATTTTGTGTGTGCAGCATCTTCTATCCTTAATTGTTTCATGGATGTCGGCTTTAAGTGGTCACAACTCGCCTCCTCTAGGAAGTCCTCCCTAGCACTGGGTACATGGCTGGCATTCCATCAACATGATTAGAGAGTGGTTGGGGTGGGAGTGGAGGGATATTGTGAGTGGTTGCAGCGCCCCCTCTGCACCCCATGAAGTAAGTCACCTTCAATCTCCCCCACACCTTTCCAGTGGTAGGCTGGACCACAGGGCTTCGGCTTTATTCCTGACTCTAATACTGGACCCACTGTGTGCCTGACTCTTTCTCTCTCTCCGGACAGTGGATGGAGGGGGCCTGCCAGGGGCTGGGTAGGGAGGATGGGAAGTCACGGAGAGCAGGAGGCTCTAGGCTCTTAGCCCGGGAGTTGAATTGCTTACATGGTGGAGCAGGAGCTCAGGGAACCCAATTCCCTGCCCAGTGCTCCCCAGTGGGCCCATTTGCCAAATACCAGCTGCTAGGTGATAAATGGGCCCTAGGGGGTAGTCGAAGGCTGGTGATGAGCTACAAGAGAGGGCCTGGGAAAGGAGGTGCCACCACACAGACAGAGGGGGAAGCTAGCCTCAAGAAGGCTCTTTGGAAACCCAAGAGGAAAGGATGGGTCCTAGGGAAGAATGGTGAGGTATGTGCATAGACAAGCCCTCTCCCCGATGTCTGGTGGGAGTTGTGTGTGGCTGTAGCTGTCTATGAGTTGTAACCAAAATCGTCATCTTTTGAGGTGTTTCCTTGCCTTCCAGGGTATAGAGCTTAAGGCATGATGTGTGGATCCAGCTCAAGCCTTTGAAATGGACGTTGGCAGGAGGGATCCAGGGCACTGATCTCAGAAAGGAAAGAGGGTGCCTTTGGGGGGTGGCTTCTACATTGGTTTGAGTCACTCTCCATGAGAGATGATGGGGTAAGGGTGACTGGTGTTACTTTGGAAGTCAATCAGGAAGATCTGGGTTTCAATCCCACCTCAGATACTTACTAGCTATGTGACTCTGGGCAAGTCACTTAAGTCTCTGAGCCTCTTCTCTAAATAGTAAAAGCATCTACTTCACCAAGTTATTGTGAGGAACAAATGAGAAAATGCAAAATTTAAAGCACTCAGGGGCAGCTAAGTGGCTCAGTGAATTGAGAATCAGGTCTAGAGATGGAAAGTCCTGGGTTCAAATCTGGCCTCAGACACTTCCTAGCTGTGTGACCCTGGGCAAGTCACTTAACTCCCATTGTCTAGCCCTTACCACTCTTCTGCCTTGGAACCAAAACATGTTATTGATTCTAAGAAAGAAGGTGAGGGTTCAAAAGAACAACTTAAAGTACTTTACAAATGTCAGTTAGCATTGTTCTGATTTTTTTGAGGTGATGGCTATCCTGTCCTATTTTGTTGTTGTTGTCATCATGTCTGACTCTTTGTGGCCCCGTCTGGATTTTTCTTAGCAAAGATACTTGAATGGTTTCCCATTTACTTCTCCAGCTCATTTTATAGATAAAGAAACTGAGGCAAACAGGGCTAAGGGACGTGCCCAGGGTCACAAGGCTAGTAAGTGCATGAGGTCTGATTTGAGTTCAGGTCTTCCTGACTCCAGGTCCAGGGCTCTATCCATTTACCTGGTTAGCCTTTCTATTTGCTAGCCAGAAGGTCAGAATGAAGGGGAGTGGGGCTACTTAGATGAGAAGACATCTCATTAGGGCCCCCTTCACACCCACCAAGCTAAGCCTTCCCCATTGGCTGAGAGGGAGCAAGAGAATGAGGGAGTTCTAGACCCCAGGTAGCTGAGCCCTGGAATGCAGGAGATGTTCCAGGAGGACAATCATTATTCGTTCTCTGAGGGGACCACAAGGTCTTGGTGTCCCAAATGAGGAGACGTTCATGAGCCACACGAGGCAGATTCCCAGACCAACTAGGTAGAAAAGCTTAGAACATTTAGCCACGACCCAGACTGGGAGTAGGTAGAGTTCTGTTCTTTATACTTCTAATGACCTTATCCTAGTGAATGACTTCAGAATTGGAAGATTGACCTTTTCCACTTTGCAAACAGACTGTGGAAATATACTCTTGCAGTCTGGAGGGAATGGTAGGAGAGAAACATGGAGGAGAGGCCAACTAATGTACCACTAATGGTACAGCAATAGCTGTCCCCTAATAACAAGGCTTTAGAAGTCATGAAATGCAAGCTTTGGAAGTAGGAGAAAAGCCCCCTGAGTAAGTTGCAAAGAAGAGTGGTTATCCTAGGACATTGGCCAAGAAATCGAGAGAGGTCCTCTTCTGCCTTGGAACCAATACTTAGTGTCAATTCCAAAAGTTTTCTTAAAAGAGGGGTGGGGCAGCTAGGTGTCACAGTGGATAGAGAGCCAGACCTAGAGATGGGAGGGTGCTATGTTCAAATCTAGCCTCAGACACTTTCTAGACACTAAGTGACTTTGTGCAAGTCCCTTTACCCTAATTGCTTAGCCCTTACCACTCTTCTGCCTTGGGACCAATACTTAGCATTGATTCTAAAACAGAAGGTAATCAAAAAAGGAATCAAGAGAAGTGCCAAGCCTAGATCTGGGCCCTTTATAACCTTCTGCATTCACCCTACACCCTCCCCACACCCCAACCTTAGAGTACAGTGTAGCAGAAACAGCTCTGGATTTGGAGACAGATAATCTGGGCTCAAATTATGATTTGTCAAGTCCCTTCACCTTTGTGGTCCCATTTTCTTCATCTGTAGAATGAGGCAGTTGGACTAGACAGACTCTAAATTCTCCTCTGGAGGAGTCTGTTATTTTAAAAAAGACCACAGAGAGGGGGGCAATGTTTAATGGAAAAGAATGGATGTCCTAGTATCATAGATCCAGAGCTTGAAGAATCCTCAGTGGTAATTTAGTCCAGATCCCCCACTTTATAGATGAACAAATTGACAACTCCAGATGTCCAGAGATCGTCATCATGGGACCAGAGATTTAGTGCTGAAAGAGAACTTCCAGGAACCCAACTCTGCCCATTTCTGTTATTCATAGCTTGCCCATAGATAATGCCAAGCTGATCACAGAGAGGTCTTGGATTTCCCTCACACCGGTCTCCATCCTCTCTGTCCCACAGTCAGCCTGGGCTTCCTAGGATTCTAAGAAAGTGGGAGGATGCTGGAGAGTCCAGCGAAGGGCCCAAGTTCAGCCACCAGTGGTGGAGATCAGAGCCGGTCCTTACCTGATTACAGAAGCTCTTTGGAAACTCTCCCAACGCTGTCTCATTTAAGGCACCCTTGGTGGCTACAAGCTGAGCCAACTGCCTCAAAGTGAGATGGTCCAGGGCTTGGAGCTGGGGACAAGCAAAGGGGAAGATAGTAAGGAGGCTGGGCCAAGACTAAGCCAATTTGGGCTATCCGCATGTTTTGGAGAGAAGTGATTGATGAAGAAAGAGCCTCTAGGTGGCACCAAGTTACAGGCACCAAACCAAAACTGGGGAAGAGTCAGCTTAATGACTTCTCTCAGGCAAAGTCAAGGTGAATCCCTTAAATTGGGACTTTTCACTGGGGAAAAACTTGGTATGTTGGGCTCAGAATAACTCCTAAACCCAGTTCTAGACTGACTCCTATTTCTAGTTGCGTTCTGAGACTTTTAGGGGGGGCAAATGATTGAAATATATTGTTTACTCATCTGCAATTTATGGGCTTAGATACTTGTCTGGGGGTCCTCAGAGGTTTAGTTGTTCCTTCATGGCTCCATAACAAGTCTAAGGCAAGACTTGAACCTACAACACCTGCCTTCTATCCACTGGACACACTACCTACCCCTTGTTTGGAGACCTAACTCCAGGCAAAGACTGGTACAAGTAACTGGTACAAGTCTAAGCCCTAAGATTGGGCATAGACTGCCCTCTAAACCTTCCCAGAGAGCCTTAACTCCCACCCTGGTCTTAGCTCTAACTCTGGCCAGACTAATAGCCAAGCTAGAAACTCAATCCTATCTCAGGTTGTAAATTAATCCCTGAAGCTGAGGCTAGCCTTTTCCACTGCCTCCATTATCAGAGAACCCGAGTTTAGCTCTGGTTCTGCCACCTGCACGTCTTTGGGTAAATCATTTAACACCCCCTGGGCCAGTTTCCTCATCTGTAAAGTGAGGGAGTTGGCCTAGATGGCCTTTGAGGTCCTGTCTCTCTCTAGCTCTGGGATCTCCTAATCCCAGGTCATGACTGACCTCTAAACTGACCTCAGATTTATATGCAGATCGGATCCCAGAACAGCCAAGCCCTCAGGTCTTGGGCCCTAACAGGAAGATGGCCTCTAACTATGGCCACAGGGTGACCTTCAACTCCAGCCCCAGACTGACTCTAGCTCTGGCACCCAACTAAACCTTGGCCCAAGAGATAGCCTTAACCCCAGCCATGGCTGAGTCCTGAGTCTGGATCTTAACTTTTTTTTTAACCCTTCTGTCTTAGAATCATTACTTATTATTGATTCCAAGGCAAAAGAGCAATAATGGCTAGACAATTGAGGATAAGTGACTTGCCCAGGTGTTACATGGCTAGGAAGTAAGTAAGATCAGATTTGAACCCAGGACCTTCTCTCTTTAGGCTTGACTCCCAATCCACTGAGCCACCTAGCTGCCTTCTTCACTCACTTCTTAACCTGGTCTTACACTGATCCTAGCACCAGACTAACTCAGAATGGTTTCTGTTTCCAGATACCAATTGATCCCTAATTCTGCAACTCAGGAGACCTAAATCTGACCAGTGCCTACTCACACCACACTCATTCTGTTCTCCCACCTCACTTCCAGTAGCACGATGGAGCAAAAACAGCCTTGGATTTGGGAACAGAGGACCTTTAGGGACTGGCTCTAGTGGAGACCTTCAGTGAAACATTGATCCTGATTCCAGGGACCGGAATCAGCTGTCAAGTCCCAGGGTGATGGTTGGTGACCACTGTGAAAGCTTGGCTCCTAGGAACAAGCCCAACCTTAAAACCCCAAAGTCCCTTGATTGCCCTGTTCATTCCAGGAACTAAGACTTACCCCATCAAACTGGGAGTTGAAAGCAACCAGGTCCCCATATGTGGCATATTGGCTAAAGTGGCCAAGGTTGATGTCCAACCAGGCTGCACTGCTGTTCATCTCTGGAACACAGGTTAACCCTGACAGAGACATGGCATATCACCTGTGGTCCCTCCCCAACTGCTTTGGGGGAGAGCCACTCCGGCATGGCATTCATCCATTGTAGGACATGCAGGGTGGGATACTGGCAATCAGCAGATGCGGCAGAGATGGGCATGGGGTGATGGTTAAGGGGACAGAAAAGGAAGGGAGGCCAAGCTTGGGGACTGATAAGCATCCATCCAGATCTTCTCTAGCCATTTCTACCACATATGCTCTGATTGCCTCCTCTGGCACCTTTACTTTTTGTTTTCCCCATTTTCCATCCCTTTTCTTTTCTACGTTCTCTCCCCACCAACCCCCAAGCTCTACTATGTGTTTCTTGCTATGTTTCTCTCCCTACTTTGTATCCCCTTTTGCTGTCTCACCCCAACCCATTCATTTTTTCTTCTATTCTATTCCCTCTACTGTTATTTTCCACCCTCAACCCTCTCTTTCTTCCAAACACAGTTTACCCTCTTCCTTCTTTCCTCCACTACAGAGAGAGCACCAAGAGGAGGAGGAGGAGGAAAGTGGGGCAAGTGTCCTCACCACTCAGGCGTGTCAGGACAGGTAACTGGAAAGTTGTGTAGACAGCTTCTCGAGTTTCTTGGCTCATTCCCTCAAATTCCATATCCAGCCCTTGAACACTGGGACACAACCCCAAGGGCCTTTCAGAAAGGCAGATGCTCACATGGCCCTCTTCTAGGACCCCAGCATCTCCCCCCTGACCCTTAGATGGCCCCACCCACTTCATCCCCTGCAGAGAGGACAATGACAATCCAGAAGGGTTGGCCATGACCATTGGGATTGAGGGTCTGTATGTATATTAGGGCCACCCTCCCCTGCTCAAGGTCACAGGAGAGTGAGAGACATAGCCTGTGGAAGGTAGGAGGCTAGATTGGTGACAAAGAGGTAAACAGCATCCGTAGATTGATCAATCAGTAGTCAGCTGCCCTTGATCTTGACTGGGTAGGAGCTCTTCTTACAGAAGATCTAAGGCCAAAAATGCCCGAGGTTCTCTTTAAGACGAAGTGATGGAGCCCCAGGTCCTGGCACGGGAGGTACTAGGCAACCATAAGACGGTAGAATTTTGGAGAAATCTCTGGCCTCATCTAGTTCAATCTCAACACAAAAAGGAATCCTATCCTCACTATAACACCCCTCCCAGGGAGTATTTGTTTAGTCTTTGCTTGCTAGCCTCCCATGACAAAGAATTTGATACCTTATGAGGCCATCCATTTCATTGCTGGACAGCTCTAATTGCTATGGGGTGATCCATAGGCAGAGCTGAAATCTGTATCCCTGCTCTTACTGCTCCCAATTCTGTCTTCTGGACCCAAGTAGAACAAGGCTATATTCCACTTTCCTATGACAGCCCCTCGTCCTCTACCCAGCCTCTGACATTTTTTTCAGGCTAAACATTTCTTGCTCCTTCAAATGATTCATGTTTGTTGTAGTTGTGAGTCCCCAGGTCACTCTCCTCTGGACACACCTCAGTTCATTAAGATTCTATACTAAAACAAGGTACGCAGAATTGGAGGCCAGATTCCAGCTGCATTCTCATCAGGGTGCAGGATGGGAGATGATTGCCTCTTGTTCTAGACAAAATGCTTCTATTGTAACCTCTTGGGGGGAAAAACTGATCACTTGATTTATGTTCAGCTTGTGGTCTACTAAGACCTTCAGCTCTTTTCCCCATGAACTTTCCCACATGTGTGTATTAACCCTCTCATTGCCTAGGGAGCTCTCTTCATTCTCCTTTCTCCTACTCACATCTCTATGGAATCTAGTCAATTCTGAGGTATTTACACATAATAGTTTGAGACGTTCATGAATAACTCAGAACAGCCACCTTAGAAGGACAGATGTGATTCCCATTTGTAAACATTTAGAAAAAAGGCCCCAAAGAAGAGAAATACTTACCCACGGTTACCCAAAGGGATCAGTGGCAGAACCAACACTATAGCTCATGTCTGGCCTCAAAACACAATCCTTTACCCACTGGGCTGCACTACCTTTTCTGTGGTTGGGGGGCTTGCAGAGGTTTTTCATTGGTTCGCAAGGGAGGAGAGACCTTAAAAGTCTGAGACAGGATATGTGCAGGGGAATAGCTGGATTGGTGGGACAGGGCTGGCAGGTTCTGGGGAATCCAATACTTTTTTGCTTTCTGGACTTAGCTAAGAGATTGATTTGAGCCTCAACGGAAACATGTGAGGAAGAAACAGGGGATGTGAGGCTTTAGGATAGAAACCTGATTGGGGAAACGATTCATGTGCTCCAGGGTTTGCCCTCCTTCCCGTGATGCAGCTCCTCACTGTGAGTTTATTAGAGACAGAGGTTTAGTCTTCTCAGTGGGCAGGGGGTTCCCTGAAGGGAAGGGCTATGTCTCTCCCTCAGACAGAGGGCTCCCTGAGAATGGAGGCAATTATCTCCCCTGCAGAAATGAGGACAGAGTCTCCTCCCTCAGTCTAAGGGCTCCTTAGAGGCAAGGGCTGTGTCTCCCCCTCAGAAAGGGGAAGAAAGGGAGCACCCGGAGAGCAATGACTGTCTCTCAGACAGAGGGCTCCCTGAGGGCAGAAACATTTTCCATGATGGGGACCTCCTAAGAGGAAGAGCAGAGCCTCCTCTTCAGCTTGGGAGCCCTCCAAGAACAAGGCTCATACCTCCCCTTCTGGAAGGGGATTTCCTGGGGGCAGAGACAGCATCCCCATCTAAAACCAAAGGCTCCCTAGGGGGACGGTGTCTTCCTTTCAGATTCCTTTCCCTCAGTCATGAAAACAGGCAGGGACCATGGTTCCCCTCACACTGGTGGGAGCCAAGTTGCCTCTCAGAGTGGGAACTCATTTCCCCTCAGAATGGAGGATTTCTGGTGTGGGGAGGGGAGAGAGAATGCGGATCTTTCTTAGACCAAATATTTCCCAAGGATGGGAGAAATGTCTTTTACTGAGACTGAATTTCTTGGTGGGGGTGGTGGGGTGGATGATACTACATCTCAACCTACCCAGAACAAGGGGTCACTGAGGGTGAGGACCCCAAGTCTTCCTTAAAGATAAAAGCTATTCTCCTGGCCACAATCTGGGGCTCTGCTTCTATTTTCAGTTTTGAGAAAATAAAGCCCAAACACCTTCCATACGGGGGAAATAGTGCTTGAATTTTTGGTTAGCATCCCCAGCTGAGTTCTGGGATGATGGAGAAGGGATCCAGTGCCTCGTAAACCTACATGGCCTGGTATTGTTCACAACCCAAGGTACTGAGGGGGAGGCAGCGTAGATCTTCTCTGGGCAATGATGCCAGAAAGGGCTGGAGAAGACCCTGGAACCACCAGCGCAGGGAGAGGGTATCCTGAAAATCCAGTCGTCCCTGTAGCATAACAGTCCATAAAGCCTTCACAGTGGCCTCATGGCAGGCAGAGTCATTCAGCTGAAACAAACACAAGCATTTCCTCCAAATACATATTGCCCACTTGTTACTGGACAGCACCCACCCCACCCAGACACCCAAGCCAAAGGAAAGGTAGCCAGTGAAGAGACAGTTTAAATGCCAGGCCATTTACTGAGCATAGGGAAACAGCATTAGTAGCTTGGTCAGTAGGCAGAGTCAGGCTCCCTTGATCTGGGTAGAACCTCTTCTCAAGCCACTCAACCTATGATCTAGAGACAGCAGGTTAAAAATCATAGGCCACGAGGATTTATGAAACACCAAACATTGCCCCCTGTCCCCTGCCCGGAGCCCATGGTTCTTTATTCCATTACCCCCCAAGTCTCGCAGCAGGTCTCCTGCCCATTACCTTGCCAAGGGCACCCTGGAGTTCTGTGAGGTTGGCGTAGCTAAAGATTAGGGTCAGGGTCTCTGTGATCCCTGGATCTTCACACTGGGCCCTGCCCAGCCTCCCTTCTAGTTCTTCTCTGTTCAGCTTTGACCCTTGGGCTCTCTGAGGATCAGAATCCAGAGGACATCATCAAGAAGGGAAGAGATGGGGCACTAACAGGGAGTCAAGAGATCACAGAACAGTGTCCCCCCAACCTCCAACCCCAAGCCCAAACACACACCCTGGACTGCTGCTTCAACCCCCCCCCCCAATTGTCAAAGCTTGGCTTGCCACCTTCCCCATACCTTTGAGGCTCTTCTCCACCGGCACCCTAGCCTAATGTTCAGACCCCTACCCCAAAGTGCCTCATCTCATAGAACTTTTCTATTTAAAAGATTTCCAGAAAAATAGCTTAGCAAGCATAAGATCCAGTGCTGGAAGGGTCCCTACAGACTGACTATCTACTTCAACTCTTATTTTACAAATAGAGGAACTGAGCCCAGTGAAGAGAAATAACTTGCCCAAGGAAGTGGCAGAACTAAGATTCTAACTCAAAGCCTGTGACTCCAAGTTCTACACACTTTCCTCTCCACAAGCCTGCTTCATAAAAGTCTAGCCAGCATTTATTTGGCACGCGGTGTGTAGCAGGGAATGGGCTAAATGCTTTACAAATATAATCTCATTAGATCCTCACAACCCGGGGCAGGGGTGGTCGTGGTTAGGTGCTATTATTACCCCCATTTCCAGTTGAGGAAATTGAGGCAAACAGATTTTTAAATGACTTTCCCAGAGTCACACAGCTAATGGGTGTCTGAGACTGGATTTGAGCTCAGGTCTTCCTGATTCCAGGCTCAGAGCTCTATCCACTTTGCAGCCTAACTGCCTAACCCAACCTATGAACCTTAGAGGTGTAGGAACTAAGGTGCAGAAAGATCATGATTTGCTCAGGGCCACCTCGGGCAGAGATTTCATGGGGAAACTGAGGCAAAGAAGTAGGACAGTATTTCCAGAACCACTAAGACAAATGGAAGAGGAAATAGGCTCCATCCCCAAAACTGTTTCCAAGAAGCCAGACCACTGTGTGGAACTTCCAAGGCCAGAAGGGTGAAGTCCTGGGGCTTTTGGAGGTCAGGAGAAGGCTTCTGGCTGGAGATGGGATTTCTAGACTCCAAAGAGCTGGGAATAAGGGCATGGCAGGAAAGAAACACAGGAAGATGGTGCCAATAGGGTCTCCTCCTTACTCACCTTGTTGCAGATAAAGTCCCTTAGACTGATGTCTTCTGTATGTTCTCCAGGACTGAGAAATGGAGGGGAAAAAAGACAGAATCACCCTATAGCCATCTACTCTACTTAGCCACTGGTCCCCCTGCTCAAGCTTAATATTGTCTATCAAAAACATCTAAGATGAATGCAAAGACTTCTCACTAGGACCCAAGGGCTCCTGGGACTCAGTGGGAGGAATGAAGGACCCTAATTTCCCTCAGCACCTCCCTGGGACTCCCATTAGAGGGTAGATAAGTGTGGTACATACCTTAGCACCAGCCATATTCTCCTACCTCCCCTGTACTACCTTAGAGAAGTCACAGGATGCGGCTAGAACTCAAGAAACACTACTTTCTCATTAAGAACCTATCAGCTAGGGGGTAGCTAAGTAGCTCATTGGATTGAGAGCCAAGCCCAGAGACAGGACAGAAGGTTCAAATCTAGTAACCGACACTTCCTAGCTATGTGACCTGGGCAAATTACTTTACCCTCATAGTCTAGCCCTTACTGTTCTTCTGTCTCAGAATCAACAACATTGATTCCGAGACAGAAGATAAAGGTTTAAAAAGAAAAAAAAGAACCTATCAACTTCCCTCTCCCCTCTATGTTCTCTATCCTCAATGGCTGTCCCCAGATCTGAGACAGGTGACAGAGGAAGCTAGGACAGCTCACAGCAAAGGACAGGAAGGTTTGGTTTTACCTCTCTCTGAAAAATGTAAACATTCTGCCACTGTCTCTTAAGGACTGTGGGCCATTTCCTTTTAACTTGTAGCCAAACTCTTCTATATGTATCATCTTCCTGGTTAGAATATGAGCTCTGTGAGACCAGGAATTGTCTTACTTTTTTATTTGTATCCCCAACACTTGTTATAGTACTTTGTATGTAGAAAGAACTAAATAAATGCAGTTCGCTCCCTCACTTATTCATAAAGGCTTTGCTAAAAACTTGCTGGCTGGGTGAGAAGCCCTTTGCCCAGTGCAGCTAAATCAGGAGCTCATGCTGATGTGGGTAGGTTGTGTGAAAGTGCTGAGAGCAGGTTAAAGAATAAGGACCAGAATAGGTTTGGTGGTGAGAGGAAGGAAGAAAAGGGTTCAAGAGCACTGGGCTTGTGCTAATGGGTAGGCTGAGTTAATAGGCAATCCTACCCAAATTAATCTACTTATTTGGTGTCATACCTATAAAACTACCAAAAAAACTTTTTTTACAGAATTAGAAAAAATAATAACAAAGTTCATCTGGAAGAACAAAAGATTGAGAATATCAGGGGAGTTAATGAAAAAAAAAAACACATGAAGGATGGGGGGCCTAGCAGTACCAGCTCTTAAACTGTACTACAAAGCAGCAATCATCAAAACAATATGGTACTGGCTTAGAGATAAAAGAGTGGATCAATGAAATAGACTAGGGGTAAATGACCTTAGTAATCAAGTGTTTGAAAAACCCAAAGATCTCAGCTTTGGGGATAAGAACTCACTATTTGACAAAAAGCTGTTGGGAAAATTGGAAAAGAGTATGGCAAAAATTCGTTTTAGATCAATACTCACACCTATACCAAGAAAAATTCAAAATGGGTATATAACTGAAATACAAAGAGTGATATTATACGTCAGATGGGGGAGGGAAGAATTTAAGACCAAGCAAGAGATAGAGAACATCACAAGATGTTCTCTTGTAAAATGAATAATTTTGATTATATTAAATTAAAAATTAAAAAGGATTTGTACAAACAAAACCAATGCAACCAAAATTAGAAGGGAAGTAACAAACTGGGAAAAAATTTATAACAAAATTGTCTGACAAAGGTTTAATTTCTCAAATATATAAGGAACTAAGTCAAATTTATAGAAATCAAGCCTTTCTTCAATTGACAAATGGTCAAGGGATATGAATAGGCAGTTTTCAGATGAAGAAGTAAAAACTATCAATAATCATATGAAAAAGTGTTCTAAATCCCTCCTGATTAGAGAAATGCAAATCAAAACAGCTCTGAGGTACCACTTCACACTTAGCAGATTGGCCAATATGACATTAAGGAAAATAATAAATATTGGAGGGGATGTGGCAAAATTGGGACACTAATGCATTGCTGGTGGAGTTGTGAATTGATCCAACTATTCTGGAAGGCAATTTGGAATTATACCCAAAGGGTTTTAAAAGACTGCCTGCCCTTTGATCCAGCCATACCACTACTAGGTTTGTACCCCAAAGAGATGAAAAACATGGGGAAGTATCTGCTAGTACAAAAATATTTTTAGCTGCACTATTTTATGGTAGCAAAAAAATAGAAAATAAGAGGGTATCCCTCAATTGGGAAATGGCTGAACAAATTATGATATATGATGGTGATGGAATACTATTATAGTATAAGGAATGATGAACTGCTTGATTTCTATAAAAACTGGAAAGACATACGTGAACTGATGCAGAGTAAAATGAACAGAACCAGGAGAACATTATATACAGTGACTGAAACATTGTGGAACAATAAAATATAATTGACCTTGCTATTAGTAGAAATGCTAAAATCCAGGACAATCCTGCAAAAACCTATATGCTAACATGCTAAAAATGCTAAAACCCAGCAAAACAAATCCAGGACCATCCCAAGAGATATATGAAAAAGAATGCTATCCACATCTAGAAAAAGAATGGTTGGAGAAGAAATTCATAAGAAAGCATGTGATTTTCCACATGTTTATATAGGTATGTGATTTGGGATTTTGAATTTAAAATATTACTCAATTACAAAAATGAATAATACAGAAATAAAAAAGTAATAAAACTTTTTTTCAAAAGAGAAAGAACTGGGCTTGACTGAGGGGTTGTGACACTGAAACAAAAGTTCCACTAGGTATGACTAAGCTAGAAAGACCTGTTTTGGAAAGAACACAGTCCTGTCAACAGATTTTCTCTGTTGCCTAAGGACTGACCTAGCAAAATATGGTCCTGGTAATATATGCTAAATGAGAAACCAGATGGGTGAACATGTTCAAATTAAATGTTGATAGGAACATGGAGAAACAGGCCTAATATTACATTGCTAGAGTGAATTTTTTTCTAGAAAACAAGATGGAAATATACATTAAGAGCTGTAAAAGCTGTTCATGTACGTTGATCTAGAGATCCCATTACTAAACCCTGAGGGCACTACTGAGAGGGTAAAAAGTTGTATATGATATTAACAAGCAAACCGACAAAAATCACATGATTATCTCAAAAGATGCAGAAAAAGCCTTTGATAAAATACAACACCCATTCCTATTAAAAACACTAGAAAGCATAGGAATAGAAGGGTCATTCCTAAAAATAATAAACAGTATATATCTAAAACCATCAGCAAACATCATCTGCAATGGGGATAAACTAGATGCATTCCCAATAAGATCAGGAGTGAAACAAAGATGCCCATTATCACCTCTACTATTTGACATTGTACTAGAAACACTAGCAGTAGCAATTAGAGAAGAAAAAGTAATTAAAGGCATTAAAATAGGCAAGGAGGAGACCAAGTTATCACTTTGTGGATGACATGATGGTTTACTTAAAGAATCCTAGAGATTCAACCAAAAAGCTAGTCAAAACAATCAACAATTTTAGCAAAGTTGCAGGATACAAAATAAACCCACATAAGTCATCAGCATTTCTATACATCTCCAACCCATTTCAGCAGCAAGAATTAGAAAGAGAAATTCCATTTAAAATCACCCTAGACAATATAAAATACTTAGGAATCTATCTGCTGAGACACACAGGAACTATATGAACACAACTACAAAACACTCTCCACACAATTAAAACTAGATCTAAACAATTGGAAAAACATTGACTGCTCATGGGTGGGATGAGCTAACATAATAAAAATGACCATCCTACCCAAATTAATTTTCTTATTTAGTGCCATACCCATTGAACTACCAAAATACTTTTTTACTCAATTAGAAAAAAAACATAACAAAGTTTATTTGGAAGAACAAAAGATCAAGGATATGCAAGGAAATCATGAAAAAAAAAAATGCAAAGGAAGGAGGAGGACTTGCAGTACCAGATCTCAAACTATACTATAAAGCAGTGGTCATCAAAACAATTTGGTCCTGGCTAAAAGACAGAAAGGAGGATCAGTGGAATAGACTTGGGGTAAGTGAATTCAGCAAGACAGTCTATGACAAGCCCAAAGATCCCAGCTTTTGGGACAAAAATCCACTATTTGATAAAAAAAAACTGTTGGGAAAATTAGAAGACAATATGGGAGAGATTAGTTTTGGATCAACATCTCACACCTTACACCAAGATAAACTCAGAATGGGTGAATGACCTGAATATTAAGAAGGAAACTATAAGCAAATTAGGTGAACACAAAATAGTATACTTGTCAGATCTTTGGGAAAGGAAGGACTTTAAAACCAAGCAAGAGCTAGAAAAAATCACAAAATGTAAAATCAATAATTTTGATTATATCAAATTAAAGTTTTTGTACAAACAAAACCAATGCAACCAAAATTAGAAGGGAAGAAGGGAACAAATTGGGAAACAATCTTCATAACAAAAACCTCTGACAAAGGTCTAATTACTTAAATTTATAAAGAGCTTAAACCAGTTGCACAAAAAGTCAAGCCATTCTCCAACTGATAAATGAGCAAGGGACATGAATAGGCAATTTTCAGTTAAAGAAATCAAAACTATTAATAAACACATGAAAAAGTGCTCTAAATCTCTAATAATCAGAGAAATGCAAATCAAAACAACTCTGAGGTATCACCTCACACCTAGCAGATTGGCTAACATGACAGCAAAGGAAAGTAATGAATGTTGGAGAGGATGTGGCAAATTTGGGACATTAATGCATTGCTGGTGGAGTTGTGAATTGATCTAACCATTCTGGAGGGCAATTTGGAACTATGCCCAAAGGGCACTAAAAGACTATCTGCCCTTTGATCCAGCCATAGCAATGCTGGGTTTGTACCACAAAGAGATAATAAGGAAAAAGACATGTACAAAAATATTCATAGCTGCGCTCTTTGTGGTGGCAAAAAATTGGAAAATGAGGGGATGCCCTTCAATTGGGGAATGGCTGAACAAATTGTGGTATATGTTGGTGATGGAATACTATTGTGCTCAAAGGAATAATAAAGTGGAGGAATTCCATGTGAACTGGAACAACCTCCAGGAACTGCTGCAGAGTGAGAAGAACAAAACCAGGAAAACATTCTACACAGAGACTGATACACTGTGGTACAATTGAATGTAACAGACTTCTCCATTAGTGGCAATGCAATGACCCTGAACAACTTGGAGAAAAACCACTATCCACATCCAGAGGAAACACTGTGGGAGTAAAAACACCACAATAAAACAACTGCTTGAATACATGGGTTGAAGGCATGTTGTTGGGGATGTAGACTCTAAATGAACATCCTAGTACAAACAACAACATGGAAATGGGTTCTGATCAATTACACATGAAATACCCAATGAAATTGTGTGTTGGCAGCAGGAAGAGTGGGTGGAGGGGAAGGAGGGAAATAATGTGATTATTGTAACCAAGGAATAATGTTCTAAATTGACTAAATAAATTAATTCAAAATTTGGGGAAAAAATAAAAAGTTGTATATGTATGAAAATATTCTTCGAAGCTTTGTTTGTTATGACAAAATAACAAGAAATAATAAATTAAATGAGTGGAAGAAATGGCTGAATAGACTGTGATATCTGAAAATAATGGATTGTGTTATGTTATTAGAAGTGACAGGGGCAGCTGGATGGCTCAGTGGATTGAGAGTCAGACCCAGAGATGGGAGGTCCTGGGTTCAAATGTGACCTCAGACACCTCCTTTCCTGTGTGAGCCTGGGCAAATAATTTAACCCCCATTGCCTAGCTCTTACCACTCTTCTGCCTTAGAGACAGAAGGCAAGGGTTTAAAAAAAAAGAAGTGACAAATATCAGAAATGTAAAGAAAATAGAGAAAATATGTGAAGAGATGAAAAGAGAATAAGATAATATGTACCATGATTACATTTGTTTAAAAAAACAGCCACAAAATTGAGAGAAAAAGTATTCAAGTAAAACAAATCCAAAAAGAACTCAAAAGCAGAAGAAATTTATATTGGCATATATATATAATTTACATATTTTAAACAAATTGTAAAGAATGTGGAGTTTGTGGTTTTGCATATAATTGTTATATTTAAGAAATATATAATGTACATATATCTTTATAATAAATATATTCTTATATATAAACATATTTATAATATACTATATCATCATATAATATATTATAATATAATAAATGTTATATATTTATTATAAATATATGTTAGACATTTGTTTAGTTCATGTTTTTTGGTGATGGTGGTGGTGGTTACTAAGCATATAATTTAAAAAAGAGAGAGAATACTGGACTTAGGATGCTGTTCTAGCAGAAACAAGGACAGCTCAAAGGGCAAAGGGATCAAGAAAGGATTGTCACCTTCCAGCTAAGAGAATGTAGGATGAATTGGACCAAAGGAAGGTTGTAGTGGGAAGGGAACAGAAAAGTAAGACTTTTCAAGAGCCATGGAAACAGGCCCAGGTCTCTAGACCTATGGTCTATGAAGGAGGCATGTCCCAGTCTAATTTTGCCTCTCTTCTTCCCCTGGGAAGAAGCTACACTGGGGGCAGAGTTGGGGAGCTTTTGTGGGGTCAAGACACTTCCTGAGCCCTTGAGTAGGGGCTGCTACCTCTTACACTAAGCAGAAGAATAAACAGGAAAGATGAAGGGGCTACAGGATTAGAGACCCAAAATGGGAGATAAGAAGAAATGACTGTAAAATTTGACACTAGCTGAGGAGTCCAGAAGGGAATGTTTGATAGATGCTGGTTTATTGGATAAATGATTGCTCTCTAGGAAAAATGTGATGGGTAAGCACATTTCTCCTTCAGAGAGAAATGGACCCCTCTGGGGCCCAAGAGCTCAAGTCAGATGACCCCAGGAGCCCCAACCTGATAGACCCCTCATTCCATAGAACTTCTACCCCTTTCTCCCTAAACCCTTAGCCCCCTGGAACTCTGGTTCAAGACTTCCATTCTTTGAATCCTCTCATTCCTACTCTGTTCCCCAGACCCTAACCCTCTGGTCCCTGGAGCCCTGGAATTCTAGTTCCCAAGCTCTCTCCCTTCCACCCACAGCCTTAGTCTAACCTGATTCAAAACAAAGCCAAATAATCTCCTTCTTACCTGAGTTCACCACCGCACAGTATTGTTTCTGGAGGGAAAGAAAGGAAGTATGATGAGGATTCCTGACTCCGAAGGTCCCAAGAAAGGGAAGGGGGAAAGGGGAGGGTATATGCATCTGAGAGATTAACCTCTTACTTACCGTTTATCCCAGAGCCCAGGCACTAAAAAAGAAAAGAAACAAGAGGCATCTGATGACGAGTCATAGTTTTTCTCCCCACTGTCCCCTCATCTTTCCTGATCTACTTCCTTGCCTATCCTGGGCTAAGCAGTGGAGGGATCCAGAAGAAGAGGAAGACATGGGTCACATTTTTAGGAAGGAAGATCCCATTGGGCTAATAGTAACTCTTCTATATAGAGAGCTTTATAGTTTAGAGACCACATTCTCATCCATCACCTCATTTGATTCCTGTGGCAGCTCTGGAAGGGAAGTTGGGCAGGCACTATTACTTTCATTGGACAAAAAGGGAGAACCAAAACCCTGAAAAAGAAGGCGAACTCCCACTCCAAACAGCAAATTAGTGGTAAAACCAGAACCCAGGATGCTTGACTCCTACATAGTTCAGGGTTCTTTCCTTTGAGTTGAATTCCTGAACCTGTTAAAAACAAATCCCCAAGCCTAAAGTAGTAGGGCTCAGCTCAAGTTAGCACTTAGTAGGCTTGCCCTTCCTCAGGTCACAAGGCATAACCCAGACTCCGGCTCTGAATAGTAGTAGTAGTAGTAGTAATAATAATGATGTTTCTGAGAGGCAACTTTCTATATTTACAGAGCTGGCCTAGGAGTCAGGAAACCTGGGTTCAAATCCTGCTTCTGAGTCCTTTAATTTCTCACTATGCCCAAGCTTTGGTAGATGGAGTTTCCTCATTGGAAGATCCCCATACCAATGAAATCATGGCTATAATTCCACCCTCTCTCCCTTGAGCCATGGGTTTGCCAAGTGCTTGGAGGCCATTGTTTCATCTGATCCTCATAAGCCAGAACCAGGGTGTGGTCCATGGCCTCGAGGGCCATCTAGGCCATCTGGAGAGCTGCTAGATAACTAATTCTCTGGGTGAAGCTTAGAACTCAGGATAGACCATGGGAGAAAGAAGATTCAGAAAAAGCCCTGAGGGTGGGGGTGGGTGCAGTTAAGTGACTCAGTAGACAGAGAGCCAGGTCTGGAGATGGGAGGCTCAAATCTGAACTCAGACTTCTTAGCTGTGTGACCCTTAGTCCCTTAACCCCCATTGCCTAGCCCTTACTGCTATTCTGCCTGGAAGCCAATGTATAGTATTAATTCGAAGATGGAAAGTAAGGGTTTAAAGAAAAACAGACCGCCTTCCCTCCAGCCCAGGCTCCAGGTGCTCACTCTTCCCAACTCACCAAGGTGTCTTCCTCCAAAGTGGTGATATTGTTCCCCAAGGCCTTGTTCTCTGTGATGACGTTCCCCATGGAGACAGTGATCCCCGAGATTTGATTCCCTGTGGTAGCATTGCTCCCCAGTGTGTCTTCGCTGATCCCCATGGACACATTGTTCTCTGAGGAGTCGGTCCCCCAGGTGACGGTCTCTGAAGTTTTGTTCCCCAATATGTCGAGTTTCTCTGTGGTAAGTTTGTTCTCCAAGATGGAATGGCTGTTCCCTGGAGTGGAACTGCTCCCCAGGGCAGTACGGCTCTCTGTGATGGTATTCTCCAGGGTTTTGCTCTCTGAGGTGATGCGGGTCTGCGAGGTGCTGTTGCTCCCCACTGAATCGATGTTCCCCGAGGTGACGATCTCCAAGGAGTCGATCCCCACGGAAACGTTCTCCAAGGTGGTGGCGATGGTCCCCAAGATATCGTTGTTCCGCGTGGCTTTGGTGCCGGTGGCGAAATTGCTCCGCTTGATATCGTGGTTCTGTGGGACTTTGTTCTCGAGGACGGAACTGTTCCCCAAGATACCTCTGTTTTCCAAGGCCAGATTGGCGGTGGTGGTATTCCCCTGGATAGCGCTGCTCTGCGAGATTTGATTCCTGGTGGTGACATTGTTCCCCGTGGAAGTGCTGTTCTCCAGGGTTTTGTTCCCCAGAATGACACTGATCCCGGCGCCTGTAGCGTTCCGCGCGATATCGCTGATCCCCTGGGCTTTGTTCCCCAGGAGTATATTGTTCTCGGTGTCGATATTGTTCCCCTTGATATTGCTGATCCTCGAGGTTTTGGTCTCGGTAGTGGTATTGTTCCCTGTGATTGCGTTGCTCCCCTGGGTATCGTTGTTCCCCGAATGTTTGGTCTCTGAGATGATGTTGAAGCCCGAGGTGTTGTTGTCCGAGGTGCCGTTGTTCTCCGTGGAAGCACTGTTCCCCATGGTGATGTTGCAATCTGGGGTGCCATAGGTCCCTGTGATGGCACTGCTCTCCACGGTGATGGTCTCTGTAATGGCGCAGTTCCCTTTGGTGGTAATCTCTGTTGTGATGGTCTCCGGGATAATGCTGTTCCCCATGGTGGGGTTGCTCCCTGCAAGCCAGGACAGCCCTGTGCAGTGAAGGCAAAGACAAGGAAGGGGCAACACAGGTTGGCCTCAGGGGAAGGGAAGGAAGGGTAGACAGTGGGGCTAGAGGGAGACCTCAAAGCAAGCTTGTAAAGAAATTTTCTGAGAGGCCCTATTCTAACTCTCTTCCAGAAGTCCCCCTTCACCTAAGGGAAACCCATAGGAAATGAATGGGCAGAAGGGAAGTAGAAATGGCCCTGGACTAGTCAAGAGCCCTAGGTTCCATTTCCAGCTCTGTGCCACTAACTTCCTGTGTGACTTTGAGCAGATCTTCTCTCCCTGGACTCAATTTTCTTCATCTATAAAAGGGGGAAAATGGGTATGGACCAGATTATCTTTAAAGTCTCTTCCATCTATGTAGAGAAAGAAAAGGTCAGAGGAGAGAAGACAGAGAAATGACAGAGAAAGAGAAGAGAGGGGGTACATAGAAGGCTCATTGGGTAAGGCTATCCACCCACTCAGCTCACCAAGGCACAGTTCCAACAGCAGAGCCAGGAACTGGGTGGGGAGGCCCATGGCTCCTAGGTAGGTCTTCTTCCTCCCAAGTAGCAGCAACTGAACCTCAGAGAAATATGGGATGAAGCCCTCACATACAGTCCCAGATGTTCCCTTTCCTTCAGCCCTGGGCTGAAGCAGAATAAAGGGACTCTTCCTAATTGGGGCAAAAAGGGGGTGGGTGTAAGCAGAAGTTCTCAGAAAAATCATCCACCACCCTCTTTCCAGATGCCCCTCAACTCCATTCTTCCTTCTACTCCTTTCTATCCCGTTCACATTCCCTAGTCTATTTACTTCACTCCCTCAGCCCTTTTTCAGACCTTGAATATATTATGGAAGGAGAAGAAAGAGGGCAGGTGTGGATGTGGGAACTGGCCCCTTCGTCTTCCTAGAGAAAATGAGATACAGGCTCCTGCTGGAGTTAGTGCTATAGCCAGTGAGTGAAATTCAACCCTGCTGTGCAGGGGGCTGATTGGGGATTTGGGAGGGGATCAGCTATATTTTCTACCTTCTCCTCCTCCCTATGGGTCAGCCCTTTCCTGAGGGTCACAGCCTTAAGCCAGGTCCAGGTAACTGCTGAGAAATAGCAGATATAGCCTCAGGAAGAGGATAAATTCTGCATATATGAAGTACTGCGTAATAATGCAGTACTTAGTAATTATGGCAATTTGGTACATTGAATCTAAAATAGGGCTCCTACCCTTTGTTCAGTGCGGCCTCTATGGCACTCACCCCTGATCCCCAAAGCAGGAGACAGGACCTTTATAAAAATGGAATCTTAGGATCAGGGGAGCCCATGTTCTCCTTCATTTACTCACCCACCTTGAGACATGGGTGCCCTAGATAGTCTTACCTGGAAAGGGGAGTGTACCTAAAGGATAGAAACCAGCTCTGTGTCTCCAAGCAGTAATGTGTCTGCCTGGGTGTCCAGGACGAGATTTTATGGGATGGGAGGTACTAAGGAAAGGGGTGTGGTATGAGCTAAGCCTAAACCACAAGTTCTGAGGGGGAAATGAATGACAGATACAGAAATTTCATCAGAAACTTCCATCTGAGGGAGTGTGTCTTGCTCAGGCTCATGGTGACCTGCATGCAACCTGAAGGCTGCTATGGGTCCAAAGGCTACCCCTTGATCCCTCTCCTCATCTTTTCTTTCTCTTTCTCTCTCTTGCCTATGTCTCCTCTCTTTCTCCTACCTTCTTTGCTCTCTATCTTACCCCTTTCTTGAGAACAAAGGCAAAAAATACAATATAAAGGGAAACCCAAGAGAGGAAGAAACAGAATGGGGATGGGGGAAAGAGCTGAGGAGAATCGCAGAATCACTGAAGAGTTGGGAAAGACCTCAAAGATCATGTAATGCCCAACCCATACCTGAACAGGAGTCCCTTCTGTGACATCAGCATTAAATGGTCATCTATCCATAGCCTGAATGTCTCCAGGAAAGAGGAACCCAATGCCTTCTAAGACAACCCCTTTTACTTTGGGATATCCCTAATTGTTAAGCAAGTTTTCTATAGTTAAGCCTAAATGGGCTCCCTTGTTGCCCCAATTTCTGTCCTCTGAAACCAAATTGAATGAATTTAAGGCCTTTCAAAGTATTGAAAGACAGCCATTATTTTCCAATGGGTCTTCTCCAAGTTAAACAGCCTTTAGTCTTTCAACCATGGTTCCTCTAATGGTATGGTTTCCAATTCCATTGGCATCCTAGTGGTCTTACTCTGTAGGCTTCCAAACTTGCCAATGTCCTTCTTCAAATATGGCCCCCAAAATTGAACATCAGGCTTCAGACACGGCCTAGCAGGGCAAAGAGCAGCAGGACTATTACCTTCCCCATTGTGAACATTTCTTAATTTACTTCTCTCTGGCTACCATGTTAAACTAGCTCATATTGAATTTGAAATATACTCAAATCCATAAATTTTTGACACAAAATATTGTTGAGTCCTATCTCTGAATTGTTCTTGTGAAATTAATGTTTTTTAGCTCAGTTATAGGGATTTCGCATTTATTTCTACTAAATAAGGGTAATAATAATCACAGTAGCAACTGTATCAGGCACCATACTAAGCACCTTACAAATACTATCTCATTTATCTTCAGGATAACCCTGAGAGATGTGTGCTATTATCATCCCTTTTTTACAGTCAAGGAAACTGGGAGGCACAGTGGATAGAGTACCTGTCCTGGAGTCAGGAAGTTGTTGTTGCTGTTGGTTAGCTATTTCAGTCACATCTGACTCTTTGTGACCCCATTTGAGATTTTCTTGGCAAAGATACTGGAGTGGTTTGCCATTTCCTTCTCCGGCTCATTGTTCAGATAAGGAAACAGAGGTGAACAGGGTAAATTGACTTGCCCAAAGTCAAACAGTAGGTTGGAATGGCAAAATTGGGGCTCAAATGCAGGTTCATGATTCCAGCTACAGTAGACCCCTCCCCACTAGGGTGGACAGTGAAGTTTTTAAAAATCGGAAAGGAAGGCAATTAGTCCTGGTCCTGGCAAAGAAAGCCAAGAATAAAATAGAACTCTTTTTTTTAAGCCCTTACCTTCTGTCTTAGAATCGGTACTGTGTATTGGTTCCAAGGCAAAAGAGTGGTAAGGGCCAGGCAGTGGGGGCTAAGTGACTTGTCCACTAAGTGTCTGAGACCACATTTGAACCCAGGATCTCCCATCTCTGGACCAGGCTTTCAATCCACTGAGCCATCTGGTTGCCCCCAGGAGAACTTTTACACACCAAATGGATAGCACCTCATATGTACCAAGCTTTGAGTTCAAACAGAAAGTGATAGAAGACAAGATCCTCCTAAGGGGAGAGTCAGACTTATCTAAGGGCGAAGAGAGCACCAAAACTCTAAGTTACCAAGCATAGATTTGAGTAAAAAGCAGACCTAGAGAAGAATCCTAGAGGCTTCTGGAAGCAGCATCCATGAAGGCAATCAAAGTACAACCTGGGCAGAGAGAGGGATAATTTAGGTCGCAGGCAAGGGCTCACCTTACCAGGGGTCAACCTGAGAGCAGAGACAGAGATGGCTGGTTGATATCCAAATAACAGTGACCAGCAGAACAGGGGTTGATAAACCATACCTTTTCTTCAGGAACCATTCACATGAAGCTTAGTGCTTTTGAGGCTGTCTAAGAAACTCCCCTGGTAAAGACTGAATAATCTCCAACTTTGTCTTGGGTGAGATAAGGTGATAAAGCTTCTGTTTCTAGTTTCAGCAGAATGGAGGGGTGGGAGGAGCTGAAATCTTCTTGGAGACCCCAGGCTGGGGATCCCAATAATAGCAGAATGGTTATGGGGTCATGAGCCAGTCAGACAGAGCAAGAGAAGACTCAGGTAGAATGATTAGCTTTAGCTGCCATTTTGGGTCCCCTGCCTCCTGGGAGGGAGGGTGTCCTCACACTCAGGGCATGAGCTTTCTCATAAAGGAGATAGGAAATGCCTCTCTGGAGAAGACAAGACTTCCAGAATCCTGAAACATAAGAACCAGAAAAGCCCTTGGAGATCATGGAATCAGAGATTCAGAACTGGAAGCCTTCCAGTCTCTTCATTTTTTTAAACCTTTATCTTCCATCTTAGAATCAATAGTATTGGTTCCAAGGCAGAAGAGCAGTAAGGGCTAGGCAATGGGGGTTAAGTGACTTGTCCAGGGTCACACAGCTACGAAGTGTCTGAGGTCACATTTGAATCCAGGATTTCCCATATTTAAGTCTGATTCTCAATCCACTAAGCCATCTAACTGCTCTCTAATCTCTTCATTTTTAAGATGAGGAAACTTGAGGACCAGAAGAGTTAAGTGGTTTGCCTGTCATCTCATTTAACATTTTTTAAAAACAAATTGGGAAGAAAACCCAGAAGGCACTAGATGACACAATGCATAGAGGAAAGGCCTGGAATCAGAGAGGCCCAAGTTCAAATCTGGCCCCAGAGACTTATTAGCTGTATGATCCTAGGCAAGTCACTTAACCTGCCTGCCTCAGTTTCCTTAATTATTAAATGGAAAGCAATAATAGCACCTACTTTTCAGAGTTATTGTGTGGATCGAATAAGATAATATTTGTAAAGTACTTAGTACAGTGCTTAACACATAGAAGGTGCTATATAAATGCTTATTCCCTTCCCTTTCCCTTTATCCCTTTGAAGTGACATGCTCCTATACTACAAACAAATGGCTCAGCCAGGACCAGAACCCAAACCTCCTAAGTCCAATGCATTCTTTCCCCTGAGCTTTCCTAAAAACCTTGACTATGAGTAATGTAGAATTAAATCAAACAGAACTGAAGGTCAAAGAACATGGTACAGATAATAAATTCTAAAGTCTACCAGGAAGAAGAGGGATCCCAATGGTTTGAGATTCCAGATCAGAGAAACCTTCTTGGAGGAGGGAAGACTAGATTCAGACTCTAGAGGACAGTGCAGAGGAGGGAGAGTGAGAAGTTTTCATTTGAGAAGATTAGCATAAACAGAAGCATGTAAGAAGAAATCAACTATTGAGAAAATAGCTTAAGAGTGAAAGATTACAGTTCTATTGACAGATATCCTAGGGCAACTAGGTGGCACAATGGATAGAGCATGGACCATGGATAGAGTCAGGAGAGCCTGAGTTCAAATCTGACCTCAGGCACTTAATAGCTGGGCGACTTGGGACAAGTCACTTTGCCCTGTTGGCCTCTGTAAAATGAGTAATAAATAAAATGAGTATGAGCCAGAGAAGGACATGGTAAATTACTCTAGCATCTTTGCCAAGAAAACCCCAAAAGGAGTTACAAGGAGTCAACCATGACTGAACAGCAACAATAAAGAAGTCCTGAGTTGCCATTTTGGAAACATCTAGTCTTCCCTTCAGCCCAAGCTCATTTCTAAAACTTTACTCCATCCCTCTTTCCCTACCACCCATGAAGTTCTCCATCATCACTAAAACTGTTCACAATGTCTTATTTTCACCAGGAATGCTTCCCTTCCCCTGGCCCAACATGGAATTCCTCACTTTCCTTCCTCTTTGCTGGCTTCCCCCATCTCTACCCCATAAACACCTGTTCTGTTTGTTTGACTCTGACATCAGTTTGTTATTTGTTTGTACAGATACCTTCACAGACCTGTCCCTCCACTACATGATTCTGAACAGTCATATGTTTTAGATTAGAATTTAGAGATATGGCCAGTCCCAGCAAAATATCTAATCCACCCTCTGGGGAAAGGTGGGAAAGTTCATAGGCTCAGAGATTTACAGAAGTAATGAGTCATATTCTACCATTTTACAAATAAGGAAACTGGAATCTCGAAAAGTCAAGTAACTTGTCAAAGGTCATATTAGTGGTATAATTTGAACCCTGACTCTCTAATTCCAAAACCAGCATTCTTGCTACTTGATGAATGCCTTCCAGGTCAATAGAATGGAGCCCTAGGGCTCTGAGGAAATTATTGAACAGAAGTTTCATTGGGAAAGTGGGCACCTTTGAACAGACTCATTGCTTCCCAGATAACAACTACAAATATATCAAAACATCTTAATAGGGATTGAGCTATTGAGAGCCGAGGAGCTCAGTGGATTGAGAACCAGGCTTAGAGACGGGAGATCCTAGGTTCAAATCTGACTTCAGACATTTCCCAGCTATGTGACCCTGGGCAAGTCACTTAACCCCCATTGCCTAGCCCTTACCACTCTTCTGCCTTGGAACCAGTACTTAGTATTGATTCTAAGATGGAAAGTAAAAGTTAAAAAAAAAAAAGACAGGAGGTAAGGTTTTTTTTTTTTTTTACAAAAAACCCATTATTTTAGACGTATCTACCAATTGTTTCACCATTAAACTAGATTTAGAACAAAGGAAGTGATAGTCACAGAATCATGACCCTCAAAGATTATCTAGCTAGTCTAATGCAAAGCAATCCTCTTAACATCTCCAACAAGTAGTCATCCAGCTTCTGCTTAATAATCTAGCAATAAGAAACTCACTACCTACCCAGAAATCTATTCCACTGTGAGGACAGATCTAGTTTAAAAATCATTCTAACTAATTCACCAAATCTGCCCTCCTTGAACTTCCCCTAAATACTTCTACGGCTGCCAAAAAGAACAAATATAATCCCTCTTTCACTGAATGGTCCTTCAGCTATTGAAAGACTATGGTTGGGGGCAGCTGGGTAGCTCAGTGAATGGAGAGCCAGCCTTAGAGATAGGATGTCCTGAGTTCAAATCTAGCCTCAGACACTTCCTAGCTGTGTGACCCTGGGCAAGTCACTTAACCCCCATTGCCTAGCCTTTACCACTCTTCTGCCTTGGAACCAATACGTTGTAAGTAAGGGTTTTTTTAAAAAAAGACTATGGTAATGCTTTCCCCAAAATCTGTTCTACAAGTTAACTATCCTTGGTTCTTCCAAGTCATCCTTCCAAGTTAGTCCTTACCTGTTGTCTTTTTTTAAAACCTTACCTTCCATCTTAGAATCAATACTAAGTATTGGTTCCAACTCGGAAAAGAAGAGTAAGAGCTAGACCACTGGAGTTAAGTGACTTGCCTGTGACCACATAGCTAGGAAGTATCTGAAATCAAATTTGAACTCAGGACTTCCTGTCTCTAAGGCTTCAATACTCTTCACCAATCTGGCCACCCTGCTTGGAATGGATATCCTCTTCCTTGACCAGACCACAAGGGGAGCAGTTTATCTCTTTCTGGATGCCAGTTTTGGGGAAAATTCCTTCTTCCTATGTCTTCTGCTCAGAATGGGCATCCTCTGCTTGTCCAGATCACAACTGGCACATTATCTGACTTGGATGCCAATTAGGTGGAGGCAGTGGGGGAGGGGAGCAAGAGTAAGAACAGTGAGGGTGGTGAATCAGTACCCAAAGTATCATGATATAAAACTCTCGGTTTAAGAAGCCAGGAATGTTTATCTTGGAGAAAGGTTAAGGTTTCAGGGGTGACAGCAGGTACATAGTTGTTATCTTTAAATATCTCAAGAATTGTGATGGGGAAGAGGAAGCACAGGGAGTCTGAATATCTCCAGAGGGCATCTGGAAGCGACTAGAGCAAAAGTTACAAGGAAGGAGATGTCAATTGAGTACCAATAAGAGCTTTCCGATAGGTGATAGCCTACCATAGAAGGATCTGCCTCTCAGGATAGAGTATTCATCTTGGAAAGTGTTCAGACCAAGGCTGCATGGACAACTCTTAGGGATACAGCAGAAGGTATTCCATCGTAAGAAGGGAGGTGACTGCTATTCCATGAGATTTGGGATTTGAAACATTTTGGTCTGAATTTTCCATCCATCATAAATCCCCCATTTCCATCCTATCCCTCCTTCCTAATCTCCTGGCAATTGCTCCCACTGCTCTTCCTGAGCCCTGGTTCTCTCAATCTCCTTAAAATGTTTTCCTCTTACAATGCCTTTCCTTCTCTCTCCATCCTTATTCCCCTATTCACTCATCCCTGCCATGTGCTAGGATCTGGGCTAGATGCTGAAGGGGATGCAGAAATGAATGACAGGGTGCCCTGCCCTTATGGACTATCTGGACTGGTAGAGGTATAAAAGTCTCCATATGAATAATTAGGATAAGTAGAATGTGATAGAATATCCAAAGCCCATTGTCCTTGATTATCTTATTGGATCCTCACACCTCTGTAAAGGAGGTAAGGATTATTATTCCCATTTTACAGAGGGAGAAACTGAAGCCCAGACTAGGGAAATAATTTTTCCAGAGGCATCCATGCAGTGAGTCAGAGGCAGAGTGGAGACTAGAACCTATTTCTCTGAGTCCTTTCTACATTGCCACTCACACCTTCAGAAATCAAAGTTCTTAGCAATGCATTTTTCTCTCTCAATGATTGGGGCAGAATTACCCTACTCCTTTCCCTTCTCTCTTCCCAGTATCTTCTTCCACATCTCTCTTTTCCCTACCTCCCTATCAGGGTTAGCTTATAGGTAGCAAAATGTCAAAGATATCTAACTCTCTTTTTGGATCAATACCTCCACCACTCCCATCCCAGAGGAAATGATGGGCTCATTCGCACTGAAGAGTGAGAGGCTTTTCTTTCAAGCTAGAAGGGACCTCAGAGATCACCCAGTCCAACTCCTTCATTTTAGAAATAAGAAAACAGAAGCCTAGAGGGGTCATATAAATTGTCCTAGGACTCAAAGATCATAAATATCATTGGTGGGATTTGAACCTAGGTTCTGTAACTCCAGAGGCAGTGATTCACCCCCCCCTTACTGTACCATGTGTGCTTCTTGGTACTAGCTTCAGCCTCAGAGCCCCAGAGTCTTTGGGGTTCAAGTCCTACCTTCTGACACATACTTGCTGAAAGGCCTTGGGGCAAGTCACTTAATTTCTCAGTGCCCTGGACCAACTCTCTAAGTCTACAGAGTACCTGCCTACAAGAATAGGGGGAGTTGCCCCCTAGGGGAGGTCCCTCTACAACCAAAACATAAGTCTGGTTCCTATTCTTTACAGAGCACAATGCTTAGTCCATAGACATGATTCTCTGGCTCTGTGAATTGTCAGGAAGGCAATGTGAGGTGGCCTTTGGGACTGGAGGGACCTTTTCCAGGCGCCCTCATTTCACAGTTTCATAGACAGCCGATGATCCGGCCACTAATTAAGGCCAACCCAACTCCCAGGCTAACGATAGGAATTAACCAGTGCCTGTATAAATGCCAGCGACTCTTCCCTCCCTTGGATGAACTCCCAGTTGATGGCACCTGCTCAGAGGGAAACAAAGCCAGTTCCACCTCAAAACTCACACCACTTCCTCATCCCCCTGTGGGAATGAACAAACCAGACCACCCCCTCCCTTCATCTTACTCACCCCCCTCCTTCCCACCCCACTCTCTTATCTGGTCCTTTAGAAAGACTGAATTTCACACCCCTGGTTGTTGAGGCCAAACACGCCAGGACCCCGGCCAGAGCCCATCAGGAGACCAACCCAGAACCTTCCTTAGAATTAGAATCATGGAACCATAGAGGCATAGAATGTCTAGGCTGGAAGGAGCCTTAGAGACCTTCTAATCCAACCCTTTCATTATACAGAGGAAGAAACAGAGGTCTAGGTCTGGGGAGAGATTCACCCAAGATTACACAATAAGTGAATAACAGAGCCAAGACTAGAATCCTTTGTGTCCTATCTCCTAGGCTAGGTGTGTGCCCATTGTATCACTCTGCCTCTCCAGCTTCCACAATTTAACGACCATCTTTAGCTGCTGGAGTCATGGAAGTAGAGGGAGTCTTAGGATACTCTAGGTCACAAATTCCTCAAGTTTTTTTAGGTTCCTCATTTTTCCACCAGATCGCCAGACCTTCTATGACTAAATGTGAGAGATGGCCAATTGTTAATGATTCTTAACATCCTTTCTAATCCAACAGAATTTATTCCTCTATATAAAACTGATGCTGTCGCTCCCTGTCTTTTCCTACACAGGTACCTCCTGGGTGATGGTTGACTTGATTGTCCTAATCTGGAATGCCCTTTTCATCCCAACCTTTCCTAGGCAAACTTAGTCATCCTTCAGGAATGAACAAGCCCTCTCTCCTTCAAGAAGCCTTCCCTCCCTTTTCTATGGAATTACTTTATTCTCTATAGTCTGATAGTGGGGGTGGGCTACTCCACACCATCCCAACTCTCACTCTCTTTGTGATCTGGGCCTTACTTGATTTCCAAAGGAACATACATGTATATTAATAACAATAATAGTAGTAGTAGTAGGCATTTAGATAGCATTGTACAGCCATTTTGCAAATACAGGATGACTGGGATCATTATCCACCTTTAAAACATTAGAAAACTGGGGCACAGACTAGTTAAAAAACTAGCCTGGGCTTTCATTGCTAGTTTGTGATAGAATTAGGATAGGAACCCTCCTCTCTTGACCCCCCCCCCAGGCTAGTGGTCCCTTTGACTCATTTTATTCTGTGTAGATTCTGTAGCCACCTTCTTCCTAACCCCACCTCTATTATGTGAACCATAGTTACTTCCAGTTAGGTCCATGTTTTTCCCAGTCCCACACCCACCCTCAGAATTACTGTCCCCTCAGAGAAGTAGGTTTGATCTTCTGTCTAGAAGTCTTAATAGATTTACAGAGTGCCTTTCTGGGGAGCCTTGGATATGGACTGAGGCTTTGGCTAATGCACTTTCTTTTTAAACCTTTATCTTCTGTCTTAGAATCAATGGTAAGTATTGGTTCCAAGGCAGAAGAGTGGTAAGGGCTAGGCAATGGGAGTTGTTACTTGCTTAGAATTTAAGTATCTAAGGTCATATTTGAACCCAGGACCTCCCATCTCTAGGCTCTCAATCCACTGAGCCACTTTGATGCTCTAGATATGTTTTTCTCATGAGGAAGTGTCCCAAGGGACCAAAGTCTTAGGTGGTTGATACAGACATCATAAAGGATAAAGGAGTAGGAATGTGCCAGAGTGTACAATCCTGTCTGATCAGCTGAGCACGGAGTGGATAATAGGAGAGTGTGGGACAGTGAGAAGGACCTAGAAATCAGAAGACACGGCTTCTAGATCCAGTTCCACCACAGATTCGCCAGGCACGATGGGCATGCAGGTCAGATAATCTTTCTAAGCCTCACTGTCCTCATTTGTAAAATAGAAGCAACCATCATCTGTACCAGCCATCTCACAGGGCTGGTGGGGGGATCAAATGGGAAGACTGAGCATCATGGGACAAACATTGGGGCTCTAGAGTCAGAGAACCTGGATTCCAACCATGCCTCTGATCATTGAGCCCTGTGGGATTTTGGCAAATCACCCTAAATTTCAGTTTCCTCATCTGTAAAATGGCGGGGTTGGACTAAATAGCCTCTGAGGTCCCTTCCATATCTAGACCTCTGATCTTATGAAATGGAACAATCTATGTAAAACACTATTTAAATGTAAAGGTACTACTGTTATTCAGAGAAATGATCCTGAATTTGGTCTGAGAGTCAGGCAATGTGGATTCCAGTCCCTTATTAACCCCCTTGGCCTTAGATGAGTAAGCCATTTTTATCTCTGAATATATAATCAGAGATAAAAATGGCTTACATATATATGTATATATAAATATAAATATAAAAAAACATATATATATATATACATATATAAAGTTTGGTGTTGTGGAAAGAGTTCTTGATTTGAAATCAAACAATCCAAGGCCAAATCTTAGCTCTACCACTCACCTGCTTCCTGGGTGACAGAAGACGAATCACTCAATTTCCCTATCTATGAAATTGAGGAACTGTGATAGATGATCTCTAAGTCCCAACAAACTCAAAACCTATTATTTGATGAGGCTCCATCACTTTAACAAGAGACAATTGCTCTAGGCAGATAGTGTGTTATGGTGAAAAGACCTTTCCTTCATTTATTTGATCAGTCCACAATTATTTACTACATGCCTACAATGCAACGAGGTCACTGAGATAAAGTAGGAATGAGTGAAAAAATATTTATTAAGGGATTTTTATGTGAGTGCCAAATATCAGGCTAAGTCTAGTGATACAAATAGAAACATCTAGACAGTTCCTGCTTTCAAATAGCTCACTCTCTAATTGAGAGGAAAATACATAGAAGAGAGCTCAGCTGAAAGGCAGATGGAAAATCCAGAAATCTTGAGGGTTCAACACATGGTCAAATGACAGGAGTCTTCAGAGCACATCAGTAATCATATAACAATGCCTAAGTGGGGTTTTATTTTGAGGTTTTGGTTATGTGTGAGTGTGCTTACAACAATGACTAATAAGGAACACTGATGCAAAAGATGACTCCCACAGTTCTTTCTCTGGAGGTGGATAGCGTTCCCCATCATAAATCTTTCAGGATTGTCCCAGATCATTGCATTGCTGGGAGTAGCCAAGTTTTCATAGATAACCATCATCCAATATTGTTGTTATTGTGTACGATATTCTCCCAGTTCTGCTTATTTCTCTCTGCATCAGTTCCGGTTGATCATTCCAGCTTTTTCTGAAATCATCTTGCTTATCATTCATTATAGCATAAAAGTATTCCATCACTGACATAAACCACAGTTTATTCAGCCTTTCCCCAATTGATGGACATCCCCCCAATTTTCCAATTCTTTGTCACCACAAAAAGAGCAGCTATAAATATTTTTGTATAAGTAGGTCCTTTCCCCTTTTCCATTATCTCTTTGGGATACAGACCAAGTAGTACTATTACCATATCAAGGGGTATGCATAGTTTTATAGCCCTTTTGATATTGTTCTAAATTGCCCTCCAGAATGGTTTGATCAGTTCACAACTCCACCAACAATGCATTAGTTTCCCAATTTTGCCACATCCCCTCCAACATTTATCACTTTCCTTTGCTGTCATATTGGCCAATCTGATAGGTATGATAGGTACCACAGCATTGCTTTAATTTGTATTTCTCTAATCAAGAGTTATTTAGAACATTTTTTCCATATGATTATTGATAGCCTTGATTTCTTTATCTGAAAGTTGTTTGTTCTTATCCTTTGACCATTTATCAATTGGGAAATGGCATGTATTAAAATAAATTTGACTTAGTTCTTTATAAATTTGAGAAATTAGACCTTTATCAGAAACATTTGTTATAAAAATATATTCCCAGTTTATTGTTTCCCTTCTAATCCTGGTTAGATCAGTTTTATTGTACAAAAGCTTTTTAATTTAATATAATCAAAATTATTCATTTTTTATCTTATAATACTCTCTATCTCTTGTTTGGTCATAAATTCTTCCCTTCTCCAAAGATCTGCCAGATAAACTATTCTGTTCTCTCCTAATTTAGTTATGGTATCACTCTTTATATCTAAATCATATATTCATTTTGACCCAATTGGGTGTGAGATATTGGTCTATGCCTAGCTTCTGCCATACTGTTTTCCAATTCTCCCAGCAGTTTTTGTTAAAGCTGGAATTTTGGGGCTTGCCCTTCTGACTTAGAGTTGTTACTAGAACAGAAAGTAAGGGTTTAAAAAAAAAAAACTTCATGAGAAGTTTCTACTGGCTGCAATGGACCTTGTGAGATCTTAAAAGACTAGAAGAGTCACCAGCTGTTCAGCAGTCAAGCTTGTAAAGGAACCAGACTTAAGGAACAACCTTCTTGACCCAGCCCAGCAGACTGACCTGCCAGCAGGATGCCATTACTTGCAAGGAAGAGAGTAACACCAGCAATATTCTACATATGGAAACGAACTTGGTAAGGCTCATAATTTGTGGCAACCATTTTAAGTTTGAGCCCACTCTCCCAAGGAACTAAGGTGCCAGGAGACAGTATGCATGACTGGTACTGGGAAGAACACACCAGAATGGGCATTTGAGCTGACAGTATTTGGAAGAATCCTACTCACCCAAAGGCAAATCCTAAGGAAGAAATGTACCTGGCTGAGGGGACCTGACTTGGACTTCTCTCCTTTCCCCACTCCAGGAGTAATGATGGTCTACAATGACAATGAGTGCAAGCGTGAAGTGGAACAAGGAATTCCAAGGCCTTTTTACATAAGTAGGAGGAACCTGAAGCCCAAGAAAGTTAAATTACTTGCCCTATGTCCCACAGCCTTAGAGGCAGGACTTGAATCCAGAATGCTTGTTCTATCCATTGAATGGAAAGGGAATAGAAAGCATGCAATTTCAGGTTTTTTTTTTTTAATATAACACAACTACATATGTGTAGATAGAATTTACTTCCCAAGACTCGTCTACCCAGCATCCCATTTGCATGCAAAAACTATGAGAAAACACACGGGTGTGCAGGGAGATGGAGGATATAGTTCTGTGTGTGACACCACCCTGGCTCAGCCCTTGTCCTCTTCTTCCCCAAGTATGAGCCCCAGAAAGGTTCCTATGTTGAGAGTTTATATTTGAACTTGATCTCCCACAGAGATAGCCCCTGATGCTGGAGAAACCTGTTTGTGGGGATGGCTGCAGAAGTATTTCATTCTCCCAGGGCCCTCCCAATTTATACATGAGAATCTAGACTGCCATTTCTCTATCCCCTTCATTCATATTTTTGCCATCCATTAATCATAAAATCATAGACCCAGGGCTGAAAGGGACCTTAAATCTCATGTAGTCCAATTTCCTCTTTTAGAAAAAATAAATTAAGAAAATGAGATTCAGATTAAATGGCTCATCCAAGTTTACACAAAAAGTATCAGAAATAGGAATTGAACTCAGATTTTTCCCTAGACCCTGTTGCCTCCCTATTCATCCTTAAGGAATGATCTGCCAATCCTAGACCTCCTTCCATCATCACCTCAGTCTCAGCATGTCCAAAAACTAATCTTATTATCTTGCCTCACCCCCCAAGCCTCTCCCTCCTTTTGGCTTAATTGTTCTGTTAGTGGTCTCATCATTTGCCAGATCTTTCCAATGTGAATCTTTGACATTATCTTGATTTTTCCTTCTTCCTCACTTCCTCCTCTACCATCCTCATTTGGTTCTCAAAACACTGGTGATATTTGGTGGGATAGCAGGGTTGTGCATAGGCCATCAATCTATTATCCCTTGTTCTTGCTACTGACTGACCCACCTCCTTTTATGAAAATATATAACATGAGTATAATGATTATTGTCTTTTGTATTAGTACTTTTGGATCACTTATACTATGTATGACTTTTGTATTGTGTATCTAAGTCTACACTGAGCTGCCCACCCAAATACATGTCATAAGTTGAGTAATATATATTTAATAGCCAGTTGGTTTTTTTCCATTGTAGATTGCTACTATAGAGTGAGACTGTGAGTGGTGTTTATTTCTCATAAGAGAGCCTCATTCAGTGGGAGAAATTCTCTGGATTGTATTTCCCAAAAGGCTAGAGTAAATCTAGAACATGATGCCACTACTCAGTTTGGAATAGTGATTAATTGCTCTCAGAATGATGCTTGGGAAAAACCATGACCATAAGAGTCTGAGAGAGGAGGATGGTTTAGGGCAGAAAAGATGTCAACTCCAGGGAGAGATGCAGGGAGAGACATAGGTGTTACAGACCTGGCCAAAGTATTCTGGACAGTTACGAAGGCTTACATGCTAATTTGGTTCCTGAGAAGTCGGTCTTCTCTAAATTAAGAGACCAAGAGAAATACTTTCCAACTGTTGCAGCAAGAGGAACCAGCACTTACTAAACTACTTGGCCAAAATCAGAAGAGAAATGGTAATCCAGAATATTTTTGGATTCTCCAGTATTGTATGTGTGCCTATCTGTCTGCACACGCACACATGCATTAACTATAAATGGGTCCCTTTGCCTATGTATGGAGGAGACTGAGGGAAATTGAGAAGATGGAGATACTAACATTCCATTGAAGACATAGGGAGGTACCAGCCATTTGGTTTAGGTGAACTCCTCTGCATTCTAATTTAAATTAGGTGAATTACCTCTCTATCCTAGTTTATTTAAATTACTTTTACTCTGAATTCATAAGTCAACTGGCATAATCTAGCATACAGACATATTGGTAGGGGCTTGAGACTGTGAATTCTAAAAGCTGATGACCCAAACAGTCCTTTGAATCTGGGTATAGCTATGAGGGATGCTACTACTGTTCTAATATCTTTCAAGTGTCCATGATGCTCACTGAGGAGGCCATGTAGTATTTTGGAAGTCAATGCAATCAGCACCATGTCATGCACAAACAGAAGCAACTGGACAACCTTGTGATCTTTCCTTCATCACTAAGTGTGGAGTCACCACCTGGGCTCTAACAACACAGTGCCTGATGTCCTATATGAAAAGTTGGGAGTGGAACTAAAGAAAACAAAGATAAGAAGAGCCACTGGACCACACCAATCACAGAAAGAGGAGGTCTGGGCAGCAGCCAACACAATTCTGGAGGTATTGAGGGATTCAAGATATTTGAAAAAGAGAATACCAGAAAATTTGGGGTAGAGTAGGAGCAGAATCATGGATATTATTCCTGCTTAAAAAGTGATCAAGGAAATATCTACAAATACCAACCCATATGCCTACTCTCCTCTGCATAAAATGTTTTTTAGTATAGCAAACATGGCAGAAAAGTCATTTCCCATGGTGCTTGGGGCCAAGACAGTATCATTTATTTGGAGAAAGTCCCTCAATTCCATTTCCCAGATGGCTGTACTTTGGCTCCTGAGCAGTTGCATCACCCAGCAAGGTCCCTGATTGGTAGAGGGAGGATCTCCTTGGAGGTAGAGCAGTTGGAGCACAATTAAGAGCCAAGGCAGGGAGAGGCAAGCCTCAACCCAAAATTCCTGGAGAAATAAAACTTGGGGAAAGTACTTAGATACTGATCACCAAGCCTCCCTCCTGAAAATGAGGGCTTACTTGCAGTTTGACTACGATGGGCAGAGAAGGCTCATCTATAGATTGACTGAAACACCTCACAGGTGGTTGGTGACTTTAATTATGAAAGAGTTGGTGTATCTGCATTTAAAAATACACGGAAAGAACATAAGGAAAGACTACTGAAGGTAGATTAGCTTGGAAACTCCTAGGCTGGTCTAAAGTACCAATTCTTCAAGATCTCCCAGTTGGTCAACTGCTGAAGACTCTTGGGGTAGACAGGAGATCACAGGGTCCTGGATTTGGAACTGGAAAGGACCCTTTTGTTGCTGTTCAGTCATTTCAGTCATGATTGATTCTTTGTGACTCCATTTAGAGTTTTCTTGGCAAAGATACTGGAGTATTTTGCCTTTTCCTCCTCCAGCTCACTTTATAGATGAGGAACAAGGGCGAAGTGACCATGTAAGGACCATGTAGTTGGTAAGTATCTGAGGCCAGATTTGAACTCAGGAAGACGAGTCTTCTTGACTCCATCCTGGTCCTCTATCCACTTTGCCAGCTAGCTGCCCTGGAAAGGCCCCTAGAAGTCATCTAGTTCATCCTCTTTGTACAGATGAGAAAATTGTGGCCTTGAGGTTAAATGATTTTCTGAAGGTCACATAGATAGTAATAGACAGGATTTGAATTCAGTTCATAGATCTAGAGCTGGAAAAGACCTCAGAGACTATTTAAATCCAACCCTCTCACTTTATAGATGAGGAAATTGAGGCTTAGAGAGGTTAAAGGACTTGCCCAAGGTGACACAAATGATAAATAAGGGATGCATTTTTAAACTTAGAGTGGGGCATGGAGGCATACACCTATGGTCCCTGCTGCTGGGAAGGATAAGGTTGGTGCATTGCTTGAGTTTGGAAGTTCTAAACTATGGTAGGGCTAAAGTCATACAAAGTTTGTGCCAATCTGATGAACTCACCAGGCTGCATAAAGAGAGGTGAACCAGCCCAGTTAGAAAACTGAAACAATGAAAGATTCCACACCAATTATTATTAGGTTTAGATCCATGAGTGGTCACTGAACTCTGATCTGGGACAGCTAGGAAAACCTAATCTCAAAAAAGAAAAAAAAAGAATTTAGTTTGGGTCAGAGGTTCATGGACCTCAGAAACCATCCAGTCCAACCTCCTCATCTTTGAGATGAAGCATCAGAGGCCCCAGGTTAGATAACTTGCCTAACAGGTAGTAAGCATCAAACCTTTTCCCCAACCCCGCCAGTACTTTTACCTCTGAACTACTTTGTCCTTAAATCAAGATGGTTCTCACTTTCAGTCAAGTCTGACTTTGTGACTCCAATTAGGATTTTCTTGACAAATACTTGGAGTGGTTTGTCATTTCCTTCTCCAGCTCATTTTACAGATGAGGAAACTGAGGCCAGCAGGGTTAAGTAACTTTCCCAGGGTCACACAGCTGGTGCCTGAGGCCAGATTTGAACTCTGGAAGAGAAGCCCTGCATACTCCAGGACCAGTGCTCTATCTACTGCACCACCTAGCCCCATGAGGGAAATTAATTTATAAAAATTAAAAAACAAAGATGTGTCCCTACTTCTGAACAACTTCATAACAATCCAGAGGATACACATAGCCTCTATTCAAGCATGAAGTCAGTGAATCAGTATAAGACATAAATTTACTAATGCATATTTATTATCATCAAGGAACTGAAGATGGTCTGGGATTTTATTCTGAGATGTTTCAAAGACTCACACCCCCACCCCCTTGTCTACTAAGAACAACCACAACAAAAAAGGAGGAGGAGGTCATGGCAGAATAGGAGAAATGATGCCCATGTGATATTCAGATTGAATTTCATTGTTCTTGGCTCTTATCCTGATCTGTTCTTACTGTTTCTATGGGCTGGGCTTCACTGGTCTTCCACTGTTCCATCAGCTACTCCATTTATCAATGGATTGGGAACTGGGAACATGTGAGACCCAGATGGATAAATCCCTGAGTTTCAAGGACAGGTCTTCTATGGTTTCACTCCTCTATTATGAGGCTTTATGGGAAGGGATTTTGTGGTTAACTTCACTGATTTGTGCATTATAAACCACAATCTGATTTTTGAGGCAATGGGAATAATGCCTTTAGGAGCATAGGTTCAGGGCCAGAAGGGACCTTGGAGATCATTAAGCTCACTCTCCTATTATGGAAGAAGAAAGTGAGGCCAAGAAATTTTGTGACTTGACTCAAATAAGTGAGGTAACTAGCTGAGATGGGAATTGAATCCGAGTCCTCTAACACTAAATAAATCCTCATTTGGGATTTTATTAGCAAAGATACCAAAGTGGTTTGTCATTTTCTTCTCTAGTTTATTTTACAGATAAGGAAACTGAAGCAAACAGGGTTAAGTACCTTGTCCAGGGTCACACAGTTAGTGTCCAAGGCCAGATTTGAATTCAGGAAGATGTCTTGTTGATTCCAGGCCCATCTTTCTATCCATTCCATAACTTAGCTGCCATCTTTTTATTTTATTTTATTACACCATGCAGTTCCTGCCTGTTTTTATTTCTTAGTTTATCCCTTGGCTGAGAGAGGGGGAAACTGGATAATGATCATGTAGGAATGTAGGTGAGACATTGCCATGTAATGCACAAAGATCCCTGAATGGCTGATGGACAAATAATCTTAGGGCAGGGCACCCAAGTGAACCACACAGGATTATATGCTATTAGTGGTTAGAAGTTGGGTGCCTCAGGGTGGGGATCACAGTGACTGGAAGCTAAAAATAATAAAAAGTTTAACTCTTAGGACTAAGGGCAAAGTTCTAGCCAAGTCTGGTACCTAGAAGGAAGTAGGATCCTGGGAGAAACTGAGTCAGTTTGACACATCTTTCAGAAGCCTAAAACCCTGACCCCACCTAGTCATTTGCTTGGATGATATTTATGTTCTGTTAAGACTTACCTGGTCCAAGACATGTCTCTCCCAGGACAAGTCACTGCTGTAGACCCATAAAAGAAGTTAATTTCTTTCCAACACAAACTGAAAGGGGAATCTGAAACCAGGCTCTCCAGATCATGCCATCCACGATCACTGCTTAAAAATTCTTGTTCCAAACCAGAAAATTCCAAAACTCTATCTGGGCCACAACCCACAAGGGAAAGCCCATTCCATTACTTATACCTGGACCCTTTATTGCACACCCTTCCCTACCATCTTTAGCAATGGATTTAATTAAATAGCACAATGGAGTACAAAGAATCTTGGATTTAGAGGTCAGAAGATCTAGTTTTTGAGTTCTGGCTCTGATGATGACCTTGGGGCAAGTCACAGGTTACTTAGCTGTAAAATGGGGACAGTATTCATTTACCACCTGCCTCACAAATTGTTGCAAAGTATTTTTATACCCTAAAAGTGCTATGCAAGTGGAAGTTACTTTGATGAACTCATGTGCTCTCTCCAAAGGAGCAGACCATAATCTGACATGACCCTGACCTTCCAGCTGCCTCTAATTTCTCTCTCTCTCTTTCTTCCTTCCTTTCTTTCACCTCTACTGTCTGGCTTAGTATTGATTCTAAGATAGAAGAGCAGCAACATTGAGGAAGTATCTGAGGCCAGATCTGAACCTTGGACAGTTCTGTCTCCAAGTCTGGCACTCTATCCCACTGTATTACTTAGTAGTCTTTGCCTCCAAGTTCTGATGCAGACACCCTACTGCCAACCTGTGGCCATGAGCTACAGCGAGAAGCCCTCATCTCCACAGTCTACTCACTGCCCTCCTCTCTAAATCAGATGGGGAAAAGAAAAAGCCTGTTCTGGAAAGAGGTTGCCCTGAATGGTAGAAGCCAGCTTTCTTCAGTATATACTCCTACTGAAGTCTGTGGCTGGCCATGTCATATGCCACTGAAAGATCGACTCTTGTACTTCCCTAAAGTTTCCAAGTTATTTATTGAAGGCCCACCATATCCTCCATCCCATGTGAGGTGACAATGCAGAAGACAGGAGAGAGCATCTCTGTCCTCAAAGAGTTCACAGCTTAGTTGGGGAGAGAGAGCCCTGGCAATAAGGACCCCTTACAGAATGCAAATTGTGGAGATACAGCTTACTTTCTAGAGTGATTTTAAATGGAATTTCTCTTTCTAACTCTTGCTGCTGATTTTTGTTGGAAATATATAGAAATGCTGATGATTTATGTGGGTTTATTTCATATCCTGCAATTTTGCTGAAGTTGTTGATTATTTCCACTAGCTTTTTAGTTGATTTTTTAGGATTCTCTAAGTAGGCCATCGTATCATTTGAAAAGAGTGATAGTTTAGCCTCCTTGTTCCCTACTTTAATTCCTTCAATTTCTTTTTCTTCTCTAATGGCTACTGCTAGTGTTTGTAGTACAATACTAAATAATAGAGGTGATAATGGGCATCCTTGCTTCACTCCTGATCTTATTGAGAAGGCTTCTAACTTATCCCTACTGCAGATAACACTTGATGAAGGTTTTTAATAAATACTGCTTATTATTTGTAGCAAATGCCCTTTTATTCATATATTTTCTAGTGTGTTCAATAGGAATGGGTATTGTATTTTGTCAAACAGCCTACTTTCAAAGGGAAGTTCACCACGAGCTGAGGACAAGGAAGGCTTCCAAAAAGATAGCCCAGTTTGACGGCAGAAGCAATGAATCCAGAGTTGGATATCTGGATTCAAAGCCTGCCTCTGCTCCATATTACCTGAGTGGCCCTGGGCGCTCAATCAGCGACCATTTCTTAAGTGCCCCCCACGTGCCAGGCACTGCACTAATCACAAAGACAGTAATGAAACACTCCCTGCTCACAAGGAGCTTACATTCTATGTAAGGAAGAGACAGGTTCATAAATTAAATTAAGTACATACAGAATATACACACACACTCATTACAAGGTAATTAGGAGAGGGAGGGCTAGTGCTAGGCAGGGAATAATAGTGAGGGAGTGGAGAAGACACTCAAACTGAGTCTTTATTTTTTTAAACCCTTACTTTGTGTCTTTGTAACAACTCTAAGACAGAAGGGCAAGGGCTAGGCAAGAGGGGCTAAGTGGTTCGCCTGGTGCCACCTGGCTAGGAAGTGTCTAAGGGCACATTTGAACACAGGATCTTCCATCTCCAGGTCCAGCACTATCTGCTGGGCTACCCAGCTGCTCCTTCAAGATGAGTCTTGAAGGAAACAGGGATTTCATGCAAGGATGCAGAGGTAGAGAATGCATGTGTTCTAGGTGGAGAACAATCAGGGCAAAGTGAATTGTTCCCAAAACAGCAGAGGGGGCAGAGTATGGCAATGGGACTGATGTCTAATAAGGCTGGGGCCAAGTCGTGAAAGACTTTTAATGCCAGAGTTTCTATTTGACCCAAGAGACGATGGGGAGCTGCTGCTGCTGTTTTTGTGTAAGGAAACAACACAGTTAGAGCTATAGATTAAGAAAATCATTTCAGCAGATGGATTTGAGAAAGGAAGAAACCTGAGCCACAAAGGAGCTATTTCAGTGTTGTGGGAAGAAGGGATGAGGGTGTGAATTGAGATGCTGGATAGATGAGCAGGTGTGAAGCAAGTCACTTAAACCTGTCTGGGCCTCAGTTTTCTCATCTGTAAAATGGCATGATTGGACTGAGTTCTAAGTCCCCTTCCAATTCTAAATGTCTGTTCCACAGCATTTGGTTAAGACTTGATGGATGGGAGGGATTTCAAAAGGCAAGGCATTTCTAAGCAGAGTTAAAAGCCCAAGCAAAAGGCTGAAGGCAGGAACGGTCCAGGCAAGGTTAGAAGACAATGCTGGCCGAAGCAGAGGATGTGTGATAGGAGAGAGAGAGGGATACAAGAGCTTACAGCCAGATCGTGAAAGGCCATGAATGCCAGGATGAGCGGTTTGGACTCCATCTCAAAGGCAAGAGGGAAACACAGTAAGAGATAGCATGATTAGGACTGTGTGCATAAGGAATGTGACTGAGCAATGGAAGTAGGCAAAGCAGCTAGGAATGGTCCAGACGAGACAAGAGTGGTGGCATCAAGGATGAAAAGGAAAGGATGGATTATGCTGCCGGGCAAGAACAGAAAAAATGACTAGATGCTGGGGAAGAGGAAGAGCTGACCCGAACACGTGTTCTCTGCACAAGGGGCCTGGGCTGAGCCTTCTCTAGTTAGACAGAACTTGGGGGCCAGGTGAGGATTGCGCCAACTATCCATGGACCCCTGGCACCCTCTCCTGGTGAAAGAGAAGCCTGCAGTCTACCATATGGGGGAACTGGAAACCCTTCCCTCCCCAGACCCCCCTCAATCCTTCAGGGTCTGTGCTGTGGGGGACAGGGGGAATGTTCAGCATCAGCAAGTACCTGAGACTGAGTGAACAGCATCCTATATAAAACTCGTCAATTTTTCCACTCTTCTCCATTCCCATTGTGATAGATGGTCCATGCACACCCGGAATGTGGTACCCACACTCCATTACAGTGAAAAGTCACCCTTGCATCCTGCTCCCCACCTCCCACCCCAAACCCTCATCTTTATTAAAAAAAAAACAACTTTTCCCCAAATACAGGCACTAGAGAGGCATCAAGAAAGGTGGCTAAGAAACTATGTGACCTTGAAAATAACTTCTCTGGGCCTCAGTCTTCTCATCTATAAAATAGGGATGATTATAAGCAGATAGTCCAGCAATAGGCTCTGCCTGTCTACCTGGATCATTTACAACAAAAGAGATTTTTGTCCCCTGGACCAGAAAACCCAAAGGTTCCAGTGGAAATTTTTTCCTTCCCCTCTTTTCGGACAACTTTCCAACATACAGTGATGATGATAATAATAATAATGATAATAACAGCATTTATATAGCACTTGTGTGCCAGGCACTCTGCTAAGTGCTTTGCAAATATTATCTCATTTAATCCTTACTACAACTACCTGGGAGGTAGGTGCTATTATTTATCCCTATTTTACAGTCAAGGAAACTGAGGCAGACAGAGGTCAAGTGACTTACCCAAGGTCACAGAGCTAGTATGTGTCTGATGTGTCTGAGACTAGATTTGAACGGAGGTCTTCCTGACTCCAGACGCAGCGCTCTGTCCACCCGCTGTAGACAGTGCCGAGGAACCATCTAATCCCGACTCGCTCTAGCGCTCATCACCCTGAGCCCCATGTGTCCCTACACTGTGGGTGTCCAGGGGTGGAGTATCAGGAGGGTTTAGCTCTTTCCCGGAGGGCACCAGCTTGAAAGTCCTGGCCACCCCACGCCCTCCGGGATAATGCTGATGCTAAGCTCCCTTGGGCTGAGGGAGGGAGGAAGCCTCTCATTCCATCACTCTCAGAGTCTGGGGGAGGAAGAGATGATCTGTATCTGGGAATGGGGACGGTTTCCTGATGGCCCGGGTCGGGCGGGGGGCACCGGCGCCCGCCTCAGTTCTCGGGTTCTGCCGCCCATTCTGCCAGCCACTGCTGGCACCTGGCCCTCTGCTCTGCAGACTCCTTGGCCCTGCCCTTCTGGGTGCCCCCGTCCTGGCCGCCCAGGGGCCCAGGCGATGTCTCCCCCGGGGAGGGATCCGGAGCGGCGGCGGCGGCCGTCTTCAGGGCGTGGATGACGTGCTCCAGAGGCTGGACCTGGTGTCGGGGCTGCCAGTTAGCATCCAGTGTGGGCACGAAGGGGTCTGGGGTGCTCACCTCGATGAGCTCCCCGCACGTGGGGATGCGAAGATAGAAGGCGTGAAGCATCATGCGGAATGGGCGGATGTCCTTCTTGAAGCTGTAGGTGAAGTCGCCCACGATGGGGTGCCCGCTGCTGCTGCAGTGGACTCGCAGCTGATGCGTCCGGCCTTTGGGGGAACACAACATCAGTTAGTCCCCCACCCCGTGGGAGACCCAACCCAGAACCATTCAGAGAAAGCCTCGGCCGCCCTCTGGGACGAAGCTCTGACAGTCCTTGGGTCAGTGGCCTGGGAAGGGACCTTAGAGAGCATCAGGGCAGCCACGGAAGGCCATGGTGGGAGAGGCAGGAATGACGGATAAAAGAGGGGGGCTACAGAATGAGGGTGAAATGCAGGCCAGGTTCCTGCTCTCTGCTTGGTTGATCTCATATGCCCATGGGGACCTACACTGTTTCCACTTTGGAGACCACGACTCGAGGACTAAAATGTAACTGAGTTCTGCCAGGGTCAACGTCCAATTCTGCTTCACGTATCTATTAGTTATGGGTCAGAAAAAAGCAAGCCTGTCTGCTCTCTGGGGGGACTTGAAAGCCTGGAGTTAAGGGACTCCCTAGTTCAAATCCATCTTTAAATGCTATCCACATTGAGAGAAAGAACTGTGGGAGTAGAAACACAAAAGAAAACCTATGATTTATCACTTGTTTATGGAAGTATATGATTTGGGGTTTGGGTTTTGAAAGATTGCTCTATTGCAAAAATGAATAATATGGAAATGGGTATCAAGTGATAATACATGTATGGCCCAGTGGAATTGCTTGTCCACTCTGGATGGGGGAGGAAAAGGGGGAGGGAGAGAACATGAATCATGGAATCATGGGAAAATATTTTTAAATAAATAAATAAAACAAATTCATCATTAACACAACTAGTTTTGTAAGCATGGACGAGTTACACAATCTCTAAGCCTCATACTCTTCATCTGTGAAATGGGTATAATAATGTATGCAACAGAGGGGTAGCTAAGTGGCTCAGAGGATTAAGAGCCAGGTCTAGAGATAAGAGGTCTGGGATCCAAATCTGGCACAGATAATTCCCAGCTATATGATCCTGGGGAAGTCACTTGACCCTCCACTGCCTAGCCTTTACTGCTCTTCTGCCTTAGAACCAATACAAAGTATTGATTCTCAGACTGAAGGTAAGGGTTTAAAAAAAACAATGCAATAACCCACCCTCACAGGTTATTGTGGGGATCAAATGAGATAATGGATGAAAAGCATTTTATAAACCTTAAAAAGTGCTATTCAGAATGTCTCAAAAGTCTTGGTGCAATATTAAGGTACTGATGCTAAGAAACTTTTGGAATTTTTGCATAAATAATAATAATAATAATAATAATAATAATAATAATACAATAAGAGTAAAAAAAAACCCTTGAATTCTAGCCTAGTCAATTTCTGGAAAAAGCACTTACCCGTCCTGGGGACCTCATCTATAATACATCTAATCAAAACTAATAAAATGATAAAGAATGTTAATACTCACATCCTGCCAAAGAGCTCATAGGTTCAGGGAAAGAAAATGAGATTTATATTTTGGACATAACCAATAAGGGAATTTGTTTTGCTTGACGGCTTTGTATTTCTTTATTTTACTCTCCCTCAGCCCCACCCTCACAATGAGGGAAAGAGGTAGAAAAGAAAATAAATTTTTTATATTTTTAAAAATTAAATATTTCAATTTAAAATTTTAAATATAAGACTAAATTTTAAAAATTAATAAAAATGAGGTTAGACTAAATGATCTCTAAGGGACTTTTAAGCTAAGAAGTCACTCAGAATCACTGACTCTCCATTTCCCTATTGGTAAAACATATATATATATATAATTCCTGCTATGGAATGAAAGCTAAATGAGAGCTTTGTGAAAAGCTTTTGTGAAAGTGTTTTAAAAAACCAATCAAGACTTTATATATATTAAACTTTTCTGAATGGGGAGGCTGTTTAATTCACCATCCAGGCTTGTGGTGGCTCACAAAGCCAATTCCTCCAAAAGCAGCTACCTGCCTCACTTGCTTGCCACAAAACATCCAGATCATTCCCTTGTCCCTGAGCTGTGAAGTAGTGGCTCCCTTACCTGTGAGGGGCTGGAGGAGGACTTTGGAGACTGGGTCACCATCATACAAACCACGTTCCAGGACCGTCAGTTCCGTCAAGCACGGTTTGGCATTCTCACATCCTGGAGGGGTGAGAATGGGAGAAGAGAGATTATTGTTGGATGCCCCAAAGTCAGCCCAGCTACCCTTCCCTTGCAACAAATTCCAGCTTTTAAAACTGCCCTCTGCAGGAAAATCTTCCTAGATTTGTGTCCCATGTCCTTCTCTCCCCAGGCCCAGGTAGATCTCCAAATATCCCTTTCCCTTCAGCAGGTAAAATGTCTATCTGTTGTACCCTTCAACCATGGGTTCCGTGAAGGTTCATTCTTGTCTCAGAAGCGCACAGCTCTTTCCCTAGCGATAGAGTATGACTCTGAAATGAAATTCATTCATACAAAATGAAGCCTTTCCTACTCAGATCCAGGCCCTACCCTCTCTAGGAGTTTACATTCCAAGTCTATGCAGCAAAAGAGTCAAGACCACACTGGAGTAGCCACGGGAGAGGGGGCTGAGTCCGCCCAGGCTCCCTACCTTCTGTCCCTTCAATACACATCATATGGGTCAGGCCTTCCGTAGTATTCTTCCCAATGGCATGGTTGATGGTCATTCTGCTCTCTTGGACGTGGCCTCGAACCTTTGGAATATAAAGAAAAAGTGATGCCACCCTGAGAATATTTCAAAGTTCCCAAAATTCTATTTAATGACTCAAGATGCTGAATGAATTTGTCTTTGATCTCTGAGAGAGATCGCTGATAATTTATTGGTTATTGTTAGCTTGGTCAAAAATTGATTTTTCTTAACCCAATCTCTCAGAATTTTTAATTGTCACACTAAACATTTATTATATGACCTTAAGACATCTCTAAACATGAATGTGCCTATCTGTAAAATAGATATAATATACCTAACTTAAACAACTGGTGGGAAGAAACTTTTCAAAACCCTAAAATGCCATGTTTATCATAATTATTATATAATTATAATTATATTGAGTATTATATACCATATAAAGATTAATTTGTATATAATTTATATCATATTAATTATATGCTATATATCATTAATATGTTTTATATTGTATTAATAATATATTAATTATGGAAAAATATATTATATATTATAGAATATATAATTATTATACAATAATTGATTATTATATAATATAGTATATAACTTATCATATATGATATAGTTATATATAATATGCATTATATATAACCATATTGTATAACTTATTATATAACTATTATATGATTCCTTATATTATATAGAACTATAATAATTCATTACATTATATATAACTATATTATATAATAGTTCATGATCATATTGTATAACAATATTATATAAGACATTATATAATTTATATATATATATATATATATGTTCATATACATACACACACAGATATCTATATATAAAGTAATGATGGGCCCAGATTAAGCATCACCTCCTCTAAGAGGTGACCTTCCCTGACCATTCTAGCCCATAGCAGTCTCTTTAAACTCATAACAATTAATGAATGCCACCCGATTCAACACCAGATCACAAACTATCTCTTTGTAGTATGCTCTATTTCAAATCAGATACTACTTACAAAGTGTTTAGCACTGTACCTGGCATATACTGGGGGCTTTTCCCTCCCCCCCTTCTTCTAAATTGTAGCATCCTCTATTTCACTGGTACTTTTGCCTTGTTCCACGGTGCCTGGTTAGTCTGTGCCACACAGTAGGTAGAGTAGGCTCAGTGAATGAATAAATGCCCCCCCAAACAACCAAATGAGAAATGTGTTCCTCCCTGGGTAATCCTGAACTCCTGTCTCTCTGGGCAAGGGAGAGAGAACAAGAACAAAGAACATTGGGCCCTTTCCTAAAGCAGCTCAGGGAAGGGGCATTTGCACATATGATCTGATTTGAAATAGAGCATACTACAAGGGATAGTGGGTGATCAGCTGTTGAACTGGGTGGTACTAATTAATTGCCTTAGATAGTATGGACCAGAGGTCAGGGAAGGCTCCTTGGAGGAGGTGAGGCTTAGGCTGGGCCCGTAATGATGATCATGATGGTGATTTACCTGCATGACTACAAATAAATATAAGTAATCAATGATGAGTACCTAAAAGAGGGGCCATGCTTCATAAACTCAGATGAGGGAGAAAATGTCACTTCTGGCTATGAGGAAATCTGAGAAAATTTCACAGAGAAAGCAACATTTCTGCAGGGTCCTAAAGGATAGGTGGGCGGTCAACCAATGAGGGAATGGAGAGAGAGGCATTCCAGATGTGGAGCATCAGAGGCAGAGAAGGAGAGGCCAACCAATCATTCATTTTGGGGGAACAGTTAGGTGGCTCAGTGGATTGAGAGCCAGGCCTAGAGATGGGAGGTTTGGTCTCAGACACTTCCCAGCTGTGTGACCCTGGGCAAGTCACTTAATCCCCATTGCCTAGCCCTCACTGCTCTTCTGCCTTGGAGCCAATACTCAGTATTGATTATAAAAGGGAAGGGAAGGGTTTTTATCATTCATTTTGGCTGGAATGTAGAATCCAAGAAAGGGATAATGTTAAGAAAGAAAGGAGGGCACTAGTTTGTGGGGGGCTTTGAATGCCAGGCTAAGTAATTATGGACCAGAAGCCACATGAAGTGATAGATGAAAAGGGGACCATGTGAAGGCATGGGGAGCCACTTGAAGGCTTTTTTTTTTCTTCTTAAATTCTTACCTTCCATCTTAGATCAATACTGGGTATTGCTTCTAACAGAGAAGAGTGAAAAGGGCTAGGCAATGGGGGTCAAGTGACTTGCCCAGGGACACACAGCTAGGAAGTATCTAAATCCACATTTGAACCCAGAATTTCCCATCTCAAGGCCTAGCTCTCAATCCACTGAGCCACCTAACTGTCCTCCATTTGAAGGCTTTTGAGCAGAGGAGTAAGGTTACTGGTTTTGGGATTTCCTCCTAAACATTCTGAATTTTCTTTCAAAGCCCTGTGAACCTGAGAGTTGGCTAAAGCTTTTTTTTTTTTTTAAAGGGCATTCCTACTAGTGAATGGCTATCCAGGGCCTGTAAGCTAAGCCAAAGCCACCTCCTATGCCCCCTCTCCCTGACAGACCCTCCCCAACCTCACAAGATGTAACCCTCCCCCCTCCCACAGACCCCAGCTAGGGCTTGGGGGACCTACCAGGGCAAGGTAGGCTTTGGTGACCTGACGCTCCTTGAAGCACTTGTAGGCCCTGCCAGCTGCTGCCTTGTTCAAAGCCACACAGAGAGCACCGCTGGTGGAGAAATCCAGCTGGTGACAGAACCTGGGGTAGACACAAGACACATAGACATCGCCTTCCTCTATGTGGCAGAAAGCTGAGCTAGGAAGGGGCATGGTCCATGGACACCAGGGGGCAGTGTGGTACAACAGAATCGACAGGCTGGGAGGCAGGAAACCCAGGTCCTCAGCTGCCAATTCTTTCCTTTCCTCTTTTCTCTTCCTTTTCTTTCTTTCTTTTTCTTTTTTTTGTTGTTGTTATTGAAAGATTTGGAACCAGAGAAAAGACCTCCAACCACCTAAAGGCCAAACCCCATATTTTAGCAGTAAAGAAACTGAAGCCTTGCCCAAAGTCATGCAAGTTTTAGGCTGTGGAGCTAAATAAACTCAACTCCTGTGATTCCCAATCCAGCACTCTCTCCATTGCATCAGGGTCCTGTGAGCCTAATTTCCTCATCTGCAAATACTTGGGCTACCTTTTCCATAGGGTAGTTATTGGAGAGACTTAGCTGAGATGACATGTGCAAAAGAGATTTGCAAACTATAAAATGATGCATTAAAGTGTGACTTGTTATGGTTTTTACTAGGAGAGAAAACTATAAATTGGTAAGTTTGAAGGAATTTTGTAGAGGAACTCCCTCTTCATAGATGGAAACTAAGGCCCAGGAAAAAAGGTTAAGTGACTTGTCCAGGGCCACAAAGCAAATTAGTTTTGATAATTTTCTCCCAGTTTCCTGCTTCCTGATGCAAGGGCCCTGCCTTTATCAACACCTCCATTCCTGATCCTCAGGAAATCCCAGGCCCCACACCTGAAGCCGTAGTAGGTGTCAGGATCAGCCAGCTCTGGGAAGTGGTGTTTCAGCTGACTCTGCAGGGTCAGGGTCTCATACCACATCTTGCTATCAATGCGGAGGTCCCAATGTTTGTTGACCACGATGAAGTCTGAGCTCTGGTAGAGAATGGAGAGGTTCTCTATGTGTCCTGGCTCCATGGTGGGCTTGAAGCCTATCAAACAATAAGATTAGGACCTGGGGACAGCTAAGTGGCACAGAAGTTAGAGTACCAGAACTGTAGTTGGGAGGACCTGAGTTCAAATCTGTCTACAGATACTTCCAAGCTATATGATCCTGGACAAGTCACTTAACTCTGTTTGCTTAGCCTTTGCCCTTCTGTCTTAGAGTTGTTACTAAGACAGGAAGAAGGAAGAAAGGAAGGGAGGGGGGAAGAGAGAGGGAAAGAAAAAGGGAGGAAAGAAGAGAGGGATGGAGGAAGGGAAGGAGGAAAGGAGAAAGAAAGGAAGGAAGGGAGGGAAAAAGAGAGGGAGGAAGGAAGGGAGAAAGAGAGAAGAAAAGAAACAAAGAAACAAAGAAAGAAAAAACAAAGAAAGAGAAAGAGAGAAACTGCATGAGGCACCAGTCCCTTTCGGCTCAAAAGGATTTTTTACGTTACAGGTTTCCCCATAGGATTCATTAAGATGGCCTGCTTACCCAGGGACACTGAAAATAGAACTTCTTTTTAGATAAATTCACCTCACACCCACTTTCTGGGAAGCACATCTGTCTTATAAAACAAATACATCTGACTTCCCTGGTATGAAATCTCCTCTACCAACAAGGATCACAACCTTTCTATAAACTAGCAGTAGCTGGATGACTTGTCCATGATCACACAGCTACAAGGTATCGGAGGCAGGATTTGAACACATTGATTCTACATTCATTTTCTATCCACTGTGACAAATGTCTTCTCTGCTAAAACAAGGGAATATGTCTTTCTGTGTTCAAATCTGGCCTCAGACACTTACTAGCTATCTGACTCTGGGCAAATCACTTAACCCTGTTTGCCTTATAAAAATAAAAAACCAAAAAAAGTGATGATGATGATAACAGTTCACTTTTCCATAGTGATGTACAGTCTACAAGGTGCTTTTCCCATATCAACTGTATAAGACAAGTATGACCACCTCCATTGTACACAGAAGGAAAACAGGTTTGGGGAAGATTTATAATTTGCACAAGATCAGATGGCTAATAAGAGGAAGAAAAAGAATTTGAACCCAGGCCTTCTGAAAACAAGTCAAAGACTCTTTCTATGGCAATATCTAGACTACATTACAAAGCCAAATTGAAATGACTTGGGAATTATCTGCGGCCCTGGCACAGGGAATTGAGTGGCCTTCATAGGCCCATTTACATTAAGTGCTTTTCTTTCATTCCTGTGAATAATCTCAGCCTCAGAACAGCTCAGTCACATACCGTATGTATGCCAGTTTGTAGATGGAGAAATTGAGGCCCAGAAAGGTCAAAGAATTTATTCCAAATCAGCCGGAGAGTCAGCAGCAGAGATGACGACAGAGTCCAAGTGCTGGTCTTGGCGTTCCATGGGGTGTTCAGTAAATCATGCTCTCTCCATGGCTCCTCTCACTGTGGGATGCTGGAAGGAATGAGGAGGCTGGAAGAGATTCCAGGCAGTGCATCTGACTGTGGAAACAGAGGAAGACAGTGCTTGCATCAGAACTCTCTCAGGAAGAAACTATATGATAGCTGGAAGCTACTCTGTTGTATAATAGATCACTGGATGTTGAGCTAATGAGGAATCATAGTACCACTGCTTTCCAGAGAGGGCAGAGCCATCAACTGCTCTATGGCACCACTCACCATCACCGTGACTCCTCCATCAATCGTCGAACTTCTGTGAAGCCTTTCTAGTGTACCAAGCACTGGGCTCAGCTCTAGGGATATAAAAAAAAAAAAAGCAAAGATATCCTACTTGTGTGACCCTGGGCAAATCACTCAACCTCAATTGCCCAGCCCTTTCAGCTCCTTTGTTTCAGAATTGGTACTAAGGCAGAAGGTAAGAGTTTTAAAAAAGGCAAAGACAGTCCCTGCCATTAGGGAGCTTATATTCTAATGCAAGAAACAACAAATAGCAATTAGAAAATGAAGATAAATACAGAATAGATGGAATATAACCTTTAAGGGGACAACACTAGTATTGGTGAGTTAGAGGGAATAGCCAGGAAAGGCTACCTGAAGAAGATGGCACTTAGCTATCTTTTTTTTTTTTTAAACCCTTACTGTCTGCCTTAGTTTCCATTCTAAGACAGAAGAATAGCAAGGGTTGGGTTACACAGCGAGGAAGTGTCTGAGGCCATATTTGATTCCAGGATGTCCCATCTCCAGGCTTGGCTCTCTATCCATTGAGACACCCAGCTGCCCCTACTTAGATGAGTCTTAAAGGATGCTAGAAATTCTAAAAGTCAAAGAATGAGAGGAGAGAGCATTGGGGAATAGCCATTTTAAAGGCAGAGAGATGGGAAGTAGAATGTATAGATATGGAAGAAAGGCACTCAAAAAGCAAATAGCCAGAATGTCTGGATCTCAGAGTATTCAGAAGAGTGTAAAATGTAAGATGATTGGAAAGGTTGAAAGGAGCCAAGTTGGATTTTATATAGATTTCAAAACTCCTTTTCTGGGACATCCTTTCCCTAAATGAGCTGCCCCCCTTATTAGAATACAAGTTCCTCAAGGGCAGCAAAATAACCAAGTGGATAGAGAGCCAGGCATAGAGATGGGAGGTTCTGGGTTCAAATCTGGCCTCAGTCATTTCCTAGCTGTGAGACCCAGCCTTTACCATTTTTCTACTTTAGAACCAATACTTGATTCTAAGACAGAGGGTATGGGTTAAACAAATAAAAGAGCCTCAGGGAGGGAGCCTGGCCTGAAAGTCAGATCTGTGTTTTAACTCCCAAATCAGTCATTATATTTCTGGGTGACTTTGGGTAAATCACATAACCTTGGGTAAAATAAAAGGCTTAGATTTAGAACTGGAAATGATCTCAGTGATCACCTAGTCCAATCCCCTTCATTTTAAAAATAAAGAAACTGAGGCACACAGCTAGTAAGTCAGAGCTAAGATTCAAACTCAGGTCTCAAGTCCCCATAAGTTGTCACCACAAATCATTAAGATAAAAAAATTTATGTAGCTACAACCCTACCTATTTCTCCTCACCTCCCCACCTCCATCATCCATTTTCTCCCCTCAAACTCTTCCCAGAAATTAAAGAAAAAGACACTTGAGGAATGAGAAACAAAGAGTAAAAATGCAAGAACATTAGCTGGGTTTGTGGGCTGCCTGGAGGAAAAGATAAATGGCTCCCCATAATCTTCTTAATGGAATAAATGAAGACCGTAATTGAGGTTGAGGGGAAATGAGTACCCTAATGGAAGCTGGAAAGAGTTAGAGTTCCTGGGCCAAACCTCTTGGGGCTTTCAGAAACCTGGCCAAGTGCCTGAGCAATCCAATTCAAATCAAGTTTGTGGAATGAGACACTTAACTGAGAAAGAGACCAGTGCTGTGCTAGGAGATGGGAGGGACAGAAAGTTATGTTCTCTGGAGCAACTAGGCAGTCAGTGGACAGAGCACAGGGCTGAAGTGGAGAGACCTGGATTGAAATGTGGCCTCAGATACTTCCTAGCTGTGTGATACTGAGCAAGTCACTTAACCCCAATTACCTAGCACTTACCAATCTCCTGCCTTGGAACAGAGACATAGTATTAATTCTAAAACAGAAGGTAAGGATTTTTTTGTGAGTGATTTATTAAAATGTTTAGGATTCTTTAAAAATTTATTTTTATTGTCAAGCAAAATACACTTCTATATTGCTCACTGTTGTAAGAACATACTTATACATAACCCAAATCCCCAAGTAAAACCATAAATATATTGATGTGAAAGACGACTCCCACAGTCCTTTCTCTGGAGGTGGACAGCATTCCCTGTCATAAGTCTTTCAAGATTGTCCCAAATCAAGAAGATAAATTTTTAAAAAAAGAAACACAAGAAAACAAGTCACCCAAAATTATAAAAAAAAAAAAGAAAAGTGCTAGTTCACATTTTTTTTAAACCTTACTTTCCACCTTAGAATCAATACTATGTAAGAGAGGTAAGGGCTAGGCAGTGGGGGTTAAGTGACTTGTCCAGGGTCATATAGGTAAGAAGTATCTGAGGCCACATTTAAACCCAGGAATTCCCATCTCTAGGCCTGGCTCTCTATCCACTAAGTTATTTAGCTGCCCCCTACTAATACAATTTTTAAAACTATAAAACTGAAAATGCTCAAACAAGAAAGTCATAAAATCCATATAAATGGAGAGCTTAGAGGGAGTAAAAAAAATCTTGAGAGAGCTCAAACTAGAGTTAAAAGCTGCTTTTAAAAATGGAAGGGGTGGGCAGCTGGGTAGCTCAGTGGATTGAGAGCCAGGACTAGAGATGGGAAGTCCTGGGTTCAACTCAGATACTTCCTAGCTGTGTAACCCTGGGCAAGTCACTTAACCCCATTGCCTAGCCCTTACCACTGGTGGCAAGTAAGAGTTAAAAACTAACTAAATAAATAAAAATGGAAGGGAACAGATTGAATTGCTTGTCAACTCTGGGAGGTGAGAGGGAAAAAAGAAGGGAGACAACAAGAACCATATAACTTTGAAAAACTTATTTGGAAATTTATTAAAATAAAATGAAAGAAAATTATAAGAAAAACAAAAATGGAAGGAATGAGAAGAAAATTGCTAAAGAGAACAATGGAAATAATGAATCGTTAACAATAGCCAATCTACAGTGGGAAATATATATAGATAATGGAAATTAACTGGAGGTAGAGTCAGAAAAAACACTGACTTGTCCAGAGAAATTTGGAACATGTAAAATACAAATGCAGTACTCTCAGGTATGCTTGAAATTATAGAAAAACAGAAAAATCTGAATGAGATATTCTGGGGAAATAGTAAAACAAAACTCAGAATTAGACTCCCAGAGCACCAGCATTCAAACAGATTCCACAAGACCCGTTAAGGAATATGACAAGATTCAAACGCCAGGGGAGGGACAGCAGGATTAGGAAAACCTGAATTCTTTTTCCTAGGAAGTTACCAGGCTAAAAACAAGTTTTAAAGTTCTCGGCCTCATTAATACCTTGTTAAGAGAATTTAAGACATAAATTCACAGAATTTCTTAAGGGAAGAACAGATCTCCCCACTATATAAATTAGGGAATAGTTTTAAAGAGTGGAAGAAATTCACCCAAGGTCACCCAGCTAGTTAATCTTGGATTTGGGACACTGAGAGGAGGCTGTATTTCGAACATATTCCCCCATGCCCAGGGGGTTTAGCAGAACTATAACCTACTTCGACCCTCATCCCCAACAAGGATCATACGAAATCATCCGGGTTCTGTTTGCACCCCCAAGGGTGACGACCTAAATGGCCAGGGGGGCAGCCCTTGGAAGACAAAGTCAATCTGGTGGCCGGAGCAAAGGGCGGCCTCTAGCAGCACGGCCCAAGCAGCCAAGGTCCAACTTCCCCTCCCAAATAAAAATGCATTGGAAATACAGCCCCTTTCCTCTCCCATCCCCGCAGCTAAACTGTCAAGCAACCCCAAGTGGAGGCGGGGACTTGGGGCGGGGGGGGGGGGGGGTGGCGTCCTCCGGCAGCACCACGGGCTTCCTTCCTCCCACACCGTCAAGCCCACACTTCCCAGGCTTCACGCAAGCGTCCCAAAGTCGCACAGGAGCAGGCAGGTTGTCCCAGAGGAATGTAAGGATCCCACCCGCTGGAATCTACCTGAAGACGAAACCTTTCCCTCACTGAACGAGGTCTACTAGATTCCTTAACCTTTTCTCAGCCCAGGGGGCTGGCACCACTTACCGCCAGCGCCACAGTAGCTTGCAACACAGTATCCTCCTCCAGTAGTAGTCCAAGCTTTTCCGCCCCGCCTCCATGTCTAGATGGAGAGCCGTGCTGGCCAATGAGGGAGCAGGTACCGCCCCCAGCCGAGCCCGGGACTGTGGTTGGCTAAAGTCGGATGGAACGTTCCCGGAATTCTCCTAGGACAGTGGTGCGCGCGCAACTTGGCGCTGGTGAAGCGCGGGTTTTTCGGAGGTACTGCTCCGTGTCTGGGCTGCTCCAGGTGTCGGGGCTGGAGACCCGCGCCCCTGCGGGGCTCCCGTGGCCCCCGTAGCTTCTGTTTGGAGCCGTGATGGAAGACTACGAGCAGGAGCTCTACGGAGTCGAAGATGATGAGTTCGAAGACAAGTTTTCATCGGAGCTGGAAGTCCTGGCGGAGCTGGAAGGTAGGCGAGCGTGCGCTCCTCTCGGGGCTGCGGCCGGGGTGAGCTGGCCAGGGGACACCCTCTTCTACCCCGAGAACCTACAGTAGGAAATGCGAACCTTGGTGACGCGCTAGGTGAGCACAGGCTTTTAAGGAGGCGACGGTTCTTGGCGCTACGGCACTGGACTGTAGCCGCTTTCTTGGCACCAGATCCTTGCCCTGAGGAGCAGTGAGCATCCCTTGCATATGTAGCTGTTAGCCCACTGGGCTTGGAATCGGAAAGGCCTGAGTTCTAATTTTCCCCTATATGCTTCCTAGCCATGTGTCCCTGGGCTTGACTTCTGTCAGGCTCAATTTCTATATGTAAAATAGAGATAATAAGAGCATCTTCTTCAAAAGCTTGTAGTGAAGGGGACAGCCAACCAGCAGTGGGAGCTTGGGAAATTTGGGTTCAGATGCATACTCTGACACTTCCTAGGTGTATGACCCGGGGCAAGTCACTTAACCCCCATTGTCTAGCCTTTATTTATCATTCTTCAGTATTGACTCTTTAAGATGGGAGGTTTTAAATAGATTTAAGATAAAATAAAAATTAAAAAGGTTGCTGTGATGGGAGCTGCCAGGTAGCTCAGTGGATAGAGCACCAGGCTTGGAGTTTGGGAGATTTGGGTTCAAATGTGGCCTCAGACACTTCCTAGATGTGTGACTGAACAAGTCATTTAACCTCCATTTGCCTAGCCCTTGCCCTTATGTCTGGGAGTTGTTACAAAGACAAAAAGTAAAGGTTAAAAAGTGGTGAGCCTCCTTACAAACTATAAATCTAGTATTATTAGCTACTTTATTATTATTAGACCTACTATTGAGGCAGTGTGGCATAGTAGAGTATTGGCCCTAGAGTCAAGAAGCTTCAGATCCTAATGATGTGACCCAGGACAAATGGACAAATTACCTCTCTGAGTCTCAACTTCTTCCTCTGTAAAATGGGGATGTAAAATGGTGCACTATTGCAACGTGAATTGTTATTATTTCCTGTAGGGACCCTGGACCCAGCAGTTTGTCCAACTGTCTGTAAGATATATAGAAAGCACAGATACCAAGGAGAAGGACTTAATCTTTAAACTTCTAGATTCCTCTCACCTTCTGAGGTCCTTTCCCACTTTTTTTTATCCTGAATGCAAGACAATATAAGTAAATGGCCTAGAAGTTTGGCCCTAGGTTTGGGTTTGTTGTGGGAGAAACATACCCAAGTTTGTAGCAGGGTCTCTTCCCAGGAATGGGAGACTCAAACTCAGTTCAATCCATAAGTAAAAAAAGAATTTTATTTAATGAAGAAGTGGTTTAAGGTGGTATACTAGTCCATTAGCTAGTGGAATAGGCTGGGGGCTAATCAAGTAGCCTTAAGGCTGATGGATAAGCCCAGGAGCTAGTAGAGTATTCTCTCTGTAGCTGATGGAATAGCAGGTCTCCAGGTGTGGAGCAGCAACTCCAAGTGTGGAACAGTAGCTCTAGCTGTAGAGTGGCAGCTTCCTCTGTAGAGTAGCAGCTTCTGCACTCTGTGGATCAGGGTTGGCATATTTTTTAGGGTCTGGGGGCTAGTCATTTCCTACTCACCTCTTCGAAAACCCTGGAAAATGGTCAAATTTAGGTGGAGATGTGTTTTTGGGGTTGATACATATGTCATGGAGAATAAGGACCATATTCAGGTTTGAGGGATTCTTCTGGAATGGGGAGAGTCCTCAGTGCACAGGACCCATTTTCTTCATCTGAAAAATAATTGATGATAATTTTTGCACTATATCTTACAGAGTTTATGGTATACTTTATAGAATCTTAGGGGCCATTGAGACCAGTCTTATCATTTTACAAATGAGGTAACTCAGACATAAAGATGAAGTGACTTGCCTAGGGTCACAAAGAAACACTGTAAACTAAATAATAAAAACACTTTAGAAACAGAAGCTGTTATTATTGCTGTAAATGTTACAGTGGTTAATATAAACTGCCACCATAGAATTACAGATTTATTCTGTCTAGTCCCATCTCCTCTTACTGAAGGGAGAAGAGCTTGTAAAGCTAATGGCTTTACTACTATTACCACTACTACTAATAATAATAATGCTAATTAACGTTTACATAGCACTAAACCATATGCCAGGCACTGTGCTGAGCACTTTACAAATATTATCTCTTTTGATCCTCAGAATTTGAAAGGAATATCTTTTTTTTCCTTGAAAGCTTTTAATAAATGTTTACTGTCACAATAATCCTGTGAGGTAGGTGCTATTATGATCCCCATTTTGTAGTTGAGAAAACTGAGACAGACAAATTTAATAACTTGCCCAAGGTTACATAGCTAGTAAATGTCTGAAGACTCATTTGAACTTGGGTCTTCTTCATTCTAACAGCTGATTTACCTAGCTATTTTGGGTTTGTTTTTTTCTTCTTTAAGAAAAAAAACCAAACTTTACCTTCTGGCTTTGGACAATACTAAGTTTCAGTTCCTAGGCAGAAGAACAGTAAGGGGTTGGCAATGGGGGTTAAGTGACTTGACCAGAGGCCACATTTGAACCCAGGTTCTGTTGTCTCCAGACCTGACTCTCTATCCACTGAGCTACTTAGCTGCCCTCATCTACTTTTACTGATAAGAAAAATGAGGCTCATATGGGTTAAATGATCACAGAAGTAGTGAAAGAAAGAGGCAAGGTTTGACTTCAAAGCTACTGTATGATGACTACTGCTATGGGTTTTATGTGCCTGGAAATGCCTCCTTCACGTCTAGCCTGTGACAATATGGGTTTTTCTTCCAGGAGATCCCTCTCTTCCAGCATCCAGAGCTCCACAACCCCAGAAGAAGAAGCCAACATTTGAAGAAGCCATCACTTCTGGGGATGTTGTTCCCTTCTCCACTAGCATCTATCAGCGCCCACAGAATGGTGTCTCCCCTCACAAAAGCCCCATGGAAACTGGGGGCCGAAGCTCCAAGAAACGGGGCTTCGTTGTTGACCTCAAGAGAGAAGAGGAATACAAAGACTCCGAGTTTTTAATTTCTGAGGAACTTCCACTCAGTAAGTTAGCCAAATCACCCTGCTAAGAGAGAAGGGATCAGAGCCTGTTAAAGCATGGTGGCAAGATCACCACACTTAAGGACATAGCAGAGACCTTGAAGCCTATAAGAACCAATAACAGACCATCTACAGCCTGGGCAGATGGAGGTCTGAATCCAAAAATGTCAGAAAATAATTGTAAAAAATGTTTCTACATGTAATTAAAAGAAAATAAAAGTTAAAAAATCTATAAGAAATCATAGAAGAGAGGCAGCTAGGTGACTCAAGTGAATAGAGAGTCAAACTTGGAGATGGGAGGTCCTGGGTTCATATCTAGTCTCAGTCACTTCCAAGCTGTGTGACCCTGGGCAAGTTATTTAACCCCCATTGCCCAGCCTTTACTGATCTTCTGCCTCGAACTGATACCATAGGCCTGGCTTCTCAATCCATTGAGCCACTTAGCTGCCCCAAGGTAGGAATTTGTTTTTGTTTTTGCATTATCTTCTGTCTTAGAATCAATACTATTTATTGGTTCCAAGGCAGAAGAGCAGTAAAGGGCTAGGCAATGGGGGATAAATGACTTGCCCAGGGTCACACAGCTAGGAAGTATCTGAGGCCACATTTGAACCTAGTACCTCCCATCTCTAGGCCTGGTTCTCAATCCACTGAACCACCCAGCTGTCCCTGGAGGTTTTTTAAAAAGGAAGAAAAAATTATCTATGTTTTATTGTATTTTTATTTATTTTATTAAATGTCTCCCAGTTGCATTCTTTTAAAACCTTTACCTTCCATCTTAGAATCAATGCTGTGTATTGCTTCCAGGGCAGGAGAACAGTAAGACCCTAGACAATGGAGGTTAATTGACTTACCCAGGGTCCCCTAGCTGGGAAGTATCTGAGGCCACATTTGAATGCAGAACCTCCCAGTCTCTAGAACTGGCTTTTAATTCACTGAGCCACTTAGCTGCCCCCAAGGTAAGGGTTTTTTCAAAAAGAAAGAAAATAAAAGAAAAACATATGTTATTATTACCTATATTCTGTTGTAATTTTATTTTGTTAATTATTTCCCAATTACATTTTAACCTAGTTCTAGATGTGCTCAGGAGGATTAAACTTTAGAAACTTGGTTTTAGCTTTGGAAATAATTTCCATAAAGCTTTAAGGCCCTTCCCAGGTGACAGAGTTGAGGTAGCTAATTTTAGGGGAGCTGAGGATGTTTGGGGGTTTAATCCCTGAGCTTTAGAGGACCACATTTCCAATGAATGTGCTTAGGAAATGCTAAAATGCACCAAGGCATCACAGGAAAAGGGGAACTAGGGGGCAACCCTAGAGAAATGAAGGGACCTGGGCCCCTTACACATCTCTTCTGCCTGGTGTCCCAACAGCTCCTAAGCTCAAGAAGCGGAAATTGGAGGCAGTCAAGAAGCTAACTTACGGACTAGAGGAAGAACCCATCTCTCCTACCTCCCCTCCCAGGGATATCACCCCACCACTCTCTCCTGAGGATCTCCAAGGGGCCTGGAACAACAGGTAGGTGTGAATACAGCAAGGAAGCCTGGGCGGAATCAGAACACGGTTTCTAAGCAGGAATCAAGACACAGTTACTAAACAGGAATCAAGATACACAGTTACTAAGTGCCTCATATGGGTCATCTCAGTCCTGGCCTAGCTTTTTCCAAGATATAACATTGGGAAATTGGTATGGTAAAAATTTATTAGCAGAAACACCAATAAGGGAAAAAAGGTCAACATAATTATAAATATCAATTAAAAGTCTCAAAGCTAATAATAAATAGGTTTATTGAGAGGTGGCCAGTCTCACAATAAAGCTGGACTCTGGCTAATGCCAAGAACAAAGACCCTGAGCCTCAGAAGATAGCCTTTTTTTATACATAAAATCTGATGACATAGTCATAAAAGGTAGAATGAATACAAAACTTTTTTACATGGACAGATCATGCAATTGCTAAATAAGCTGGAAAGTGCAAAAAATAATTACTGTGGGTGGTAACTTTATATTTATTATTATTTCTGACCTTTCCAAAACCTTTTAAGTAAAGTGTTAGGAGCTACTGCTTTTTTCTGCTGACTACTAGGAGTCAGCAGTGAGATAGATGACATCTATGGATGGCATTTGTACCTGAGATGACATTTGCATCTGAAAGTGGCCTTCTACCTCCTGTCTTACAATTTCGCAACAGGGTGTGATGGGCTTGGTTGACACTTTTGGGTTACAGGATGAAGGTCGAAATGCTTGTCAGCAAGATTTGATACCATCCTTAAACTGTATTTTCCTTACATAGTGTTTATAATTCATATGAAGCAAATTATATTATTTGTGTTATAATCCCAAATGCTAATACTACTATAATCATAAAAGGGGGTAGGGAATTTCACACTCACATTGATGATCACTTTGGGCTTAGGCAGTGAGAGACATCATTACCTCATGACCCTCATCAATATTTGTGTTTGTTCTCTGTGGATGCTAAAGAGACTTAGATGAGCTAATGGAACGAGAGTCCCTGGACATCAGTGATGTGGGTCTCCTGCAGAGGACACCGCCTGCTGCCAAGGACAAGAAGCTAGTTCTGAAACGACCCCCAGTCCTGGAGGAGTATGTCAATGTGACGTCCACGGATGGCACCAGGGTCTTCATGGTGTTAAAAGATGACCCATTGGGAGTAGGAGTGGAGGTAGGACTGAGTGGAAGAATGGCTAAACCTTTTGGGTTCTGGGTAGACCCCACATGATATAAGCCCTGCCTTCAAGCATCTAGGGGAGAAAAAATAATTAATGGTGATGCAAAGGGGAATGGGATAAGTGCAAAAACATAATCTAAACAGTGAACAAAATGCTGAAATTTCAAGATTCAGATAATGCTCATTATAGCTGAATTTATGTAATGATTTAAGACTTGCAAACCATTTTACATAGAGTATCTCCACAGCAGCCCTGTTTAGTGGGCTACAGATATTCCTATTTTTCAGAGAAGGAAACTGGACCTTTTAGAGGTGAAATGATTTGTCTATGGTATAAGAACTTTAAGGTTAAAATTAATATCCAATAACTCCAAGTATTATATTTTATAAGATTTATTAATAAGCATTTCATGTAGGAAAAACTACAAGAACAAAAGTAAAAACCTGAGTAAAGACATGTGAGAAAAATTCTCCTCCCAGCTGTGTGACCCTGGGCAAGTCACTTGATCCTCATTGCCTAGCCCTTACCACTCTTCTGCCTTGGAGCCAATACACAGTATTGACTCCAAGACAGAAGGTAAGGGTTTAAAAAGAAAGAAAGAAAGAAAGAAAGAAAGAAAGAAAGAAAGAAAGAAAGAAAGAAAGAAAGAAAGAAAGAAAGAAAGAAAGAAAAGAGAAAAATTCTCCTGCCAGGCACTCACCCAACATCCCAGCCTCAATCAGGAGAAAAGAGTGTGAGGGCTGAGCTACAGAAACTTATAGCCTCCCTACATTAGCACATAGAATAACATAAAATATTGTACTTTTTAAGGGGAAATTACAATAATTTGGGGATAAGAGGGAAATAAAAGAGAAAGAGAACAAAACCAATGATTTCCAGGCACATTGACAAAAAGCCAATTAGGGGGCAGTCCCCTTTGGCATAATAGTATACATTTAAAATAAATGCATTCAACACCCCTGAACTGAAACAGTTCAATTTCACTGCATCCCAAAGTTCATTCTGGATCTTTGGTGCAGGATGTGGTTTCTGCAGGCATCTTAATGGCGCCTTCTCCAAACAATTCACTTTCTTGATTCAGGGAGGTAGCAAGTTTCTTATCCTGAAATTACTCAAACAAGAAAAATTCTTATAAATCTAGAATTTTATGACAATAATACAATCCCCCCTAAGGAGAATGTTGGCCAACACACAGATCACTCAGGAATATATGGCTGAGTTATGAGGTATATGAATCAATTGTCAAAAGAAAATAAAAAACATCAAAAAAGCCCAAATAAAAGAGAAAAAGTAACTTCTGCATGAAATGTAAAATATCAGTCTTATGTGTAAAAATTCTAAGTAAGGAAAAATAAGCCTATAACAGATCCCTGAATCAGAGCCTGATTAAAGAGATTTATGTCCCACAAGCCAGTAGTAATAATTATAACAATGTAGCATTTACCCTTTGGCAGCCAGAACTACAGAAAATTGCTACCCCATAAAAGAAAGAAAAGGGACTAGATTTTGAAGTAGATGGGAAATAGCATTCCCTGGTCTGATTTTACCTTTGCTCTCAGGAATAGGGGAGCCAAAATGACAGCCAACTGAGGTACTTGGTAGAAGTCTGGATCTGGCACAAAGGAATCCTGCATCTGACTTTGTAAACAGCCACTTCCTTGAACTTCAAAACAAGTTCAAGTCCCCTGTCTTGGTGCAGAATCTCATCAATCTCATCAATCCCACTGGGATTGGTTGGTCTCCTTGACCTTGTGCTTCTAGGCACTGTGCAGGTTAACTGTTCTCCTTGGCACTGTACAGTGGTTCTTTAGTGATCCTTCTCCACACAATTATTAATCAAAGTTCCATGATATTTAATAATCAATGTCAGGTTTCCATAGTCTAAAGATTTTGCATATGCATTGACATTAGGGCTAATGGATATTTTTAAATTACCCTAGTGCAAAATCAAAAAACCATTAATACTGGTAATGTGTGCTTCAAGTACAAAAAATGAAAGAAAAAAGAAAACTCAAATGCTCTTATTGCACATACGAGGAAAAACAATGATAAACTTTTTTTAAAAATAAAAAATATATAGTTCACAATCAGTGGCACACTGTGTTTGCCAAGGAGAGACATAATACAAAGCTTTCTCACCCAAAAATGAGATCCATTTTTTTTTAACTTGGCCATGATCCACAGTGTGTGTGTACATGATTTTTACCAAGTAACAGCTTTTTAAAACAATAATATAGCAGCTAATGCACATTCAAAGAAGTACCAAAATCACAAAATGACAATAGCAAACAAACTCGCTATTAGGATTCACATGAGTTGCTATGTGACATTTAAAAAGCCTTTGAAGCTCATGAATACTTGTCACAAGTTTTACAGATCAAGCCAATTTTTCAACATTGGCAAAGATATTTCTTTCTTTTTTTTTTTAACCCCTACCTTCCATCTTGAAGTCAATACTGTGGCAGAAAAGTTGTAAGGGCTAAGCAATGGGGGTTAAGTGACTTGTTCAGGGTCACACAGCTAGGAAGTATCTGTTGCCAGATTTGAACCCAGGATCTCCCATCTCTATGCCTGACTCTCAATCCACTGAGCCACCCAGCTGCCCCTGGAGAAGATATTTCTGACAAAGTCTATTACCACCATCATTCCAAAATGTGTCAGGAGAAACCAGAAGATATGTGACAATTAACAAAGGCAAAAAGGCACAAAGGTCCGTTTAGGCAACATGTGACCTCGATGGATCTGGTGACAAATCCAGCATCCCTAAGGCCCTATGGTTTTGCCATGGAAAAGGGTTTGTCCAAGTTGTTTATGAACTTTTATAATGGTATTTTCTCCAGTCCAGTCATAGGGGGAGGTACAAATAGAGACAATATAACAGAATATATAGCTAAATGGCCAAAACAGTAGCTGAAAATTACGTAGTGTAACAGAAGATAGATTAATATGTGAACTTAAAAACAAAATTAAATCTTAAAGCAAACAATCATCAAATATAATATATGTAACAATGTGAGCAATGAATTCAAGAGTCCTTTTCTCCAATTCCAATAGCTGTGTTACAGAGACTTCTTCACTATTTGGAGGGAAACAAACTGAAACTTAATATCAGTAAGGCAAATAGAGTCTGAAAAGGCTTAAAATCCACCTCCAGACTCTTTAAGGTTCCTTCCCTTCCCGAGTATCATCATCCATCTAGATTCCTTTGGTCACACCTCTGGGGGTTTCCCGTACCCTCACTGAGCATAGTGTGGACAAACCCCATACTGGATGTGTTGCAGAGACTGGGCAGGCCAAAATGGCAAAGGGGTATAAGGAGATGAATCTTCCCCCTGAATCTTGAGATTACTCAAGCTATAAACTAACTGCAAGGTATTCAATCAATACACCAATGAATGGTAGTAAGAAAAGACAACCTAAAGTGGTAATACACTGTTCTTTCATAGAGTGGGCCATCATGCTTGCAATTCTACTTCCTGTCCCTAGGTTGCACCAGCCTAATATGTACTGGCTAAGAGTAAAGTGAAGAGGTTTGGAAGAGTAACCTTCCTTCCCCTCCCCTACCCCTAGGGGCAAAAACTAGTGGCCATGTGACACCTCAATCCCCACCCCCCATAGCCAGGAGCATGGAAGCCCCCCTGGGTTAGCCAGGCTGGGGTTGGAGTGGATAGTGTGGAAAGGCTGCTCCAAGTTGTGTTCTCCTGCTGAAAAATGGCTAGCTCAGACTTGAGACCCACATGGGTGTAGGGAGGGATAGCCCAAAGGGATTTGGATCTCGCCCTTCCAGTAGGAAAAAGAAGGTGCTTCCAAACCGCTCTCAGACCTTCGGGCAAACAGCAGTGGTAGGGAGGCCATGAGGCATGAACTGCAGTAACTTGCAGACAGCAGAAACAGCAGGAGGCTTCTAAAGCTAATTTGCCCTTAAAAACTGCTCTACAACTTAGAGCGAACCTAGGGTTCTATAAGTCCAGACTTCTGGTCACCAACAATGTAAAATTTAAATTAATATAAAACAACTCCAAGTATTATATTTTATAAGATTTATTAATACTCACTTGAAGTAGAAAAAAATATAAGAACAAAAGCAAAAACCTGAGTAAAGAAACATGAGAAAAATTCTGCCTGGCACTCACCCAACATCTCAGCCACGACCAGGCAAAAGGAGTGTGAGGATGGAGATATAGAAACTTATATCCTCCCTATGTTAGCACATAGATACATAACTAGAATGCAGGGAAAGAGAGTCCCTGGGTAGAGAATTCTAATTATACACAGCTAGGAAATATTAGGGTGGGATGCAAACACAGGTCTTTTTGACTCCAAATTCACCACTCTTCCTTCTATATCATGTTGTTTTCTTTCCATTTGCCATGGCAGGAGGCAGGACATGGGAATAAGCATTTATTAATGGGATACTGTCTGCCAAGCACATAGAGATCGGTGTTGGGGGTGCCTTTGTTGAAGGGAAGGACTTGAATAGATAGAGATAGGAGGAAAGGAAGAATAGGCTATTTTGGGTAAGCTGTGGCATGAGCAAAAACTTGGAAATGGGAGAGGGCAGGATTAAAACAAGGCCGCAGGGGGCAGCTGGGTAGCTCAGTGGATTGAGAGCCAGGCCTAGAGACGGGAGGTCCTAGGTTCAAATCTGACCTCAGACACTTCTCTGCGTGTGACCCTGGGCAAGTCACTTGACTCCCATTGCCTAGCCCTTACTGCTCTTCTGCCTTGGAGCCAATACACAGTATTGACTCCAAGAGAGAAGGTAAGGGTTTAAAAAAAAAAAGGCGGCAAGTAGTCTGTTTTGGATGCAGTGTAGGATATGTGAAAATCACTAGTGTGAGCTAAGACTAGAAAGATAATAAGTTGGAAGCAGATAATAATAATAATAATGAAGCCATATTGACATAACACTTTTATTTTAAACATTTTCCTCATAATTACTCTTATGAGATAGATCATGGAAAGCCCTAAATTCCAGAATCAGGAGTATTTAATTTATTCAGTAGACAGTGAAAGAGAGCCTTTGTTGAAGGGTTTTCTGGTAGAGGAATGCTGTGATGACAGTGGCCCATTAGAAAGCAGTTTCAGGGGCAGCTAGATGAGAGCCAGGCCTAGAGAGGGGAGGTCCTGGGTTCAAATTTGACCTCAGACACTTCTTAGCTGAGTAACCCTGGGCAATGTACTTAATCCTGTTATCATAGCCATTGTTCTTCTATCTTAAAATTGTTACTAGGACAGAAAGTTACTTAGAAAAAAGAAAGTAGTTCCAGTATAGATTGGAATGGAAGTGAAAATGCAAAGTAAAATGAGCAGAACCAGTAGAACATTGTACATAGTAACAGCAATATTATACATTGATCAATGTGAATGACTTAGCTACTCTGAGCAATACAATCATCTAAGACACTTCTGAAGGACTTAAGTGAAAATGCTATCTACCTCCAGAGGAAGATCTAATGGGAATATATTTTTTTTATATAACATTCCCTAGTTACATGTAAAAACAACTTTTAACATTTTGTCTTTTTTATAAAATTTGAGTTCCAAAATCTCTTCCTCTCTTCACTCCCTCCTTTCTGATATAGTAATTTGATATAGATTTTACATATATAATCATGTAAAATATTTTTTCCATATTAGTCATTTTGTGGAAGAGATCTCAGACCAAAAAAAAAGAAACAAAATCAAAATATAATTTGTTTTTGTTGCATTCAGTCTTTTTTTTTAAATACTTTTCTAACTTAGTGACAACCATAAGGACAGAAGGCTAAGCAAGAACTAGAAAAATGCAGCTACCTGATTTGCTCAGGGTCACACAGCTAGAAAATGTCTGGGGCCACCTTTGAACCAGTTTCTGGAGTTCCATCCATTGTGCCATCTAGTTGCCCCTCTGATGCAGTCTTAATGAAAATCAAAGCATACTTTTAAAACTTTATTCTTTTGTTGTGACATTTTTGGGTCTTCATTTTCTCTTGTAGCATGGCTAATATGGAAGTGTTTTGCATGATGGCACACATATAATCCCTTTCAAACTGCTTTCCCAAGGAAGGGGGCAGGAAGGAGAGAATATAGAACTCAATCTTTTAAAAGAAATGAATGTTAAAGTTTTTGTTTACAAAAATATAATCAAGAAAATTTTTTTTTTTTAATGAAAGAGAGTGATAGGCAGCAAAGAGACTTGTTATGAGGGATAGTGAGGTGGCTTAATGGATAGAAATCCAAGCCTGGAGTTGGGAGATCCAGGGTTCAAATTTGACTTCAGACACTTCCTAGCTGTGTGACCCTGGACAAGTCACATAACCCCCCCTTACTTAGCCCTTACCATTCTTCTGTCTTTGGACTAATACACAGTACTGAGTCTATGATGGAAGATAAGGATTTGGGGGGGGAGGGGAGGAACTATTACAGTAGTTGAAGTAAAAGGTATATGGTGCTGAATGCTTGGGAGAGTACTTATATTCTCAATAGAAAAAGAAACTAGGGAAAGAGGCAAGTTTTGTTGGGAAAGAAGATGAATTTAGGTTTGTAAATGGTAAATTTGAAGTCTCCCTGGGACCTTCCAGAGAAGAAGCAGTTGGAGATCAATTATTCTATCTGGGTAGTCTTTTTTTTTTTTAAGACCTATAGGCACTAGAAACTTCCATCAATATTGAGACCTCTTTGAGTCTTAGTCCTCTGGTCCTTTCAAATATAGGAGACAGCTTCCTAGGAAAAGGATTAGTTTAAACCTTCACAGCGGGGAAGAGCTGGCAGAAACTCTGACCCGTTTCACTCCAGGTATTAGATTATAGAATTGTCCTAAAACTTTAAAGCCAAAGAGATCATGGGAATTGTTTTAGCCTTGATTTTGGAATCAGAGAATCTGGATTCAAATCCCAGTTCAGTTATTATCTTAATTTAAAATGAGAGTTTATTAACTTAATTTTAAATTAGAATTTAACTTTTAATACTTACTAGCTTGTTCCTGGACAAGTCATCACTTCTCAGAGCATAGCATCTCTTGACTATTTCCTTCTCCAGTTCATTTTACACATGAGGAAACTGAGGCAAGCAGGATTAAATGACTTGCCCAGGGCCACCACGAGAAAGTGTCTGAGATTTGAATTCAGAAGGTAGATGAGTCTTCCTGATTCCAGGCCTAGCACTCTATCCATTTCACCATATAGCTGCCCCTCTCTTCAATGATGCCTCCCTTTGTATAATGTAAAGGTTTTGGGGAAAACTTGTATATAAATTAGAACCTAATTCAAGTTATCTGAACTACCTCATTTAAACAAACATTGTTTTATGAACAGAAGAATGTTTGTGTAAAATTTAGTTGCTTTCTTCATTTATCTCCTTGGTTCATTTAGATTTTTGCCCACCTATAGTATGGCCTAATTATTTCCAGGATAAGAAACAAATTTGAGCTTTCCCATGGAACCCATTCAAACAGGATTTGACCTATGGCCTCATTAGTCCCAGAGACTGCATTGTGTTCCACTTCTTACCCATCAGAGTGGCCCTTGAAATTCCACTGTTAAGAGCCTTATTCCTTTGGCTCTGTTAAAACACAAGTGATCAAAAGCTTTTTTCTTTAAACTATTGTTCTCATTCCCATCCATATATGTATGGATTTATCATTCTTTCCTTTTTTACATGATCAGGGTAGGATAATAATGGAGGAGAGGTCTGTGGAAGGTAGGACATGGAGTGTAGGGTTAAAGGTCTCAGAAAGAAGGTCTGCACTTTGACCTTGGAAGGAGTTTTATAAAAGTGTTTTATCTGTGTTTCTTGTTTCCCCCTAGCTTTCCCGCTGTGATGGTGCCTGGCGTGGACATGGGCAGCTTCATTTGCTGGGCATGCCCTTTTCATACCTAATGGAACAAGTCAAGGATGAGGTAGGTAACCATGTCTGCTGGTTCTTTCTGCTTGGGGACTTCTGGTTGGAGGATGGTCAAGGATCAATGAAGCCAGATGGAGAGATTGACATAGCATTATTTTTTAAAGTTATTTTGCTTTATTTTTAGTTTTTCATTACATTTTGAGTTCTGAGTTGTCTCCCTCCCTCCCAGCCCTGCAGGAGAGAAGGCCAATATTTGATACAGATATTTATGTGGAATTCTGCAATGCATACTTTCATATATCAATTCTTTCTCTGGAAGGGGATTAACATTTTCCTTCATAAGTGTAAAGGGTGAAATTATGGTTGAGACTGAATGTATAATTAATTTAGGTCACTAAGGGTTTTATTTATAAAAATCCTAATGAAAAACCCAAATAATAAAATACCCAAGTCAGCTGCCAAATTTTATGGTGATTTAATTGATATAGTAGAGAAGATTAAGAAGAAGAAGGAGTAGGTTTTTTCTCTCCCTGTCCCCCTACCTGATTAATATCAGGCGGGGAGATAAGGGAGTAAGGGTTTGGAGTATGAAGGAGGAAGGAATCAGCCTGACCTCCAAGGGGGCTCAGATAAGATGCCTGAACTTGAAATCAGCTCCAGGGAAAAAACTCACCACCCAACACTCCAAGATGTTGGAATGCTTAGCACGCTGCCAGCCAGAGTCGTCTCTCCAGGGAAAGAGAAAGAGGCAGGAACTGACATGCCTCATATGGACGTTTTTTACATCACTTTTCTTCGTCTCATCTGTACCAGTGAGGACTTAGCTTGACTTAGGACAGCCCAGAGGTTTGTCCTTTTCTTGCACATGTCTGTTGAAGGCCGTCTCCTCAGAAAATTAAATCTTGAGTTTGATGCAGACTTTAAAAATCTTGTTAAACTGAGTAGGGTAGAGAATGTGAGAATGTAGAGTTTCCAAGACCTGATTCTGTTATTCCAAGTGTCTCCATTGTTACTGATCAGGAAATAGCTAAATCACATCTTCTAAAGAATGGTCTGATTAGGGTGGAATCGTTTTAAAATTCACATAAGTCCATCATAGTGTAAGAATTAAAATGGGTTTTGATCAAATTAAGAGTTATAAAAAGTTGTGGTTGCCATTTATAATAATTAAATATTAAGTCAAAAGGCTGTTAGTAGCTTTAGTAGCTTTATTACAGCAAGGTAGAGATAGTAAAGAGGGAAATGTAGGAAGGAGGTAGAAAATATTGCCTAGCTAAATACCCTAAGTCCAGACCCGAGTGCCTCCGGGTCTCAAGTGTGAATCCAAATGTGAATCTCACCAGTCCATGAGAGTGTCTCCAGCCAAGTGTTTCACCAACCAAAAGAGAGTCTGATGCCTCAAAGACTGAACCACCAAAGAGTCTCATGCCTAGGAGAATGTCCTGCTGAAGAGAATCTCACTGAAGAGAGCATCCCATTGAAGACAAGAGAAGAGCTGTGTTCACCAACACAGAATCCCTCTTTAACAAGAGCCACCAACCCAGAGGCCTCTTCCTTTTAACCTGAGTCTCCAATGCAGAATCTCCAATGTAGAATGAATGCTCAACTCTTCAGTCTTGCCTTTTATAAACCCTTTCCCCACATCACTTCCTGTCTCTCTGGTTTCTACTTCTTTTCACTGTGGGCTGGTCTATCTGCACATCTTAGGAACCAATCATAATTTCTTAATTTGCCTGCACTGTGTGGAATCCACTTCCTGTCTCTTAAGGGTGAGAACTTCCTTTCTCTGAAGGTGTGAGCTTTCTTGTAAACGGATCTTCAAATGTCTGAGTAAGTGTGAGAGGAGGGGCACTCCAAGTTCTTGATTGATTAAGTTAAAATAAACACAGGGAGTTTTAAATTCCCTTTCACAATAGCTAATATGAATGTTCATATTACTCAGAATAGCTTTGTCATTCACAGTTACTCTTCAATATTGCTGGTACCATATACAACGTTTTCTTGGTTCTGCTTGTTTCACTCTTCTTTATTTCATGTTTTCCTAAAATAAACTTGCATATCATTTCTTTCTTTTTAAAAAATCCTTCCCTTCCCTTTTAGAACTAATACTGTGTATTGGTCCCAAAGCAGAAGAGCAATAAGAGCTAGGCATTGGGGGTTAAGGGACTTGCTGAGGGTCACACAGCTAAGAAGTATCTAAGGCCAGATTTGAACCCAGAGACCTCCCATCTCCAGACCTAGCTCTCAATCCACTGAGCCACCTCATTGCTCCCCCACATTGTTTCTTATACCACAATAGTATTTCATCACAATTATATACTGCATCTCCATCAGCCAGCCATTCCCCAATTGATGGACATCCCCACAATTTCCAATTCTTTGATACCACAAAGAAAGCTGTTATAAATATTTTAGAACATCTAGGTCCTTTTCCATTTTCCCTAATCACTTTGAGAAACAGACCTGATAGTAGTATTGTTGAGTCAAAGAATATTCACAGTTTTATAACTCTTTGGACATAATTCCAAAATGCTTTCCAAAATGACTGAATCAGTGTGCAGAAATATTTAAAAAACAAAAATACTAGACTTGGAGTCCAAAGACCTGAGTTTTCATTCCACTTATGACATAAATCAGCTTTCCTGATCTCAGTTTTCTCAGTTATAAAATGGGAATATTACTTTTTCCCATTAATATTTTCCTGTATTACTGAAATGGGATGAATAGAACACTATCAATTTTTGTAAGGGTTATGAAAAATCCCCCAAAAAGGGAAAAGAACCTATTTGTACAAAGATATTTATTGCAGCCTTTCTTGTGGTAGCAAAGAATTGGAAATTGAGGAAATATCTATTAATAGGGGACTGGCTGAACAAGTTGTGGTATATGATAGTGATGGAATACTATTGTGCTATAAGAAATGCTCAGCAGGTAAATTCTGGAAAAATCTAGAAAGACATACATGAATTGATGCAAAGTGAAGTGAGCAGATCCAGATAAACATTGTATACAGTGACAGCAATACTTCTTGAACAACTGTGAATTACCTAATTATTCTCAGCAATGCAATGATCCCAAACAGTCCCAGAAAATCATGATGAAAAATGCCATCTGCCCTTCAAGAAAGAACTGATGGAATCTGGATGAAAACTGAAACATACTGTATTTCACTTTCTTTTATTTGAGATCTCTTCCACAAAATGACTAGTATTAAAAAAATGTTTTACATGATTGCACATATAAAAATCTGTTTCCAATTGCTTACCATCTTGGGGAGGTAGAAGAGCAGAGAGAGAATGAGGGAGGGTTAGAAGAAAGGAGAAAATTTGAAACTGAAAACTTTTTAAAAATTAAATGTCAAATAAATTGTCTTTACACATAATTGGGGGGAATATTATTAAAAATAAACACAAGGGTTTTAGAAAATGTAATTGTCACCATATATAAAAGAAGTACAAGAAGAGGTTTTTTTGTCTAAGGTCACACATGGAATCAGGAAAAATTAGAATCTTGTTTCCTGATTCTTAACTGGGTACTCTTCCTGTAAAGTAGTCTGTACTCAGGGAAGCTTTGAAAAATCTAGCTTGAAATCTCAATCTTGAATTTTTTTTTTTTTGCTAAACCAACAAAATATATTCACTCTTGTGGATCATGAAACATAGTGTGAACCTGATTTTGTGTAGTAGAGAGACTGCTAGAAAGATCATCAAAGGGTTTGAATTCTTGTCATTCAGTTGGTTTTCAGTCATATCTGACTTAATGACCCTGTTTGGGGTTTTCTTGGCAAAGATACTGGAATGGTTTGCCATTTTCTTCTCCAGCTCATTTTCCAGAAGAGGAAACTGAGGCCAACAGGATGGAACAATTTGCCCAGGGACACACATTTAGTAAGTGTCTAAGGCCAGACTTGAACTTAGGTAGATGAGGCCAGGTACCCTGCACCACCTATTATCTATATACTCCTCCACTTGTTGACTGAATAATCTTAGGCAGATAATGTAATCTCTATGGACTTCATTCTGTAAAGTGAGAGGATTAGATTAGATGACCTACAAGATCTCTTCTAGCTCTGATTCTGTGACTTCTTTCATCTGTTCGCAGCGGAGGCAGAGGATTCTGGAAGCAGCCCAGAGACTGACTGAGATATTAAACAGGTGAATTTATTTGCCTTTCTGCCCCTTGCTCTTTGGAGGGATTCTACATTACTGACCCTGGTTCTGAGCCCCTTATGTTCCTCATTTGCTGATTCCCCAGAAGAAGGTAGTCTCCTGTATATGTGGGGCCTAGGCCTAGGCCCAGCCACTATATCTAGCTAATCCCACACATCTAGCCAAAATATACACTTTGGTCAGTGTGTGAGTAAGTGTGCGTAGCTCAACTAACACTTGAAACATAGCTTCTGGCCCATATCCTGCTGTGGGTCAGCTGAGTCATGATAGATTTGATTTTATTTTAAAGCCCTTGCCTTCTGTCTTAGAATCAATACTGTGGATCGATTCCAAGGCAGAAAAGCAGTAAGGGCTAGGCAATGGGGATTCCTTTGCCTTACCGCTCTTCTGCCTTGGAACCGATCCACAGTATTGATTCTAAAAGGAAAAAAAAAAGAATTCTTGAGAGTCAATGAACAAATTAATCAAAACAAATTTGATAGAGTAGAAAGATACAACATAAACATAGAAATCCTCAAACTTTCACTGGATGGCTAACAAGACTCATCAGGAAGAGATTTTTTTAAAAGTCAGATAACTAGGAGTTAACCACTGCAGAGACTCCCAGGACGTACATGGATGTGGTTAGAAACCCTTCAGTGTGGGGAAAGCGTCAATAATCAGTAGCATTCTCGGTTGGGACTGTGTGATAAAAACGATGACAGGCCGTACATGAGGGTCCTCTCAGCAGTGGTGGCACTGCAGCACCACAGGAAAGGGAGCCCCCATGTCTGTGTATTCAGGGGAGGAGGAGGAGTTGGTCGTTTGGACACTCAACAGTCTGATACTTTTTCGTCCATGTCATGTTGGTTTTCAGGCATCAGGAACCTGGAGGAGGGACCCCAAAGACAGAGGACAATGTCGATACAGCCCAAGAGGTGGAGGAAGAAGAGGGCAAAGAAAATCAAGACCCTTCCCAGCATGTTCTCTGGGTAGACCTGTTCACCCCCAGGCACTACAGGGAATTGCTCAGTGATGATGTAAGTCCCTGGTCCCAGACTGGGATTGGTTTTCTCAGAACAAAAACTGCATGTGCATGTTGGAGGTTGGAGGGGGTGGAGGGGGACTTTGTCCAACCTCGTTGTTTTCTAGATGAAACTCAGGTCCAAGAACTTGTCCATAGTCACACAGCAAGTCAGTGGCAATCTTTGATTTACTGAAAGCAATCCAGGCCTCTGTTGGTTATAGGAGGCATTTCCTGGGAGGTTGGAGGCTGATTAGTGACAGGTCATTGCTGGAGAGCTATCCTCATTAGATAAACCAGCAGATAGGGCTGTTTGTGAAGTTGAATTTTTCTCCTGGCAGCCAGGAGCAGGAGAATCAGAGACCCCAATGACCCCTCCCCACTCCCCCAGGCCTCCCTGGAAACAGAATGGCAGCATTCAAAATGTTTGGCTGGGAAGTAGCCCTGGATAGAGTCCGAATTTACCTCTGCCACTAACTGGTTATGTAACTTCTCAGTTTTTCCAATCAGGGGTTGGATTAGATGCCCTCTGATGGTCTTTAGGTGTCACAGGGGCTAGAGTCAAGAAGACCTGAGTTCAAATGTGGCCTCAGACATTTCCTGGCTGTAAAATAGGCCAGAGAAGGAAATGACCAACCGCTCCGGTATCTCCACCAAGAAAATCCCAAGTTGGAGTCACCGAGAGTCGGACACAACGGAAAAGGACTGAATAACAAAACAGTCTTCAGTTTGCCTGTGAACTGACAGATTCCCCCCTTTCTCCCCCCCCCCCCCCATTCCTCTTTTCCTACCACTCCTCCCCACAGTATACCAACCGCTGTCTTCTGAAGTGGCTCAAGCTGTGGGACGTGGTGGTGTTTGGACGAGAAAAGCTTGCCAAGAAACCTAGCACTGAGCAGCCCCCTACCCGGGTGCCCTCCAAGTATGGCCGAGAGCCCCAGAAGTGGAAGAGCAAGGAGCAGATGATGGAGGAGATCCTGGAGGCCGAGCTGGATCAGAATAACAGGCCCAGATTCAAGGTGAGGACCGGACACGGGGGTGGGGAAGGACAGGGAGTTGTTAGCATCCCTACAGGCATAACCCTCCCTCAGACTCTCACTGCTAGGGGTCTGATGTGGCAAAACTGAAAGAATCATGGTCTTGGTGTCAGGAGATTGGGTTCAAATCTTGCTATATAACTATGGGTTGTCTGGCTCTCAGTTTCTTCTTCTGTGAAGCAGGGACAATAGTGTTTAAGCTGCCTCAACTTTGTAGACCATTAAGCAATAGTTGGTAGTGTGAGTCTTAAAAATTCTCAGACCCTACTTCAGAAGATTATGGTTAAGACCGTTCCCCATTTTAAACAATGAAGATACTTGATCAGGAATGTGAGGACTCTACTCCACTCATACTTAAGCATACTTTAGGGGAAGATAAAGTTGTAAACTCCTTACTGAACAATGAAAAAGTACTTAACTCATACTTATAATGAAGCAAGAGCCTTAAGCTAAGTCTGTTTTTAGGAAGGTGCTAAGTACCTATGAAGGTCAGGCAGCTTGCAAGGGGCAAAGAGGTGTGAACTCACTCAGAAGTTTTAGTCTACCCAGAGAAGTTGAGAACTAAAGAAAGTGTGAATTAAGAATGGTCAGTCCTTTGGAAAAACCGTCTACTGTGATTGGTAGATGTGAGAACTTAGGGGAGGCGACATAGGACAAAATTCTCTTTAAAATTTGCTCAAAAGAGGTCTCTGAGGAGATTCAGCTTGCCAAAGCTGAATTGGAGAGAGGCAGCTTGCCAGAGCTGCCTTGAAGGGCTTGGTGACTGAACTTAGTTCAGCTTGCCGAAGCTGAACTGGTGGGTCTCTCTGAACACTAGAATCTTGCTTGGGACAAATCTTGTGGTGAGTGGATAAAAGACTGACTGATCTCTCTCTTAAGGCTTAAAAGCCTAGGCTGGCCTAGGCTGGCCTATCTCTTTTCTCATTGTTTCCTCTTACTCTCTTTCATTAATTCCTTATTTGTATTAATTAAAATCTCCATAAAAACCCAGCTGACTTGGGTATATTTCATATTTGGGAATTTTTCCCGGTGATCACTTTATTTTTAATATAAAAAACATATCTTTGTGGTCACAGTTTAAGGCAAACACTCTTTTATCTGTAACAGTTTATGCCAACCACTCTTTAATTATAACAGTAGATGAGTTATTTCCTTATTGGAATTAAATGCTTATAGCTGAAAGAGACCTTAGAAGACCTAGTCCAGCTCCCAGATACTTCCCAGTTGGGTGACCCTGGGCAAGTCACTTCATCCTGTTTGCCTCAGTTTTCTCATTTAGAAAATGAGCTGGAGAAGGAAATGGCAAACCACTTCAGTATCTTTGCTAAAAAAATCCCAAATGGGGCCATGAAGAATCAGGCATACAGAGGACAGACTCTAAATGAACACCCTAGTGCAAATACTATCAACAAAGCAATGGGTTCAAATCAAGAAAACATCTAATGCCCAGTGGACTTACGCGTCGGCTATGGGGGGTGGGGGGGAGGAAAAAAAATGATCTTTAACGAATAATGCTTGGAAATGATCAAATAAAATATATTAAAAAAAAAAAGAATCAGGCATGACTAAAATCAATTAAATAACAACAGCAATAGTGAGGAAAAGTCTAATAATGAGCATAACTGCTCCCTCGTGCTTTATAGCTCATAAAGAGCTTTGCCCACAACAACCCTGCTAGGATCTCTGGGTTTCATTATCCCTGCTTTAGAGATGAGCAAACTGAGGCCCAGAGAAGCACATTGAGTTTCCCTAGGTCACATGCTTAAATGGCAGAGCCAGTACTCTATCCTTTGTTCTTTCCATTTCCAAGTCCATCTTGGTCGTAAAACTTTAGTAGGAAGACAAGATTCACAGACAAAAAAACAGAAAACAATGCTCTGTGGCACTTTATCAAATATTGAACTGTGTGGTGCTGACTACAAGTCTTTAAGGAGTCAAAAAAGATGAAAATAAGGGGCAGCCAGGTAGATCAGTAGATTGAGAGTGAAGCCTAAAAACTGGGTTCAAATCTGGCCTCAGATACTTCCTAGCTGGGTGACCCTGGTCAAGTCACTCAGCTCCCATTGCCTATCCTTTACTGCTCTTCTACCTTAGAATCCATACACAGTATTGATTCCAAGACAAAATGTAAGGGATTTTAAAAGGGGGGGAGGGGGAATAAGGATGAATTGGAGTTAACCAAGGAAGACTAATTCATGGACTAGGAGGAGGGAGGGTGATGTTGGGCCTTGGAACCCTTATAGGGTCTCCTCTCTTGACTGCAGGTAGCCCTTCTGTGTGGACCTCCTGGGCTGGGGAAAACCACTCTGGCACACGTGATTGCCAGGCATGCCGGGTACAGTGTGGTGGAGATGAATGCCAGGTGAGTGGAGGAGGGCCAAGAGATTTCAAGGGAGGAATTCTATAGGGAAGGATTTCTGAAACTGGGAAAAGGTTATTTAAGAAGAAAAGAGAGAGCTCACATGATTGACAGCATCTGGGGCTGGAGAATGTTGAACTTTTGAGTCAGGACCTTGAGTACAGTCCTGCCTAGCATAGTTATTAGCTGTGTGAACTTGGACAGATCACTGAGCCTCAGCCTCACCTCACTCATCTGTGGAGTAGGGATATGAAAAGCATGGACCTCCCAGAGTTGTTGTGAGGATAAGATAACAAATGTAAAGCACTTTGTAAACCTTTAAGTGTTGTGTAAATGGGGGGCAGCTAGATGACTCAGTAGATTGAGAGCCAAGCCTAGAGACAGGAGGTCCTAGATTCAAGTCTGGCCTCAGACACTTAGCCATGTGACCCTGGGCGAGTCACTTAACCCCCATTGCCTAGCCCTTACTGCTCTTCTGCCTTGGAACCAATTGGTATTGGTAAGTATTGGTAAGATTTTGGGTTTTTTTAAGTAGTATGCAAATGCTAACTATTATTACTTTTATTCACAACAGGCCTATGAGATGCATTGTGCAAATATATTTATTTCAGAGCTGAAGCTCCCAATGCTTTGCTCTGGGTCTCATGGCTGATCAATAGCAGAAACATGATCTAAATTAGACCTTTCAATTCCCGAGTCTAGTGGTTTTTCCCATTACCCAGGCCATCAAGCAGTTGAGATTCACATTAGAGACAAGAAGGGGCTGTACAGTCCAGTCAGCCTTTGGCCCTAAGACAGGGGACTGCTCCATATGACCTTTCAGCTTCTCCTCCCAACTCATAATCCTTTGCTGCTCTGATGTCTCTGAACTGATTGTATTTCAGTGATGACCGCAGTCCCGAGGTCTTCAAGACTCGAATTGAAGCAGCCACACAGATGGAGTCGGTGCTGGGAGCCAAGGGGAAACCCAACTGTTTGATCATTGATGAAATTGATGGTGCTCCAACGGTATGCCTAGGTTTGGAAGAGCTTGTATGAGGCCATGCTTGACTCTCCACAGGGCTCTATCAATCAGAGTCTGGGTGCAGACTTGACCAGTTATCCAGTGGTGACACGACTATGCTTCTGGGGCCAAAGTTATGGGTCCTGACCCTGTGTAGGCTGGTGAGCTTCAGTCAGAAACAACAGCTCGGTTCCCTGGGAACAGTTTGGCTCATTGTCCCCATCAACTATCTTACAGATAAAGGATGCCTGGGAGAGAGAACGTGTGAATGGCTCAGTAGTCATCCTAAAACTAAGGAATCGTTTGGAATTTATTTTATTGAGATTTATTTTCTCCCCAAGTGCCAGGGCAACTAGGTGGTATGGTAGATAGAGTGCCAGGTCTGGAGTCAAGACTAAATTCAACTTTGGCCTCAGATACTTACTAGCTTTGTGACCCTGGGTTAGTTACTTAATTCTGTTTGCCTCAGTTTTCTCATTTGTAAAATGAAATAGAGAAGAAAACAGCAAAACACTCCAGGATCGTTGCCAAGAAAACCCCAAATGGGGCTATGAAGAGTTGGACATGACTGAAAAATAATTAAAAAGTGCTAGGTACTCTTCTCACATAAAGTGGGATATAATTTTTTTTTTTAAAGGAAGGCCACATTTGTCATTCCTTAGGCCCAATAACTGATCTCTACACTGTGTCAACATTTATCTTAAGACTTTGGCCATCTCCTGAGAAATTGGGGTGGAGCACAGGAGAGAAAGAAAAGATTCAGGCTTGTGCCTTGGGGAGTTCACAGTCTTGAAGGATGTCTCAAGTAAAGAGCAACATGGGCTAGAATAATAGAGGCAGATTTCATGGAGGAAGAGGAGAAAAAGATGGTGGAATTGATGGGGCAATAAGGTGGCTCAGTGGATTGAGAGTCAGACCTGAAGACTGGAGGTCCTGGGTTCAAATGTGGCCTCAGACACTTCCTAGCTGTGTGACTCCCTATATATATATATATATATAAAGATATGGTGGAATTGGAGGAAAAGGAATGAAGGCCAAGGAGAACAGTGTGAACAAAAGTTCCCCAGGCAGAGCTGTAATTCTCTTCAGGCTGGAAGCCTCTGCCTTCCTTTATCCCTCAAGGCCCCCAGGTTAGAATTCCCTCTCTCCTTTCAGAGCACACCCAAGCCAAGGATGGGACTTGCTCCCCTGGGTATACTGGTCCATTCTGTAATCTCAGGCACATTTCTAATCAATCAAGAAGCCTCTTGGTTGAATGTTGTTTATTGATCCTGCCTTGTGTCACCATGTTTTCACTTAGCTAGCTCACTTTCCTTTCCTTTTCCCTACTAAGAGACAAATATTATTGAGTAAAAGTCAGTTTTCCCATCACCTCAAGAAGCAGAGAAATTAAGCCTGATGCTTAGATTGCCTAGAGAGTTTACAAGGGGAGCATAGAAATGGCTCAGATTTAGGCCTATAGGAACTCAAATCTGCATCTTTCACAAGTTGTATTTTTATTTTTTGGCCATATTTCTTCTCTCTCCTTTCCCACCCTTTGTAGGATCCTGGTGAGTGGGATAGGGGTAGTATTTAAGCAACAGTGTGCTGGAACCGACTCATACCAGTCCTAAAGAGACAATTTTTTATTTTTCAGCATGGGCATTTATATCTTGGAAATTGGCAAATATTACAGATGAGGGCTTGATTTATTGTTGTTGATTGTTCACAGTTAAGAGAGTACTGGAGAAAAATGTTAATAATTCAGATTAAATTAAAAAAAATTTTTTTCCTAGAGAACTGGTTCTTAAACAATTACTAGTACACTTCTGATTATAGGTATTATTCCAGAAAGATGTATTTTGTTGTTTGTATAATGCCCCCTGGGTGCTGGAGTCCAGCCACTCACCCATATACTTCCCTGCCTCCCTGCAGCCCTCCATCAATGTGCTTCTTAGCATTATTAATCGTAAGGATGTGGGAGAGACAGAGACAACAGGAGGAGCAGCTGGGGGTGGCAAGAAACGAAAGAAGGAAGGGGGTCTCTTGATGCGCCCTATTATCTGTATCTGCAATGACCAGTGAGTTATCTACGGTGCCTCTCTTTTCAATGTTTTTCTCTGTAAAATCAGGGGGTTGGACTTGATCTCTTAAGCCTCTTCCAGCTCTGAGGTTCTATTCAAAATGGTGGCACTAGAACTGATGGGTCTTTTGGTAAAGAACTATGGATACAAAATGTCAGATACACTGTGAGATGTGGTCACTTCCTTGGTTGTTTTTGTTTGACTGATTTCCTTTGGTATGAGAAAGGGTTTGATGCCAAAAGCTGAAGAGGAAGATATAGAATGTAGAAAATCATAAATGGAACGAGACCTCAGAAATCATCTACTCCAGGGCTCTTTCCACTATATGCAATTAGCTGGTGATTTCAGTCATTAGTTCATGAATAGGGGACACTTCCCACAGGCCTGCATTATCTAAAAATGTCAATGGAGTTGTGTGATTTCCTCAGTGTGGGTGCCCCCTCCAGAGAGAGAGAGACCATAACCTCTCCACCCTTTTTTATCCTGTGGGATTCTTGTCTCAGTCTTTGTGTTAGTCCACCATGAAAGATCTACATGAAGCCCTGAAGGCCTTCCTCAAATTCTTTCGATACATCATGGATGCTGGCATAATACTTAGGTTTTCTACCTGGTAATCCCTCACTTTCCTGCCCCAGCTGGCCCACTCTCTTTCCCAGTCATAAATATCTTTAATAATTAACGTTCTTCCCTCTACTTCTCATACTCAAGTCATTTTTAGAAATAATGCCACATCTTTCTTTCACCTACCCATGGCATTTTGGGGTGTCACCTTCAGCTTCAGTTCTTCCAAGACCTTGACCTTCAATGATTTATGGTGATACAGTGTCATTTATGAGAGGATCAATATTAAAAGGGCAGCTAGATTGCACAGTGGATAGAGTCCTAGGCTTGAGATCAAGAAGACCCTTTTTCCTGAGTTCAAATCTGGCCTCATACACTTCCTAGCTGTGTGACCCTGGGCAAGTCACTTAATCCCCATTGCCTAGCCCACCCTTCTGACTTGGAACCAATACACAGTATTGATTCTAAGACAGCAGATTAAGAGTTTTTAAAAAAGAAAGAAAGAAAGCCCCAAATGGGGTCATGAAGAGTCAGGCCTGACTGAATAACAGTAGTATTAAAAAGATAGTGAGCAATTTGGGGTTGTTGAAAAGTGCCTTGGGATTACCTAATAGAGTTTGATAAATACAAGACTTGTAACTTTTTACCTGATGAGAATCTCCTATCCTAGACCTGAATTATTACAGATCTCTCATGGTTAGGTCTGAGTTATTGAGAACTGGTTACACTCTTCATTCATTTAACAAATATTTTTAGGCATGTAGCACAGTGGAAAGAATGTGGAGTGAGAGGGCCTGGGTTCAAATCCCAACTCCACCACTTTGTGACCTTGGGCAAGTCATTTGTCTTTTGTAGGCCTCAGTTTACTCATTTGTAAAAAGGGAGGTTTGGACTAGGTGTCCCTTAAGATCACTTTCAGCACTAAATCTATGATGCTCTCATCCTATGACTTAACATATGTCATCAGTGCATTCTTATATAGAACCTCAATTTTCTTTCTTAAAACCCTTACCTTCCATCTTAGGATCAGTACTGTGTATTGATTCCAAGGCAGTGGTAAGGGCTAGGCAATGGGAGCTAAGTGACTTGCCCTGTGTCATACAGCTAAGAAGTGTCTGAGGCCACATTTGAACCCAGGACCTCCCATCTTCAGGCCTGGCTCTCAATCTATTGAGCCACCCAGTTGCTCCCTAGAGCTCCCATTTTCAATCAGCTTTTCCTTTTTCAATTTTTCCCCTCCTACTCCCATACCCCAATATCTGGACAAATGATTAAATTTTTTTCCCTTTTACATTCTTATTAAATTCACTCCCTACTCTCTTCTTTTTTGGAGGGAGCACCTTTATTTCAAAGCCCAAACCTAGGCTCTCTAGTTCACATCCCATTCCTCAGATAATCTAAACCTTAGGAGAGAGAATCCCTTATTCCGGACCTCCACTTTGATGGTTCTCTCTGGGGTTTTGGTTCTTCTCTCTTTCTTGGGGGAAGGGACTGAACTTGTGTTAAGCACTTCCTGTTGGCCAGTCATCATGCTGAACACCACAAATCCCTCATTCTGTCTTGGATAGGTACACGCCTTCTCTGAGACAGCTGAAGCAGCAGGCATTCCTCCTACAGTTCCCACAGACGCTGCCTTCCCGCCTGGTCCAGAGACTGAATGAGGTCAGTGTCCTGGTTAAAGTAAAGGTACAGAGGCTGGGTCCCAAGGCAGATGCTGCTGCTGGTTCTGGAAACTAGACAGAAAGCTTAGGTTTGCCCCTGATGCCTAGAGCCTGGCCTGACACTCTGGGGTTACTGGCCAGCTGTCAGAGCCACTCCTGTTATATTTAGCTTCTGAGTTCCTTCTCTGCATCATCTGCATTAGAATGGAGGAAACCATCATTGGGGAAGCCCATCTGCAACAGGTCCGACCTAGAGCATTTTCCAAGGCTACATGGATTTGGATTATCTATGCTTATTGTCATTGCTGTCTGCTACCTCGTTCCCAAGTGAGAGGATAACTTCTCTCTCCCCAGCCTCCTCTTACCAATTCCCCCAGTAGAATGTAAACTCCTTGAGGGTAAAGGTTGTCTTTTTTTCCCTCTTCTTCTTTTCCTTTTTTTAACCCTTACCTTCCATCTTGGAATCTATACCATATTCCAAGGCAGAAGAGTGGTAAGGGCTAGGCAAAGGGGGTTAAGTGACTTGCTTTGAACCCAAGACCTCCCATCTCTAGGCCTGACCCTTTCCTTTCTTTTACTAATATTTGTCTTCTTGAATTGGGCACAATGCCTTACCCATAATAATCTCTTAATAAATGCTCTATAGTGCCACCCCATGAGCAAAGAATTGAAATGTTCCCAGATGTGCATCTTGTTTCTTATCATAAAATTGGTTTTATGTGTGAAGAACTTGCCATCCAACAACTCGCTTTTTGCCTTTAGGACATGTTATCTGCCGCTGTTGTAGGGCTGAAAGAGAGAATAAGGCAACGGGGATTAATCTGTGGATTGTTTCAGGGGGGAAATGAAGCAAGAGGTTGACTGATTAATAGACCCTGATAGTATAGGCAAGTCAGAAAAAGGAAGTGGGATGGTTTTAGGAAAGTTTCCTAAAGAGAGGGAGGTCAGCCTCCCCTTGGCTCTCCCCCATCTCTGACCTGTGGGCGTGAACTGAATCCTGGGAGAGTATCAATATAGCGAAGAAGTTTATTGCCTAATAATGTTTTGCCTTAGATCTCCTTGCGACAGGGAATGAAGGCAGATACTGGTACCCTTATGATGCTGTGTGAGAAGACGGAGAATGATATTCGTTCCTGCATAAACACCCTGCAGGTATGAGGCCCAAATACAGAACTTTGGGAATGACTTCCAGGGTTGGGGGCGGGGGTTCCACTGAATTGAGACCCTCCCTCTATAGGCTATGATGATACTGGAAAACTCTTTCCCTTGGCCAGCTTCTAGTGGGCACCTTTACAGCATGGAGCCTTCCCTAGGTTTGCCCCCATCCTTCAGAATATGGCAGCCTTCTTCCTCCCCTATAATTGGCCTCACAGGTTTCGTTTCAGGTGGGGAACTCAAAAGAGATCAATGCAAAGTTAGAGACATGTTTCAAGCATTCCTTCCATCCTTTATAAACCCATCCTAGGTCTAATTAGAGCTTTTCTCCAAACCCTTCTAGAAAGCTAGGAAAGACCTGTAGCAGAATGGAAAGTGTCTCAGCTAGGAGTGGGAGAACTGAGTCCTTATACTAACCTAATGTCAATACACCACTGAACCTTTCTTGATCTGTAAAATGAAGGGATCTAGCTCTTTTTTTAAGGTCACTTTTAGCTTCAAAATACTGGGATTTCTAGGTTATCTCATCATAGAATATTAAAGTTGGGACAATGAGAACACCAAAAGAAAGCTGAACCTTGAGTGATTTTAACTATCAATCTGGATTCCAGAGAGTAGAATGTGAAAGATGCCTTTTTTCTTTTGATAGAAATGTGGGAGACTAAAGGTACTGAATAGTGCATGCCACATCATCTGTGGTCACTTCATTGGTTGATTTTGCATAATTGTTTTTCTTCATTTAAAGAAGGGAGAGGTAAGGAAGGTATATATCCAAAATGGCTGATATAAAAAAGAAAAAGCATCAGTTTAATATCTAGGTAGTTATATATAGGGTATCCCAAAAGTCATAGGACAGTTTTAAGGTAGTAAAGCTTTAAAGCTACTAAGATTTCAAGGACTCCATGTATGTACTTGTGTGTGTATGAGTGTGCATGTATATATTTATATTTTCAAGTTAATTAGAACCTCAAATGTTATCTGGTATAATCCCCTAATTATTTTCTTATTTTTAAAATTTGCTTTAAAATTTTTTTGAGCTAGAAATTCTCCTATCCCTTCCCTATTCGTTGAGGGAAAAAAGCAATCTGAAATCAACTATCCATGTGAAGTTATTCAGGACACACATTTCCATATTAGCCATGTTGACCCAAAAAACAAACAAACAAAAAAAACCCCAAGAAAAAGTAAACTTAAAGAGAGTGAAAAAACTACTTCGGTTTGCACTCTGAGTTCATCATTTCTCTCTCTGGAGGTTTATAGCATTTTTCATCATGAGTCATTTGGAATTATCTTGGATCATTGTCTTGATAAGGGTAGCCAAGTCTTTCACAGTTGATCGATCATCCTTTCAATATTGCAATTATTGTATACCCTGTTGTCCTGACCCTGCTTACTTCAGTTTGTTTCAGTTCATATAAATCTTCCTAAGTTTTTCTGAAAGCATCACCTTCATCATTTCTTACTGCACAGTAGTATTCCATCACAATTATGAACTACAACTTGTTCAGTCAATTTTCCAATCACAGACATCCCTTCAGTTTCCATTTCTTTGTCACCACAAAAAAGCTGTTCTAAGTATTTTCGTACATATGAGTTCTTTTCCTCTTTCTTTGATCTCTTTGGGATACAGGCATAATAGTGATACTGATGGGTCAAAGGAAATTCACAGTTTTATTGTTCTTTGGTCATAGTTCCAAATAGTTCTCCAGAATCTCAACCCTCTAAGTTTTTCACATGTGGAAACTGAGACCCAGAGAGATTAGGCAACAGGGTCACTTGGTTAACTAAGAGACCTTTTGGTTTTAGTCTCCCTCAAAGGGATATCCCTTCAGTCATTTGTATTGATCTCATGAGTCTACACCCTTTGTAGCATTTTTAGCTTTGGATTGAGCATTTTATAGAATTCTGTGTATCAGAAACAATCCTTGAAGATTATGTAGCCCATCCTCCTTATTCTAGACAGGGAGAAATTGAGACCCAATTAAGGTCATGCCACATTTCTCTGCAAGAACTAATGTCTTACTCTCTGTCTCTAAACCCAGTACATGTTTATGTAACAAAAGAAAAGAGCCTTAGACTTGGAGTCCCAGGATCTGGATTTAAATCCTGGCTCCTCTACTTAATTATTGTCTCCTCTGTAAAATGAGGTAAAATCTAAGGTTCATTCTACCTTGATATTCTGTGAGCTTTAAGAATTCTGGAACAGCACTAAAATTCTGGGAAACCAAGTTTCTCAAATTAGAATCCCCAAATAACATATTTCAAGTCTGCATTCTTTCCCTGCCCTCAAATGAATATCTCCTTCCTCATGTTCTTAATGCGCTTGTTTCTCCCTTTTAGTTTCTATATGGTCAGGGCCAGAAGGAGCTGAGTTCAAGGATGGTACAGACCATGAGCATTGGTTTGAAGGACCAGAAGAAGGGGCTGTTTTCCATTTGGCAAGAAATATTCCAGTTGCCCAAGATTCAGAGGTAATGCTGTGTTTTTGGGCTGGGGGTAGCAAAATGAGTGGAAATGAGAAAACAGAGAGCCTGGAGGGCTTCAGGAACCCAGCAATGGGAGCTGTCTTCGAAGGATCCTCTGGTTTCCTTATCTGGCCAGGCACAATTATACAGCCTACAGACAAATCCGGCAGGACATCAGTAGCTTAGTCAAGCACAGAACGTGGGTTTGGGTCATAAGATGATAGATTTAGACCCAAAAGAAGACTTTATAGGACCCTTTCATTTAACAGATGAGGAAACTGAGTCCCAGAAAGGTTAAGTGATTTGGCCACTGTCATCTGCCTAGTAAGTGTCTGAGGTGGGATTAGAACCCAGGTCTTCCTGGCTCTCTGGCCAATGCCTCACAGATATTCCTTGTTATAAAAAAGCCCCAGATTGTGGGTTCTTAACCTAGAGTCAAAACAGTTTTGTGTTGTTGGTTTTTTTATTTCAATATAATTGGTTTCCTTTGTAGTTGTATGTTTTATTTCATGCATTTAAAACTTGTTTTGAGAAATGTTCACTAGACTAGACTAAAAGAGATCCATGGTCCCCACAAAAGATTAAGAACCGCTGTCCAAGGGAGTGACTGGCATTCTTGACTACCAGAAGAAGACTTTTATTTCTGGGCAAGGCAATATACAAGTATGGGAAAGGAGCATCGGGTACAAGCCTGACCATGAGCTCCAAATCCCCTTTGTTAGGAGTGAACACATCTCCTGTGCTTCTGGCCACAGATGCCTAGTGTATGCAAAGACATTAACCATGCAACCACCAGGTGTCACCCTTAGAGCCATCACCAAGTCATCCATCCCCATGCCCATCACCTTCCTAGCTGTTCACTACAGCACTGGGCTAATGCTCAGACAGCAGTGCCTCCTTCATCCAGCCCACACCGCACTTGAGTGCCACATAATAAATAGGTTCCACAAGAATTTTTTTGATTTTCACCATTTTGGATGAAAATCTTTCTAAATATATTACTGGCCACCTTTCCTTTAGTTTTTTTCCCTTCCTTCCTTCCTTCCTTCCTTCCTTCCTTCCTTCCTTCCTTCCTTCCTTCCTTCCTTCCTTCCTTCCTTCCTTCCTTCCTTCCTTCCTTCCTTCCTTCCTTCCTCCCTTCCTTCCTTCCTTCCTCCCTTCCCTTTAGCTTTCTCTTCTTCCTTTCTCATTTCCTGTATACACTTTCCTTTCTTTTCCCTTCCTTTCTTCTTCCCTCCCTTCCTCCTTCTTTCCTTTTCCCTTGCTTTGCCCTTCCTTCCCAACTTCTTAACATCGTCCTTTCCATAAACAGAATACTAAATCAAATATAACTTTTTCCTCATGTCATCTTACTTATAAGATTAGCGGTCATATAGGAGGCAGGTGATCTGGACTCTGCTCCTCTCGCTTTCCCATAACTTTGGCCTCAGACAAGTGACTAGACCAGATCACCATTTTGAGGTCACATCCACATGTGAGAAGATGATAATAAACATTTACATAGTGTTGTAAGGTGTTCAACACTCTTAGTAGGTGGAGCTATTATCATAAATTCTCCTGAGTACAATAATTATTCAGGAACTACTCAGGCATATGTTAGGGTTATTTTTCCCTTGAGAGAAACAGCTACAGACTGGCTCAGGATGAGTTCCCCATCTCAGTTCTTCTGCCTAGACTTAATTTTTTTTTTAAACCCTTTCCTTCTGTCTTGGAATCAATACTGTGTATGGGCTCCAAGGCAGAACAGTAGTAAGGGCTAAGCAATGGGGGTTAAATGACTTGCCCAGGGTCACACAACTGGGAAGTGTCTGAGGTAAGATTTAAACCCAGGACCTCCCATCTCTAGGCCTGGTTCTCAATCTACTGTGCTACCCAGCTGCCCCTTATACTTAATTATTTAATGCTCCTTATCTTTCTCCCTCTGTCAGTATCACTTCATGTGGCTGTTGGTATTTTGTTATTGTTTTTCATCTCATGTATACAAAGAAATGTAGCACATCAAGAACATTGGAGGGGGCAGCTAGGTGGCTCATTGGTTAGGGAACCAGGCCTAAAGATGGGAGGTCCTGGGTTTAACTGTCCTCAGAAACTTTTGGCTTTGTAACCCTGGGCAAGTCACTTAACCTTAATTGCCTAGCCCTTACCACTCTTCTGCCTTGGAAATGATACTTAGTATGCATTCTAAGTCTGAAGGTAACGGGTTTCCCAAGAAAAAAAAAGAAAAGAAAAAAAGGGAATATAGTCAGAACCCTAACCCTAATGATATTGTTTAGAAGTGTTTAACCTAGGGACCATGAACTTAGTTTTGTCCTTTGATAATTATATTTCAATATCATTATTTCCTTCTGTAGTCCCATTTATTTTAAGGTTTCATTAGACCACCCAAGGAGTCCTTGACACAAAAAAGGTGGAGAACCCCTGAACTTGCAATACCTCATTGTCTTATAAGTAGAGAAGCCAAGACTTAGAGGAGAGATGGCTTACCTAAGGTTGTAGACGTTCCCAGAGAGCCAAGATTTAAACCCTATTCTCTGACTCCAGATCTAGGGCTCTCTCCATCACTTCACAAGTGTGTGAATATGTATACAAAAGCGATGCTTTTGCAATTATTATCTATTTCCTTTGTTAGTGCTACTTTTGCTTCTGCTGTCAGAGAAGGTCCTCAGTGCTTCTTGACTCACATCTGCAAGAGAATTGTAGACCGTCAGAAGAGAAAGGCACCTTAGTTGGTGGTAGTTTATCAGATCTGGAAGACTATCTCAGTCTTCCCTAAGGCCATGGGATCCCACTCCCTTATTTTACAAAGCCCCAGAGAGAAGGGACTTGTCCCTGGTTATAACATAGATAGTTGAAGAGGCAGCTAGGTGGCTCAGTGAATTGAGAAAGAAGCCTAAAGACAGGAGGTCCTGGGTTCAAATTTGGTCTTAGATACTTCCTAGTTGTGTGACTCTGGGCAAGTCACTTAGCCCCCAGTGCCTAGCCCTCGCCACTGAAGTGTGTTTGAAATTCTTGAGAGACAGTATTTCTTCATTTTAAAATAATTTATTAGTTGACCAGTTGAGACATACTAATTGTAGTCAAATGATTTTATCATCATAAAATAAATGAAAGCTCCTGACACAGGTACCTATAAGCATTTTGGGGAGTTCATTGTTCATCCCAAGACATCTCTAATTGGCAATCAGCTAATTAGGAGGTGGTCCATCAGACCCTCTGCCTTTCCCAAAACTAACAAGTTCAGTTTCATGTGTATGCCAGAAAAGTATCATTGCAGAACTTTCCTGTTGACCAGAATCTATGAAAGGACCCCATTCCCCAGGACAAAGAGGATGCAAAAATCTGTAGACTGAATGGCACCAGGTCTGAGAATTGGTTCATGAGTTCTCCCTAATAAACTGGAACTGATTTGAGGACTTTATAATCTAGGACCCTGATATGAAAATAATACAATGTATTAAAAAATACATTCTCACACTGCTCTTCTGGAGCTGATACACAGTACTGATTCTAAGATGGAAGATAAGAGTTTTTAAAAAGATTAAAAAGTAAAAACAGTTCATTTAGTACCAGACTTGGGATCATGTCTCCAGACCTCTTTCTGTGATGGCATCACCATGAAGGTGGGAAGAATTGAAGTAGAATTGAATCTCTCCTTGGCATCTCCAGACAGCGTATCGGTCAGGACCTCTTTCTGCCAGACCAGGCACTCCTTGATGGTGACAGCGGCCCCCGGGGCAGGGGTCCTCTCCACACATCATCCCAGAGGTTCCACCACATCCTGCACATCACCACCTCTACTGGGGATCACGAGAAAGTGGCCCAGGTAAGGCCATTTCTTGCCCTCCCCCCCATTTTTGCCTCTGAGATACCAGAGCTTCTCTGGAACAAGTAGATCTTCTAGCCTCTCCAGAAAACAAGTGTAGTGAGCAGCAGAGCGCAAGGTTTATAATCTGCACTCTGCTGAGAAACTGAGGCCCTCGGGGTGAACAGACTTGCCCCAGGTCACACCAGTGCTCCATGGCAGTGCTCTTGACTCCCACATTCAGGACTCTTTTCACTCCCCCCACAATGCTCTGGTGTGAAGGGTTTGAAGCCTGTGTTGCTTCCCAGTTTCATCAGTGCCCGTGTCCTTGGTGAACTAGGGATTCTCTCCCGGAAAGCTGCTTTAGATTAACAAGCTAGCGTGGGTGGGCCTGTACAGGAAACCATCCCTCTGGGCTTCCAGGAAAACTTTGGATTCAGCTTTGGATTTGTTTTGGAGGATTAATTTTGGGACTTTATAATGCAGGTGAGCTGAGGCAAGGATTTGGGTAATGATGCAAAAGTACACATGGAATCCCAGTTTGTTGATTTTTTTGTCTGTGTTTTTAATTTTTGTTAAACTCTTCTTCCTGGAAAGATGAGCAGGTGATTGGGCCTTCTTCCCCTGGGCCCAGATGAGATGTACTCACTGGGGGAGGCTTAGGGAATACTGAATTCTTCCTACCACCATCACCTTGGATAGAATTAAAATAGGATTTGAACTATTTCAGTGAGTGAAAAGGAGTTGTGTTTAGCTGTAGGACTAATAAATTATTTGAAGTTTACCAAAGAGAGGCAGTGTAGTAAAGTAGAAATGAGAATGAACTGGGCCTTGGAAAACCCTGATACAAATTCCATCTTCAACCCTTCCTAGCTTTGTGACTTCAGACAAGTCTTTTTCTCTTTTTCTGAGCCTCAGCCTTGTCAAATGCAATCTGGGAAATGCAAATAGGGTTGTTATGGGGAATATAGATAAATATAAATTTTTTTTATTTTTTAAATAAAATTTCAAAAATAAAATTTAAAGTGCTCTATGATTAAACATTGTTATTATTATGAAAACCCTATGCAGTTTTAATAATAACTAACATTTACATAGTGCTTACTATGTACCAGGCACTTGCTAAGTGTTTCTAATTATATCATTTGATCCTTGCAACAATCCTGTGTAATTGTTGTTTAGTTGTATCTGACTCTATGACCCTCTCTGAGGTTTTCTTGGCAGAGACACTGGAGTGGCTTGCCATTTCCTTCTCCAGCCCATTTTACAAATAAGGAAACCAAGGCAAACAGGGTCAAAGCAACTTGCCTGAGGTCACATGGCTAGTAAGTGTCTGAGGCTGAATTTGAACTCAAGAGAATGCCTTCTTGATTCCAAGTCCAGAGTTGTATCTGTTGTACCACCTATCTGCCTCCTCCCAGCCCTGGGAGGTAGTTGCTATCATCTTTATTTTACAGATGAGGAAATGAGCAAGCAGAGGTTAAATGACTTGTTCCAGGATCACCCAGATAATAAGTGTCTGAGGTTGAATTTGAGCTGAGGTCTTTACCAGCCCATTCTGTATCTACTATACCACCTCTCTGCCCCCTCCCAGGCTTGGGAGGTAGTTATTATTATCCTTATTTTACAGGAGTCAGAGATGCCACTGAAGTTATAAACCTGGATAGCTGGAAGGATGTTGGTTCATTGTGCAAAAGAGGGGTGGGTTTGGGTGGAAAGAGAATGTAAAGAAGGCTCAAGGGACAGATTGCGGTTCAGCCATGTCTGCTTCTCCTGTGGGACTCCTCAAATGTAAAGGAGCCAAGCTGACTCACTGCCCAGGAGGGCAAGGCCACCTGCCACAGCCCTAGGCAATCTGAGGACAGGAAGCACAGGGGGAATTTCCCAATTGTACCCATGTAGCTGCTGCTTGGGCTCCCAGGTAGCAGCTCTAAGGAACCAACTCAGCCTACAAAACAATGAGGTTGGGAGCTTGTATAACAGAAGGAGGAGGTTGGAGCAGCTCAGTGCCTTGGTGGGTAGAGGGCCAGGCCCGGAGATGGGAGGTGCTGGGTTCAAATGCAGCCTCATACCCTTCCTAGCTGTGTGACCCTGGACAAGTCACTTAACCCCATTTCCTAACCCTTACTATTCTTCTGCCTTGGAGCCAATACTTAGTATTAATTCTAAGGGAGAAGGTAAGGGTTTTTAAAAAAGCAAAAAGCTAGAGGAAGAAAGTCAGGTTGGAGAATATGGTAGTCATGTTGGAGATAATTCCTGTGATTGTCTGGCCATCCGTGTTGTTGTGGATAGTCAGGAAACCAGCAAAGGGCTTCCAGTAGTGAAGTGATGTGACCAGCTGTGTGTGACTCTTACCAAGAGGCTATTGGAGTAGTCTTGGGGGAAGAAAGAGGGAGGGCCCGAATGGGAAGGGGTGAAGTTGAGAAAGTTGGCATCGTATATCCAGCCCCCTTTTCCCCAAACCCCCATCCCTCACCCATCAGCCCAGAGGGTTCCCTTTGATCTTCTCCACCTCAGGGCCTCTATGACAACTTCCTGAACATGAAGCTCAAAGATTCCACCTTAAACTCTGTGTGTACTGCCATGGATTGGTTGATATTTGAAGACATCCTGGACCAGGCTGTCCGACACGGCCAGAATTTCCAGCTCATGAGATACTTCCCTTTCCTCCCCGTGGCCTTCCACCTCCTCTTTGCAGCCAACAGCGTCCCTAGGATATCCTACCCCAACAGCCAGCACGAGGCAAGTGCCAGCCCCTTGGGATGGAGGGGAACTAAAGAGACTATTGCAAAACCCACATTCATCTGAGGCGGGGTTTTCCCTTTTTTCCTAATATTAGAGTTGACATCTGTTTGACTCCAAGTCCAAGGGTCTTTCTTCTAATTTTTTTAAATTGTTTTTATTCCACTGTACCTAATTAAGTGAGTATAGCCAGATGGAACCTTTCTCCATCCCCCCAGTCCAGAATCCTACAACTTCTATCCATACCAAAAAAAAAAATTATGACTTATCTTCCTCTTCACCTAGCAATAAGTGAATAGACTGAGGAGGGGCTTATGGGATGACTAGGGAGCACAGTGGATAGAATACCAGGCCTGGAGCCAGGAGAGTCTGGGTTCAAATATGACCTCAGACACTTCCTAACTTTGTGAACCTGGCCAAGTCACCTAATTCTAATTGTCTAGCCCTTATAACTCTTCTGCTTCAGAAGTGATACTTAACAGAAGGTAAGGGTTTTCTTTAAAAGGGGAGCAGGGGAATTGAGAGTCCTGGAAATAGAGAAGAGGGTTCTATCTTTTCTCTGTTTAGTTTTTTACCATTGATACCACCAAATGGCTCTTGGGAATTCTTATTTCTGGAACCTTCTAGGATCCTTGTGGTAGTCTCATTCCTGGAATGGATCCTGTTCCTTACCCACTTTCCCTCCTAACCTATTTTGAAAACCAGCTTCAGAATCTCCCCCCACTGCACTGTGCTAATAACATGCCATTGCCCTCATCCCTTCCAGAATGTGCACATTTGACTCCCCTGTGGGCCCTGGCATATTCTCTGCCTATTGTACCATAGCCCTTTCCCCTAGCAATAGATCTTGTCATTTCTGGTGGGGAGGAATGGCTCATCAGACCACTTGCTTAAAATGGATTCTTTTGAAACCTGTCTCCAGGCACTGAATAAAACGAACCAGACACAAAACTTGATTATGTCTCTGGTATCAGGAGTCACACCAGCTGCCCGAAGCCGTGCAGCTCCACAGTCCCTCATCCTGGAAGCCCTCTGTCTGCTTCTGGACATCATCTCCCCTAAACTTCGCCCTGTAAGTCAATTTCTGGGTTTGGGGTTTGTGGGGTGAGGGGATGAAGGTGTAGTCACCCCAAATCACCTCAAAGATAATGGTGGGAACAATCTGAATCCTTGATCTACAGGGGTGGGAAGGGCACAGAATCAGGGCTCACTTCTTCAGAAATTCTCTCTCCCCTATCAGAGTTGGGGCAAAGGGACCATTTTCCTCTTTAAATGAAAGTGTCCCAAAACAGTAGCATCTGTGTGTCTTCCATCAGTCAGAGGGCTGCTCCAAAGAGATTTATCTCCCATAAGACCAGAATGTCATTTCCCTCATTGTATAGAGCAAAAAGGGAACAGAAAAGGTAAGGAGACCCATACTACTGATTGTGTCTCCTTCAGACCATAGACACCCCTCAGAAGCTTTAGACTTGAAGATTCCAAAGTTTTCCAGTATAGTATATTTTTCCACTGCTCTCTCCATGTTAGTCACAGAATCTTAGAATCACAAAGTATTAGAGCCAATAAGAGGTGATTATAGTCAGCTGGCCCAGAGGTGGCACACTCACAGGTGGATATGCTTTAGTGTGGCTGAATCAGATTAAAGGTAATTCGGGAACTTTGAATAAAATAAATAAAAAATACAGTACAATATAGATCATGTTAATTTGTGATTTTCTAAATATATGTGGCCTACAGAGATCCATTTCTATTTCAGTTTGACACCACTGATCATTGTCCAGATTTTCTCTTTACAAAAGAAGAAAGTGATGTGAAGGCTCAAAAGTAAGAAAGGAAAAGATAGGAAGAAAGAAAGAGAAATTTGGGGGCGGTGTGGTGAAGAGAAGAACACTTAACAAAAACTTTAGAGAAATAGTGCAATTTTTCAAAAACTTTTCCAGGATTTTGATATATTATTGTCTCAGAAGAATGTAAGCTCCTTGAAGGCAGAGATAATGATTTGGGGTGTTGCTGTTTTTTAAATTTTTGTAACCCTTGAGTATGACAGTTTCTTGCACATAGAAGGTACTATGAATGTTTATTGACTTTAATTCAATCGCTGTACCAAACCTGATTATTTTTTAAGGAAATAATCAGTCCCCCTGTTTATGTGCCTAAACTAACAGGGTGACTTTATATCTATAAAGGGTGCCAACCCAAATAATTGTGTACATTTCGATTTTCCCCAAATCTGTTCTCTCTTATTCCTTCCCTCTGACTACAAGTAAAGAAAGGTTGTAGTGTCCACAGTGACTCATCCTGAAGCAGAGCTTGGTTCTCAAAGCCTCCACCAGAGGAGCACAAACTCTGTGAAGTCAGCAATTCATCAAACATTTATTAAGCACTTCATGAGTGCAATAGTAGAGTGCAGATTCTATTAGGTTGGGAAAGATCCCAATGAAGACTGAATCTGCTGCCCAAGAACTAACCTCGTTAAGAATTGAGAGGTACTTCAATAAATTGATTTCTCAGGACACTTAATGACCTTTGGTCTTGTGTAGTTACTCTTTTGCTTCACAGTAATGGCAACAGAGTGACAGACAAGGGGCAAGAGGATGGTTAGAAACAGCTTTTTTAGATAGTCCATACACATTAACTTACCTGGCAGCTAGGTAGCACAGTGGAAGAGTGCCAGTTCTGGAGTTGAGGACCTGGGTTCAAATTTGCCCTCTACTTCCTGGGCAAGTCACTTTGATGTGGGCAGAGATATCAGGGGTTTATCCTAAGAACTAACAACTCAGGCAGTCTCCATTTTGAGCAAACTTTATTGTTTTTAGGGAGGGGTGGTGGTGGTTTGCCCATGCCGATGGAAAGGCCCCAAGAGCTTTTGCCTTTTGTTTTGCTTGGTTTTCAGGGAAGGGGTCAATTTTTTGGGTAGTTGCAGCCTTGCCATACCCAAGGAACTGATGTCACTTTACCCATGATTCACCTTGTTTCCAAAGTGGGGATAGAGGGCTGAAAACTACAGTGTAAATGAGATGCTAATGATATATTAACCACCTTGGCTTCAAGGAGAGAAAGCCACTGGTACACTGCCTTTGCTGACTGGCCCGTTACAGAGCTCCTGCCTACATCCTTATAGCAACCCATCAACATCCATACACTAACCAATCTGCATGGCAGCCCACATCAGCTTGACCTCCATTGCCTGGCCCTTATCATTCTTCTACCTTGGAACCAATACTTATTGATTCTAAGATGGAAGATAATGGGGGGAGGGGGAGGACTGTAGCTACCAGGTATTGTAGAAAATGAAAAGGGAGAAAAATTCTAGGAAGAATGTGACAAGATCTCTTCAATTAAGCCAAACGCACATTGAGACCTAGTGAACTGAGTGCAGAGGTGACCACTGGGGAGTCTGAAAAATATTTTGGTAAATATGCCAACTCATTCTCTAAGAAACAAGATCGAAAGCTTGTAGATGATTCAGGAACCCCCACATCTCCAGAATGTCAATTCTTTTGGAAAAGAGTTGGAAATCATTACCCATGAAAAACATTGTGAAGTATCACAAAAAAGGAGCATAAGGGTCATAGATTCTGAGCTGAAAGGGACCTCTGGTCTAAGCCTTTCATTTTATAGAGAAGGCCCAGAGAAGAAAATTGGCCTGTCCCTGGTTGTGCCAGCAATAAGCATCTAGTTCAAACCCCAGGTCCTCTGACTTAAAGCCAGTGTTCCTTCTACTGTCTTGAATGAAATGGATTATAACTCAACAGATAAACAGCTAATATGATAGATCCCAGTTTGCTTCTACTTGCCATCAAGCTACTGACGAGTTAGGGAAAAGATCAAAATCACCATCAAAATAGAAAAAGTCACTGTGGACAATTTCAACAGCTCCAACCTGACTTAATCAAATGAGCCATTGATATGGAACATTGGGAAATGGCAAAGATGTCTACCTAGATTACTACCATTTTCTCTAAAGTTTAAATGATATAAAAGTTATAACAATGTCAAGTTCAAAATATTGTAGAAACTTACTTTGTTGTTATTTGTTGGGTTATTTCAGATTCTTCATGATCTCATTTGAGGTTTTCTTGGAAAAGATACTGGAGTGTTTTGCCATTTCTTTCTCCAGTTCATTTTACACATGAGGAAACTGAGGCAAATAGGATTAAGTGACTTGCCCAGGGGTCACATAGATAGTAAGTGTTAGAGGCCAATTTTGAATTCCAGAAGATGAGTGTTCCTGACTCCAGACCCAGCACTCTTGCCACTGCACCACATAGCTGCCCCAGGAAACTGGGAAATGGCAAAGATAACTACTTAGATTACCACCATTTCCTTTTTTTTTTAAACCCTTATCTTCCATCTTAGAATCAATACTGTGCATTAATTCTAAGGCAGAGGAGCATTAAGGTCTAGGCAGTAGGGGTTAAGTGACTTGCCCACGGTCACATAGCTAGGAAGGGCCGGAAGCCACATTTGAACCCAGGACCGCCCATCTCCAGACTTGGCTCTCAATCCGCTGAGCCACCAAACTGCATTCCCCCCACCCCCTGCCCCATTTTCATCCTAAAGTTTAACTTGTATAAAACAGAACAATGTCAAGTTCAAAAGAACCTAGACACTTACTTAAGCCATCAAATATTTCATCTCTTTGGCAAATACAGGAAAAAGACAGCCAAAAGCATCACCAGTTTAAAAATACAAACTCATTTGTAAAACACTGCAGAAAAGGAAGGTAGTGGAATATCATGAGAAGTGTCTGCTTTTACAACAAAAACACAAAGTCTCCAGATTGCTTGACATGAGACCCAAATGAGCCTCATCCTCCCAAGAGCATTCATGGATGAAACTGACAAGAAAACAAACAGACAGAAGGCGGAACAAATTGGTCTCCGTTTCTATGGCGATTTATTTTCATCAGCAGCAAGAGGAACCACCACCATTTAGACCCCTCTTACAAAGAAGCAGAAATAGCACCTAGGGAGATGTAGTTAGGAAGGATGACTGGACCAGATCAAATGCATCCTGAGGAAATCCATCCTGGACAGCACAGAATCTTGAAAGCACTGGGAGGTTGCCTTACAGGCTAGCTCAGGAAAAGGGGAAGGTAAAAGACTGGGGCTGAGGGGAATCTCATTGGTCATTCTCCAAAAGATAATTAAGAAAACATGCATAGCTGCTTACCCAGGTGGTTACTTTCTCATCTTCATTCAAGATATACATAACTAGGGGTAGGAGGTGGCTCGGTAGATGGGAGATCCTGGGTTCAAATGTAGCCTTGGACACTTCTTAGCTGTGTGACCCTGGGCAAATCACTTAACCTCCATTGCCTAGCCCTTACCGCTCTTCAGCCTTGGAGCCAATACACATTATGTAGAGTCTAAGACAGAAAGTAAGAAATTATAAAAAATTTTTAAAGGAATAGCACAAAGAGTTCACAGAGGTGTTCACCACCATCCTAGAGGATGGAAGACATTTCCTCCAGAGGTGAGATCTCAAGTACTTTGGTTTGAGGAGGATATTTTACTGATTGCATCAAGCCCTAGGGATGGTGGAGGATCTTGTCAAGGAGATCCATAATTATTCAAAAGAGATTGGCTTAATTATCCATAGGCAGAAAACCATAAGGAAACTGTCTGTTGGCCAGATTATATGTAGCGTGCCATTAAATGACTGATCCACTGAGTTATTTTATCAGGGCATATATTTTAGGTAAGCACTGCAGATGTGATAAATTGAGCTCATAATTAAATTAGGAGAATGCAGGCTAGATTGCATTTAAGAAACTTTGCCATACTTTTTTTTTTTAACCCTTATCTTCTGTTTCAGCACCAATTCCCAGACAGAATAGTGGCTAGGGCTAGGCAATCAGGGTTAGGAAGTGTCTGAGGGCAGATTTGAACTCAAGTCCCTCTAACTCCAGGCCTGGCACTTTATCCACTATGCTACCTAATTGCCCCTCATTGCCCTGCTTTTAACAGTATTAAGCTATTCCCTTGTTCAAAGACATTTCCGTAGTTATTCTCCTGGTAATACTATAGGTTGTGAAATCTTTTATTTACACTTTCATCAAGGAATCAGGATCACAGGTGGCTCAAAAGGGTATTGGGAGAGAATTTATAGGAAGCTCAAGCAAGTGGCAACATCTTTCTTTTCTTTTTTTTTTTTAATTCAGAAAATTTTATTTAATTAGTTAATTTATTATATTTTTCCATGTACATGATTCATGTTCTCCCCTACTCCCACACTCATCCCATAGCTGACACACAATTCCACTGGGTTTTACATGTATCATTGATCAAGACCTAATTTCCATATTATTGATATTTGGCAACATATTTCTAATCATGGCCTTACCCTCAAGTGGTGATGTATTAGAGACATTGAAGAAATATATCATCAGAAAAGGAGGTGGACTGGTCATATAACAAGGGCAAGGAAGAGACAACAGACATAACCAGAGTGCTACTCTAATACCCCTAAAGTGGAAAAGGACCTAGAAGAAGGTCTCTAGTGCATTCTCTGGAAAACTGATGAAAGGGGGAGACTAGATGGCTCAGTAGATTGAGAGCCAGGCCCAGAGATGGGAGGTCCTGGGTTCAAATCTAGCCTCAGACACTTCCTACCTCTGTGACTCTGGGCAAGCCATTTAATTCCTATTACCTAGCTCCTTTCCACTCTTCTGCCTTAGAACCAATACACAGTATTGATTCTGAAATGGAAGTTAAGAGTTTGAGTTTTTTATTGTTTGTTTTTTTAAGAAGAAAGAAAATTGGTGGAAGATCGTGGACAAGAGGAGAAGGCATAGATGGGTTACCATCTGCTCCAGTAAAGGAAATAGGGAAGCCATAGACCTGTTTAAATAAAGTCTAAAACAAGGAAAGTGAGGGTTCTATTTTTTTTTAAACCCTCAGTTTCTATCTTAGAATCAATCCACCTACCTGTCCCCTTATTGTTTGTATCTGAGTACCACATTTTAAGGGGAACATTGACCAGCTGGAGTTAATCCACAGGAGGACAACTTCATTGATGATTAGCCTGGAAACCATTCTTGTAGAGTAACAGCCAAAGTAACTGGGGGTTTTTACCATGAAGTAGAGAAGACTAGAATTTGGGTACAGTGGCTGTCTCCAAATAGCCAGTGTTTTCATGTGGAAGATGGGTCAGCTTTGTCCTCTTTGTCCCCAGTGGGAGGAATTTAAGATTAATGAGAAGTTGCCAAAAGGCAATATTCAATTCAGTATAAGTAGAACCTTCCTAAAAATTAGAACTCTTCCAGAATGGAATGGACTGCCTTGGAAAGTAGTAAGTTCCTCATCTATAAGTGGAACTTCAATCCCTTGAGGTTTCTTCCAGCTTCAGGTTATCTTTTCCTACATTTCTTGGGCCACTACAGAAGTTCTAAATCTCTACACTGGGTAGGCAGCAACTAACTTAATCCATTTGTGGCCATGGACAAATTATTCAATCTCTCTGGGCCTCCGTTTCCTTTATGTAGCTCTCTGATCCTTTCTTTTGATCCCTTTGAAGTTTTGAGGAAAGGACGGTTGTATATAGTCAGCTACATTATAACAGTAATAAGCCCCATTTCTATAGTGCTTTGCTTCAGACCAGTCTTGTGAGGCAGATAATATTGGGGCTCAGAGACTGACTTGCCCAGGGTGAAATCCTGGGCAAGTCAGTCTCTGAGCTTGCCTTCTCCCCATCCATTATTCTTTTGCATCATACTGCTTTTCATGGAAGCCTTAACTGCTGTCTTAGAATGTTGTTTCTTTGAGGGAATATGGAACATGGCAAGAGGGTAGGTAACACAATGGATAGAGTAATGGTCCTGGAGTCAGGAATACTTTTCTTCATGAATTTAAATCTGGCCTCAAATACTTTAATCGATGTGTGGCCCTGGGCAAACCATTTCATCCTCTTTGCCTCAGTTTCCTTATCTGTAAAATGAACCAGAGAAGGAAGTGTCAAACCACTCTAGTATCTTTGCCAAAAAAGACCTCAAGAAGAATTGGAAATGACTGAAAAAATGACTGAACGTGGCAAGAAGAGAACGTAGTAATAGCCACCCTTGTGTGCAGGCCAAGCCAGCTCTGTTTGTGTGTGCCAGGGTTTACAATTTGTGGAGTATTTGTATTATATGTTGGTTATTGTTTGGTTTGTTGGGGTTTTTTTGTTTTGTTTTGTTTTTTGTCAACATGGGGTTCTCCCAGCTGGTGATCTCCCCTAGGGCCCTGAAGGCTTTCCCTAGTGCCTGAGCCCTTCTCCCTCTCCAATGTTTCTTTCCAGGTGAGCACCCAGCTGTACAGCAACAAAGAGAAACAGCAGTTGGCCAACCTCATAAACATCATGCTGGCCTATAATCTCACCTACCACCAGGAGCGAACCCCCGATGGGATGTACACGTATAAACTAGATCCGTAAGTCTCAGTAATATTAATGATGATGCCAGAGGCTCCTGGCTCTCAGGCATTTTGTGTGGGTAGCAAGAGTGGGTTCTGGTCCTGTGATCCTGTCAGTGAAGGTAGCCTTGTGGAAACTTTCCACTAAGGCAGGCCGACAGCTTCTCTGTACCTTACAGTCTTCGAGAATGACCTGGGACCCCAAGAGAAAAAGTGACTAGGGTTACCCATTATGTACCAGAGGTAGGACTTGAACCTGTGTGTTTCTACCTCCAGGGTCAAACCTACATCCCTTTTCTACCAGTGCAGTCATGTTGTCTCCGTTTAGGAAATTTGCACTTTACAAAGTTTTTCACTTAAAGGAATCTGTCAAGTTAGGAAAGTAAGTATTTTCTCTAGTTTATAGCTGAGGAAATGGAAATTCAGACATGAAATAACTTAGCAGTGTTAAGTACAATGCCTGGCACCCAGGCACTTCATATGTACTTATTACATATTAATGTAACATGTATTTAATATTTTAATAAATATGTATTGTTTATTTATAAGTAATATATTAATATAAATAAATAAATTTTAATAATGTAATTAAGGCTGCCTGACTGACTGGAATGTCATTCCCAAAGATACCTACTAAGTGTCAGTCAGATCAAGAAACCAAGCCTTTTGGCTTTAAAGTCTAGGGATCTCTACCAAACCATGAACTATTTTATTTTCTCAAAGGTGGAAATAGTCACTGTTTTTTTTTTCTGTATTGGGATAGTAGACTTATTTTCTGAGAGCTTTCTAACATTATGATTTATAAGCACAAATGATGATATCTTTCACCATCTTCCAGATATCCTAAGAGTCAACCCTCTTGAAAGAATCTTAGAAATTATTGAATATCATAGTGGGGGTAGCTAGTGGCTTGGTGGATAGAGAGCCAGGCCTGGAGAGGGAGGTCCTGGTTTCAAATGTGGCCTCAGACACATCCTAGCTGTGTGTCCCTGGGCAAGTCACTTAACCCTGTTTGCATCGATTTCCTCATCTGTAAAATGACCTGGAGAAATGACAAACCACTCCAGCATATTTGCCAAGAAAAACCCAAATGGGGTCATGAAGAGTCAAACATGACTAAAAAATGACTCAATAATAACAACAACTTTCTTTGTAATGTAAAATCTTAGAGAGGGAGCTGGGATACTAAGGGGTTAAATGGACTCTGCTGGTGTATGGCAGGGGCAGGACTTGAAGACCCAGATCTTTTTGACTCTGAGACCAGCTTTTCATCCACTTGGCAACACTGCCTCTCCATTCCAACTTTTAAACGTTTTGGGTTTGGTTCTTGGCCCTTGGAGAAGTCATGTGAGAAATTTTTGTTATGCTTGTAAATTATCACATTGAGGAGTTCCCAGAAACCAACATTCAAGGATATAAATCTTTTTTGTGTTACTTAAAAATTTGTTTTTAGAACCAAGTATCTTGTTGGCATTATTGCCAGCATTCTGCTTAGAATTCAAAAGCATTTACCTAGTTCTTTCCTTTTTCACTCTCTCCTTAAAATGGTCTTTGTGCTAAAGTTGAAATTAATTTGAGGGGGGGGGTCTTTCTTTCCTGTGCCCAGAAGGCTCCAAAAGCTAAAGGAAGAGAGAGTTAGCAGTGCCCAGTACACAGGGACCTCCCTCACTCATTGCTGAACAAGACTTGTATAATAAGCTTTCCAGCCATGTCCTCTTGTCAGGTCAGAAGGACAAGGACTTCTGGCACTCTATGGGTGGGGAGCAGATGGCCAACTAAGCCTCAGCATCCCATTTATCTTCATTCACGTGGGTTTTAAACACATCTCATTGCCTCATGCCTTCTCCCTTTGAGCTAATCTCCTTATTTCCCTACTTGATCTTTAATTCCAACAGTTCCTTCCTTCTATCTTGCTTCTAGATTTCCTGAAGAAAAAAGGATCTCTTTTCCTCATAGTCTCCTTCTATTTTCCCCATGACAACTTCCTTTCTTCCCCTTTTTCCTCTTTTTCCCCTTTTCTTCCTGCTACTGAATTCTAATCTACTGTAGCCTTTGACATCCCTAAAAACACCTACTCATTCTTGGAAGGAACACCGTAGATCATCTAGTCCAGTCCTCTGATTTTATAGAGGTGGAAACTGAATCATCTCCTGGCAGAATCAGGAAGAAAACTAGGCATCTTACCTCTATATCTAGTATTCTTTTCCTATACCATGCATCCCATGAGCCTCATCAGATTGAATCTTTGAACCTCTGCAGAGACAGGCAGAGGGTAGTACTCAAGGGAAATAGCAAAGGGGGCAGCTGTGTGAGTCAGTGGACAGAGAGTCAGGCCTGGGGTCAGGAAGACTTGAGTTCAAATGTGACCTCAAACACTTCCTAGCTGTGATTCACTTAACACCAGTTGGCTAGCCTTTACCACTCTTCTGCCTTAGAACTGATACTAAGACAGAAGGAAAAGGTTTTTAAAAAGAGAAAAATAACCAAGAGGCAACAAGGTAGTCAACAGAGATGGTACACTTGCATTAGAACTCTCTGGAGGGAAACCACTTTATTATCTTGGATAATAGATCCTGCAATTAGATTACAAAACATTAGAGTCAAAAGAGACCTTTGGAGGTATATCTAGTCTAATCTTCCCTTTTTACAGTGAGCAAACAGCTTTAAAGAGAGTAAGTAATTTCCTAAAGCCCCACAGCCTACGTCAGGAACAAGATTTGAACCTGGGTCTCCTGACTCCAAGTCCAATATCCTTTCTACAACATCACCATACTCTTCTTTCTCAAAATTCTCAGGACTTGGAAAAGCAGTGAAAATGACAGGCTTAAAAGAAGTGAAATTTTACATTTGTGCAGGCAGGGGTAAGAGAGGAGAGCTATTAGTGAAAAAAAAAGCATCCTATTCTGATTTTGGAAAGGACAGGACACAATCACCTCAAAGATGACTTTTCTAGCTATGCTTTAGGAGTGAATGCTTCCTCATCCCCCACCCTGGATTCCACTAAGTGGCTTAGTGCCCGCTCCCACCAGAAAGGTGATTGGCTGTTGGGGCTTGGAGCGTTCTGGTTTGGAGTGAGCTGTAAGGGTAGCCCTCTTCATTGAACTCCAGGGATCTGCCTTCCTAACAGGCAGATTCAGGCTCAGAACTCCAGCTGCCTATCTTGGGTCTAGGAGCTGACCATCCTTGTGCTTTGAAAGTGGAAAGAGCAGAGCTCTTAGTGCATAGACTTGTGGTTTTCTCTTTCCAGTGAAGGAAGGGGTTTTAGGGGTGGCAGCAGTCAAGATCTGTGAGCACAAGTTGGGGAGCCCCATTTCTCTAGACACTGGCCAGGGAGCCGAAGGCACCGTATCCCGAATGTTCCAGGCCCGATGTCACGAAACTCTGTTCATCACTAACTGGGGCGTGCCCCTGGCGATTGCCTTGATCCTTCTGGGACTGGTCTACTTCTGTATCTATCTTCCTGCCATCATGCAGCATCACTCGACTGTCGTCATGGAGATGGCTCAGAATGTCACGGAGGACCTCCCTGCTGGAGCCCTGGGGTTTGCCAGGGAGTAGAGGGAGGAAGGGTGAGTGGCCTGGGCCTCTATCTGGCAAGGATGCTCCAGCAGCCTGGAGTAGGAGGTGCTCCTGAGAGCAGCCATGTGAGTGACTAACCCCGTATTGATTGCTGCTTTGCCCTAGAAGCAATGATGGGTTATCAGGACTGGATAGGATACTTCATGAACTTCCCAAGTGCTTATATAGTCAGCTCTTACTAATTCATACCCCACTAAAAACACACAGTTTGCATGACTGTGTATAGTAAAACTAAGTGGTAATATGGAGTGTCTAGGGGGCAGGAAGGTAGCTCAGTGGATTGTGAGTAAGGCCAAGAGAAAGGAAGTCCTGGGATCAAATGTAGCCTCAGACACTTTCTAACTGTGTGACCCTGGGCAAGTCACTGTCAAACCCCCATTGCCTAGCTCTTACCACTCTTCTGCCTTGGAAACAATAAGTAATGTTGATTCTAAGAAGGTAAGGGTTTAAAAAAGCAATTTGGGGAATAAACTTTTCAGATACTTTTCTTTGCTTCTCATTGCTGGGTTCATAGGCTTTATTTAGCAAAGTAAATCTGGCAGGATCTTAGACTGCACTCTATAAACACACACAGTTTGCATTACTGTGTATAATAACCTAAGTGGTAACTCTGGTTCCTAATTCAAATTCCTACTGCCCCAGTCAGTCTGTACTAATAAGGCTTGACTATACGACTGGCTTTTTCTTTCTTTCTTTTTTTTTTAACTCTTACCTTTTGTCTTTAAAGTGACTTAGTTTAAGTGACTTGCCCAGAATCACACAGCTTTGAAGTGTCTGAAGTCACATTTGAACCCAGAATTTCCCATCTCTAGGTCCAATGAGCCATCTAGATAGATGCTGCCTCTATGGTTGACTCTTGCTTATTTGTGTTGAAGTGGAGGGAGAGGATCCAAAAATATGTCTCTTTGATTCAATAATTCAGAAAACACCTTCCACCCATTCCCAGATGCTTCCCTCCATAGCTACCCATGGGTCACCCCCATCACTTATGGATGTTAGTAAGTCAGATGCCAATGTGAATTCTTCCCTTTTTTTCATCTTCTCTTCTATTTCTTCCCTTTCTTCCATTTTTTGGTCCCCTTCCCTTTTTCCTTTCTTCTTGCCTTCCTTTCTTTCCTTTCTTTCCTTTTTTCCTTCTCTCCTTTCTTTTCTCTTTCTTGACCATCAATTTCCATTCAGCATGCTCCTTAAATAATACTTCTGCATCTTCTCTTCTGCTTTTCACCTCTAGACCTTCATCTCCCTCCTTGCCTGGTCCATACCTTCCCTCTTACTATGTGTATGATATCTAGAAATATTGGCAAAGCTGAGCAGTTTCCAAAGTGTGCTTCCAGGAGATGGGAGCTACAACCTCTGTGGCTGTGGCTTCCAGCAAAACTTTGGTGTCTTTCTCTAAGGCTGCTCTGGAAGTTCTAAGGAGAATTCTGAGGGTTGGCACCTTAACTGGTTCTGGGTCTGGCTCTCTCACATATGATTCACTGCAGCCAGTAAGTTGTTTCTGGGAATGTTTGCAAGGGATCTATTTTTCAATTGTAGAGGCACCACGATATATTATTTAGGCTGTGTGTATGTGGTTGTGTGTGCTGATATGCATATTTTTAAAACAGCTCATTTGTGAATCAGCCATTGGAATCTGCCCCCAAGTACAGAGAGAAGTTTCAATCTGGACTTTAAAACAAAAGGAAATTAATTTTTTAAACTCTTGCTTAGTTGGAAAACAGACTTGTGTTCAGAATCTTGCTTTTACTTACTTCATTAGTATGGGTCCTTCCTCCTTCCATTGATGCTCATCACATCCCTTCCTGTGCCTTATAATGAATCCAAAGCCAAAAGAGCTCATCACCCATGGCATCAATCTTCTGGAAACTTGAACTCTTCTGGAAGATGGGCCTTTCTAAATTCAACTAGCCTTATCCTCAAACAGTAACCCTCCATGCCACTCCAGGATCTATACTCCAAGCCTCTCCAGCCTCTCCAGCTAGGTAGCACCCCAGAGGTATCATTTGGTTAGCATAGCTTTGCTTGCTTGCTTGCTTGCTTGCTTGCTCTCTCTCTCTCTCTCTCTCTCTCTCTCTCTCTCTCTCTCTCTCTCTCTCTCTCTCTCTCTCTCTCTCTCTCTCTCTCCCTCTCTCTCCCTTCCCCTTCCTTCCTTCCTTCCTTAAAAATGTGTTTTTAATTAAAATTCCCAGGTATTTCCCCCTCCCTTCCCTGTGCAAGAGAGAACATCATTGAACAAAAAGATATATACATATATAAAACTATGTCTTGCTATGTTTCTATTATATATTTCTCTGGCGTTGGACACACACAAGTCATTCTTTAAACAATATTTTATTGCTGTATATAATGTTCTCTTGGTTCTGCTTGTTTCACTTTCATATAGGTCTTTCCTTTTTTAAAAATTAACCTGCTTGTTGTTTCTTATGTCAAAGTAGTATTCCATCTCAATCATATGCCATAACTTATTTGATCATTTAAGAACCTAGGATCACCTCCATGCCACAGTGAGGCACAGGAAGAACTTCAGTTCTATAATTGTCTACTCTGGGATAGGATCAGAGTCAAAAATTAAATAATGCCTTAAATCTCCAGAAGCTTACTTTCTACTTGGGGGGACATGACCTATATGCAAATAAGTAAATACAAGATATTTTGAATAGGGAGAAAATGACCCTTTGTGAATAAGAGTTGCTTCATTCTTTATATACCTGTATCTCTAGCAGCTAGCATGGAGCCTGGGACAGAACAGTTACTCAGTAAATGCTTCTGGATTCACAAAGGAGCTGGCATGCAAGCTGAGCCTTAAAGGAAGAAAAATATTGTGAGAAATAGGCTTGTTCAAATGACGAGGTGCAATGTTGAATTTAAGCAAGTTAGTCTAGGTGAAACACAGAATGTAAAAGCCCCAAAAGAGGAAAAAAAAAAGAATGGGTTGCCCATTGTCAGAATTGGGTCTCAGTTCTTCTCTCCTCTGTCTTCTTCCCTTCCCCATGAACCACCAGGAACATAGAAGATGTGTGCCGGTTCCCTGATCTCCCTGCCCGTAAGCAGATGACCTATCAGGCCAAGCAGCTCATTGCTCGAGAAATTGAGTTAGAGAAGATGAGAAGAATGGAAAGTGCTGTTCAGGCTCGATACACTAGCCAGGTAAACAGAATCTGGGCACCATAGATACAGGTTCTCAACCTCATGGAAGGGCAGGTGAAACACTGGATTGGCCAGAGGGTGGGAGGATGGAGATGGGAATCTCCATCTATTACCTAATGGACACTGCTTCTGCATGCCCCACAGACCTATAATCTCTTTTTAGTGATTCTTTTGGCTGCTTTTCTCCCTTAAAGAGAAACCAAGTGATAAGTATTCACTGGCTTTCCCTTTCTTTGCCATTGACTCCTTGAAAGGGAGCTCATTAGGCTACTTCTTGTCATCCTAGCTTCTTTGGTGTGCAGGTGATTTGAAATGATGCACAGAATTTGACCTTTCATTTCCAACCTCTGCAGAACACCAACTTTGGTTTCTTAGAAGTGGCACTGGGGAAATTTTGGGAAGTGAAGCCCCTTTTCCCTACCCCTATACCAATGGGACAGATTTTTAAGTACCAAAATCAAGGACTGACCCTCAAGTAACTGGAACCAAGATAGCCCAAAACTTAAAATGATTCAGTAACAGAAAAGCTCTCAGCCAAGCCCCACTGGAGCACAAATCCCTTCTGTCATAGCTCCAACACAGAGTTAACCAGTGGCTCCCAAAAGACCTCTGATAATGGGCCCACCAGTTCATATTACCAGTATTTTCCTTTTTCTTGAACCCCAAATCTGACTCCCCAAACCTTCATCTCCTGCTTCCCCACAATTGGTCCTAATCCTACCATACAAGGCCAAGTCTTTCCTTGTGTTCAGTGCCTTTCCCACCATAAGCATTTAATAAATTCTTGTTGACCAGCTACACTCTGTTCCCCATAACAGCCCTTCCAATATTGACAGACCACTCCTGTGTTCCTCTAAAATCTTCTCTAGTCTGAAAGCTTCCCTAGTTCCTTTGACAAGCCCTCATAGCTTAGTTTCTCTCACGACCTGACTGCCTTATTTGTTAATCCTGGACTCAGTTGTCAGTGATCTTCCTGACACATGACAAACTGAATACAACATTTGTGGGAGGTGTCTGACTGACAAATTTCCATCCTTTTTTTATAACTCTCATGTCATTATGCTGGCTTATATCAAGACTTCATCTCATTACATTATTTTTTTCTTTGAAACCTTAACCTTCTGACTTGACATTGAAACTAAGTATTAGTTCCAAGACAGAGGAGCAGTAAGGGCTAGACAGTTGAGGTTAAGTGACTTGCTCAGGGTCACACAGCTAAAAAGTGTCTGAGGGCAGATTTGAACCCAGGACCTCTTATTTCTATCCACTGAGCGACCTAGCTGCCCCTTGCTCTCTACATTCCTACTCTCCCTATACTTATAATTACACCATTTTCCTCTTGGCCCTGCAATGGGGATTCCAGGTTTAAAAGTTTCAGGCTCAAAAGACAGAACTTCCCAAATGTAGACTCCTAGGTATGGACACCTGCGCAGATTAGAAATGACTTAATTTAGTCTCCTCCCTGGACTTTTTTTCTCTCAAACCTTTAATGACTCACAGCAGATTTCTCCCTTGGTGCATCCAAGGCCAGGATAATTAGTCCTTCCGAGGCAGTAGGAGAGCATGCTTGTCAGCAAAAGCCAGCATGGATGACTGCCAGGGCAGAGCCCTGAGGAATTTTTGTTTGCATCATGTCTTTGGGGAGATGTCGGGGGCCTCCTTGGACCACTGCCTGCAGTGGTTGGTCTGGGTGAGTGGATGAGTTTAAAGCTGTCTTTCCTTTATCTGAGAGATCAGAAGAGGTTAGCAGGACAAGAGAACTGGCCAAACATTGGTCTAGGGAAGGCAGAGTTAAAAAGAATGCCCACTATGTCCCAGCTAAAAAAGAAGCATGAGCACGTATGAGGAATGTGGTAGAGCAGCAGAGAGAAGGTTGCTTCTAGCCCCAGTTCTCCTCCAGGAAAGCTTTGTGACCTGACTCAGAACTGCTTCCTCATCTGTAAAATAGCAGGCTTGGATAAGGGGGTCTCCAAGGCCCATTCCAACCTGACATCCTATCATTCTGTGAGCGAAAATCCTAACTGCCCCCAACCTCCTGGTGCGTCCATTTAACTGCTGGCTACTGAGCTCCCTGGGGAGTTATTAATGCACCAGAGCAGAGATGGAGCCTAGCAAGGTAGTTTTATGTTTATATTTATTGTTTTGTATCTAAGGTTAATGAAGTAGATTTTTTTCCAAACAAACGCTTGATATGCTTAATGTCACTAATGAAGGCAGCTACATAAACAGCCCATTAGACTAATCAGCAACATGGTCAACATGGGGGCAATGCAAGCTGCTGATCCTTGATATGCATTAAGTGAGACTATTTGCCATACCAGAGACATAGGCTGCCTAGAATGGGATACCATGGTCCAAATGGGCATGAGTGACCAATGGACAGGTTAGTAGGGCCAGATTTACCTCAGCCTTGAGTCTTTCCTCCTCTGGGCTAAACACGTCTGTTTCCTTAGTCAATAGACCCCAGAGCCCATATGGTCCAATTATCACACACACACACACACACACACACACACACACACACACACACGCTTTACTAGACTTGCATGAGTGCTACCGATTTGGGGTCTTTTTTAGATCCTGGAACTCTACCAGGAGCCCCATAGAAAAGGACACCATAGTATAGACCCCTGGCCTGGTAAGTTAGTTCTGTATGGCCCTGGGCAAATCTCTTTGCTTCTTAGACCAGAGGGTCCCTCAATAATCACTCTTGAAAGGCTATGTTTCTTGGGGTAGCTAGGTGGCTCGGTGGATGAAAAGCCAGGCACAGAGATGGGGGGCAGTGGAGTACTGGGTTCAAATCTAGCCTCAGATACTTCCTAGCTGTGTGACCCTGGGCAAGTCCCTTAACCCCCATTAACCCTAGCCCTTACCACTCTTCTGCCTTAGAACCAATACTCAGTATTTGAACCCAGGTTCTCCCGACTCCAAGGTATAGTTCTCTATCCACAGAGCCATCTCGCTGCTGCTTAGTGTATGCTTCTTAAGTTGTGGAGGATAAAACCAACAAGAAGGAGCTTTTAGATGTTGCTACTTCTGAGTGCCCATCAGAGTATCTCATATCAAAGGTCTAAGACTAGGCTCCTCTTTTCCAGGATTTGATGCCCTGGGAAAATTGATCGGAAGCATAGGCTCTATGCTGCCAGGTGGTGCGGTGGGTGGAGTGTCAGGCCTGGAGTCGGGAAGACTCATCTTCCTGAGTTCAAATCTGGCTTCAGACACTTGAGCAAGTCAGTTAACCCCGTTTGCCTCAATTTCTTCATCTGTAAAATGAGCTGGACAAGGAAATGGCAAACCATTGTAATATCTTTGCCAAGAAAACCCCAGATGGATTTAGGAAGAGTTGGATACATCTGAAAACAACACAACAGGTTTTGCCTAGTTCAATCCCCTCCATGTGGAGATGGGGAAATAAAACACCAAGCCTGATAACTTTTGCAGAGTATTTTATTATTTATGCATATTTTGTTTATTATTATTTGTACATTTTATATATTACATATAACTATAATATATATCATAACATTCCTTGTGTTAGCAAATCACACTATGAGGTCTGAGAAAGGAAGATCATTCCTTGATGAGGGGGAGATAGGGAAGAATCGGGATCAGTTTCCTTGAGGACGTGGTACCAGAGCTGGGCCTTGAAGGATGGGGGTCCAGGATTTCTGCAGGGTAGGAAGCAGAGGGCAGGGGACCCTTCTGAGCAGTCTGTGCTTATATACCATTAGCAGCCTTCTGGGACTGAGCACCGTCCCACCATTTGTCACCAGCCATCGGACATGAGGGTAAGGCACTAGAGCAGCCCAAGAATAGCTGGACTGAAAAGGGGCATGGGGGCTAGGGGGAAGTCCTAGTTGCTGGGGGGTGAGCAGACCCTGGAGGGATTTATTTCCTTTGGCTTGACTCTTTAGCAAAGAACCTCACCTTCTTTTGTGAATTCTTCCCTGATTGTCCCCGATCAGATTTCAGCTGGAGTGAGAAAGAATATTGACCCTATAGTCAAGAGGATGCCCTGGGTTCAAATTTCTGCTCTAGGTGCCGTTAGGTAGCACAGTGGATAGAGCACCGGTTGAGAGGATCTGGCCTCAAATATTTCCTAGTTGTGTAACCCTGGGCAAGTCACCTAACTGATGGCCTACCCATTGCAGCTTTAGAACTGATACTAAGACCAGGTAAAGGTTTTAAAGACCAAAAAAAAAATCTCTGCCACGTACTACCAGGGTAACCTGGAAACAAGCCTTTTTTTTTTTCTAATCCTTAGGTTTCTCCAGCTATAAAATGAGAGAATTGGGCCAGATCTCCAGCCCCTTTGCTCACCCTGATCCTGGGAGCCTGGGACCTCTTTCCCACTTTGAGTGTTCTGCTTTGCTTTGAAGTTGTCCACGTAGACCCTGTATCTGTTTCTGGCTCCGCTGCATTTTTCTCTTTAAGTACAGCATCACGAAGAATTATAGTCCCGTGTGACCTCCCTCCTCCAGCTATTGTACTTCCTGTGTATAGTCATTGAAAGTATTATAAATCTATCTGTGTCCCTTATCCGAGGCTCCTGGATGGCAGGAAACCCTTTAATTCACTGATTCCTTATTAGTGATAGAGTTACAACAGGTAGAAGATGAGCTCCTCTCAGCGTCTCCTGTATCCTCACAAGTCTCTAAGACTTGATTATTACAAATTATAGATTATTGCAAATTACAGAGAAGTTATTGATGTGCTTCCATGGAAGGAATTTCCTTCCTTGTCAGAAATTCCTATATATCATCAGTCTAATAAAATAACATTTCTTCTATCTCCCAGAGCCAAGCACACAGAAATTTTCTTAATACTGATTGACTGATAATCAGAGAATTGAACCAGAGACCCAGGCTTCAAGCTAGCACTCTGTCAGATAGCCCCTATGCCTGTGACTTCATCTGTACCGAGGCCCCTGGCCTAGCAGAGTTCATGGAAGGGCTTTGGGCAGTACTTTCGCAGTGATGATGTCAGGGCTGTCTATGGCGTGAGAGCCCAAGATTCAGTGTGTTCCTAAAACATCCCTTGCTCTGCGTGTCTCCCCACTTTAACAGGCCCATGAAGAAAGCCCTTTGGCCACAGAGAACCCACAGGAGAGCAGTGGGGAGAAGGGGGCCCCCGGCGCTCCCATCCGGAACCATCAGCAGCGTCTGGAGCACATCATGAAAAGAAAAACTGTCTTTGAAGAGAAGGTGTGTTTGAGGTGGTTTAAGGAGAGCTCAGTACAAGGGAAGGTGTCCTAAAGTTTACAAATATTAGTCCCAGTGGATAGGGCTGCATTTGAGTCTTGGCCCTGTCATTCCCTGTGACTTTGAACCAGTCACTTCACCGTTTCTTCTTCTGGACAACTGGAAACTAATCCCTCCCGTGCTTCTTCAGGGTAGGAGGATTGATGATGAAGATGGATGGGAACCTTTGTAAACTGTAAAGTACAGGAGATAGATGAAGGCAGGTGATTGTTGCTGGTATTAAGCCTGACATGAGATCAGGAGGCCCCATCTGCCCTGCAGTGCCTGGCTGGGTCTCATGAGCTTATATTGGGGTGATTACTGCATGCTTTCACCTCCATTGTCTTGTTTAATCCCGCTGTGAGGTAGGCAGCCCTGGCACGGTTCTTCCCCATTGTACAAGGATGGAAATTGAGGCTTAAAATAACAGACTCGCCCAAGGTCACATTGGTGGCTTAGCCTGCGTCTGTGGCCTGCCCCAAAGCCCGGGTGGGAGAGAGAGGAGAGGGGGCACCTGCCCGACAGATGTTGCCTTTGGTTTCTGTCAGGCTGAACACAGTTAATCTCGGCTAGGGAGTTGATCATTTAGAGATGGGGGAGGGAAGAACAGCACACACATCTCCTTAATCCTCCAAAATGGTGGCAAGCTGAATTCTGGTTCAGCCTGTATGATTGGAACATTTTAGATTTACACAAAGGGGGATATTCTTGATTTGGGGCATTAGGGTAGGGGTTGTATGAGCAAGGGAAAAAAAGAGTGGAGAAGGGGGGAGAGGAGAGAAGGATTTAAAGGGTGACTTTCAGAGATGGGGAAAGAGAGAGAGAGAGACTCCCTAATCGCCGGAGAAATGATTTTGCCTTTAGACCATTTGTTCACTTAGGCAGCTGAGAGGATAATGATATTAATGCCAGTTCTCTTCGCCTGGTTTGGATGGGTTTTTCAGGCAAGTGAATGCTGGGCTTCATTGGGAAATAACTGTGCCCCTCTGTTCTTAATCTTTAGCCGGAAAGAGATTTCTTCGGACGTGAGGTAGTGAGGAAAATTGTCACTCCAAGTCAAGGTACGTGGAATGGGATCTCCCTTTGGGGAAAACAGGAGGGAAGGACAAAAGGGGGCTGGAGGTGTTAGGGAAGGAGTTAGTAAAAAGCCACCTGGGAGCCAAGCGTGAATATTGACCGGGCTTCCATTCAGTGACGTCACTGAGCTAAAGTCAGCTGCCCTTATTTGCCAAGGGCTAAAGTCTTCCTTTGAGGGAAGAGGAAAAGAAGATATTGGGAGCAGAAAGAGTTTTTTATGTCCAGAGGGAGGTCACTGCATTGGAGGAGAGAGAATTTAGAGTTCCAATTAGACATTCAGAAATAGGAGAATGGGTTGGTAATGGTGTCCATGGGAACAATATAGGAGGGGTTGTTGGATCACAGAAGCCCCTTCCATCTCACTGTGGATAAGATAAGAGATGGAAGCCCCCGGCTTCCTCACCTAAAATTTGAGGACCTCAAGAACCTCACCCTCTCTTCCTCCCAAGTCTTAGAAAATGACCCCATCTTCCTTTTATCCACAGCAAGGGTTCCAAGATGTATCAGCTCCATGCCTGGGTAGTGGAGGCTGACCACATCAAAGCCCATTTTTCCTTTAGGGAGTCAGTGTGGTTACAGGGTGGGTGGGGAGGTATCATCTCAGAAGACCTGGCTTCCCATCCTCCCATTTCCTAGCTTTATGATCTGGGGCAAGGCACTTCTTATTGATTTCTTTATAAGATGGGAGTGGTAATCCATGGTCTCCTTCACTGGGAGGTTGTGAAAGAACAGATGGGAAACCCCTTTGTAAACTGAAAAGTGGGCAATCCAATAAATCATGGCGATTATCATTATGAGTTCTTCCTTTGCTTTGGGTTGGCCAATGGAATTCAGAGCCTCTGGACCCCTAGCTTAACCTGAGCCCCATCTCAGGATGATTTCTTCCTGGCATTTTAGAGATCATAGAACCCAACCCCATCCTCGTGCAGATGAGGGAGCTATGAGGAACAGAGCCATCACTGACTGCTCCATTTGTGGTGTCCCTCTCTGGAAGTGTCCCCCAGCAATTCCAATGTCTCTTGTCTTCCCACTATAGAAAACTCAGGACCTGAGAGAGACTCAATGGAGAGACGCATGGGGAAAGCAGTGGGGAAGAGCGATGTATGGTTTCGATTTAATGAGGGTGTTTCCAATGCTGTCAGGCGAAACCTTTATATTAGAGACTTGATTTGAACCCTTGAACCCTGGTGCCAGAACTGCTCTCTGTGCTTGGAGGGTGCCTCCTTGGGGGGAGAGAAAGGTACACCACATAGTGGCAGTGAGTGTGGGAGGGGGGGGAGTGCCCTGCATTTGAGAGAGAGAGAGAGAGAGAGAGAGAGAGAGAGAGCGAGAGAGAGAGCGCGCGAGCGCTGTGCATTTGAATGCTTATGTTTGGCCTCCAAACTTCTGTAATAGACACTAGTGAATAAATTGCATCACTGGAAGATTGTGAAGTATTGCTTTGTTTTTATTTATGTATAAACCATTGTTTCCTGCATGGTCGGCCTGTTGACTGCAAAATTGTATATTCTACAATATACAAAAGTATTGAAAATTGTTGAAAAGTCTTTTTTTTTTTTTACAAAAGTTGTTTGTTTACAAGTTCCCCTCCCCACCCCCCAAAAAAAAGGTCTGAATGGTTTTACACAAGTGTTAGCATCATTAAATGAAAGGCCCGTTACCAAGAATACTAGGACTAGCTTGTTTCCTACCATGCCAAGATCATTTAGGTGGTGGTTCTAACACCATTTCTCATTGGGACCCCACTGCCCAGACTCTTCCCTGTGTGGGTTAATCTTTTCCAAAACCCCGATTGTTCCCTTGTCCCCGTCCTTTAGGATTTGAAATCCTGCCCTATCCCTACCCCTACCCCTACCCCATACAAATGAGAAGCCAAGGCAATGATGAGATTGCATTAGTGTGGAATGAACTAACTGAAAACCAGAAGAAAGACTGAGTCAGTGAGAGGGAGTGGAGCATTTGGGGAAGAATTCACTGTTCTGGTTGGTAGCTGCTGCTCCAGGGTGGGTCTAGGAGAGGAAGCTGGAACCCCTCACTACAGAATGGTACATTTTCCCTTCTCCACCCAAGGGTTGTTCTTCATCAGATCAGGGTTCAGAAATGGATCATTGGGGATCCCATCCTCAATCCACTTCAACAGCCTATAAAAAGAGGGAAAGAAGTTAGAACATCCCAGCAAAGCCAGCGTGTGCTGGAACAGAAGCCTGGACTTGCAGAGCATGACATTACCATTATGTGGCCATAGCCAAGTCACCTAATTTCTGGGGCCACATCCTCATCTTTATTAAAATGGGGGTGATAATCCTTGCACCACCTGATTCACAAGGTTCATTTCCATTCAGCAAACATTTGTTACATGCCTTCTATGGGCCAGGTTTTGATGACATAAAGACAAAATTGAATATCCCTGCCCTCTAAAAGCTTCCCGTATATAGGGTTGTAGGGGAAGTGCTTTCTAAACATAAAAATTCTATTTAGGTTTTGTTTAAGGATGTGGGAAACTGTTATTGGGGAAACTTCCTCCAGGATTTAAATCTGGAACCCTTCAGTCATGTCTGACTTTTCTTGACCCCATTTGGGGTTTTCTTGGCAAAAATACTAGAATGATTTGCCATTTCTTTCTCCAGTTCACTTTACAGAAGAAGACACTGAGGCAAACAGGGTTAAATGACTTGGCCAGGGTTGCCCAGCTGGTAAGTGCCCGAGGGCAGAAGATAAAGCCTGGCACTCTGTTATGCACTATGGTTCCACCTAGCCACCACTAGTTGCTTGGGACACCAAAATGCTATGAGTGACTACTGATCAGAGGCAGAACTTTGAACCCTAGTATTCTTGACTCCCTGGGCAGCTCTCTATCACATCGTGCTGTCTCTCTGCTTTATAACTGTATTATTACAACGAATTTCCAATCCTTTAGGGATTTGTGACTTTTGTCAGGAGTCTTTCCACTTTCCCCTGCCTTTTCAGAAGCATGGTGCGAGAGCCCCCAGGCACTGAGATCTAGGTTTACAGATCTAGATCTACAGCCTCGAGCTTTTCCCTTTCCTTCTATGAGATCTGTTTCCCCATTTGCAAAATGAAGATAGAGATTTAGATCTGGAAGGGTCCTGAGAGGATCCTCTTCATTTTACAGATAAGAAACTAGAATCCAAAGAGACTGTGACTTTCCTAAGTTCACACTGGGTGCAGGAACAGGATTTGAATTCAGTTCCTGTGTTTTCAAATCTAATCTACTTTCCCCATATTGGCTGTCTAACAGGACCCAGCCTTGATCCCTTAAGGAGAAAGAGAAAGGATAGGAAGTGTTCATGATTGGGAATGTCATAATTGCTTCGAGCCACACTTCTCAGAATTCTTTTAGGGCTTTCTTCCAGGGTTGGAAGCCAGGCTTGGGTCTGCCAGGCAAGGAAGGTTCTAGAAGGTCTGACATCTGAGATCTGCCTCGGACTGAGCCTGGGATATGGCCCGAGAGAGAGAGGCGAAGAGCCCAGGAGATGATGAAAGATCGGTGCCCAAGATCAGCTGGGCTGCTGCACAACTGAGTGGCACTTGGGCCAATACTTGTACCAGGAGCCGGAGGCTGCCGATTCCATCTCCATCCCACCATCTGAGCCCCTCTTGGCTAAGGACCTGTTCGTTGAGAACAGATGGCACTCTGTGTTGGCATATGCAAATGGTATACAAATGCTCGGTGATGCATTACAGCATCTATGCAAAAAGTGATGCATGCAAATGGTCCTCCTCCCTCTTTCACTCCTAATCACCCTTGTCCTTGCTCTTTAATTCCATATAAGTTCTAAGTTTGGTTTTTTAAACCCTTACCTTCTGTTTTAGAATCAATACTAAGTATCCATTCCAAGGAAGAAGAGTGGTAAAGGCTAGCAATTGGGATTAAATGACTTGCCCAGGGTCACACTGCTAGGAAGTGTATGAGGCCAGGTTTGAACCCAGGATCTCCTGGCTCTCTAAACACTGAGGTACCTCATTGACCCTGTTCCTTTTCCATAGAGGAGGTAAGGAGACTTGAAGGGGAGCCTCAAAGGAGGCTCCCATGGAACTCACTCTAAATTCACATTCCTATAAGTGCTCAGCTCCTTCCCAAAGCTACATCTGGGGAAATAAATGAAGAAATTGGTCCTTAGAGAGGGGATCTTTTCTCCCATCGATCCCCGCTTGGGAATAGCCCCATCCCTCAAGTCCTGGCTAGGACTGATAATAATTGAGGGCTAAGAGGAGGAAGGAATTCTGCTAGATAGGGCTGTGCTGGGCCAATGGGCAGGAGGACTGATAACCTACACATGGAACATTGGCATCCCCAGGAGAGGAAATCCCATCACCCCATCCTCTGCCTCCAAAGAGCAGAGATGACCCCCAAACCAAGCTAAGACCTCTCACTCATAAGAAACACCCCCTTCCAACCCTACTCCATCCTAGTCCTTCCAGACATTCTCTCAGAAGAACCCTGGTCCTGGGTCACTAAACCATCACCCTTGTGACATCTCTCAAATATCTATCTGCCCCCTCCGGCTTCTTCCAAGTCAAGGACCCCCCCCACCCCGTCTTTCCCCTCTTGTCTCTCTCCATCAGAAATCCCTGCCTTGAACTCTTGAAAAGTAGAGGTCCCAGGAAGCAATAGCATGAATTCAGAGAGGGGAGGTTGTGCCTTCGATTTATAATCGCCCAGGTCTCCTCAGTCCACTTTCCCCGACTTCTCTGAAGGTCAAGTACCTGGGCTTCTGGTTTCAAAGCCAACATTCTTTCCATGTCCCCACATTGCCTCTCAGTGAGTCATCCGCATAAAGGTGATAACTGAAGCTCTGGCAAATGATCCACGGGCATTTCTAGTCTCTGCCACAGACTCGGGCTTGGAGAGCAATCAGGCCAACACAATTCTCCCACTTTTCCTCCCTCAAATCTGTATTTTGTGTCTAATTTTCTATGTAGTGTTCCGCCCTCCCAGCTCAAGCTCCTTGAGGCCAGGGGATGTTTCCTTTCTGCCTTGGTATCCCCAGCCCTTGGCACAGGGCCTGGCACTTGGTTACGTGTTTTATAAATGTTTGCCAAAGGAATTTTCCAGATCATTTGGCCTTGGACTGAACTGAAGAGCCAGAAAAGGGTGGGTGGGACATGGAGGTACCTGAGGGGAGTGCTATTTCCCTAAAAAAAAAATTCTCTGGCTCCTATTCTCACACCCCTCTGCCACATACACACACTTTTAACAGGCAACTCTGGAACCCTGGCTTGTCCCCAACACTCTTTGCTAAGAATTAAATCAAGCACTGGAGCCCCCAGGGGCCATGCCAGAGGCAGCTGTTTGGAATAGTTCTTTCTCATCCCATTTGAATGGGATTTTCATATTTGGGCCACAGCTTACCCCGTCAATTCCCAAACAAAATACAAGGGCTTCTCCCAACAGTGGTTCCTGACTCCAATTCTGACCTAAACTTTGTGAGAGGGCCGTGCAAGGGCCAAGGGACAAGGAAGACTCACTCCGGTATTGTTTTCGAAGACATCTCCCTCTTGAAAGCCAGCTGGTATTTCAGACTCTCTACTTCTTTTTTCATCTGGGGTACGTCCCACTCTTCCATGATGCCGAGAGGGCTGCTGGTTCCAGGAACAGGCTGGCAGTGGAGGAAGAAGAAAAGGAATTTAGGTAGCAGGACCATCCATGCCAGCCCCCAGGAAAGACAGTTCTCCACAGAGACTGGAGTAGAAGCATCATGCACCCCATTCCTTGTCCTGCTAAGGGATCAGCATCACTAATAAATGAATCCAGTGGACTCAGTGAACTTGCTCTCCTAGGAGAGAGACCAGCTTTTCTCTCCTCCAGCCGAGGAGAGATAGAAGGGGAGAGAAGGAGGTCAACAAGCTGAGAGTTCCCAGGGTACAGTGGAGGCTCAGGGCTTCTGCTAGTTATAATAATCCCTTTTCCCTTTTCAAAAGCCCTCAACATCCCTAATTGCACCGAATCCTCACAATGCTCTTTTGAATCAACCAGAACAAAGGGGGTTATCCTGATCTGGTTCTTGTTCCGTTGTTTCAGTCCTGACCCCACTTGGGGTTTTCTTGGCAGAGACCCTAGGGTGGTTTGCCATTTCCTCCTCCAGCTCATTTTACAGATGAGGAAACTGAGACAGACACAGTTAAGTGACTTACTCAGGGTCTTTGTGAAAATGAGAGTGATGAAGAAAGTGAGGCTGAGCTCAATGACCAAATGGCAGCTACCCATCATCACTATCAATCAAAATGGTCAGGAACTCTCCACCATGACAGCAGCAGAATGGTATAGTGGATGGAATGCTGGGATCAGTGTGGGGTGCTGGAGCAGCTCAAAATGTCGTGAGAGCCAGTGATTAAATTTAGCCTGAGTAATTTTACCTTCATTTATCCTTTTATCAGTTTCTGGACTTGAGAAAGTGAAGGAGAAAATGTTAATGGTGCCGATTAAACTTAAAAATGTATTCCCGCATCCGGTTGTTCAATGTTTGCCAGCCTTCCTCTCTGGTTCCTGTTCTCCCTGTGACACATCCTGGCTGCTTGACCCTGAGCAAGCCTTTACCCTTAGTGCCCTCCGCATCGCTCCGAGACCAGGGCTGCAGATGAACACTGACAGAGTACGTGGATGCAAGGGAACTCCCTGTAGCAATGAACTTGTTTTTAAACCCACCAATTTCAGCATCATCACCACTACCAAAAATCACCTTCAACCATTCTGTTGCCGTCCTGGGCTTTTTCTTATCCTTTTAGAAAATATATTCTTAATTCTTGTATTGTATGTTCTTCTAAAACCCTTCCCTTCTGTCTTGGAATCAATACTACATGTTGGCATTAAGGACGAGGCAGCTGGGGTCAAGTGATCTGTCCAGGGTCACACAGCGAAGACGTGTCGGAGTCTAGATTTGAGTCCGTTTCCTCCAGGCCTCTCTGGATCTCCTGAGCCCCCCAGATCCCCTCTCTGTGTTCTTCCCATCCCGTCCTTCCTCTCCTCTCCTCTTTCCAGATAACACAGCCCTAACGTCTCTGCCAGATATCCCCGTTGACTGGTTTTACGTACGCTTAGTAAAGATCTGTTGGTTCATGGATGGACTGGGTTTCCATTAAATGAGGAAGGACCCAGGCTAAACAGCTCAAAGGACTGCCGGGAGTGAGAACAGTGGGATCCAGGGGACTGAGAGGCTGGAACAAGGCAGTCTTTCTTGGGCACAAGACACTTGGGGTCCTTTTCTCCTCCCCTACCCTAGACAGGATCTCAGGTTTCTAAAGCTCCCACCAGAGGGGCCAGCTGGGCAGCTCAGTGGATGGAGAGCCAGACCTAGACGCGGGAGGTCCTAGGTTCAAATCTTGCCTCAGACACTTCCCAGCTGTGTGACCCTGGGCAAGTCACTTGACCCCCATTGCTTAGCTCTTACCACTCTTCTGCCTTAGAACCAATACACAGTATTGATTCCAAGATGGAAGGTAAGGGTGTTAAAAAAAAAAGAAGCTCCCAACAGAACCAGGACTAGAACATCCTCCTCCAAAAAACCTCTAGAACCAGCCAGTGTTCTAGACTTGTTGGGTAAAGCCAATGGGCCTTTGGGGAGAGACTTGGAAAGCTCTCCTCTGTGCTTTCTGCTGTTATTTTGAAACCAGAGAAGAGTCAGGCGTTTGATTAACAAATTTTGGAACGAGAGCAGCCACAGTCTTAGAGGGGAAGCCCAGATTAGTGCCCCAAGCGAGCCAAGGGATCTGGGCCCCACGGCAACATCAACCTGGAAATGCGCCCGGACTGGGAGAAATCTCTCCCGTGCCCTCTCTGGGCCTCGGTTTACCCTGTGTAAAATGGGGTCATCCTGAAGGGTCCTTCCAGGATCGACAGGGAGAACCTCTGTAGTCTGTCCCTCTGGCCACGTTCTCCACTGAGCTTCTCTGCCCAGAGTCTAGGTGGGGGGATTTGGTGGTCAGAACTCAGTTCTAAGGATCCAAACATATGGGATCCCCGCTGAAACCAGTCACGTGGACACGCTTCCCCTGTCCTGGCCTCAGTTTCCAGATTTGTAAAATGGTAAGAGTAAATGCCTGCCCTGATTCCATCATGGGATGAAGCATACGACTGTCACAGTCTTTCCTATCCCAGATGGGCCCCTCATTGGGTGGCTCAGTGGATGGAGAGCCAGGCCTAGAGAAGGGAGGTCCTGGGTTCAAACCTGGCCTCAGACACTTCCCAGCTGTGTGACCCTGGGCAAGTCACTTGACCCCCATTACTTAGCCCTTCCTGCTCTTCTGCCTTGGAACCAATACACAGTACTGATCCCAAAACAGAAGGTAAGGGTTTAAGAATAAAATATAATAAATAATAAAATAAAATAAAATAAGGGAATTGAGGTAGATACTATTTAAGTTCTCTTTCAGCTCTAAATCTGTGCTCCTGAGATCCTCTTGCACTAAATCTCCCTCCAGAGCTTTTGACGAGGCAAACCCGGCCATTTTGAATGTTTCCTTTTCTGTCTGCTCTAGCTCTGATGAAAACCTAAAAGGCCAGCGGAAGAAAACAAGTCCCACAAGGGCCTAATCATCCCACACCTTCCTCGTCCATGGGGTGATGGGCAGAGAGCTAGATCTGGGATCAGGGGCCCTGAAAGCCCCTCGGGTGAGTCCCAGCTCTTCTACTGACCTTACACAAGCCATTTAAGCTCTTCTAATCTCTAAAATGAGGCGGTGGGAATCGATGATGCACTGCTAGAAGGACCCTCAAAGCCATCTTAGTTAAGTCATTTTTAGGCACTGTCCTGGGTCCTCGCTGCCCCTGACAAACCTGGACTTTGTCCCACAGTGTCAGTTATCTCTTTCCTTTTTTTTTAAGTGTTCATTTAATTTAATTTTTATAATTGCATTGAACAGATTGTATTCCCAGATATCCCCAGCCCTTTCTCCCCCCCCAATCCAAAGGTTTCACCCAGCAAAAAGAGACGTAGATGCAGATGGTGCCTCTCGTCTTTCTATTTCTCAGTTCGTTCTCTGGAGGCTTCCTTCACGGGTTATTCTTCAAATATTCATTCTACAGCGGTCTATTACGTTCTCTCTGCCAAGGCGTGAGTAGGCCTTGTGCTGGGATGTGAGGACTTCCTCGATGATTGTCCGGATTTAGAGCCACTTAGAAGGGGAGCTCAGGGAGTCGGAGAAAGAAAACCAGAGGAAGGAAGTGGGGCCTTTAGAGAGAAGCCCCGGGACGGCCGTGAATCTGGTTGCCTCCAAGGAAACCTGACTAGTCACAGGGCACCTCTAGGGAGCCATGAAGACCATTTGACCCCAAGATGGCAGCCTATGGGCCATGGCCCACAGATAAGGAGTTTCTGGGTCAGGTAAGGAGCAATAGGACTGAGAGCTGCTGTCCAGGTGGTGGGAGCAAGAGTCGTTGAAGGGATGTAGTTCTGGGCCACAGGATGAAGAGGAAGCCCAAACAGATGGTGGCTTACCCAAAAGTCAAAGAGATAAGAAGTAGCCAATTATGGATTTGGACCATGGTCGCCTTGTTCCCTCCCCGGTGCTCCTCTAACCATCCCCACGCTGCTGTGACCCAGCGATGCCTCCTCTCCCTCCAGCTCACTGGCCCCCTGGCTCATTAAAAGTGGGTCATGCCGCCATCTTGATATGACTCTCACCCTGGACAAAAGTCAGTTGACTCGCTCATTCCAGCTGCCCCCTGTCAGCGTTGTCCTTGTACCTTTCAACAGCTGGGGCCAGAGTCACTTTGCATGGGCTGAGTCACAAGGATTTCACACACAAAACCCAAGTCTGGTAAATCAGAACTGATTTGACTATGGTTTGAATCATCGGATGAATCAGGGTCCAACAGCAATGCAAGACGGGGTTAAAGGGTTCGGAGATGGAACAGAATGGGATGGGGGCTAACGGAGGAGGGGCACAAGACCCTAGACTCTGGAAGAGGTGGGGAGTGGGGAGCAGGCTCTGGGCCTGGCTTGAGAGGACCTTAGAGTCCTCGATGGAAAGGCAAATCAAGTATAATCACATTTACTTCTCCTTTGATCCTCACAAGAACTATTATTGTCCTTACTTTATAGTTGGGGAAACTGAGGCAGGTTTTTTAAAAATATACAGCACTTTAACGTTTACCAATTGCTAGCCTTATTATTATATTATTATTTGTGCCATCAATCTCTCCAGGTTAGTATGAGTAGAATTATCTTATTCAAATGCATGTTATTAGGATCAGTTTCCCTTTGACATATCTGTACCTACAGCTAAAAATATTTCAGTGATTTCCTCAATTTTAGAAGCTATAATGAAGAATAAAAAGGCAGACACCCCACCCCCAAAGAAAATGAGGCTTTAATCACATGAGGAAATTGCGTTGTCAACCTTAAAGGACTAAAGAAATGAGAGAAATTGGTATTGAGCTATTTATCATCATCTCCGACTGGGCTGGCTAAGGAAATGCACTATGCCAAGGAAAGGCAGGGGGCAGAGAAAAGTGGACACTGTTCCTGTTCCCCACCTTAATTCCCTTCCAAGCATTTCATAGATTTTTTTTAAACCCCAACCTTCCACCTTAGAATCAATACTGTGTATTGGTTCCAAGGCTGAAGAGTGGTAAGGGCTAGGCAATGGGAGTTAAGTGACTTGCCCAGGGTCACACAGCTGGGAAGTGTCTGAGGCCAGATTTGAACCCAAGACCTCCTATCTCTAGGCCTGGTTCTCTATCCACTGAGCTACCCAGCTGCCCCCCCCCCCATTTCATAGATTATTAGAGCTCGTTGGTCACAGAGAAGACTTGAGAAAATGGACCTCTCCTTTATCCAAAGAAGTGAGAGGTTCTGAGTGTGGAATACCAAATATGCCACTGGATGCTGTTCTTTGTATTTGCATCCCCAGAACTTAGCACAGTTCCTGACACATAGTGGCATTAATCAACACTTGCGAATTATTAACTAATGTGGTGATTAGTTTTGCTCAACTGTTTTCTCTCTCTCTCTTTTTTAATCCTGCGAGACAAAGAATGGGGGGAGGTGATAGTCAGGAATTGAGATGACACGAAATCGAGACGAATAAAACTTTTAAAATATGATTCTTGGGGCTGGAAGAGAACTTCAGGATCCTCCAGACTGAGGCTTCCTAGCATGGGATCCTTAGACCGATTTCAGGGGCTCTGGGAGTTTGTATTGGGAAAAAACTTACATCTTTATTTTGAAATAATTGCTTTCCTTTGTAATCTTATGGCTAGATGGTCCCAGAATGTTAATGCTAGCAAAGCTTACTGCTGTCCTGAGGTTTCTGGGATGCCTGTACTTTATTTTCTGCATTTGAAAATCATTTTGAGTGCATTCGCCATCCAGCCAAAGGGGTGCATGACACGAACAAGGTAAAGAACCTTTGAATTCTTGACCTTATCTTAGGTATGCCTTCACTGAGGCCCAGAAAGGGGAAGGGGCTTGCTCAAGGCTATCGATTGACTTGATGGCTGAGCTAGAGGTAGAACCTGGGTGTCCCGAAACCTAATTCCCAGCTAATTTGTACAGTGCACTTGCCTGGGGTTACCATTGGGTAGAAAGCCTGGGTGCAGAATGGTTTGTTGGGTTGTTCTAGGGGAAGGCAGGTTGGGGGCAAGGGAAACATGGCAGGAGCTAGTATAGGACTGGTACCCAAGAAGGGTTTAGTGAATGAAGGAAGGGTACAGAGAATGGGAAGAAAAGGAGATCCCCATCATGGATGAGGTGTAGAAGCAATCTGGGTCTTTTCTAGAGAGAGAGGAGCATTGTGGCCAGAGCACCATGGAGCAGTTGACTCAATGACTTGGTGAGGACCAATGGAAGATGACTCAGGGAAGGTTACACCTGGGCCTTGGGGCCAAGGGAGAATTTATCTTACCTCCTGTGAGCCTAGCCCTTGGCTCTCACCCTTAGTGACTCAGTCACTGCATAGCAACAGAGTTCTAGAGCCTGGAGACTCCCCCAACCTTGCCCTAGACTCCAGGCCCCCAGAGGCCTTCTGTAGCCAAGGTTCTGTAGAGGATAAAGAAAGGGTTTGGAAAAAGGAGGGCAGAGCAGGCAGAATACTGAGAGGTGACATTGGGGAGGGCAGGATGTTAGGATTTGGGGGGACAGATATTGCAAGAAGGGTTTATTTAGGATGTTAGGACAAATGTGAGAAGCAGAACTTAGGAAGGGAAATTTTTTTGAGGATCCTGGATATTAAAATCTGAGAGGAAGAAAGAAGGCCAAGAGTGGGGGACAAAGGGTTGAGATTTGGGGAAACCAAGGAACCAAAATGTTTAAAGACAGGGTTTTGGGGGAAGGATGTTAGGATTTTTATTAGGGTGCATAGTATCAGGATTTTAGGGAAAGAGGAAATTTAGAAGACAAGATTTTGAAACTTTGCAGGTGGAAAGGGGTTAGAGGGCCTGGGGGGACTGGCATAGAGAAATGGTCTAGAGGGCAGCATGACAAGGGGCTGGAGGGGCTATAAGGCAATTTGGGTTTCCTATCAGCAGGACCCGAGATAATTCTGGTTCAGCTATAAAGAGGAGGGGGTAAGCATATCTGCCCTCTTGGGCCTGGCTGAATTTTTTTTATTTTTAGCTTAGGCAAGTGTGTGAGGCAGGCAAAGGGAGAATACTTGGGCCCAGTGCCCTCTTTGCCTGGCACAGTATGAGTAGAGGGGAGCCAGTCGCTTTGGCTTTAACCATGTGAGGCCTGGAAATCTTTGCAGAGCCCCGAGTGGAAGGGAAGGAGAAGAGGCTAGCAGGGGTATGTGAGGTCCAATTCCTCCTTACTTTATGCCTAAGGAGAGAAAGGCGTCTGGCTCAGCTTTACTGAGATGGGTATTTTTCCATCTGTGTGCAAAGCACACTGCCTCCTGGTGCTGTTTTGGCTTGATTGGGCATCTACCCAACATTCTCTCTCTCTCTCTCTCTCTCTCTCTCTCTCTCTCTCACACACACACACACACACACACACACACACACACACACACACACACACACACACACAGAAATAGACACAAATTCAATCTCACACTAACAGATACACTGATAAACAAAAATACACACTCATGGGCTTAGATGTCCATACAAACACACACGCACCCCTCCCTAGTTATAGGGGTTTCTCCTATTGGGGGTGTGCCATTGGGAGAGTCCCCTAGGGACAAGGGCTCTGTGGGGTCACAGTCATGGGCAGCACTCAGAGGATGCTCCATCTGCCTGCAAAATGGGCTCTCGATAAAGCTAATACCGGCCAGGTGGGACACACTCTTCACCTGTACCCTCATGGATATACCCACAGCAACATGTACACAAATGCCCACAAATGTGTGTGCGAGTATACATAGACACGGAGAGATACAGGCACACAAATATGGAGACTCACCAACAGACCCATTCACACACGCACACAAGCAGCTCCTCTGACCTTTATCCTGGTCAATCCTTGCTAAAATCTTCCCTCTCCTTTTAGGTGAGGCAAAGGCAGTCATGGAAAATTGGCCTGATGGTCAAAATGACTTGGAAGGCCAATGGCTACAATTGAACCCTCCCTTCTTCCCACCTCATCCCTCTCTCCTCCTTCCTCCCCCCAAACCTTACAGCCATTTCCCCCTTTCCCTTACAGGATCTTCCGAGGGCCTCCAAGAATCCGACTGGGGGGACCCGAAGGGGAAGATGAGGAGGAGATGGGAGGCCGGTGACCTTCAAATTCCTGGGCCCAGCTTCTGCCCTCCTTCTCACCCCTTCCCACCTCCACCACCAAGGAGACAGACGACCAACCAACCTCTTCCCTCCATTATTGCTTTTCTGCCTCATCCCAACCCCACCTTGCCTAGGCTAGTCCTATGTTGGATGCCCCCATCTCCAGTGGGAGAGATGGGGCTACGCTCTGGGTGCTGCCTGAGACCTTGACCCCACAGAGCCCCTTGTCCCTCTGGGACTGAGCTGGCAGCAGATCGGATAGGGAAAGCCCTACAGCTCCAGTCCTGACCCCCCAAACCCGGATCACACTCCTATGGGGACCCAGAACCCGGCTGCTCTCTGTCTGTCTGCTGCCTTGTCATGCCCAGATCCTTTGCCCGCCCGGCATCCTTCGCTGTGGGTCCCTCATCCTCTGCCCTTACATCTCTGCTCGAAACAAGATCCCAGCCAACCCCGCAGCCTGCCCCAAAGCCTTTTTTCTCCTCGGGCTGAGGAGTCACATAGCCCAGCCTAGGTGGCCTGGAGCCAGCCCCGGGGAAAGCGAGCCTTGTGCAGAAGGCAGTCCAGGGAGTGGGAAAGGAGGGAGAGCCCAGATCCGATCGGATCAGGACCCCCCAGTCCCTACCTGGAAGGCGAGCTCCTAGGGGCGAAGACGCTGGCCCTTGTCAGCCGGGCGTTCCTCAGAGCCTGGCAGAGTCTCTGTCGTCGCTGCCCGCCTGCAGATGCGGCGCGGCTCGGCTCGGCGCGGCTCCGCTCCTACAGGCGATCTTGAGCGAGCCAGGGAAAGCCCCGCAGCCCCAGCTGGAGAGAAGAGCGGAAAGCCGGCGCGTCCGAGCGAGCGAGCGTGCAACGCAGACACCCCCCTACGACCCGCCGCTCCTGGGCTGCCCCGGGGGGAGGAGGTGGGGCAGGACGAAGGACTGTGAGAGGAAGCCCCAGACAGACTGAGCTGGAGCTCGGACGAGAGCGAGACGAGGGGGCCAGACGGAGCGAGCCCCCAGCCCTGCGTCCTGCGTCCTGCGTCCTGCTCCGACCCTCCCAGTGCCCTCTGTGCTTAATAACAGGTTCTGCAGAAGAGGCGCGGATTAGGCGGCAGCCACTGTGGTCTCATTAGCTCCTGGGTAATTTCCATTGGTAGCTGACGCTACAGGGTGACAGGGGATGTTTGGGTACCACTGCAGCCTCCCCCCTCTTCCCCCCCCCCCGCAAGGCTTTAATTGTGTCCCTGAGGGGTAAAGGAGACTCAGAGCAGAGCCCAGCACACACACACACACACACACACACACACACACACACACAGATGCACAGGCACCCTGGATACACAAGCACAATCACCCAAGCTAGACACTTCCACCGCCTGCAGACACACACGCTATATACACACAGGTATACTTCCATGTCACACAAACCCAAGAGAGGTGCTTAGGCCACACAGATACAAAATACGCAATGATGAGGGTTCTAGAGAACTATTAGCCCCATTTTAGAGATGGGGAAAGCAAAGGTCTAAGACGTTACTACAGTTCCTGCCCAAGGTCATCCCGCTGGGAGCATGGCAGAAAGGTTAGAGTGCAGGTTCTGGAGGCAGGGAAGATTGGGTCCGAATTCTCCTTAAAGCACTTCCTCACCCTGGGCAAATCACCACCTTTCAGAGTCCCAAGTTTCTCATCTAGAAAATGAGGGTGATTATAATGGCACCAATTCCTGTGGGGTATTGCACAGATAAAATGAAAGAATATCTGTAAAGCACCTTGAAAACCTTAAAGTAATAACTCTACCAGTTATCAGAGAGATATGCCTGTGTACAGAATACATGTGAGCACATCTGCACAAATTTTATATAATCAGGGACTCCCAGGTGACTCAGAATGATCCCTACTCTGATTCTAGCTGCCCATTCTATTTCTCTCACCCTTGAGATTAGTGTGTGACCAGGACCTGGGAGGAGAAGGTCTCAAGGATTGGCTTTAAAATCCCCAAGAAGAAAGAAGCATCTAAACACCTTCCCACAGGGGCAATTCTATGGCCTCGTGAGGCAGGGATGAAGACTGCATCTTAGCCATCCCCCTTTCACTGTGGTCTGCTTGGTGTAAGATCCAGGAGAAACAACAGGACCCTGACTCTCCTAGTCCGTGAATGCTCACACCAACTGGCATGATGGATGGAATATCTCTAGCATCTTGTCTGTGCATAATCACAAAAGGCAACAGCGAGGGCTCCTCATGGAACACCCTGGTGTTGGTGTGGATACATGGGTGGGGGGAGGGACTGCTCTCCAGAGACAGATGCAGATAGACAAGCAAACTGAGACTGAGACAGACAGAGAAAGAGAAAGACAGAGACAGAGATAGACAGACAGATAGAGAGAGACAGGGACAGAGAGAGAGAGATAGAGGGAGAGACAGACAGACAGAGATAGAGAGAGAGAAGGAAGCAGTTCAGAAAAACTAAACAACACATTACTAGAGTCTGTATATGCCATATATGCAAAGTTCCACACCCATAATCCTCCACCTGAGAAAAGAAATGCATTTTCTCACCTTCTCTCTGGGACCAAGCTTAGTCAGAAAATATATGCACATGTAGTTATATACAAAAAGGATATGAGGCTGGAGGAACAAACACCAACAGCAAAAGGGATCAGGAAAGACCTCCTGAAGAAGATGGCACCTGACCTGAGCCTTGAAGGAACTAAGAGATGGAGGAAGTGCATTCCAGGCATGGAGAATCATCTTTGCAAAAACCCAGTGATGGGAAATGAAGCACCCCATGTGAGGAACAGTATGAAGACAAGTTGGGCAAGCATGTAGAAAGTATCCATATAATAAAACTGGAAAGTGAGGTCAGAGTTAAGTGATGAAGGAATTTAAAAAATGAATTTGTATTTGGAACTAGTCAAGGGGCAGCTGGGTGGCTCAGTGGATAGAGAGTCAGGACTATAGATGGGAGGTCCTGGATTCAGATCTGGCCTCTTGACACTTCCTAGCTGTGTGACCCTGGGCAAGTTGCTTAACCCCAATTACCTAGTTCTTCTGCCAAGAACCAATACTCACTATCAATTCTAAGAGAAAAGGTAAGGATTAAAAAAGAAAAAGAAACTTGAGGCAACAGGGAGAAACTGTAGTTTACTAAATAGGTGTGACATAGTTCAGACTTGTGCTTTAGGAATGTTTCATTGGCAGCTGTGTATAAGTATTGTTCAGTCATTTCAATTGTGCCCGACTCTTGATGACTCCATATGGAGTTTTCTTGGCAAAGATTCTGGAATGGTTTACCATTTCCTTCTCCAGTTCATTTTACAGATTGGGATACTGAGGCAAACAAGATTAAGGAAGCTGGGTTAAGGGCTAAGTAGCCAAGGTTAAGATTTGAACTCAGGAAGATGTCTTCCTGATTCCAGGTCTAGCAGTCTACCACTGCACCACCCAGCTGCCTGTGTGTTTAGGTAGAGAGGTCAACAAGGTGTCTGCTGTTATAGTCCAGCAAGAGATACTGATGGCCTGGACTAGAGTGGCGACCACATAAGTGGAGAGGCTTTAGTTCCAAGATTGGCATTGTCCATAGGTTTAGCAACAATCAGTTCAGTCAATTAAATGAACACCAGGTAAAGTCCCCAGATCTCCAAATGTCAACCCTACTGAATGTTATTCTGTCATTATAATTTTATTCCTGTGGATCTCGAAGGCTTTGCAGTTTCCCAGGGTCCTGTCTTCAAATACAAATACTATTGGGATTTTAATACCTAATACTGTGATTTTACCCTAGTAGATATTGTTATGAAATCCTGAAATCTCAGAGCTGGAAGAGACTTAGGTGGTCATCTAATTGACCTCTCTGCCTGCTGCAGAAATCTACTCTGCAGCATTCCCAACAGGCAACCATTCAGTTTCTTCTCTCTCTAAGTTTTCACTTCCAGTAAGGTGAGGTCATGAGTTAGTTGGACCACTCTGATAGGAAATTGTTATACTGTATTGAGAAGTGTCACTCTACAACTTATTTCCCATTGGTCCTAGTCTGTGACTGGCATTATATAAGTGCTTAACAAATCCATCCCTCCTTCCTTCCTTCCTTCCTTCCTTCCTTCCTTCCTTCCTTCCTTCCTTCCTTCCTTCCTTCCTTCCTTCCTTCCTTCCTTCCTTCCTTCCTTCCTTCCTTCCTTCCTCCCTTCTTCCCTACATGTCTTTATTCTTCCTTATCCTTGTTATGTCTTCTGATGCCACACAGAATCAGTGACTCTGATCAGGTGTCCCAAGCCAAAGAGGACAGGGCTAGGGGCTAGCTGGCCAACTGATGGCAGTATTAGAAAGCCCATTGGCTTAAGTGTCAGGTGATCTGGTTTGTAGTTTTGTTTCTGTGTGAGTTTGAGCACATTTCTAGGCCTTCGTTTCTTCCTCGGTCAAATAAGATGTTAGATCAGGTGACCTCAAAGAATCATAGAAGCTCAGAACCAGAGTAAAAAAGTTAGAAAGGGTCTCAGTGGTCATCTTAGTCCAACCTGGATTTGAACAAGAATCCCCTCAGCAGCAGGGACATGACAGAGGAGAGACTAAATGAACACTCTAATGCAAATATTATCAACATAGCAATGGGTTCAAATCAAGAAAACATGTAATGCCCAGTGGATTTACGCCTCGGCTATGGGGGGTGGGGGGAGGAAAAGAAAATGATCTATGTCTTTAATGAATAATGCTTGGAAATGATCAAACAAAATATTTTTTAAAAATAGTAAAAAGCATCAAAGAAAAAAAAGAAAGAATCCCCTCAGCAGCATCCCTGATGAGGGATTATTCAGTCTTTACTTAAAGACCTCAGGAGAGAAGCAACCTACTATCTCCCCTCTGAGGTGGCCTATTGCAATTCTGGATAGCACTAATGGTTAAGAAATTTTCCTTTATGGTGAGCTGAAATCTTCATCTCTACAACTTCCACCCAATACACCTAGGTGACTTTTTAAATGTACAGATTGCTTTCGGTTTTATTTTTTTTAATATTTTATTTTTCCTCAACTACATGAAAACAACAGTTTTTAACCTTTGTTTTTTTAAAGTTTGAGTCAAATTCTTAGGTCCCCCCTCACTGCCCCCCTCCCTGAGATAACAATCTGTTATCGATTTTACAGATGTAATAGTGCAAAACATCTTTCCATGTTAGCCATTTTGTGAAAGAGAACTTGAATCAATAAAATAAATGTGAAGAAATATAGTATTCCGACCCCATCAGTTCTTTCTCTGGAGGCAGATGGCATTTCTCATCATGAGTCCTTGAGGATTATCTTGGATCACTATATTGCTATGAATAGTTAAGTCATTCACAATTACAAAAGTAATATTGCCATTACTGTGTACAATGTTTTCCTGGTTCTGCTCTTCTTATTCTGTATCAGTTCGTGGAGGTTTTAACAGGTTTTTGTGAAACTATCCTTCTCATCATTTCTCGTAGCACATCACTAATGTATATCACAGTTTGTTCAGCCATTCCCCAAATGATGGGCATCCCCTCAATTTCCAATTCTTTGCCACCACAGAAAGAGCTGCTATAAATATTTCTGTACAAACAGGTCCTTTCCCCTTTTTAAAATCTCTTTGGGATACAGACCTAGTACTTTCCAGTACACCTGGTTATGCCCACTGTTGCCAAACAGAATGAGTTGAATACATCTCCCTCATGATGGGCATTCAAGTACTTGAAGAAAGCTATCACGTCCTCTTTAGGTCTTCTCTCCTCTAAGAGAAATGTTTCCAGTTCCTTCAGTCAACCCTCATAGAGTAATCTAGATCTTTGCCATGTTGATTGTCTTCCTCTGGATGTTTTGAAGCTTTATTTTTTCATTGTTCCTAAAATGTGGTACCTAAAACTGACCACAAAACTCTGGATACAGTGTAAATTGAGCAGAATGTGGAGGAACTCTAACTTCTCTAGTCATGGATGCTAGTTCTTTCAATGTAATTTAAGATTAGATTAATGTGGGGACAGCTAAGTGACTCAGTGGATAGAGAGCCAGGCCTGAACCTGGTGGTGTGACCCTGGGCAAGTCACTTAACCCCCATGGCCTAGCCCTTACCACTCTTCTGCCTTGGAACCAACATTTAATATTGATTCTAAGACAAAAAGTAAAGGTTAAAAAAAGATAAGATTAACTTTTTATGTTACCATATCACATTGTTGGCTCAGATTCTGTTCATGGCATACTAAAATCTCAGCTCTTTTTCAAACAAAATGTCTAGGCTCATCTCTCCCATTCAGTATTTGTGAAGTTAATTGTTTCAACCCATGTGCTAAATTTCATCTTATTAGTCTTTTTTTTTTTTGGATCCTGATTTGTTATATAATATGTTAGCAATACCTCCTAACTTTATGGCATCTGTATATTTGATAAACATATCATCTTTGCTTTTATCCAAGTCATCATCAAAATAGCACCCAAACCTGAGAAACTACCTACTTTCCAGGGGTCACTGAACCATTTATCATGCCTCTTGGGTCTAGCCATTCAACCAGTTCCGCTTCCCCCTCAGCTGTACTCTTGTTTAACCCACATCTCTCCATCTTGTGCCCCAGAATAATGTGAGAACCTTCGTCAAGTGCTTTGCTAGAATCAAGGCGAATATGTCTATGGCAGCTCCCTGGTCCAACAGCCTAGTAACCCCATCGAAAAAAAAGGAAATTAGGTCAGTCTTGTGATCTGTCCTTGGTGAAACCATAACAACGAAAATTGCTATTTGTGCAGTGCTTTAAGATTTATAACACTTACATACATTCTCTCTTTTGAGTCTCATTCATGACATCCCTCTGATCAACACTTCCATTTCTAGATACTCAATAACTGTTGCTCTAATAATACATTCTAGAATTTTGTTAGGAATAGCAGTCAAATTCAATTCCCTCTCATATGAACACTCTACTCTGTTTCTTTTTTCTTGAAAAGTGGGACAATATCTGTTTCCCCCCAATCTTGTAGCCCCTTTCCCATTCCCCACAGTCTTTCCTGAATTATTGACCTTGGTTCAACAGTCTCATCTATCAATTCTTTCAGTACTTTGGGATGTAGTACCCGTGGGCCTGGTGACTTGAATTCACTAACAATTGCTAAGTGTTCGCTCCTCCCAATAATAGGGTGTATGGGTTATTCCCAGAGGACTAGCACTTCTGGCGTGAAGACTTGCCAAGCCCTTTTCAGGGCTGCTCATTCTCTTTTGGAGTCCATCTTTCCACTCAACGCTCACCTGTGGTTTCAGGAAGCTGTCGCATCCACAGCAGCCATATTCCAGTAAACCTATCTTGGCAAAGGGGCTAAACTATGCTGAAGTGTAGCATACCAGGCATATTAGCATCTTGGAAATGTAATTGATGTATTGATATTGTAGCTTATGTTTTCATTTACCAGACTCACGGTCAGGTTACTTATTGATCATAGTATGGACAAATCTTCCGTCCAAAGGACAAGAGAATTCCTGAGCAGGGCCACAGTGTCCTCACTCACACCTTGTCAGACCACATTCCTTTCCAAGCCCAATGTTGGATTAATCTCCTCCTCTTTGATTTCGTGATTGTCAATTCAAACAATGTTAAAACCTATGCCATGTCACGCATTCACTAATTACCTCCCCCTCCACATTCCTAAAATCTCCAATAAAAGCTGGGGAACATGTGCAAGCCTCCCTCTTGCCTCTCTTGATCTTTCACCTGCTCTGGATCCTCTTGTCCATCTAGCTTCTATTGCTCCCATGTGTTTTCTTGTTTCTCACACTTCTCATTAATCCTCTGGCTTTCTTGCCCATGAGAAGTATTGCTGGAGATCGCGACTCCCCACGTGTTTTAACTTGTTGTCTCTGAGTCTTTATTTCTGCGTTTCTCCCTGAATCTCTATTCTCTATTCATCCATTTCCCCCAGCCTCCATTCTCCTTCTCAGGTCACCACCCACAAGTAAATTGGGTAATTGACAGGCCTCCAATCCATCCATGAGTTAGGGAGGGCTCTACTTCAAGCATATGGGGAATAAGCAAATGAAAACAATTTGTTCCAATGGTCCTGAAGGTGGCTGAAACAGACCCTGTGGAGCATTTAGAGCTTGGTTAGATGTTGAAGATGCCACTGCATCCTGGGCCACCCCTAGTCATCCTGACCTTTATCTTGCTACTGGACTTCAATAACTCTGAAAGAGAGAGCAAAAGTGACAGCATTATGTAATTCTGCCTTCAATCAAAGTCACTTCTAAACCTTAATGAAAATGGTAGCAATAAACCAAAGCAGATTGGTGTTGGAAGTGATCTTAGTATTCTTAACCAGAGCTCTATGAGTTTAGGTTTTTAAAAAAAGTAAATATTTTGATAATTGTATTTCAATATAATTGTTTTCTTTTGTAATCAATTCCATTTAAAATTATTATTATGGGAAGGGATCCATCAATTTCACCCTTTGTCATTCTTAAAAGAAAAAAAAAGGGGAGGGGCAGCAGGGTAACTCAGTGGATTGAGAGTCAGGCCTAGAGGTGGGAGGTCCTAGGTTCAAATCTGGCCTCAGACACTTTCCAGCTGTGTGACCCTGGGAAAGTCACTTGACCCCCATTGCCTACCCCTTACCACTCTTCTTCTGCCTTAGAACAAATACACAGTATTGATTCTAAGATGGAACGTAAGGGTTTAAATAAAAAAACCTCTTCCTGGTTTTGGTAGTTATAGATGTTAGATCAAGAGGATCCAAGACACACACACACAAAATTAAGATCTAGCCCAACCCCTTTATTTTATAGGTAATGAAACTGAGGCCCAGGGGATTAAAAGATGTCCAAGGTCACGTGGGTGGTAAGCATCAGAGGTGGAATTTACATCAGGATCCTCCACCTCCAGAGTCAACACTCTTTCCACTGTAACAAGGATGATAGTACATTCAATATATGAGGATTCTATTGGATCGGCAACTCCCCTAGCAGCAGAAAGGACAAAACCCCATAAGTTAAGACCCTGTTGCTCTTGGCCAGGAGCAAGATTTCCCTTCCCACCCCCCATGGCTTTTAACTGACATTGCCTTCTCCATCCTTCCCAGGAGCCCCTTGTCAATGATGCCCACAGAACACAAACATTCTCTTCCTATTCGGTACATAATTATGCTATAGTTCCTTAAATATTTGTGGGGTCTGAGTGACTTTCCCACCTCAAGAAGCAAGCCCTCCCAAAAGCAGAAGAAAACATGATGTGTCACTTGTTTATATGGGTCTATGATTTGGGCTTTTGATTTTAAAGGATTAGTCTGTTACAAAAATGAATATACAGAAATGGGTTTTGAGTGATAAACCCAGTGATTGCTTGTTAGCTCTGGGTGGGGGAAGGGAGACAACATGAATCATATAACTGGGGAAACTATGTGGAAATTTGTTATTGGAATAAAATAAAGCTAAATATTTTTTAAAGTAAGCCCTCTGGCGATCTCAGAGCCACCTCCAGGTTGTAATAATATTTGACTTCAATAGTCTCTCTTCCTAGTCTCTCAGTAGACCAGACTAGTCTTCTAGGCTAGGAGATGATCATGGTTTCAATGCTCTTTGCCTCTCTCTCTCTCTCCCTCTCAGGGAATCCAGTGATCTCCTTCCCCAGCCCAATGTCTCTGCTCACTTCCATGACAACTGAGGTACTGTCTCGGGAATCTTTAAAGAGGATAAATCTCTTCCCAAATCTCCAGTCTGATCTGGTGTCATTAAATCATGCCAGTAATCCCCCCCCCCCCCTTAAGCTTTTGATCAAACAATGAGAAGAGCATCAGAACTGAAAGGGTGACAGCCAAAGTGACAGTGTGGGTACAGCCACGGTTAGCTGGCTGCCAGAAGAAATGGAATAAGCTTTACTCCCCTACCTCTTCCTTCCCTTGCTGGGCAGAAAAGGGGCCTGGGAAGAGATTGGCCAATGGACCATTAAGGACAGAAAATGTCAACAACATCCTTTTAATAAGCAAAGGGGGGGGGGGCAAGAACCGCTACACTGGCTCTACAGCATCCATCATCTCTCCCTGGCAGCAGCCTCATCAGCTCTCAGTAGGGAGGGCTGGGATTATTTCTCACACCCAAAGCAGCCAGCTACCTGTAAGAGTCCTGATGACCAGGGCTCGTGATGGGGGTGGGGAGGAAGGCCTGCCACCCTAGGCTGCTCCTCTAGCACTCCAGGCTAGCCCTGTGATTCTGCATAGCTCAGCAAGATGGCTCTTCTCTGTTTCTATGGTATCCTACTTCTGCCAGGCTTCTCAGTGCCAGGTTCCTAAGTCACTACAATGATGACCTCTGGGTAAAGAGGACGTCTCCTCTGTGACACTCTCGCTAGCTGGCAGACCAGCGTCTGCTGAGAAGAAAGCAAAACACTTCTGAAAGGGCAAAAAAGGAACAGGCGGCGCCATTTCTTACTATTGGATACAATTTAATACACACTTAAAATTCTATGTCGGGGAACTTACTGATTTCATATGCAATCCTCTTGTCTTTAAATACCAAAAGGTTCATATTTGTTGATGATTAAAAAAGGAAAATCCCTTTTACTAAGGGGACCCAGTCAAAGCACTACTTACTTTTTACCAAGATCTGAGCAAATGATGGTCTGGCTCAGCAGGGGAAGTCCCCCCAGCCATGACATCGTGAGGCTCAGAAGCATTAAAATACCCTTGCAGGGGGTTTGTGTTACCGTTCAGGCCCTAGCTGTGAGTATTCTTGTCTTTTCAGCCCATTTGGTTTTTGCTTTTGGTTTGTTCTTGTTTAAGAGCCCCAGACCTGCTGCTGCTTTTTTCTGTTTGGTGGCCACATGGTGTTTCGTAACACGGGCTACTCGTCTCCAAGGCCTGTTTTGCACACACACACCATGTGGTGGCTGAGTTTAGACACTCAGCTGCATGTTTAAATAGAAACCTCCCCGGCTGTATTTGAACACACGGCACAGCTCCCACTGGCTGTCTCTGGGCACCCACCTCCACTTCCCTCCTGTCATAGCCACACACAGGGACACCCTGGGAATGGGACAGGCAGGTCTGCTCTATACTATACAGTGCCGTGTATATTAGGATGCCTCAAAGGATCTATTTTATTTTATTGATAGCTTTCCCCATATTTCCATATTTTATTTTTCCCAATTACACTTAAAAATAATTTTAACATTAGTTTTCCCAAACGTTGAGATCCAAATTCTCTCCCTTGCTTCATTTTCCTCTCTGAGATGGTAAGCAATTTGATTTCGATTATGTAGGTGCTATCATGCAAAAGACGCTTCCATGTTGGTCATGTGGAAGAAACATACACACCCATGGATGTAAAGCAATATGCTTCCATCGGCATTCAGCCTGCCTCAGTTCTTTCTCTGAAGATGGTTAACATTTTTTACCGTAAGTCCTTTGGAGTTGCCTTAGATTTGTATTATTAAGAATAGCGAAGTCATTCACAGCTGATTATCATACAATATTACTGCTACTGGATACAGCGTTTTCCTGGTTCTGCTCATTTTACTTTGCATCAGTTCATGTAAGTCTCAAAGGATCTATTTTAAGTAGATACACAGTTGTTATTGTTGCTGTTTTTATAGCCTTACCTTTTGTCTTAGAATTGATATTAAGTATTGCTTCTAAGGCAGAAGAGTGGTAAAGGCTAGGCAGTGGGGATTAAGTGATTTGCCCAGGGTCACACAGCTAAGAAATATCTTGAGGCCAGATTACTTATTTTTTCCCCAAGACTTTATTATATATTTTTTTTTCCAGTTGCCTGTGGAGACAATTTTTAACAGTCATTTTCTGACATTTTGTAATCCAGTTCTTTCCTGCCCACCCTCCCTTCTTCCCTCCCTGAGGTGTCAAACAATATGATATAGGTTATACATTTGCTATCATGAAATACATATTACCATACTGGTCATGTTTTGAAAGAAGACACATACCACACAAGAAAATATTCATGAAGGAAATAAAGAAAAAAATGGTATAATTAGATCTGCATTCATTTTATGGCGATAATGTTTTTCATCCTGATATCCTTGGAGTTGTCTTGGATCTTTGCATTGCTGATAAAAAATTGCCCTTCACAACTGATCACTGTGCAATATTGATGTGACTGGGCACAGTGTTCTCCTGGTTAGCAGATACACTTATGACTGGGGCAGAACCTATGATGTGACACTTGTCTTCAGAGAGAAGGGAGATAAGCATCATTGGCAGACCTCTCCAGTCAAGATTGGTCACTGGTTGGTCACTGATCCACAGCATTCTGATGTCTCTCAGTGTTGTTTTCCTTTACATTCTAGTATTGGGTAAATTATTCTTGTCTTTTGATTCTCCTGACTTTGTTCTGCATCGGTTCCTACAAAGTCTTCCTAGGTTTTTCTAAATTCTTCCCATGTAGTTTCTTGTGATGCAATAATATGTTGTTCTGATACATGTTGGCAGAAGCAATAGATGTGCCATTAGGTTTTTTTTTTCCTTTTATTTTTAAACCTGGGCAGACTTGCTAGGCAGGAGAGGAAAAGGATTTATTCAGAAATGAATGATGTAAAAAAAAAAAGGAAAATATTCTTCTTGATGGACACTTATTTTTCCCCCAGGATTTGTTTTTGTCTTCTTAAACTCAACTTCTGTCTTGGAATCAATACCAAACATCTGTTTCAAGGCAGAAGAGCAGTAAGGGCTAAAGCAATTAGAGTCAAGTGACTTGCCCAGTGTCACACAGCAAGGAAGTGTCTGAATTAAATTTGAATCCAGGGCCTCCTATCTCTAGTCCCGATTCTCTATCTACAGAGTCACCTAGCTGCTTTTTGTCCAGGTTCTTTTTAGAGGGATGGTTTGCTAGCACAAGGAGCAACACTTTCTGAAGTCTATCTGTCCCCTGGATTCCCAAGCACAGATTTGGATATGGCAGTGATGGCAAACCTTTTAGAGACCATGTTCTGTGCCTGGTCCCAGAACCCTAGACTGCATGTTGTGCCCTGCACCCTCCAGAGACCAAGTGCTGCACCCCCCACTCCCTTTACCCCAGCAGGAGATAGAGAAATAGAAGAGAGTGGCTCAAGTGCTTCACTTGGAAGGAAGTAATTGCTTTCATTGGGCTTCTGGAAAGAGGGGTGTGGAGGGGGAAGGTAGCTCTACCTGACTCCTTCTGCCTTTCTAGTAACTAACTATGGTTCATGTGCCCACAGAGATGTCCCTGCATGCCATCTTTGGCATGTGTGCCACAGGTTCACCATCATGAGTATATGGGGAAGAAACTTTACAGACCTGAATTCAGCAGTGTGTTGGAGCCAACTCCTATTGGTTCTAGGTCTTAAGAACAGATTGTTGAAAGGTAATAGGTGGCTCAGGGTTAGTGAGCCAGGCCTAGAGATGGAAGATTCTGGGTTCAAATCTGAACTCAGACATTTCCTAGTTGTGTGACTCTGAACAAGTCACTTAATCCTCATTGCCTAGCCCTTACCACTCTTCTATCTTGAAACCAATATACAGTATTGACTGTAAGACAGAAGGTATGGTTTAAAAAAAAAAGAACCTGCTATTAAATTTTTAGTGTGAGCATTTACACCCTGAAATAGGTAAACACTATAAATCAGGGTTGACTTAAAGTTTTGTTAATTATTTAGATTTAAGATTTAGATTTAATATTTAGATTTAAGAAAGTGATAGAGAAAACATTAACAATGTAGATTAAACTTAAAAGGGTATCAAGTTTACATTTTATTGTATTCTTTTGAGAGCCAGGTAAACACTTATAAGCACACTTGTCTAACATAACCTAAATTCCCTGTGCTTCATTCTCTGCTACTCCCATTTCACTAGGACAGTTCCTACAGTTTCTCAATCCATTGCCAAGTTTTGCTTGCTTTCCCATAAGTTATTTATAAAGAGAAATTACTAATGGGGAAAAATTATGTTTTATATATATATATATTTAGTTATAGTTATACTTATTACTGTTGGCTCTACCTGTCTACAAAGTTCAGCCTCACCTCTCCCTCTGGAAGCCTTATCCAAGGAAGGCAACATGGGAGAAAGAGAGACAGAATGCCTAGTTCAGTAATACCTTGGTTTTCGTCGACATTGGGCATCGTTGGTTTGGGTTTTCTTCGATTTTTTCCATAAAAAATTTGTCTCGGTTTTCATGGTTGCCTTGGATTATGTAGGCATTCCCTTTTGACCTTGATGTTAATTTTGCAAAAACAAAGGGTGACCCACATGTTCTCCTGCTCAATGGGAACAATACATGTATTGAAAAGCAAATAAATCTATTTATCCATACAGATAACAAAAACAAAAATCAGATAAAGCATATGGAGGAGAATACATACCTAACTATACAAAATGAATGAGCTCTCTCATTGAGTGTGAGCTATCTCATCTCAGTCAAATAGAAATCCCCCCATAGTATCTCAGCTGAGAAGAAGGACATAATCAAGGTAACAACTGCTCTACACATCAGCTTCTATCCAAAGTCTTTCCAGATAATGCCTTGATACCTAAGGTCCTTATGGAGGGGGATTGCCCTTCCAAATAAGCCTCTCTCTTCCCTCTTCTCTGTCTTCCGTATGCCAAGAAGAGTCTTCAGAAAGGTGAATGACATGCGAAATATTAATTTATTCCTTACATTAGTCTTTTATATTCATTTCTTATTGTTTTTAGTACTAAATAAAATGTGTTTTGGGTATGTGTTTTAGTGTCTAGAAGGAATTAATTGGATCTACATTGATTTACTTGGAAATAATTGCCTCGGTTTTTGTTGGTTTCAATTTCATGATTGTTTTCTGATGGATTTTCCAGGAAAACTGAAGTATCACTGTATTTAAGTTCAACACCAAGCTGTCTGATCTTGGGCAAGTCACTTTCTCTGGGCTTCAGCATCCCCATCTGTAAATTGAGGATAATAGTCCCTGAACTGCTACCTCCCAGTTGAGCTTCTGTGAAGCTCAAACTAGAGTCTGGGGAAAGTACTTTGTATAAACATTTTTGTAAAGCAGTTCAAGAGGGATTATTATCCTTACTGGGTGAATGGAAGTTGAGCTTGGTAAGAACCATTGAATTGTAACAGCATGGTATAGTGGGTAAGGAGCATTGGATATGGTCTCAGAGGAGTTGGATTCAAATACTGAGTCTGCCAATTACTCCTTGTGTAAGTGACCTTGAGCAAATAATTCACTCATTTTCTTCAGGCCTCAGTTTCCTCCTCAGTTATTAGACTAGTCAACTTATGGGCAGCTCTAGGGAGCACAGTGGATAAAGTGCTGGGTCTGGATCCAAGAAGACCTGAATTCAAAACCAGCCTCACACTTATATGACCTTGGACAAATCCATTCACCCTGTTTACCTCAGTTTTCTCATCTGTATAATGAGCTGGAGAAGGAAATAGCCAACTACTCAAGTATCTTTGCCAAGAAAACCCCAAAAGAGGATAGGATTGGGGATGTAGACTCCAAACAATCTCCCTAGTGCAATTATCAATAATATGGAAATAGGTTTTGATCAATGGCACATATAAAACCCAGTGGAGTTGAGCATTGGCTACATGGCAGGGGAAGGGGAGGGAAAGAATATAAATCATGAAACCATGGAAAAATATTCTAAATTAATTAATTAAATAAAAATTTTCAATTAAAAAAAGAAAACCCCAAAAAAGATCCTGAAGAGTCAGAACAACTGAAAAATGACTAACCAACAACAGTTGGCTTTTAGGGCCCCTTCCAAGTCTAAATTTATGATCAGTTGGGGCTGGGAAGATTGTATTTTTTCCTTCTCTTCCTATCCCATTCTGAGGCCAACGTTTTAGTCTCCCTGGATATTATGTGCATGCGTATACTTGCATGCTCCCACTTCTCAAAACCTGCAAATTGCTCCGAGTCTCAGAGCCCCGTGGACTTGTTAGGGAGGCACATAGGCTCCCAGTAGCCTGAACAGGGTCCCTAGACCCCAGAGCATGAAAAGGAAGAGGAAGACAAGTGCCAGCAAGAATGCAAGAAGGGCAGGATCTGACAGTGGCTCACCCTACGATGCTGGGAAATTCCTCCTGTAGCAAAATCGATGGACTAGCATTTGACGTGAAACTGAGTACTACTGTTCCTCACACAGGTGATTTCAATGGTATGGATTTTTTTTTTTTTGTCAAATGAGTCAAAGACAAAGAAAAGACCTGACCTTGGAAAGTGATTTCAGGAACAGGGAAGAGCAAAATGAAAACTCAGAAGAGCAGAGCAATGCCAAAACGGAAAAGTGGGAACGCTCAAAGGTAAATGTGAAAGGATGTCAGGCCCAAAATGAACTCCTGGAAGAGCTCCAATAGGATCAGAAAATACATAATAGGAGATGTAGAAGAAAAATTAGAAAATAAAATGATAGAGCAAAAACTCAGTGAAGAAAACATCACAATGAGGCATCAGAGGACATTATTAAATTATGAAATATAATTGGGGGCTGGGTAAGGAGGGTATTATTTCATTTAGAGTGAAATCTGTCTCAGAAACCTTGATTAGGGGATGGCTCAGTGGATTGAGAGCCAGGCCTAGAGTCAGGAGGTCCTGGGTTCAAATATGGCCTCAGATACTGTCTAGCTGTGTATGACCCTGGGTAAGTCACTTAACGCTGATTGCCTAGTCCTTATCACTCTTATGCCTTAGAATGGATACTTAGTAATTATTCTAAGGGTTTAAAAAATCAAAAAAGGACTCTTGATCTTGTCCAATCCTCTACCAATTGCAAGAATGTCTCCAGTATTCAGCTCCAGCAACAGGTGGACTAGATTAAGGGTCCTTTTTTGATTTTTTTTAAACCCTTAGAATAATTACTAAGTATCAGTTCTAAGGCAGAAAGGTCCTTTTTTCTTCGTGGTGGAGAAACCAAACTACTAGAAAGAACAGTAGACCAGCAAGAGTGCCTTGGAGAATAGTACAAGCCAGGGGATGCCATTGAGAGTAACGATGAGCAAATATTTGTGATGTAACTAAGGGAACTCAGGAGATACCTGAGACCTTAGCTGAGTGTAGAGACCAAACAAAATGCTTTCTACTCATTGCACCCCTATTATAACATCAGCAAACAGCAGATAACCAGGGGAGTTAAGGGGATAACTATTGCTAGTAGATATAAGACTAACCACAGACTTGGGCTGTGGCCATCAGTCATTTTAGCAGGGCAGAGCAGCTTGAGTCAGGTCATCCTTCTGTGAGAGGGGAAAGGACACAAGCAACTGCCCCGAAAGGCTGCAGAGAGTAGTGGAAGGAGTCCAGGACTTGGTGTCCGAAAGGCCTGAGTGTGACTCCTATCTCTAATATTTGTCAGGACTCTGGGTGCGCCATATTACTTTTCTCTAAGTTTCCACATCTATAACATAATGCTGTCTCATAGGATTTGTCGTGAGGGAAGGATTTGAATTAGGCTTGTTTCATTAGTATATGCAACTCCCAGAAGAGGAAATCCTCTCTATCAATGGAGGATGGAACCCTCTTGGAAACTTACAGTCTTAGAAAGTTGCCTAGAGATTGAGAGGTTGAGTCATTTGCCCAGGGTCTTGTGGTTTGCCCTTCCTTCTGAAGAGGACCAATGATGTCGTTGGTGATGTCTTGACTAGGTTGTGAAATGGATTTCAGTGAGGCAGAATTGCACAAAATTATCAGTCTCATTCTCTCTTTTTTTCCACTTTCAGTTCCTTTAATTTTTTTCAATTCCACATAGAAACAATTTTTCTAACAATTGCTTTCTCATCTTTTGCAATCCAAATTTCCTCCCTTTCCCCTTCCCGCCTCCCCAGAGGGTAAACTATCTGTTGTAAACAATTCTAGTGTTATCATGCAACACAAATTTCCAGAGTTTTTCCTCACATGTGTGTTATATGTCTTCTTTCATGGCCCTTACTCAGGAAGGCAACAGGGCAAGGAATGGCATGGTTTGATCTGCGTCCATATTTTCTATTCCTTCTGTGACTGAGGATAGCACTTTTCATCATGAGTCTCTAGGGGTTGTCTTGGATGCTTATATTGCTGAAAATAGTTTATTCTTTCCCAGTTGATCATTGTACAATATTTCTGTTACTGTATACAATGTTCTCCAGGTTCTGCTCACTTCACTCTGCATCAGTTCATATAAGGCTCTCCAGGATTTTCTGAACTCATTCTGTTCATCATTTCTTATGGCACAATAATATTCCATTACAACCACATACCACAACTTGTTTAGCCATTTTCCCGTTGATGGACATTCCTTCAGTTTCCAATTTTTTGCTACCATCTATAGAGCTGCTATAAATATTTTTGTACATGTAGACCCCTGGATCTCTTTAGGATGCAGACCTAGTCAGGCATTACTGGGTCAAAGAGTATGTACAGTTTTATGGCCTTCAATCCACCGAGCTACCAAGCTGCCCCCTGAATTTGGATCTTCTTGACTCTATGCCCAGTGCTCTACCACTGCTCCACCTAATTCCCCCCCTCTGGATTTGAGGGCAGGATTTGAGTGGAGTAAGAAGTTAATTAAACTATGAAGTGCCCATTTGTGTCCCCTTCTGTTCCCTTTCTAGCCTAGACTGTGCTTGGTTTCAACAGAGAAGGACAAACTAATTCAGTGAAAACCTGGTCTGCACATCTATGAGAGCAATCTGAGACGTCACATTATCTCCCAGGAGGCATATTTCTAAGCATGAGACGTTATAAGTGCGATAGGCAAGATAGCCTGAAAGGGTAATGGACTCAGATCTGCCACTTATTGGCTGCACTGCCTTGGGCAAGTTTCTGAATTTTTCAATGCCTAACAGTTCATGGCACAGAGTAGGCACTTAATAAACGTTTTTTGATTGATATTCTCTGAACCTGTCCTAATATCAATAAATCACCATTAATTAAAGGCTATGTGCCAGGATACCAAAAACTAGGCAAAAAGAGCCCTGCCCTCAAAGGGCTTGCATCCTAAGGAGGAGAGGAGACCACATATACAGTTCCATAGAAAGTAAATGAAAAATGAATAGAAAATCATCTCAGAGTGGAAGATTCTGGCAGCTAAAGGGAAAAGTCTCCTGCAGAAGGTGGCCTTGATCTGAGCCTCAAAAGACGCCAAGGATTCCAAAAGGATAGGTGATGGGGGACATTTCCTGCTTCTTGGGGTTGTGGGAAGGAAAAGTGCCCCATAAACTAACTGGAAAATATTATTATTCTGGGGAAGGACAGGAAGAGCTCAGCCTAGGTTTGCGCAATCAGGGAAGGCTTACCTGGAGAAGGTGGGATTTCGGTCAAACCTTGAAGATTTGGTATGATTCCCAAAGGCTCAGAGAAAATTCAAAAAAAATTGGGAGAGGGTAGAAGTGAGGGGTGTGAACAGCAGAAGAGATGGTAGGGAGGCAGGAAAGAACGTGGAAGGAAGAATGAGATTACTTTGTCTGGAGCAGGGGCTTTGTCCTGGGTAACCAAATAAGAGGATGGAAAAGAAGAGTGGGACCAGTTTTTGAAGGGCCTTGAATGTCAGCTTCATGAGTCTGAACTTTAGCCTGATGGTGATAGGGAGCTGGGGCAGTTAGGTAGCCCAGTAGATAGTGCCTAGACCTGGAGTCAGGAAGACCTGAGTTTGAATCCACCCATAGCCATTTAGTAGCTAGGTGACTCTGTATAAGTCACTTAACTCTGTTTACTTCAGTTTCCTCATGTGTAAAATAAGCTGGAGGGAAAAAAAAGACAAACTACTCTAGGATCTCTGCCAAAAAAACTCTAAATGGGGTCACAAAGAGTCAGACATGACTGAAATGACTCAACAACAAGAAAAGGGAACCATTGAAAGGTCTTTATTAGAACCCTTCAGTGCTGCATGGAATAGTAATATTAACTCAAGTTCCTCTAGAACCTCACTGTTTATAACTAGTGCAAGTAGGTTACCATGCCATCAAAGGAGGAACTAAAATGGGAGAGGCAATGTGCTCATTCACATAAGCTAGTAAAGGGTGGATTGGGACTCAGACTCAAGACTTCTGCTCAAAGCCCAGTGCCCTTTGTGCTCCTTTCCATTGCTTCTCATTTGGAAGGTTCAAGGCAAAATGGGAACTTATCCTGAAATTGTGCTTGGAACAGGACTCACCTGGATCCCAAAAGGTGGTTCTTCCTTTCTCCTGCTCAGGTCGGGGTTCACTCCCCAGAGGTGAGGCAGGGCCTAGGCTGGAGCTGTTTCTAGACAGTATTCGTGGAGGAAGTCAGGGAGATTGGCTTCAGAAAGGCAAGATTATGGAGCTGAAGGCATCCAACATAATCTCTCTCTAACAATAATCAGCAGAGATTGGAGGGGATAGGGTGGGAGGAGGGTTAGCAGCAAAATAACACTGAATCAGGGTTATTGGGTTGTGCATCAAAACAAAAAATCCCACCATGAAATACAGTCTGAGCAGCTGTTCCCTGGGCCTCGGACTCAACCTGAGCTTTAGCTTGGCCCATTCTGGTCCCTAAAACTTCCTCATAATGGGCTGGGCTGTTTTAGGAGACTAGGACCTCCCCTCTGATCTGTTGTCTCATCCACTGGTTCTCAAGCTTAAAAATTATTGGCGATCTTCCATTGGTCTGGGTTAAGGCTACCAATATTTACAATATTAGAAATTCAAATGTATTGGTGTCATTATTGTGATAATTGTTTTGAGCACGTGGATCCCCTGAAAGGGTCTCATGGATCCACTAGGGGACCTTGGACCCTTTTTTGAGAACTCTGGTCTATTCTTTCCTGAGAGCACTTGGACAGACTAACTTGGTCAATAAGTCAGTGGTTGGATGATCATTTGTCTGAAATGCTGATGAGTTAAAAAGGCAGCATGGTATAGTAGATAAATGGAGACACCCCCCACCCCTTCCATCTTTGATCTTTTTTTTTAAACCCTCACCTTCTGCCTTAGAACCAATTAAATAAAATATTGCGTATTGGTTCTAAGGCAGAAAAAAAGTAGTAAGGGCTAGGCAATGGTGGCCAAGAGACTTGCCCAGGGTCACACAACTAGGGAGTGTCCGAGAACAGATTTGAACCCAGGACCTCCCATCTCCAGGCCTTGCCCTCAACCCACTGAGCCACCCAGCTGCCCTTGACTGGTTGCCTTTTTGAAGGCATGGAATGATGTCCTCCTAGAAATAGGCTACCACTCTTTGAGTCTTTTGCTTTGAACTTTTTTTTCCCCTAGGCAATGGGGGTCAAGTGACTTGCCCAGGGTCACACAGCTAGGAAGTGGCTGAGGCCAGATTTGAACCTAGGACCTCCCATCTCTAGGCCTGGTTCTCAATCCACTGAGCTACCCAGCTGCCCCCTGAGTCTTTTGCTTTGGACACCTGGTGACTCTTCCATGATCCATTTCTGCACTGCCCTTACTTACCTGACTCCCAAATCCTCTTAGGATCAGCACCCACTGTGGGGTGGGAAATGGGGATTCAGGGGATGAACTGCCAGAGTGCTGTCTCTCAGGCAGGCCCGGCAGATTGCAGGGCTTCAGCGTTATCCCTGCCACCTGGTTTTATAGATTAAGGAATTACAAACTCTGAAGGGGGGCAGCCGCGGCAATATAAATGATCAGAGGCCATCTGTTAATCTGGCAGTGGCCACCACTCGGGGCCAGCCGTTTAGAGTCTAGTTGCAAAAAATGAATTTCTAGTGGCTCAAACAGCAGCTGTTGGTTTCTGTGCATCTTCTTTGCTCCTAAAATCATTCACTCCACACGTTTTTCTTGAGTTTCTACTAAAGGTTATCACTGTTAGGGAGGAAAAGGCTGAGACATGGTCCTTGGCCTTGTCTTATTCTCAGTTTAGCAAGGGAGCTCAAACATATTCTAGATAGCCATAGGGTGAGGCAGAAGAAGTACTTGAAGAGGGGCAGCTAGGTAGTGCTGTGGCTAGAGTGCTAGACCTGGAGTCAGGAGATCCTGGGTTCAAATGTGACCTCAGGTACTTCTTTTTTTCTATTTCAATTGATTGAAAAATTTTATTTAATTAATTTATTTAGAATATTCCATGGTTACAAGATTCATGTTCTTTCCCTTCCCTCCCCCCCAGCCAACACGCAATTCCACTGGGTTTTACATGTGTCATTGATCAGAACTTATTTCCATATTATTGATATTTACACTAGAGTGATCATTTAGAATCTACATCCCCAATCACATCCCCATTAACCCATGTGATCAGGCAGTTGTTTTTCTTCTGTGTTTCTACTCCCACAGTTCAGACACTTCTTAATTGTATGACTCTGGGTAAGTCATTTAACCTCACTTGCCTAGCCCTTGCCCTTCTGTCTTAAAAAGTAAGAGTTAAAAAAAAGTACTCTAAGAAGGGAACAATCAGCCTCAATTCCTCATTGGTCCTCATTCTACATACCAAACAATTGCCAACAATTGCCAAATCTTGCTGATTCTGCCTTCATAATGTCATACTCATCCCATCTTTTCACATCCATCAATTACTCTGGTTCAGACTTGGACTGTTGCAAACAGCTTTCTAATTGTTCCCTCTGCCTTATTTCTTTCTTCAATCCATCCTTCACATAGCTGCCCAAGTTATATCCCCATAGCATGGTCAAATCATGGTACTCCCCTAGTGGCTCAGTAACAGTGACTCCCTGATCCCTTTAAGATCCCATTTGGCATTTCAAGTCCTTCTCTGATGGTTCCAGACTACCTTTAATTCACTCTAGAGTCTGTCCAAATTGGCCTTCTTGCTATCCCTCACACACTGCATTCCATCTTTATGTGCTTTTGCACAAGCTGTGCCCCTGCCAGTAATGCCCTCCCTATTGGCTTCCACCTCTTAGAAATCCTAGTTTCCTTCAAAGTTCAGCTCGTATTCCACCTCTTTCATAAAATCTTTCTCAATCTCTCTTAGTTTAGAGTCTCTCTACCTAAATGTACTTGGAATTCATTTTATTTAGTTAGCTTTTATAAATATTTATACATACTGTATTGTCCCTTCTAAGAGAATGGAATTTCTTTCAGGGCAGGGAATGTTTTCTTTTTTGCCTTTGTATCTCCTCTTCAGCACAGTACTTGGAATACTTTGTGCATTTAACATTTGGCAATTGATTGATAAGCCAGTTTCTGCCCTCATGGAGCTCTTTTCTCTCTCATCTTCCCAACAAAGTCATAAAGTTCAGTTGGGGCAGAGTAGAGACTGTGTAAGAGTAGGCACTGTACTTTGGTCAACTGGTGGATATTTTCAGGGCTACTCAATAACCCTCTACCACCTCTCCCCCAAGCCCAAGCAGTGATGCGTACTACAAATCTTTTTTGTTAAAAAGGAAATGGATCCTTCTTTAGGCTATAACAAGATAGAGAAGCAGTGTAGCGCACTGGGCAAAGCTCCATCAATTATATCTTTCCTCCCAGTTATGCTCTCCAGAAAACAATTCCTCCTGTCTACCTACCCCAAAATTTTGTCATGAAGAGTCAATGAGATCATGCATGTAGGACACTAACTGATATACTGTGGTACAATTGAATGTAATGAACTTTGCTACTAGCAACAATGTAAAGATCCAGGACAATTCTGAGGGACTTATGAGAAAGAACGCTATCCACATCCAGAGAAAGATCTGTTGGAGAAGAAACTGTGAAACTGGATTTGACTCTCCCCTGATTGTAACAATGAAAATACTTAGCTCTTCCCTGATTGTGAAGATTTAAATTGTTAACTCATGTCTATTTTTAGATTTTAATCCCCATAAGTGTTTACACCCTACTTAAAGGTAAGTATGGAGACCTGCCCATTTAGATCTAATCACCAAAAGTGCAAATATCTCACTTAATCATGAAGTGGGAAGTCTGTGACCATGTGTGAGATAGTGCGTAATGAATCAGAATTGACTAACTGCCTTCTGGGCAGTCCTAGAACAGAGCATCAGCTGTGATTGATAGACTTGGAATTAGGGGAAGTGACACAAGAGAAAATGCCTTTAAAAGAGAGAGAGCTACACAGAGTTTGGGGGCATTATTCTTGGAGTGGAGTTCAACTTGGACTTCCACTTCTGCTGCTGGATGTCAATTCTTCATGCTTTCTAGTTGAGGCTGGTGAAGAGAGGCAGAAGGATCTGCTGACTGGACTGACTCTTGGTGAGTAAAAAGCTGACTCTTAACTGCTGGATTTTCTGAAGAAACTTACCAGGTCCTCAGCTGAAACTAATTCTCCCTGCCCAGAGGGGCCACAAGTAAATTGCTTAGTGCTCAGGCTAGATATCTTACCTTATCCTCTCTCTGATTTCTTGCTTCACTTTTTCTACATTTTGTAAATAAAGTGTAAAAATCTCTTTGGAATTAATTAAATTCCTGGTGACCAAACTCTTAAATAATCAAGTCCAACCCTTTAAAAAATCAGCCCCATTTCCCTTTTACAAAATACGGAAGAAAACAACTGCTTGATCACATGGTTTGATAGGGATATGATTGGGGATGTAGACTCTAAATGATCACCCTAATGCAAATATCAATAATATGGGATGTTACGGGTAAAATTTAGGTTTGAGACTGAAAATATATTTTTAGTTGTTACCAGGGATTTAAATTCTAAATCCCAATGAAATACTCAAGTCAGGATGGAATTTTATGGTGGTTTATTTACAATAGAAGGAAGAAATTAGGAATGAGAGAGAGAGGGGGAAGGGAAGAAGACCTGCTCTGGCCTGGTCTGAGCCAGGGGGAGTTCCAAGGCTTTAGCCAAGGGGCCTTCCCAGAAGATTAAATCCATCCAGGAGGCCTCCTCCAAGATGAGGGGCCTCCTCAGAGGCTGGTGCCTTCAGAAAGGTCAAGGGAAAGAGTCAGCCTTAACACTTACCACGTGGTTGTCTAAGGGAAGCAGTCTGAGGTCCCATAGCCCTCCAAGTCAAGTACCACCACTAAAGTCCTCACAGGAAGTGATGTGAAATATAAAGGCAGTTCTTTACATCACTTCCAGTGGCTCATATGTACCAATGGTGGCTTAAACTTGGCTTTGGACAGCCCAAGGGGTCAGTCAGTTGTTTCTGATTTGTTGCTTGCTAGCACACACGGGTCATAGATCTTCCCCCACACTAAATCCCTAAGTGGGGAGTGTATACATTCCTGGTTGCTAGAATTCTAAAGATTAAGCAGGGTGGAGTAAATCTAAAATTCACAGGAAATAGGTCTGGATCAATGACACATGTAAAACCCAGAGGAATTGTGTGTTGGCTAGGGGGGGTGGGGTGGGAGGAGGGGAGGGAAAGAACACGAATCTTGTAACCATGGAAAAATATTCTAAATTAATTCATTAAATAAAATTTTCCAGATTAAAAAAATGTACGAAGGGCTTTACAAACATCTTCTCATTCAATCAAATGTGAGAAAATGTTATTTTGTGACTGGTTTTCACTTGAAAATATGGTGTGATCTCGGGAAGATCCTCCTGTTAGCCCTCCAAATCCCATCACCATCTGCTTGCTGATAGCTGGAATTCCTTTCTTAAGGGCCAAGGAGAACTAGGTTTAGAAGGAAGATTCTATTCTGACCCCACTACCATCCCTTCCCCTCTTGGCAGAAGTGCCGGTGGAAATTTCCTTCCTTCAATGTTCTATGCCCTCTGGATCTTGAGAAAGGCAAGAAAAGGGAAATCTTTAATCTTGTAGACCAGGACAAAAAGAGAGGTCTAAGCCAATCAATTTCTCTTGGTGAAAGCCTCACTCGGTTACAGATACTTAGTCATTATTTCTTCTAACAAGGTGTCACCAATGGGTATATCCACAACCTCCAAAGGGAGATATTTTCAAAAGTCTACAAATGGCAGAATCAGGAATCAGGATTCCTGACTCCAAATCTAGTATATTCTTTCCCTTCTAATATGCTGCTTCCAGGCAAGCTTAGCAAAGGAAGGAATCAGTCCATGGGGAGAAGGAATTGCTTCCTGGAGGGAGACATCAAGAGCCTGTGACCCATACCTACCAAAATTAACAAAACCAGGAAACTGGTCTTTGACTCATTTGGAACAGGCAGATCCCATCACAATTCAGATCCCATTATGGGCTCATAGTTGAGCAAGCAACCTCTTTAATCCTAGAAATTTACCTCATCTTGATCAATTCAAACCCAGTGGTTCAAGTCCGCCTGTTCCTTGGTACTCTGGCTGTGGATCAGGATGTCACAAAGTCATTCGGGATACTTTTGAACTCTTCCAAAAACCCTTCCCTGCACTTACCCTACCCCCAAATGACCTCTCGCTTTCCCAACTTCTAGACAGGATAGCTAGGTGATACAGTGGATAGAACCCTGGGCTCAAAACCAGGAAAAGTCATCTTCTTAAGTTCAAATCTGACCCCAGACATAACTAGCTGTGTGACCCTAGACAAGTCACTTAACTCTATTTGCCTCAGTTTCCTCACCTGTAAAATGAGCTAGAGAAGGAAATGGCAAACCACTTCAGTATCTTTGCCAAGAACCCCCCCCCCCAAATGACTTAAAATAGTCCTTTGGCTTATTTCTAATTGCACATATTTAATTATCCTTACTAGACTATAAGTTGAATACAAAGACAACTTCTTGTTTGTTCCCAGTGCCTAGCATAGTATTGTATATTTAGTATTTATTAATATTTTTATATTTATATGTTTATGTATATTTACATTTATTTCATTGATTCATTTGTTTGTTTCTTTATTTAATATGTATATCACATATACTAAATTAACATCTATTGAATCCCTCAATGATCTCTGGCTCATACAGGTATAGAAGGGACATGGGAATTTGAGGCTCAGTCCAATGGAGTCACTACCATGAACACCTTCCAAGCTTTGAAGTGACTTAGCACCATTAGAGAGGAAACAGCCCTATTAGGTCGTCCTACACAGAAGGCCACAATAAGATAATTTCTTCCAAACTTGTGACTGCAGTTTTTCATCTGCCATTTCAGATTTTCCAAAGCTTGCGTCCTCGCGCAGCCAGTGTCCCACATACTCAGGATCAGCGCTTTCGGGAATATCTATCTCCCTCTCCACCCTTTTAAAAATAAACCCTCACCTTCTCTTTTACAATCAGTCTGATAACTTAAGCATCAGTTTGAAGGCAGAAGAGTGGTAAGGGCTGGGCAACTGGGACTCTGTGACCTGTCCAGGGTCCCAGACAGAAAGTATCTGAAGATAAATTTGAACCCAGGACATCTGGTCTTCAGACCTGGTTCTCTATCCATTGAGCCACCCAGCTGCCCCTCTCCATCTCCTTTTAGTGGGGACGATGCCTCCTGGCTTCTTGGATATTTAATTTGGTGTTGCTACGGTATCATGCACTTCCTGGCAGTTCTAGCTGTGGTCTATTTTAACTGTTCAGTGCTGTGTCTCTTGGCTGGGGTTGGCTTTATTAATTAGAATATAATCACTTAAAATGGCAACAGCTTAGCGTTTGTGCATGAATCATTATTTAGCTGGTGGCACCCAGAGTTCCCGAGGCTTGGGGGAGCCCTTGCTGAATTTGCTTAAGGAGCCTCGTTTCGCTCAAGATGGTGGTTATACAGAAACTATCACTGACCTCCAGAACTTTGTCAGCTGAACATGGTCCTTGGGGTCTCTGGAAATAGCAACTCTGGGGGCAGCTATGTAGCAAAAAGGATGGAGTGCCAGGCCTGTGTGACCCTGGGCCAGTCACTTAACCCCAACCACCTACCCCTTACCACTCTTCTGCCTTACAATTGTCCCATATATTGATTCTAAGATAGAAGATAAGAGTTTAAAATTTTTTTAAAAAGAAAGAAATAACAACTCTGAGTAGACTTGTTGGGATGAATCCCATTGGGCTAACTTGGATGAAACCTTGAGGATGCCAGCTTGGCAATGACTTCTGCTCTTCTTTTTATTCTTAGAGTTTAGCACAGAGCCTGGCACGCAGTAGGTGCTCAATGAATGCTTATTGACTGACTTTGGATGCAATCTTTAAACAGAAACTTTAACAAGGCCAGAGTCCCATTCTGAGCACATTTTGAGATTTGTTCCATGGAACTATTTAATACTCAGGGGAAAGACCAAACTGGGCATTACAGGAGCCATTTTCTCGGTCTTCATGGAATTGGGATGTCAGAAAGTCATGGGATAGAGGAGCCTTGAAGGCAAGGTCATTTTGTTTTTGTGGAGGTGTCCTAATCAATGCTGGGAAAAGATCAGAGGTCCAGAGTGGGACTTCTGAGGACATCTGGTTAAGTGACTTGCCCGAGGTTACCCACCTAGTATTAAGTGTAGGATTGAAACCCAGTTTCTCAGACTCCTTTCCAGGTTATCATGCTGCCTCTCCAGCTTTCGAGATAGGGAATCTAAGTAAAAGGACAGCCCCAATTGCTTCAAACTAATTTCAACTTAGTTCTATTTAATTCATTTCCAGTTTCCATGGTATTTAATAATTGTTTATTTTGTTGAACCCATTTCTGCGTGTGGACACAGAGTAGATAATGATAATAGCTAGTATTTACTTTTTTACATGTAGATTTAATTTTAAACCATTTTCTTTTTTTTTTAAACCCCCACCTTCTGTCTTAAAATCAATACTGTGTATTGGCTCCAAAGCAGAAGATGGTAAGGGCTAAGCAATGGGGGTCAAGTGACTTGCCCAGGGTCACCCAGCTGGGAAGTGTCTGGGGCCATATTTGAACCCAGGACCTCCTGTCTCTAGGCCTGGATCTCAATCCACTGAGCCACCCATCTGCCCCCTATCATTCCCATTTTACAGAGTAGAAACTGAGGTCCCAAGAGTTTAAGGGTGATCTAGGATCACACTGCTGCCAAGTGGCTGAGGCAGGATTTGAGTTTGGTTATCTCTACTCTCAATTACCCTCTGCTCTGCAACCTAGATGATATGACCCCCTCCTTCTAAGCAGCTCGTGGTCTGGTTTTAGAAATAAGACTTTATAATAATCACTTGAAACCCTGGACCAATCGTATCAGGCAGCCTATACTAAGTATAGTATTGTAGATTCTTGCTCCGGTATAGGGGTTGGCTCAGATGATTTCTCAGGTCTCTTCCAGCTCAGAACTTCCTCTGTGGAAATGCCCTGAGGACACCCTTAGGTATCCAGATGAGGACAACATTGCTGTATTTGTGTGCCTCTAAGTTTGGTTATGAAAGAAAGGCCCAAGGGGGAGGATGTACTTTGGGATTCTTGGGCATCAAGAGCAGCAAGACAAAGTGGCCATTGTGGATTTTAATAACATTTATAAAGCATCCACCCCATGCTAGTGTGTGTGTGTGTGTGTGTGTGTGTGTGTGTGTGTGACAGTAACATTTGTCCCTGGAAGGAATTACATATCTACTTTAGGTAGGTCAACAAAGGTCAACAGAGGAGGGAAAGTGGGCCAGAACTGGGCTCTGAGAACTCAGGACAAAGCTGGGTAGAGGGTGCTCCTCTCAGTGGACTATAGTATGAAATTAGTCAGAGGGGGTGAGATGAACTCATCTTAAGCCAGGAGGGGTGAGATGGACTTGTCTAAAGTCAAAGGGGGTTAGATGGACTCGTCTAAAGCCAGGAGGGGTGAGATGGACTCAGGGAAGAGGTTAGATGGACTCATCTAAAGCCAGAGGAGATGAGATGGACCTGTCTAAAGTCAAAGGGGGTGAGATGGACTCATCTTAAGCCAGGAGGGGTGAGATGGACTCATAGAGGAGGTTAAAAGGACTCATCTAAAGCCTGAGGAGATGAGATAGACTTGTCTAAAGTCAAAGGGGGTGAGATGGACTCATCTAAAGCCAGAGGAGATGAGATGGACTCAAAGAGGGGGGTGAAATGGATTCATTTAAAGCCAGAAGGATGTGATGGCCTCACTAACAGTCAAAGGGGGTGAGATGGACTCACCTACCCAAGGCAAGAATTTCCTGGACAACAATGGGAGAACAACTCTTCAGTAACTATGGCTTTCTGGAGAGTAACTTCCTGTTGTCCATTGTTAGGTTAAAATGAACCTATGTGGAGACAATCTTTAAAGTAATGGTTTGTTGGAAAGAGGAAAATAGGCACTTTCAAAATATACGCCTGCATAAAGGCAATCTTTGTGGGACTACAAAAAGGGATTGAAATTCAGTTCCCTTCATACAGTTTTAAAAGGATTAAATATTTATACTATTCTAAAAAAAAAAAGCTAACCATTACATTATGTCTCCTGTCCTAAAAATATCTAGCCAATAGTTTATTTTTTTGGTAATTTCTGTTCTTAGCCAACAGGACGTGAGTTGGAGCTCATTTTTACTGAGAGTTCAGCACTTTGCTTTTTGGTACTTACATAGCGATGAGAGTAGAGGAAATGGTGGTTGGCTCCACATGTGGCAAGGACAGTTATCCTTGAGTGGGGCTTGAAGGGAGATAAAAATCAACAGTTCCAGTCTCTTCTCCCTTCACTCTTCTCCAAAGTATTAGACTTTGAGGAGGGGAAATAGGAAGTTGGGGTCCAGCTCACCATTCTACTTTCTTCAGAGAGTGGGGGTAAGGGCTGCCTAAAATATTATTCTATTTGCTCCATTAAATATTAGTTTAGGGAATATGATTAAGTTCCATCCAATTTTTGATCACTTGGTCATATCAGGGGGGAAAGGGGCATACCACGTTCTACATTCAAGGTTTGATCTTTTCTCCACCTTGTTCTTGTTCCACAATAGAAAATAACAAAGAAACCCATTAATCCAAACCATAACCAAGCAGAAATCAAAGAAATATATGTAGGATAGTGTATAGTAGATAAGACAAAATGAAGGAGCTTCACCATTGGGAGGGAAATAACTTAGCTCAACCAAGAGAGAGTATCCTTGATTTTACCCAGAAGGAAACTCCTCAGAGTCTCTAGAGTAGCAAGCTAGGAATAGGGACACGATAGAGACCGCCGGCTCCCCTCGTGCCTCGACAGTCTTTTCCTTCGGCAACCTGAAACGAAGTTGGCCTCTTCTAACTTCTACACTCAAAGAAGGCTCTTGCTTGGAGAGTCCCAGAAAGGAACAGGACAGGGACTTCATTTCCACTAATATGGAGAGAGTTCCACACCAATGGACTCTGGGACAGAGGTTACCCATTCATACAACACTCTTTTTCTTGAACAGTTTCCAAAATATTTTTGAGACCTTTAGTTGTAATTCTTGAGACACCATTAAGGTATGTCCTTAATGGCCATTTTCCATTTCCAGTTTGGTTTATCCAAAGTCCTATGCCAAGGATCTTCAGTGATGTTACATACTTTATCACCAGGTGCAAGTTTCAAGGATGCTATAGTCTGGATTCTGGCTTGCTGATGTAAAGGGTGAAATTATGGCTGAGACTGAAAATATAATTAATTTAGGTCGCCAAGGATTATATTTATAAAAATATTAATGAAAAAACCAAATAATAAAATACCCAAATCAGCTGCCAAATTTTATGGTGATTTAATTGATATAGTAGAGAAGATTAAGAAGGGAGAAGGAAAGGGTGAAGGATTCTCCCCCTGCCTGGCTGGTACCAGGCAGGAAGAGAAAGTAAGGGTTTGGAGTGTGAAGGAGGAAGGAATCAACCTGAACTCCAAAAGGGGCTCAGCTGAGATGCCTGAACCTGAATCAGGTCAAGGACAAAACACACTGCCAAAACCCGGACAAATAACTGCCACCGCTCCCAAGATGTTGGAACGCTTAGTGCGCTGCCAGCCAGAGTCACCTCTCCAGGGAAAAAGTAAGGGACAGGAAGTGTCATGCCTTATATGGACGTTTTTACATCACTTTTCTGTGTCTCATCTGTACCAATGAGGACTTAACTTGACTTAGGACAGCCCAGACGTCTGTCCTTTTTCTGCACATGTCTGTTGAAGGCCATCTCCTCAGATAATTAAAACCTGAGTTTGATATAGACCTTCAAAATCTTGTTAAACTAAGAAGGGAGGAGAAATGTAGTTTCCAAGACCTGATTCTGTTATTCCAAGTATCTCCATTGTTACTGATCAGGAAATAGTTAAATCACATCTTCTAAAGAATGGTCTGATTAGGGTGGAATTGTTTTAAAATTCACACTGATCAGGCAAAGAATTTGCACCCCAACTTCCAGAGTGGCTTATGACAAAAACGTCTCCAAAGGACCCTTGGAAAAGTGGGAGTGAATTCATTCTATGTTCAGTGTGGATTTTAAGAAGCTGATGATTTAGGAGAGAAACTCCAGGGAATTGCTTCTGCAGAGATTAAGGGACTTATTTAGAGGCCTATGACTAGCAAAAGTCAAAGGCAGGATTTGGATAATCAGATCATAGATTTAAGGCTAGAAGGGGCTTTAGAGGCTATCATGGTCAACTTCCTCATGGCCCCCAAAATCAAGGTTACTTACCCAAGGTCCCACAGCTAGTAAGTGTTGGACTCAGAATTTGAACTCAGTACTTCCTGACCACAAATTAAACATCTATCCATGGTAGCCCCCTAATCTAGGACTTCCTGGTTCTAAGTCTCTCATTATCCATTAGACCAGGTTGCCTTTAGGAACTCCTTTATACCAAAACAAATTCCACCCCCAATAGGAAGCAGGAATTAAAGGTAGCTAGGGATCTGTAGAATAAATAGTGTAATTATATTTTTGCCTGTCATAAAAATAGGTAATTTTATAAGTGGAATTAAAGAAAGTTTTATTCATGCTTTTTTGGTTATCATTTATTTTCTGGTCCATCTCATCCTACCTCTTTTGCCCCTAAGTCTTCCTTAAAGCCAGTGCAGTGGCTCTATCTCAAGAGTATGCACCATCCTGAAACACCCTGAGCTCTTGCTTCTCTCAAAAGTGTGTCACATCAAAATGTGTCATCATTCCAATTAAATTTAAATTTCTCATTTAAAGAGCATACTGGACTGAAATCATCTTTCTCTTTAGTTAGTTAAGTCAACAGTTTGAGTTACTAGTAGAAATTGGTTTTCCCATCACTTGCCCAATAAAAGAACAAAAAGCAATTATAAATAAATGCAAATATGATGAAAAAAAAACCCTCTTACTTTCTTTCTTAGAATCAATGCTAAGTATCAGTTCCAAGGTAGAAGAGCAGTAAAGGTTAGGCAGCTGGGGTTAAGTGACTTGCCCAGGGTCACACAGCCAGGAAGGGTCTGGGGTCATATTTGGATGCAGGACCTCCCATTTATAGGCCTGGCTCTCTATCCACTGAGCCACCTAACTGTCCCTACACCTCTGATTTTTAAAATTAGGGTTAAGGAAGAGGACGCAATGTGTTCTTGGTCCATTTATTTGGGAGTTTCTTTGAATTAGTGAATCACGGTATTGACGCCCTACGGCTAAATGAGAACTAACTTACAACTTTAAAAAAATAGTTCAAGAAAAATTCATCAAGAAGAGAATTCAGCTGTCCAGCCAGCTTGATGCTGTTCCAGCTCTAGGCCAAGATTCCATAAATCGAAGTCAGCATTGTCTGGGCTCGTACCTTGACCAGGCGTGTTCTGCTTCCGGACCAGCTTGCGGGGCTTCCCTCAAGTGTGGAGAAGTTCGCTTCTGGCTTCTTCAAGAAGCCTTTGGCAGTCCGCCTCATCTTCCGCCTTCCCATTTCTCTTGTCCATCTCTGGGGCGTGGTCTCCCCATAGCCTAGGGGCGCCTCGCAAATGGGAACTGCTTTGCCTCTCTTTTTCTCCCGGGCACGGAGCACGGTGTCCAGCACAGACATTTTCTTCTTTCTCTTGACCACAGAGAGCTTAATAAAGGTGAGCCGACTGAGCCACGGAGACCCTCCAACTCATGACTATTCTGCTCTTGGAGAAAATCTTTGACAGAAAAAGTTTGGCCCCCCAAACACCCGAGAATCCCATCCAACGCTGTGGCTGGCCCCGGGGGCCACACTGGGCGGGGGATGTAGGTCAGTCTCAGCGGCTGTCTTTGGCGGGGGAATTTAGGCAGGGCTTGATGGAGGGGCTGGAACGGTTTTGGTTTCCAAGAACTCTGGCTTTCTGTGTGTGTGTGTGTGTGTGTGTGTGTGTGTGTGTGTGTGTGTAAGGAAGAGAGACAGAGACAAAGAGAGACAGAGACAGAGAGACAGACAGAAAGATAGAGAAGAGAGACAAAGACAGAGAGACAGAAAGACAGAACCAGAGAGACAGAGGGAAACAAAGAGAGACAGAGAAGTAAGAGAGACACAGGGAGACAAGACAGAAAATCAGAGAGAGACATCCAGAGAGAGCCAGAGATAGGGAGAGACAAAGAGACAGACAGACAGACAGAGAGACAGAGAAGTAAGAGAGACAGAGACAGAGACACAGAGACAGAAAGAGGGAGAGAGAGAGAGAGAGCAGGGGGAGAGACAGACGGAAATAGGGAGAGAAATGGGGGTAGGGGAGACAGAGACAGAGAAAGAGAGCACACATAAAGGATAGAGGAGAGGGTCTTCGAAGAAACAAGAAAAAGGAAGGCAGGGGCACAGTACACAGAAAGTTCTGGGAATTTTTAGTCATTTAGAGACGGGTCACCATTTTATGCAGAAGAGGAAGTTTTACTACTGCATTACACTCCTCACATTTCTACGGGAGGCTTCAAAACATTCTCTTTACAAACCCATCAAAAAGACAATACAAACTTTATTTTTAAAAATCCATATCCATAAGCATTTCATAAGTACTGATATGGTCAAATGTGAAAATAAAATGATTTGCTAATAGTTTCACTTATGTATATTTTATGGTGAATATTCTAAACACTTTTTAGCTCAAAAAAAGTTTTACTGATGCTTTTTAAAAATATCAATTCATGGGGGCAACTGGGTAGCTCAGTGGATTGAGAGCCAGGCCTAGAGATAGAAGATCCTGGGTTCAAATTTGTCCTTAGACACTTCCCAGCTGTGTGACCCTGGGCAAGTCACAACCCCCATTGCCTAGCCCGTACCACTCTTCTGCCTTGGAACCAATTCACAGCATTTATTCCAAGATGGAAGGTGAGGGTTTAAAAAATAAAAAAAATTAAATTAAAATAAAAATGTCAAGTCATTTCCCAATAGTCACCCGTTTTGCTGTACCTCCTCCAAAGGAAGAAAGACAGTTAAACAAAACTGACCATGAAAACAACAGCGTCTGACAATGGAGGCATGCTGTTTGCTATTTTATAGATGAGGCACAGAGGAAAAAGAATGTGGAGGTCACACAGCTAAAGTCACAGGCAGGGCTAGAACTTAGGGTCACTCCATTCCAAGGTCAGCATTCTTCCCACCCTGCACTTCTGCCCTTGCTAAGCCTATTCAAATCAACAAATACACTTTGGAAGGGCAAGTAGATAGCATGGGACTGGAGTCTAGGAGGAACTGGGTTCAAATCTGGCCTCAGATACATCCTAGCTGTGTGGCCCTGGGCAACTCACTTAGCCTTGCTCATCTAGCCCTTGACCCTCTTTTTCTGTCTTAGAAGAATTCTTTAAAGCCCAAAGGTCAGGATTAAAAAAAAAAGCACCAAACCCAAATACACTTGGGGCACACAGAGCACCATCAGGGCAATGATGCAAAGTCAGGGAACAGATGGCACGTGCTGCCCTCCTTCTTACAGCTTCCCAGGTACCTGAAGAGTTCAGTAAATAAATGTCTTCAGTGATCATTTGACTGCTCACTTAAGCCAGAAGCCCAGAGACATTTCTCTGCCTTCTCTCCACTGTTACGAAGAGGTAGCTGAGAATTTCCAAAGAGGGCAAGTTAACCCAGCATGAAGGTAAACAGCTTGGAAACCTGCCATTGTTTATAGTGATGCCATTTTTCAAATCTAAGCTACTACGTGGGAAGAGAGGCAAGTTGTCCAATCTGCTTGCTGTTCTATTAATATATGTATCCACACGCACGTCCTTTCATTCTCATTTTAAAAAATCCTTACCGTCTGTCTTCATGGCAATTCTAAGACCTAAGAGTGGCAAGAGCTAAGCAATCAGGGTTAAGTGACTTGCCCAGGGTCACACAGCTAGGAAGTGTCTGAGGCCAGATTTGAACCTATGGAGTCCAATTTCTCTATACTGTTCCTTTCCTCTGTTGCCTTTACTTTAGTCTTTCTCTCTCAGATCCCCTACATGACCACCTTAAATGGCCAAGCTCATGAGTATGGAAAGGGTATATGAACAGGCAGCCATCATTCTAATCTGTTATCATCCATGTGGTGTCAGTGGGACAAGTACTGGGAAGGCAAAAAATTCACACCTTGCAAGGAAGGAGATACCATGGATTATGTAACTCATTCCTGGGGCAATGTGAACCCAGGACCATACCTGGACACACCCACACCGACTAGGAGAAAGTGGTATATTTCCTACTCAACAATGTTAAAGGGCTTGAATTAAAATTTTAAAAATACAAACACTATGGATTTTACCAAACCCTTATCTTCATGAATAGGCAGTTTTCAGATGAAGAAATCAAAACTATCAATAATCATATGAAAAAATGTTCTAAATCCCTCTTGATTAGAGAAATGCAAATTAAAATAATTCTGAGGGCCCACCTCACACCTAGCAGATTGGCCAATTGAGTAGTAAAGTAATAAATGCTGGAGGGGATGTGGCAAAATTGGGACACTAATGCATTGCTGGTGGAGTTGTGAATGGATTCCACCATTTTGGAGGGCAATTTGAAACAATGCCCAAAAGGCCATAAAAGAATACATACCTTTTGATTGTATAATTGCAAATCTGTTACCCCCCCCCCCAAAAAAAACTATATAATGACTTCCTGTCATTACATACTTCCTGTAGATAGAAGAAGATAAAGGGAGTGGGCATTGAGGCTCCTTCTCTTTTTTTGGCATGATGTAGAATCAGCAGTGATGGTGGTGAGTGGGGATTTTGAAAATGGCTAACCAGCCACGGGCACATGGTTTTTATTTCATATTCTCTTTATTCCTTGATTTCTAATGATCATTTAATAAACCTCATAAAATATATTTTTATTATTTGAGATAAAATTTAAAATTTTACAGTTGAGATTTAATTTTAATTTTTTACATGATCCAGCCATACCACTACTAGGTCTGTATCCCAGAGTTAAAAAAAAAAGGGAAAGGACTGGTTTATACAAAAATATTTATAGCTGCAGACTTTTTGTGGTAGAAAAGAATTGAAAACTAAATGAATGTCCATCAATTAGGGAATGACTGAACAAATTGTGGTATGTGATGGTGATGGAATGCTGTTGTGCTGTAAGAAATGATAAACAGGATGATTTCAGAAAGAGCTAGAAAGACCTCCATGAACTGATGCAGAGTGAAATGAGCAGAACCAGGAAAACATTGTTCATAGTTAAGGGCAATGTGTGAAACAATCAAATGAGATAAGATTTTGCTCTCATCAGCAATACAATGATCTAGGACAATTCTGAGGTTATGACAAAGAATAGTATCCACCTCTAGAGAAAGAACTGTTGGAGTAAGAATGCAGATGAAAACATATGATTTATCACTTGTTTATTTGGCTTTTTGTTTTGGGGTTTGGGTTTTCTAGGATTTTTCACTTACAAAAACGAATAATATGGAAATATGTTTTGTGTGATAGCACATGTATAACCCAGACTGAATTGCCTGTCAAATCTGGGAGGGAGGAGGGAAGAAGGGAGGGAGACAACATGATTTGAACACTGCTACCTCAGTGCCACTCGCTGTGGATTCTTGCAAGGAGAGTTCAGCTTTTTATGACTTTTAGTTTACAAAATATTTTGAGGTAGATAATCCACATATAACTTCTTAAAGAGGGTAGAACTGAGTGATTTAGAGTCAAAACTGAAACCCAGTTCTCTTGTCATCAAGCTGTCTCCCACTGATCTGACAAAGACTTCAGAACCTGCGACACTTGCTACAGGAGCTGCAATTAAGGAATCCTCCCTTTTAGTTTTTGTTTTCTTATAGTTGTGGCACATGATTGTGATGGAATACTACTGTGCCATAAGAGATGACAAGCAGGTTAAATTAAAAAAAAAAAGGTTAAAAAAAAACATGGAAAGGCCAACATAAAGAGGGAAATGAGCAGAACCAAAAGAGTATTCTAACAACAGCAACAGAAATATTGTTTGAAGAATTTGTGTCTACCTCCAAAGAATTGATAGGACCAAGCAGGATATAGTTTTACTGGAGCACATATCTTTGTGTCAAATGGTGTCTTCTCTTCTGTGGGGAGGGGAAGGAGGAAGAGATGGTTACCTGGGAATTTTAATGCAACAATCAAATTTAAAATTAAAAAAGCCTAACCAAACTCTAGATAGGGCTGAGAGGACGATGTTATAATTGACCACTTATTTCTGAACTTTGGCTAAGTCTGATTGCTTTATGTGGTTAAAAGAAAAAAAAAGGAATAAAAGGTTAGGAGCCAAGTTGCAAATTCTGAATGTTTTGGCTGTGTTCAAATGACTCCTATTTCTCATTGCTGGGGGCAACTTCACTTGCCCACAATGTTGATGTTTCTTATAAAAAGAACTGTTCATTTTCAGCCAGTTTAGTGGTTGTAAGTCTCGTGTTGTCTTTAGAATTTGCTTAGACTCTTCTCACTTCCACCTCTCCTGCCTCAGATCATGCGCAAAGGTGCCTTGGCTCCAATAAAGTATCAGGGTTGGCAGGCCCAATGCCAAGCTGGAAAGGCTCAGAAACAAGGTCTAGTGATGGATCGATTGTATGTGTCATAGGTGGCCCTCCAGCGAAGGAGGTAGAAGCTCATCTCCAGGTTGGTGTCAGGAGGATGACATTTTCAACCCCAACAGCTATCGGCTCCCCCACATCTCAGAGGCGCTGTGGAGAAACGCCACTCTCTGAAGTCCTAGAAAGAGTCTGATTAAATGAGGGGATTGATGGCGGCTGTCATCACCCAGAAAGTGGACATACGGGTTTTCATCCCCTGTGAAGAGCTTCTTTTGCACCAGGCGAGGAGTCTGACACGAGGACGGGATGCCAATCTAGTCATCTGCTCGGGAGGCGAGCCTTTGCCTTCTTCATACCCCAGGGCAACGGCAAATGCTGGCTGACCGGCTGGGGTGGGCCATGCACTCCCTCCCTCCAAATAGGGCTAGGACTGACTTGGGGGGCCCTCAGCACCTTCTTTCAGCCTCTAGATGCAGTTGCCCCGGGGCCAGTAGGCAGGAGGGGTCAGAAGAGGGATTTGAATCCCGGCCGTCCTGGTTCCAGGATCAGCCGTGCTAGGACTAAGTTCACATTGATTCGAAAGGCAAAGCTGATTTATGGACGTGATTTCTTTTCTTTCTTTTTTTTATTTAAACATTATTTTATTTGGTCGTTTTCATACATTGTTCATTGGAAACAAAGATTGTTTTCTTTTCCTCCCCTCCCCCCCTCCCCCACCCCCGCCTTTCCCTCTCCCATAGCCGACGCATGATTCCACTGGTTATCACATGTGTTCTTGACTCGAACCCATTTCCCTGTTGTTGGAGTTTGCATTATAGTGTTCATTTAGAGTCTCTCCTCAGTCTTATCTCCTCCAACCCTGTGGTCAAGCAGTTGCTTTTCATCGGTGTTTTTACTCCCACAGTTTATCCTCTGCTTGTGGATAGTGTTTTTTATATCCCTGCAGATTGTTCAGGGAAATTGCATTGATACTAATGGAGAAGTCCATCACCTTCGATTATACCACAGTGTATTAGTCTCTGTGTACAATGTTCTCCTGGTTCTGCTCCTTTCGCTCTGCATCACTTCCTGGAGGTTGTTCCAGTCTCCATGGAATTCCTCCACTTTATTATTCCTTTCAGCACAATAGTATTCCATCACCAACAGATACCATCATTTGCTCAGCCATTCCCCAATTGAAGGGCATTCCTTCATTTTCCAATTTTTGGCCACCACAAAGAGCGCAGCTATGAATATTCTTGTACAAGTCTTTTTGTCCATTATCTCTTTGGGGTACAGACCCAGCAGTGCTATGGCTGGGTCAAAGGGCATATGGACGTGATTTCTAAATGAAGCCGCTACTTGGGAACAGGCGATTGTGGGATGCGTAAAATACATGAAGCCATTTATGCAGATAGACTCAAATCAGTGGTGGGAAACTATTGGGGGAAGCAGCGCTCCACAGCATCCACACTTTGCTGTGGGGATGAGTATGAAGGGGTTTCCTAGATTTGGGGCCAAAAGGGCCCTGAGCGGTGACAAAGCCGAACCTCTCACTGGAGAGCCCTGGAGACGGAGCTCAGGAAGATGAGATGGCGTCGTCCGAGTCCCGGGACATGGATGTAGCAAAGCTAGGGGTGGGGTCCGGATCCTTTGATTCCAAATCCAGTGGTAACCTTCTCCCTTCCTAGGAAGGGCCCCAATATGAGCCACCCCTCGGCTCTGGCCTCCCCAGCCCCTACCAGGGTGTCCGCAGGCAGCACCCGGGTTTGAGGCCAAGCGGAAAGGAGCGGAATGAGGTCTACTAATGCACCAGTGAGAACAAACTTTGGATAGGCTAAAAATGGTATCGAGGGCAGGGAAGGACGAGTGAATGAGCTGAAAAGTGAAGGAGAATCACTGGACGAGTATTCTGTCCTGACCTACATTTGTAGAGTGTGAGTACAGGGACTTCAGGGGAAAAGGAAACGGCGGCAGCTCTTTAAACTGGGTTTGGAAAGGAAGGCAGAATGGAAGGTGCAAAGCAGAGTGAGTTCAGAAAAGGACGCATAAATCAGGTTCAACATTTCCCAGGGACTATTTACAGACCTGTTTTTTTTTTTTTAGCCCATACCTTCTCTGTCCTAAATTCAATACTAAGCATCAATTCAGGCGGGACAGCAAAGGATGGGTAACTGGGGTTAAGTGACCTGCCCAGAGTCACAGCTTAGGAAGTATCTGAGGCCACATTTGAACCCAGGTCCTCTTGACTCTAAGCCCGTGCTAGCTAGCGGTCCCTTTCTATGAACGAAAGCCAGGGGTCTACCTCCCCTCCCCCCTTTGAACTCACTGGATCTGTCTCCCTCACCAACTTGTGGGTAGAGCCATTACCTGGGATGTAAGCAATTTACAAATAGAATTGACCTGGATGTGGTTTCAGATCGAGAATCTCGACCTGCGTGGGCTTGGATCTGTTCCTTATGGCCTTTTATATAGAAGGGAGTTAGAGGGAAGGGGGAAAGAAAGGGTGGGTTAGGGCATGCAACTTTGGCCCAGAATGGAAGGGGAGAGATTTATAGAACCCCAGAATCTCAGAATGGAAAAGGAACGTACAAGATCGTGAGAGACGGAGAGACAGAGAGAGAGGAGAGAGAGAGAGGAGAGAGACAGAGAGAGAGAGAGAGAGAGAGAGAGAGAGAGAGAGAGAGACAGAGAGACAGAGAGACAGAGAGACAGAGAGACAGAGAGACAGAGAGAGAGAGAGAGAGAGAGACAGACAGAGAGAGACAGAGAGAGAGACAGAGAGAGAGACAGAGAGAAAGAGAGAGAGACTGAGAAAGAGAGAGAGAGAGAGGGAGGGAGGGAGGGAGGGAGAGGGAGAGAGCCCGCCCTTTGGCAGTCTAGTGAAGTTTATGGACCACTTGATTGTTTTTAAATGCATAAAATACATAAAATTCCAAAGAAGCCAATTACATTAAAATAAAGAAGTCATTTATTTTGCTCCCTGAAACATATTTCCAGAAACCATCAGGGGTTTCTGAGCCTCAGGTGCAGAACCTCTAATCTAGTTCAGTTCCCTCATTTTGCAGAAGAAAAAACTGACTCGGAGCCTTACCCGGAGTCACACAGTGGTGAGAGAGGAGTCTTCACTAGAATTTAACTTTCCTGATTCCTGGGCCAGGGCTTTTTCTATTCCATTCCATAGTTTTAGTTAAGCTCAAAGGGTTCCATTGAAAATACCTAACCATGTGGGGCAGGTATGGTCCAGTTCTATTTTAGGGAAAAGTGTCTTTTTTTCCCCCCAAAGAAAAATGATTTCTCTCTCATTTCTGGTTCCCAGATCTCGATGTAACTCTCCCTCAGGCTTTCCTTCTCATGGCTAACTTTGGCTTCTCCTTCGAGCTGTCCGAGGCCATTGGGGTGTGGTGTGGGAGTCCCGTTTGCCGCTGCCCCTCGCTGCCGGGGTGGAAAGGCCAGTGACTGTCTCGTCCGTACAAGGAGAGTACAAGACCAGAGACGCCGTCTCCAAGGCCCTGGCCAGCTGCCGGGTAGGGCCTGGTTTTAAAATCTAAAAATCTGACACTTGAGTGATTCTCCCCAAGGCATTGGACTTAATGAAGGGAAAGGCATTCTAGAGCTATGCTAAATGTAGAGAAAACTGACAGTATCTGTTCTCAAGGCACAAGTTCTAACCCGGGAGGCAAGGCCTGAGGCAGAGAGGGCTGAGAAGACCCAGGATTCCTAAGGGAACATCTGTACTGCTGGGGGAAGGGGGAGGTCTGGTGGGGAGCACACGGCAAGGCCCGGTGCTTTTCTCGCTTACTGAAAAGATTGCACGTGGTGACCTCCTGATCATCCCAGAAATTTGAACAGCATGGGGGGCAAGAATGAGTTGGAGAGGCCTGACTTTTTAAAACATGTATCTTGTCTTAGAATCAATTCAAGTATCAGTTCCAAGGCAGAAGGGCAGCAAGGGCTAGGCAATAGGAGTTAAGTGACTTGCCCAGTCATATAGCTGTTAAGTGTTGAGGCCAGCTTTGAACCCAGGACCTCCCCACTCCAGGGCTGGCATTTTCCCTGATCATGATTTCTTCTCTGTGCATAAAGCACTGTAAAATTCTCAAGGCACTACCATGGCTTTCAGGCACCATTAAGAAGCCATTTCCTCTGACTATTCATGACACCTGCCTGAGGTGAATGTAGTTCTAAACACAAAGATGGGATCTAAAAAGCAGGTGGCGGCAAGAATGCAGCATCAGCACTCGCCTGGCCAAGACAGATGCCCAGTTCCTCTTATTGCCCAGTTCTCTTCTTGTTTGCATCTAAACCCCAGAAGTGAAACTGGCAGGAAAGCAAAATGCAAAGTGGGCTGACCCTTGACTTTCCTTCCTTTCCACTTGGTACCCATTGACCCCTGGGGTGGGGTGGGGGTGGGGGGCTTAGGACGTCAGAGCCATCTTGACTCCAAGCTGAGTTTTTGACAAGGACCAGAGAGGACAGATTACTAAGGGATGGGAATCAGAACCTGGGTCCAAATCCCAACTCTGCTGGTCACAAGCATCTGCTCAGTTGAACAACACTATTTTTATTGATGACCTTATTTTATAAAATAAAACTTATCTCCTTTACTGACTGCAATGTGAGGAGGCCAAGGAAGTGGCAACACTGAGAAATAAAGGTAAGTTGGGTTTTTTCTTAGGGGGGGGGGACCCTTACTTTCTCTGCCTTAGTAATAACTCTAAGACAGAAAGGCAAAAATCTAAACTTGGGAGATTTGAAATAGAAGTTGGAGAGCTGTTTGCCAAAACTCACTTACAGGGCAGCTAGGTGGCTCAGTGACAGAATGCCAGGCCTGGAGTTGGTAGGATTTGGGTTCAGGCCTCAGACACTCTCTAGCTGTGTGACCCTGGGTAAGTCACTTAACCCCAATGCTTAGCCTTTATTGTTGTTCTCCCTTGGAACTGATACTTAGTATGGATTCTAAGAGTTAACAAAAAATATCACCTAGTCCAGTGTTGGTAAGGACAGGGCACTCTGCAGAGCCGTCACTGGGGGAGCTGCTCTGTTCTCCCTCTTCCACAGCTCAAGGACATTTTTGCGTGCCCCACCCCTCAGTCCAGCTACCCAAAGCAAGCACTCTCTCCCTCAGCTCTGGGATTCATAGACAACCTGAATTTGCCTTCTGGGTACTTGCTCATAAAAGGTTAGCCAAAGAGGACCTAGTCTAACCATTTCATTTTATGATTGGGGAAATGGAGGCTTAGGCAGGAACAGCCACCTGCTCAGTCTCATCCCTTTCTTTAAGTCTTTTTGGAGCTTGTTGAAGGCAATTTCTATCTTGTACCTTGTATCTAAAGATCAAAACATTCATTTTGCAAACAATATGTTCTTTCTGAGAGCTAGTCCCAGGCCTCCCCCTGCTTTTTAGGGGAAGTAAAAGCAGGTCCACTGACACATCATTCTCTTGTTCATAAAGTGCTTTCTGCACAGCAACCTTTCACAGCAGATGTTGACTGGACTTCTTACATGCCTCCAATATATAACAAACAGCACCAGCTACTGGAGGAAAGGATGCCCCAGTGTGGCTAATGCCAGGCAGAGGGAGGCAAGAATGGGACTTCTCTTCTTCTGATTTATCTAAGTCGATGGGGATTTCCACTCTACTACTCTGCCTCTAACCAAGAAAGAAGAGAAGTACATCAGTCACATGAAGAAATTGAAGAACGTTTTTTCCTGGAGAAAACCTGCCTGAGTTTTCATAGCTGAGGCCTCCCAGAACCACATTCAATTAGAGAGATAAGAGCTACCTATCCTCTATCCCTTCTTCTGCTTAACAAAGGGTTCAACTACAAGGGATATAGTTTTGTTTAACTTTCTTCAATTGGGAAAGATAAAAAATGACAATAGGTCTTTGGGAGAGCATTAAAAAAAAAACTGTTGAAAACCTAACAAATCAGACAATTACAAGAAAACTATGGAACTCATAAACAGAAGTTACAAGCTAAAGTTGGTTCATTCTTAGCCCCTCCACAGAGTAAGGAAGAAAAACTAACTCCATTTTCCCCTCAGCATTTTAAACAAATCTGGTGGTGAATAAAAAAGACAGAAAAAGATAACAACATAAAGTTTTATTTCACGAGGTTAAGCAGAGCTAATAAAAATTCTGACACTTATCTTACATAATCTCCAAAAGTTTGAATAGGATTTTAAAAAATAATTTAGACTTGGACAAATTAAGTTATTTGAAAGTCCCATATGTGCAAAAATACATCAGAAATCATTTTAAAGAAAACTGAAAGGAGGCATTTGGAGAACACCGCTTCCAATAAAGTTTGGGGGATTTCAGGAGCTGAAGATCAAAGTTCGGATAGACAACAGAAGCCAAAGTAAACTTTCTGTTACTGTTTTCATGAGTTAGGACAGATATGATTGACTGTTAACGTAATTTATTAAGAACTTATTTCCTGATAATTTACTTATGATAGCAGCAGAGTGAGAAATTCTAAACCCCTCTTCTTCTGGGGCAACTGTAACTTAATAAACAAAACACTGGTTTGAAAATCTAGAGTATTTCTTCAGATCTACCTTTACAAAAATCTACAGTATTATAGTTTCAATTAAATATTTAAAGGAGAAACAAAGATCTTAAAATACTAGGTCAAATGCTAGACCTGTGATTTCTGATTGAAGATTAAAAAAAATTAACCCAGAACTAGTGCCCAATTGGATTTCCCCCACACAGGCCTGCTACCCTTTGCGATGTCATTCTGCACAAACACAGGAAACTCACATCACATGCATGAAAGGTAACTAATCTGTGGAGCAGGGGAAGCCTTCTCTGTCAGATGACAACTTTGTCTGCACTCTGAAAGGAACACCTGGATGTTTAATAGTTGTCCAAACCCTGGAAAGGGACAAACTGTATAGGTTGAAGGTAAACAATGGGTACTTAGAGAACTAAGACATTTCAATTGGTTCATCTTATCTTGGGACTCTTCCCCATGACCCTCAGTTCAGAATGTAATAGCAGGTGAATAAAAACAGAGGCCACTAGGTTTGGCAATCTGGAGCCTTACTATCAAGACATCAAAGCCGAGGAAATTCTGAACATGAAGCAATAATTGCGGGCTTGTAGGTATCTGGCAGTGAGTGTGACAAATTCATAATTCCCAAGAGAAATGATTTAGGATATAGTTACAAATTCTCCAATATAGATACAAATTTGCTCAATTGAAGATGATTTGCAGTTTCGAGATGAGGTCTTCTGAAACCCTGCACAGATAATAGAGATAAAACAAATATTTGCTGAAGGAAATATTATAAGTTCCAAATGAAGTCAAAGCCCTAAAAAGTGCTTAGAATCTTAAGTAATGGTAAATGTAAAACATTTTATAGGGTCCTAAGATTTAGAATAAACATTAAGAGATCATCTGACCTAACTCTCATTATATAGATGAGTAAGGAGAGAGGAAGAGACTTGCTTAAAGTCACCCAGCAGCAGAAGAGCAGAAACAGCCCTGGAACTCAGGTCCTCTGATCTAGTAATTTTCCCAATACACCATTCCATAGGAATATTCTTTTGGGGGATTAGCAGAAAGGCAAAGGAATGAATGATCACTGAAAATGAAGTCAGGTCCATATTGCTTTCAGAATACAAAATATCCCTCAAAATCTAAAAATTAGAAACAAATTTTGGAAGTGAGGGTGAATATTGACCTTAGAGAAGGGGTCTTATTTTTATAATAAGGTTCATTGTAGGGTTTCTTTCACTTGCTTGCTTTACGTTTTTAATATGCCTAACTGACATTCATTTTCAATCCTCCTCCTAGATTCCAAGGTCACTTCAAGCCAAAAAGTAGATTAAAAAGATAAACAAACAAACAGAAAGCAAAACAAAATGCCTCAAAACCTTTACCTTCTGTCCTAATGAAAACAACTCTAGGAGAGAAGGGCAAGGGCTAAACTAAAGAGATTAAGTGACTTGTCCAGAGTCACATAGAGCTAGGAAGTGTCTGTGGTCAGATTTGAAGGGCTGAAACTATCCACTGGGCTAGCTAGCTGCCCCTTCAGAAAGCAGAACTTAATTGTTGAAGCTGTGTAACTATCACACAGTGAAAACAAAGTATGGGGTGAACAAACAGGTGACAAATACACTATTGACACAACTAATCTGAGCACAAAATAGACCTAAATTTTAAACTTTACCTGATAACCTCTGTGGGTGCTTATAGTCGGGATGGCCGATTTCAAACAGTCCAACCAATGCCACAACAATTCCACACTGCTGACATTTCCTGTCACCTTCCTCAGTTCTGAAAAGTATCTCTCTCTAATACTACTGTCTAGTTGAATCCAGGTAATCCTGATGTTTCAGTTGAATACTTACACCAACAGGCAGACATCCATTTCTCTTAAAACCACAATATAGTTGCTCATGTTAAGTAACTTAAGTGCCTTTTGTGTACAGAGCACTATGCTAAGTGAGATAGTCTTTTCTTTCTAAAGAGCTATAGTTGAAGAGGAGAACAAGACACTAACACAGCTATGAAACACAAAGATTATGTGAAAAGGAACTGGGGAAAAAATAAAGGCCAAAAGGCAAATATATTTTGGTAAATCACTTCTGGTGAATCATTTCAACATGCATAATGTATAAGAAGATCCTATCCTTTAATAAAAGTCTTTCATGAATAAACCCAGACTTACTTTGAGACGAAAAATATCAAGTGACTTTGCCCAAGGACACCTAAAAAGACAATAAAAAAAAAATCCATTGACTGTCATTTTCCCACCTTAAATGTGTGAGTTCCAGAGTTAAGGTTCATAAGATTGGCTGATTAAGTTCTTAACTTAATAATGGGTTATGTTCTAAAAGTTCACTTGGAAGTTGATAGTTTGGAACCTGAAATCTATAAAAATAATATTTTAAGTGGTGAGTAGATTCTCAGCCTGGTCGTCAAAAAACCCATCTGACAGGTGAGTGAGCCATAATATTACTAATAGTAATATTGTTTTAAGACTCCTGAGCCCAAGCCCCAAAGGAAATGGGAAAGCACCAGGAGGCTGGGACAGGCCCAAGTTGATTCCCACAGCAATGGAAGGGGAAGATGTTGGCCAAAAAAAAATCATCAGGTTGTCTTAAATGGGAGATTATCTATAGAAGATAATGTATGTTTTAAAATTTTTCTTTTAATTAAAAACAAGTTTGTTTTTGACAATTGCATTCATGTGTTCTGATAAACCTGAGAATATTCACTATGGTGGAGAATCTTGGCAATATTTAGTCAAAGGTTGGTCTGTTGCAAAACTTGTTATAAGATAAAGCACAATATGACACACACACTTGAGAAACTCAAGTACAAATAGTGACAATTTGGTAAAGAAAATGGAGTCAAATAGAAAAGGTTATTTTCAGGAGATCTCTTACTCTATGTAATCTTTTAAAAACTTTCTTTAAATGTATCAATTTTACTGAAAGAAAACATAAGTTTTGAATTTTTCTGGAAGATGCTATCTGAAATGGAAGAAAAAAATCCCTTAACTATGATGGGAATGTTTCAAGTAGAAAATTAAGAAAACCAGGGATTTGACTCAAGTCTTCTGAAGAGATAGAAATAAATCAGAATGAATATATTATAAAATGGTGTATTTACTAATTATTCTTCCTTTGCACAAGACCTGGCAGGAGGCAAGAGCAAGATTCATCTATTATTGTATGCCAATTAGCAAGAAGAGACTACTTACTGACTTCTTAGAATCAAAGGCACCTTCAACTAGAAATTAAATCTTTTCATAAACCCACAGGATAAGGTCAGCATTTAGCATTTTTAGTTTGTGAAACTCCCAAGTATCAAAAAAACAACTAACTTCTTTCTCTGACTCTTGTCTTAAAAAATGAATGAAAAGAATTCACTCTACAGCAGATGGAGAGAAACTGCCTTTTGTGTATACAAAGAGCTCTATGCTAGAATCTTTCAAAGGATATATATATATATATACTTTATATATATAGTCTTTGGGGAATTAAATTTCCCCCTCAAGTCTATCTCTATTTCTGCTTCTCTTTATGTCTCCCTACAACTCCCCCCTTCAATTCAGTCTGGTTTGAAAGAAGTGAGCAGGTGGATTGGCTTCACTGTGCTCAGGAATATTGATGGTCAGGTACATTAGATCAAGTGCCACACCCTGCCTCCCTCCCCACCCCCCAAAAGTTTCAGAAGCTACAAATTTAACTGTTAACAGTTTGACTGCAATTTGGTCAGTCCTATGAATTCTGAAGTCAACATTAGCTAGCTTAGTCAGCTTTGCATGAAGCCTTTTAAGAATGAGAGTTTATCTATACTATAGAAGGCCAAGAGACTTATTCTTAGGGGCATACCATTGAAAATGTAAACTTTTTGTTTTTAAAGTTCACAGGATTAATGGAATCTGACTTCTGTATACTATAGGCACAAACATATCAAGGATAATTCTTCCATAGTGATGCAGAGCGAGAGGAGCAGAACCAGGAGAACATTGTACACAGAGACAAACACACTGTGGTATCATCGAACGTAATGGACTTCTCCATTAGTGGTGGTGTAATATCCCTGCACAATCTGCAGGGATCAAGGAGAAAAAAACACTATCCAAAAGCAGAGGACAAACTGAGGGAATAGAAACACCAAGGAAAAGCAACTGCCTGACTACAATGGCTGAGGGGACATGACAGAGGAAAGACTCGGAGCGAACACTCTGATGCAAATACTAACAACATGGCAATGGGTTCAAGTCAAGAACACATATGATACCAGTGGAATCACACGTCGGCCACGGGGGGGTGGGAGGGAGGAAAAGAAAAGGATCTTTGTCTTTAATGAAAAATGCATGGAAATGATCAAATAAAATACTATAAAATTAAAAAAAAAAAAGGATAATTCTTCCATTACTGGTAAATACAAATCTATGTTGAATATTTTCATTGCCTCAGCTTCCAATTGCAGAATTAAACATTTAAAACACATTACTATAGAGATCAAGCTAATAATATAAAGCAGTAAATCAGTCTAGAGGCTATGCTGATGGTAAGCCAGAAAGAAATTATCTGTAGAACACCATTGGTACAAATAAAGCACCACATTTTTCATGAAATCAGTTTGTTAGAATGAATGTTCATGATACTTACTGATTCAAGTTTTCTATTACCACATGTGACAGAAAGATGCCAATGGACTGCAACTGTGAATTCCTGAAGCTCAGGAAAAGACAGAGTAGCTCTCCAACATAGTCTGGACCCAGGGTTTGCCACCTATTCAAAGAAACATTTTAGCATTCATTCATAGCTTTAAATTAAGCCTACTTGACAATTTAAATATCAATTTCTTCTCTCTCAGATCATGTGCAAACCTAGTACCAAGTGCCTTTCTTTCTTTTCCTACAGTGGTATCAATCTTAAGGATACTCAATAAATATTTACTGATGATGACAGCAAATATCTTCAAAGTCTATAAATGGAACCTTCTCCAAAAGGAGGAAAGGAATGGATACAAACGTATGTGTCTTTTGTTTCTCATATTCTTTGCTCCATATATTTCAAGGGCCCTTTTGATTGCATTTTGGGGTTCGATCTCATTAAAAAGCAGGCTAGATGATCCCTTGGATCAATATATCTATAGCTAATGGAATATATGCACCATCAATGCCCCTTCCCCATGAGAAGGGGCAGAAGTAAGAAATATCTGACTATATTCATAGACCCAAACCAGGAAGTCAGGTTTTCCCCTAAGAGAGACAACCTTACTTTTAGGTTCAGGGCTCCACAAGGTCTTTAATGAGAGGCCTTGAAGGTCTCTAACCCTAGTTATTTGAGGAGTAAAAGATTACTAGGAGGTCATCTTTCAAGTCTCAGTTTATAGCTTCATTGCCACCAGTGTCCACACATGATAACAATTGGAAGAAGGCTACATTTAGTAGTAACTCTGTATTAGACACTAATAAAACACAAGGATTGTCTCTCTTCTTCATTAAAACAAAAAACAAACAAAAAACATGGAAAAATAATGACATTAAACATAACTAGTCAAACTACCAAGGGAAGATTTCACATGATGTTTTTTCGTAATTTAGAATTGGCGATTACTTATGCATCTAAAAACAAACAAAAAACCCAACACCTTGACCATGACCATAATAGCAATCAATCACTCTCAAAGCAGGAAGAATGTGAAGTTCATCTCACTACCAGTGTACTTACAAAGATAAGGAAAGTGACTTTCTTAAAACTAAAAGGCTAATATGTATGATTACTTTCATAGCACTAGATTACTGTTTACATTCCTGGCTAGAAAACCATTTTTAGGAATGATATGAAAGAGTGAAGTGCTGGCTATGCAATTTTATTTATAAGAAAATGATACACACACACACACACACACACACACACACACACACATATGAAAATGAAATAATATTTGATTGGTATAAAAATATAAACAAAATAAACACATTTAATTTTATTTAAACTAGAAATACTTTAAATAAACGATTGAACAAACCTCAGGAAAGCTAAGAAAGTCACAAACAGTATGTACACACATTGGGCTTGAATTACAATGAGATACGAGAATGTTATCATGTAAAAAGTATTTTATATTTTAAATAATATATATATTTTATATAAAAATCAAAAGTTTCTTGTAAGTTACAGAGGTCAATGACTTGTCAGAGAAATTACTTCTAGTGGAGCAACTGTGCCTTCTAAGGTCCATTAATAGGATAAATGACTCACTCATAACTGTGGAATATAAAAAATTCACAAAGCCTCATAGGAAGCCAATTTTCTCTAAACAAAATATTCAGTTACACCTTTTCAATTTGGGCTGGGGAATAGAGAAAGGACCCCATCCTGAAATAAGACAACTACGTTCATTAACTACTACTTGATTGGAACCAATCATTGTCTGATAAATACCAATGGCTCATTCATGTCTGGCATTTTTTTTCTTTTTCCCTTTCAAACCGTTACCTTCTCTCTTAGAATCAATACTGTGTATTGGTTCCAGGGCAGAAGAGTGGTAAGGGCTAGGCAATGGGGGTTAAGTGACCTGATCAGGGTCACACTGCTAGGAAGTATCTGAAGCCAGATTAGGGCCTCCTGTCTCTAGACCTGGCTCTCGATCCACTGAGACATCTAGATAAACCACTTGCCTAGCATTTTCTAATTGAGGAATTCAAAGAGGAAAGACAGACTTACAATTTTAGCAGAGTGTGTTTCTGGTAACTCAGATCTTTGACAATCATACTGACAATGTCATGAAGAACAGGCATTTGGTACAAAAGGTCTTCCAAAAATAGCTTTAGTGCCCAGAAATTTTTCTAGGAAAGTTAAAAAGGAAATAGATTCTCATTCATTGTCATTGCAAACATTTCATTGTAATTCTCCATTCCCTTCTCCCCTTCTTTCAAACCCAGTATCCACATAGGTAACTGAAGACCATTTAAGGTCAAAATTGAGAAAAATTCACAATTATAACATTTATAGTATTCAGCCACCATCACATATCTACTTTATTTATTTATTACATATTTACTTTAGGACTCTTGGTAGCTTTAAGTATTTTATTTACAGCGTGCCCTAAAAGTCTCTATGCAGTGCTGTTTTTAAGTTTAATAGCTTAAAACTGTACTTTAAAATTTTTGGAATACTACACACATACTAAATGTTTTGATTCCATCTCTTGCCTTTATGTTCCCCCATTTTTATTCTGAATGGGTCCTTGTTTTTGAAATATGAAATATCTCTCTCCAAACAGAAAAAGAAAATGACTTCAAAACATCTCTAGGAAAAGATTCATATTAAAAACAAAGTCAAAAGACCCATTCTTCCCACAATGATAAAAAAAAAACCCAACCCCAAACATAAGGTATCTAAGAGCAAAAACAATTGATTTGGAAAAAAGATTGGAAAGAAAAGTTTAGTCACTGAACTATCTGAAAGCTATGACCAAAAACAAGAGCCTGCTAGATAATATTTCCAATAAATCATAAAAGAAAATTGCTCAGATCTCTTAGAAACCAGAAAAAAGAATTCAAGTACAAGATACAGCCAGTATTATGATTTAGCAGCCACTACTCTAAAGAAACAAGAGAGCTTAGGTTAGGGGATAGGCTTACAACCAAGAATTAATTTACCTATCAAAACTCAGTACAATCCTATTGGGAGTGGGGTGGTGGGAGATGGACCTTTTTTCAAGCAATCCTGAGGAAAAGACCAGAGTAGCCTAGAAACTGAGTTGCAAACACAGAAGTAAAGAGAAACTAAGCATGAAAAAACAATCATAAGGGACTAAACATGCACAAAGTTTATATTATAATATGGGAAGCTGATAACAGCTATTCTCTGAATCCTATCATCAACCAAAGGCCATAGGGGAAGTCATAATTAGAAGGCCAAAAAATAGATTCTGCCAAGTGTTTATAATCATAAAAGAAGAATAGATAAGAGGGGATAAGGAATACACAAGGAGGAAAAGGAAAAGCAGGCCAAAGAAAATTATCTCAAATCACAGGGCTATGCAAATAGATATCTACATTAACAAGGAGGGAAGAGTATTTCATCTGAATAGGTCAAAGATATGAATCTCTGTCTCTCTGTCTCTGTCTCACACAACACACACACACACACACACACACACACACACACACACTCTCTCTCTCTCTCTCTCTCTCAAAGAGTTGGGTACTGAAATACATATTTTATCAAACTGGAAAATGGAGAGAAGGGGAAATTAAGAGATGAGTTCTAAGCAAAACAAACCTAAGGTTAGATTGAAATATTTTTAGCTCTTTTTGTATTGACATATAACTGGAAACTAAAGAAATCTCCATCAATTGCAGAATGACTAAACAAGTTATGGTGTGTAAATGTGACAAATGGAATACTGTTGTCCCATTAACAATGAAGGGGATCATTTCTGAGAAAGATGTATTTACAATACATCAGAACCAGAACAATCATACAATGACAATATTGTAAAGACAATTTTGAAAGACTTAAGAGACTCTGATCAGCATGGTCACCAAGCAAAATTTCAGAGGACTCCTGAGGAAACATGCTACCCACCCTCCTCATAGGAGAATGATTAGAGCAAAGAATGAAACTTGTGGAAATTTTTTTTTCTCAACTACATGCTCATAATGGAGGTTTTATTTTTTTTCTCAGTTAGGAAGAAGTAGATTTTACTGATTCAAAAAAATTATAAAGTACTAGGCTCAACCTGGGATGATTCACCCCTCTCAATATAATAGAGTGGTCCCTCACCCCTAGAGGCTCATGATATTCATGCCCTACTTAGTGCTGTAATTCACAACTCCTAAGCTCAAAAAATCTGCCAACTTTACTTATCCTGATGGCAGGCATTATAGCAGTGTGCCACCATGCTTGTAGGTCTTTTGGAAAAGGGGGAAAAAAGGAAAAATAATTTTTTAAATCAGTTAGACTCAAAATATTTAGAACTTACCCCAAAAGCTAATATTATTTCAAGAAGAGAAGTCAACCATGGCAAGTCAGTGAGCAGCATCTGAAGCACAGCTTTAATGGTGAGAAGAAAGCAGGCCTCAAGGTTTCGCTAATTAGAAAGACAAACAACAATCAGAGGCGAAGGCCCATGTGCATTCCCTCCTCTTTACTGAGTAATACTGTGAGCGCAAAGGCACTTAGGCCCTTAGGAGAAAACTAAATGACAGAGGGGAGTCATTCAATCACAGGAGCATGAAATAAATCTTTTAACAGTTGACATTTATAGAGCACTTTAAGACTGACAAAGGGCTTTCTGATCACTACTAGGTCTGTATCCCAAAGAGATGTGGTGGCAAAGACTTGGAAACTGAGGGGATGCCCTTCATTTGGGAAATGGCTGAACAAAATGTGGTATATGATAGTGATAGAATACTATTGTCCTATAAGGAATGATGAACAGAATGATTTCAGAAAGAGCTGAGAAGACCTATGTAAAGTTGATACAGAGTGAAAGAAACAGAACCAGGAGAACGTTATAAACAGTAATGGAAATAATGTGGGCTGATCAAATGTGATTGCCTTTGCTACTAACAGCCATACTGATTCAGGACAATTCTGAAAGATATATGAAAAAGAATGCTATTCACTTCCAGAGAAAGAACTGTTGGAATATAAATGCATATTAAAACATGATTTATCACTTGTTTATTTGGCTATATGATTTGGGGTTTTGGTTTTACAAGATAATTGACTCACAAAAATAAGTAATATAGAAAAATGTTTTGCAAGGTAATACATGTATAACCTGATTGAATTGCTTGTCAAATCTGGGAGGGGGGAGGGAGACGGCATGAATGATATGATTTTGGAAAACCTATGTGGAAATTTGTTATTAAAATAATATAAAGATAAAACATTGTGGGCTTTCAATGTCCATTATCTCATTTAATCCTCTTAACAACTCTGTGAGTTAGGCCCAGTTTACAGATGAGGTAACCAAGGCTCAGAAGTGATTGTAAGTAGAAAGATCAGGATTAAAGTTAAATTCAACAAACATTAACTGTGTATACTATATGATAGGCCTCATTCTAAAGAACAAAGACAAAGGCAGTCTTTATTTACAAGGAGCTCATGATTCTAGTAAAGGGGGTGGGTAAAACACATATACACAAATCTCCAATGAAGAACAGAGTAATTTGAAGAAAGAGGAAGCACTAAGAACTGCAAGAGGGATGGAAGGTTCTGTGATAACAAGTGACACCTGAAAAGCAATATGAGAGAAACTTGATTCCATGAGGGGGAGATGAGGAGAAAGGATACTTCAGACTTAGGGACTAGCCAAGCAAAAAGGCACATGGGTGGGAGTTCAAATGCGATAGAAGGAAACAGTTTAAGCCAGTTTGATTGGAGAGTCCTTAAAGGGAAATAAGAATAAACTGGACAGGATTGTGGGAGCCAGATCACAGAAGGCTTTAAGTGTCAAATTCGGGATTCTATATTTTATCCTGGAGGCAATAAACCTCTGTCTTCTGCCTTTAAGCATGCCGTTCCAGGAGCCCAAGAGAAGAGCAACAGGAATACATGGATGATATCAACCCAAGCAAGAGGTGATGACCAAATTTCTCCACAGTTCAGGCATTCTCTCCTACCCACCAAAGCCAAAATTCCTTGGCTTGGCATTCTGGGCCAACTACGGCTGGGCTCTGACCTCCTTTTTCAGACTTAGTTTTTTGCTCTCCTTTATGTAGTCCCTTTCCAAAGAGGACAACATGCCATGTTTCTGTTCCCACAGACATGTCCTACTCTTTATTGCCTCCAAAGGTGAGCTTTGGCTCACCTCTCTATGCCTGTGATAATCTTATTTTTGCCAGTGAAAATTTTTCTCTTTCTTCAGAATCTGGCTTAAATGATAACTCTTCCATGAAAGCACTGCCGATTGGCCCAAGTACAAGACATCTCACAGCAGCTCCTTTGAATTCTATTCTTTAGTTTCTTGTCTCTTCCAATGTTTAACACACAATCCCATTAATGCTTATATGTCAAGTAAGAAATGTTAAGTGAATCAGTCAATCAATATTTATTAAGTGGCTATTATATTCTAGGAACGGTGCTAACCACTAAGGTGAGGGGGGGGGAGAGAAGGGGACACAGAGGGGGAGGGGGAGAGAGAGAGAGAGAGAGAGAGAGAGAGAGAGAGAGAGAGAGAGAGAGAGAGAGAGAGAGAGAGAGAGAGAGAGAGAGAGAGAGGGAGAGGGAGAGGGAGAGGGAGAGGGAGAGGGAGAGGGAGAGGGAGAGGGAGAGGGAGAGGGAGAGGGAGAGGGAGAGGGAGAGAGAGAGAGAGAGAGAGAGAGAGGGAGAGGGAGAGGGAGAGGGAGAGGGAGAGGGAGAGGGAGAGGGAGAGAGAATCTTTAGGAAAATCATTTTAGTGGCTGAATGGAGGATGGATCAGATGGGGGGAGTTAATGAAGGCAGACCCACAAATGGGCTATTGCAAAAAACCAGGCATGAGGTGATGATAGACTGCATTAGGTCAAGAGAGAAGGGAGCTTATTTAAGAGATCGTGCAAAAGCAAAATAGATAGCCCTTGGCAACAGCTTGTATAAGAGGGGGTGAGAAATAGTGAGCAATGCAGGATGCAGGATGACTTCTAGATTTTGAGGTTGAGGCACTGGAAGGATGATGTTGCCCTCTATAACATGGAAGGCAGGAGTGGGGTATTTAGGGGTAAAGATTAGTTCTGTTTTGGATATATTGAGCTTAAGATGTCTACAGGATGTGTAGTTCAACATGTCTGAAATGCAGTAGGAGGCGTAAGATGGAGGTCAATAGTTTGGGGCAATTCCCAAGTTGATGTACAGTTTAAATACTCAGGATTTAGGTCTATGGTATTAAGATTATTTATTATTTAACACTGCAACCTCAAATATCAGAATACCCAGAGAAAAAGGCAAAAGTTGCAAACTTACAGAACCATAAAATATATTTGAAGGCAAGGAAATATTGACTTTCAATCTCAGTTCTTCTAAAATGCCAAAGGACACGTCCCATACCATCTGCAACAAAGTTATATAGGTTTTAGAGCTGGAAAAGACCTTGGATATCATCTCATTTGATCCCCATAATTTTATATTTGACGAATGTGGTCTAAAGACATTAGGTAGCTTGCCCAGGGTCATGCAATAAATATCAGGGTTGTCCTTGGAATCCAGTTCCTCTGTTCTAGATCCAATGATCATTTACTGGTTGAGTCAGATCTGCTTACTTTTGTTCAAATGCAAAATATTCTAGGCCAATTATAACTTAGAATACTAAAGGGGGTATTGTGCTTTGTATACAGAGATGCTAATAATTTGGTTGTTCTTTTATAATTTCCTAAATCCTTGGAATGATCTATTCATGTCCTTGATTTATTACTGAAAAACTGCTAATGAAATATAGAATTCTAGAGTTGGATTCATTTGTTGAAACAAAAGTTCAGATCTCTATAACTCATTTCATAGTTTGCAAAGTGCTTTCTTATTTAAAGCAATCTTATGTGTTATGTAGGGCAGGTATTGTTCTTCTCATTTTACAGATAAGGAAATTGAGGCTCAGAGCAGTAAATGGCTTGCCCAGGATCATACAACCAGAAAATGTTGGGAGTCAAGACTGGCACCTATGTCTTCTGGATGCAGAACTTTTTTTTTTTTTAAATGATGTTCCATTATATATCCAAGTCAAGTTTTTCTGCTGGTTTATACTATTATTTCAGAAACTGAATGCATTAATTTCAGATTCTGACTACAAGACCAGTATCCTTACTCATTATGTTCCACAGTATACCCAGGTATGCATTGCTGGCAGGGTCTCACACAAAATGGGTACAAAAGTATAAACAAGCATTTGAACATACCAAGTTAGCTCAAAAAATCTAAAGGAATTATCTTCCTGAAAAGAACACACTTTGGTCTATCTTCTACAAGTTGACTATATTGGATTCATTAAACTATATCACAACTATACATTAGGAGTACCTTTAAAGCAACTAGTACCTAGATATTTAGCTTCCAAACTTATACTAAAAACAAATAAACTTGAACATTTCAGAGAAACCTTAAGAATGTCTATGCTGCCACCCCAAAAGATTAGCTTGTTCCTTTGAAGATTACAAGTTACCTGTCTGAAGGAAGATGATGGTTCTCTCAGTGTGAGAGTAGTTAAGAGGCCATTCTGTTCCAAAATAGGACTACTGCCCAAAACTGTAATGAGGGCACTCCAACATCTTGCCTGAAAAAACAGGAGTTTTAATTAATATCAAACTGCAGACTCTCAAACTTTAAAAAGGAGGATGTGTGAATGGGGTTGGGGCAGTTAATGCTCTTCTTCACAGGATATATTAAATATAAAAAAAATTCTATTAACTTTACTTCTTCCCTCTCTAAAGATGCGAGAATTTAGATATTTGGAGACTGAAGCAAGGGAAATAATGGAAAATGTTCAGAGGAGGCTCTCTGTAGCCTGGTGATACAATATGCCTTTGTTTAAACAAAGAAACAACCTTTCTATGGGTCATCCATAAAAATCTGACATGTTTTTCAGAGGAACAGGGTAAATAGAGATATCTATGAAACAGAGGTATCTAGAAAAACAAGCTTATGAACAACAAATTACATTTCTATAATCCTTTGAAGTTTATAAAGTATGTTCCTCATAACATCTCAGTGTTCAGATAGCACAAAAGTCTGTATAGGTCAGCTAGGCCTAAGGCTCTGTCTGTGATTTCACTGATTAAGAGAACTCTCAGATATGGAGACTCCCACCACCAGTGCAGGTTAGCACTCCTTTTTCTTTGTGACTTCTGGTGTCAGAAATGCCCAGAGCACTTTTTGTTTGAGGCAGGACCATAAGTAGGGAACAGTAATATTAGTTGACATTTATGTCATTTCTTAAGGTTTCAATCCAGTTTAAATAATACATTATCTTCTCAAGGAGATAGTGCTTTAAGTTATCTTCATGCCAATTTATAAAAGGAAATAAACTCAGAGAGGCTGAATGACTGGCTTCTCTAGGCATAAATAAAGAAATATATTTGTGGAATAAGGCAGAGAAAAAGAGCTAACTACCTCTATTCTTCTCTTTACTTAGGTTTAATTTTTCAGCAGTGGCAGAGAGGGAGGGGGAAAGACTAAAAGTGGTCAATATCAACTTCTGGATTATAACAAAAAATGAAGGATTGGCCTGGAAACTCAAACCACTTGGCTCTTAAAGCCTATATTAATCTACTTCTGCGATTATGACAAATAAAGCTATTATAAGATCTTATATACTGACTAAATGTCGGTAGAACCAAAACAAATAGTAAGTATATCATAGCATTAAAGGTTGAAACCAGACCCCCCCCCCACCCCAGTAAACACTGAATATGAAAGTTCTTACATTTCTGTACAAGGACTGGTTGCTGTATAGTACTCGGAGGGCCTGCTTAATTAGAACACAACATTTTACAGGAGCACCTGGAAGAAAAGAATTGAAAAACAAAACTTAAAGAACTGGCCTTAAAAAAAAAAAAAAGGTTCTCCTACCCCCCCCCCCCAAATCCATACCAAAAATAATTTTGTCTTACCTTTTCAAAACTTATGGAAAGAGTAAAAATGGTCATTTTAACCAAGAGACCAGAATTGTATTCTGTCTCAACTGCAACAGTTTAAGGGGCCCATGGAGAGGTTCAGGTGAAACTGAGAGCAGACACAAAGAATATCTCAGGTGATCAGCTCTCCCCCTTCCTCCCAATTCATACTCTTATTAGGATTAATTAAGCTATAGGGCTAATGAAGACCATTTGGAGTAATTGGGATCTTAGCGGCTAAGGACAGGGGGTAAAGAATAGTGGGTAAGGTTTCTTTAAGGCCAGACAGAATCTTGGGAAGGGTGCCTGTTGGAATTTGGGGTAGCCTGAGTAAGTTGGGGGTTTTCCAACTACCTCCTGGAGGTTTTCCCCCCTAGGAGGAGACTGGTGTTTCTATTCTCGGGAACACTGAAAAAACCCAGTGTCAGGTGAAGGAGAACAGGTTAGAGTTTTTGGAATAAGTTTGTAGGGGAAATCAACAGAAAAGAGAAAGAGAGAGACTGTTTTCCATTTGTGTGGCTGCTGAGAAGGCCAAGCCATTTTGCAGTCTCCTTAGGCTAAAAAGCCTGGCTAGGCAGAGAGAGTGAATAACCACACTGATTTAAAGCTGAAATAGATCCAAGGAGACAGTAAAAGTTACTTATATAACTGAGAGGATTAGTAATTAGTATAGCTTATTTAGAATAGACTTCAGGAATCAGTATAGATTAAGGAGTGTTAAGGCGGCTAGGAGGGACAGGAGTAAAAAGCAAGTTCTCAAGAACTAGAGGGAAGTGGATAAAATTTAGACCCCCTTTTAGATTAGGGAATTAATCCTAATCCTCACACCTTTGTTTACCTTACCTTACCTTTCCTCAAACCTTTTCCAATATTATTAGAGGTTTTTTTTACATCTGTCTCCAGCAGCTAGCTATCCTTGTGTAGGCATGGGGCTTTCAGTAGCCACGAGCTATTAGGCACCAGCCCGATCTATTACAAGGAGTAAAAGATACTGTATCCCCCCCACCCCCACCCCCAACATTCCTATATTAACATTCCTAGCCATTCTTATTTGCAACATTCAAAGCATAAAGATATACTTTAAAAAAGAAAACATGTCTAGAGAAGGAAAACACAACTAGCAGAGATTTGGGACATAGGACAAGTGCTTACTTCAGTCTGCTTAGGAAGGAAAGGTGAATTTTTCTTCCTAATCCTTACTTTCCATCTTAAAATCAATTCCAAGAAAGAAGAGTGGCAATCATGGTTTCATGGTTAAGTGACTTGCCCAGGATCACACAGCTAAGATGTGTTTAGGGCCAGGATTTAAACCCATATTTTCCTGACTCTAGGCCTGGTGCTCTATCCACTGTGCTACCTAGCTGCCCCACCTCTCACCTTACACAACCCCTACTTTCCATCTTAGTATCAATCTTAAGACAGAAGAGCAATAAGGATTTAAGGAAGAAAAAGAAAAAAGAAAGACTTGAAGAAGGTGCCACAGAAATGTCTAATCATAGAAGGTTAGAATGGAAGGAATCTTGGGAATCATCTACTGTGGTTCAAAGTCCCTCATTTTCTTGGACGAAACTGAAGTTCAGAGGGCAGTGATTTGCTCAGGGTCATGTAACTACTAAATGGCAGAGATATGACTACTTGGTAAACTCACAATTTTGATGAAGGTTTGCCTTTGATATGTATGTGATACACACATGAACATCACAAATATACACAGAATTGCATGAGAGTGTGTGCACTCAATATAAATTATTGGCCCATGTGCCATCAAATAATATACTGGATCTCACCCTTTGTGACTTGAGGTCAATATATAAAAAGAGAACACTGCTTCAGTACAAGGAGAGTATAGGAGACATCAATATACTGAAACCCAAGCCAGATATCCCCAAAGCATGTGTAAAACAAGGTGACAGGAGCCAGTTCAGTGCTTACCTACATTCAAAATCCACTTGTCAGAGTCCTGGAAGTCCTTCCCTGAGGGGACGCTTCCAGTCCAAAACATCTTCAAGTAGCTCTCAAACTGAAAGGGTGCAAGCCGACAGGCCGTGCAACATGCCAGGTTGTTGACAGGAAGCAGTAGTGAGCATGCAGCACCCGTGAAATCACCACTTTTGCACAAATAGAAAGGAATCTTGTCTCTAAGATCCCTTAACCTGTGTAAGAAGTTGCTTTCTTTAAAATTAAACTTCTCAAAGATACAAATGAAATAGTATGTGGAAATCTATTTATATGCATAGAATCTATATATATATAACTATCACCAGGTTAAAGGATTTGGGCAATTTACAATTTGATCTTGAATGTAACTGTATAATAATACAGTTATACAATAATAATAGTTACTGTCTGGAGAGACATATGGCTTCTTTCTTACCCAGTGCCTTCGTTACACTTTACTGCTCTCAAATATCGAACTAGTTCTTTGTACCTAAATGGAGGGAGAAAAAAAACAACAAAACACAATACATTCTTATATCCCATTTTCAATTATTTAAATGGACAGAGAAAGAATTTCAATTTTGTCTCTGAAGATTTCCTGCCATAGTTTACATTTCTACAGGCACTTCAATATACTACTGGATAACAGTTCACCCAAACTAAGAATGATTGTACTTAATGTTAGTCTGATAACTTGTAAAAAGAAATTTAAATGGTCAGTGGTTAAAATGAACATTCTGTCAAGAAGCTTAAAATCTATTAAAGTTATCAGGAAATTTTAGAGCTAGAAGGGGTCCTTAAAATCACAAATTCCTTTACGTTACAGATGAGGAAACTGAGGCCCAGAGGTGAAAGAAACATTTTTAAAAAGAGCATATAAACTTTATTTGTAATTTTTGAAAGTATGAACTTAGTCAAATACAAACATTTTAATATACAAACGAATAAAAAAAGGATTGCATGAGAAACTTTGAAATTCTGTTAGGTTTATTACATCTAACAAAACTGTCCTATTTGTGTACCTGAAGGGTATATTTACAGGGTTAAAAACTCATCTCCTGAATTCTAATCCTAAGGCACAAGCCATCCACTGAATCACACTGCTTCCTCAACCACCTATCACTATGTATAAAACACAACTACTTTCATGAAAATATATCAAATGAAAATTCTTTCTTTTCCTCTCCACATCCCCAAAGGAAAATTTCAGAAAATTCTGTGAACTCAAATCCTGAAAAAACCAAAAGCCTCAAGGACAATAATTACACACTAATATTTTAAAATACTTAGAAAATTAGTTTTGATGAACTGTTTACAGCATAGGCAGTACACTTAAATAACCGCTCATTTAAGTTTTTGACTCCAAAGGCTACCATTCTTCACACCCTATGCTTATTCTTTCCAAAAGATGAATGAAGATTCAATTCAATTAAGTATATAGTAGAAATTGAAAGTTTCTGCCTTCAAAGAAATTATAGATTTGTAATGGTAACAAGGAAAGATAAGGCTTGGATGAAAGTGAGTAAAATGATATTAAGTTTAACCAAAGTAGAAATTTTTATTAGCTTCCTAGTAAAAATATACCCCCACTCAAAAATTTTGCTAAAATATAAACTTGGGATCTTTACCATTTAAAATGAAAGAATGGAAACCCCCCCCATCATTTTTTTTTTTGCATTTTGGGGTAATAAGAGATAAGAGTCAGTCATTATATCTCTACTGCCATCTTAATTCTGGTTCTCTATCCTGCAGAAGTCTAAAAACTGGAATTCCACCCCTACCCAGTTTAGCCTATGTTCATTTTGCCACATTAAATTTTATTTTCTGCTGTTGTTATGCCATTCTTCTTGAAAATCTGAATCCCCACCACTTAGACGATCAAGTCTCAATTTCACTGCCAGGTATCCAAAGGCCTCTTATTTAAATTTAAGCCTTTACCTCAATATAAGAAAGGATTCCAAGGTAGAAAGAAGAGCAGTAAGGGACAGGTTCTCAATCCATTGAGCTACCCAGTTATCTTTTAAAAAGTGTTGTGGTTATGGTAGATAATCCATAAAGTCTAGGTGATTTTTCCTGCTCTAAATCCCATGACCTACTTTCCAAGCTTAATTATATGAACCTCTGCTCCAACCAAATTGAAATGCCTCCCAAATATATCTTAAGCATATTAATACAGTATTTCTGCCTTAAATAAACTCACCCAATAATGTTTTCCTGCCTCTACACCAGCAATTCTTAACCTCTCAATTTATAGCAATGAGAATACATAATGCACATCAGGTATTTACATTCCGAATCATAACTGTAGCAAAATTACAGTTTTGAAGTAGCCATCAAAATAATTTTTTGGTTTGGGGTCACTGCAACATGAGGAACTGTATTGTGGGGTCATGGCATTAGAAAGGTTGAGAACTACTGTAGGTCTACACCAACTATCAAAATCTTATATACATCCTTTGAGGCATAGCTCTGTGGTTGAACTTTTTAACTGCTCTTGCTCTCTCCCTCCTTAAGAGCTCTTTCTACATTTATTTTCTGTATCTCCCATAGAACCTCACAACTGTGGGGAGCCTCACAGGCCAACTAGTTCAATTTCTACCTCATCTGTGCTTGAATCTCTTTGGCAATTTGTCAACCAGCCTCTATCTGAAAATCTGCACTGCCTCCTCTTAGTAACCTGTTCCATTCTGGAGAGTTTATTTGCAGTGGCAGTGTATTTTATTTAACTTGTATGTATGTTATTATTACTCTAATTAGACTGTATGCTCTCAAAATGCAAAGGCCATACATCTTTGCATCCCCCAAATTGTAGTCTAATATTTTGACACTATAATCCTTTCAAAGGGATTATGCAGTTATAAAGCAACTAAAACTTCTTTTTTGTTGTTTTAAAAATGGTGTCTTTATGTGGAAGAAATGAGCCAAATTGGCAGGATGAGCAAGTTCTTTTTGGAGTTGGAGAGCTCAAGAAACAGATTCTAGAGCTCTGAAAGAGATGGGAAAAAAAAAAACCCTCACATGCTGATTTATATAATTTGTATGTGAATAACTTAGAGGATTTTATGGTAAGGATATAGTCAGAAAAAAGTTCATTCAGATTTTCTATAGAGGAAGGTCAATGAAGAAGGTCAAGCCAATGAGGCAGCTGATTGCCTATAAGATAGTTTCAATCAGAAGTCTCTAAAGGATTGGCTTCATGTCTAAATAGTCTTGGACTTTGCTCTTCTAGAGATGAAAAAGGAGATAAAAGAGCTGTGCCTTGGGCTTAGAGGGATAAAGATAAATTATAACCCCAAGAATTTGGGTTTTAGTGAAGGTGCCTTTTGAAGCCCTAAGAAATATAAGTATATCCCTATGACTGCATTAGGGCATATCCTACCTTCTTTGGTAATTACTTGCTGGTCTCATGCCATAGGTGCAAGCCAATCCAACATATTAAATACTGAATAAAAATACCTGTTTACTGTACTTAAAAGCACCATTTTTATAGCAGGGGTCAACAAACTGTGGCCTCTGGGTCAAATTCATCCTGCTATCTGTTTTGTACAGCCTAGGAGGGTTAAGAGTTAAATAACTGAAGACATAAACAGAGTCTGGTATCTCTTCTCCATTTTGTTATGTAGCTCCTTATGACCTCATGGCCACTCAGGAATATTTCTCAAGTTCAGTCAAAGATATGAGCACACTCTTAACTATGAGAATAGGCCCTAAGCCAGCCAGGGGAGTGACTTGAGATTTTCCTCTCCTTTCCTTTTCTCATTCTTTTATTCTACCCCCTCAATGACTCATATTGTGCAGATTGGGGGGGGGGGGGGAGGGAAGGGAGGGAACGGAGAGAGAAGACATAACACGTAACATTTTGCCTTCCTTACTGCTCTCTGCCCAAGGAATTAAGGGAAACATTTCTTAACACACATTAAATATCAAGGTTTTCCTGACTTTTAAAATTCACACCAAAAAGGAAAAGGCTGGAAAATTAAAATTGATGCGAGAGCCACGTCAATTCTTTTCATTAAGAAGATTTATCCCAATAATAGGCCTACACCCCTAAGAAATAAAAGGAAAAATGTCCATAAGTACAAAAATATTTATAGCAGCTCTTTATGGTGGTGAAATGGAAACTAAAGTGGTCCCTTATCAAGTGGCAAATGGCTGAAATGACAAAAGGGACTATTTCAAAGAAACCTGAAACACTGAAGTGATCTAGTGAAGACAGAAGTAATTGAAAACTATAGTACAATCTATATAATAACACTGTGAAGATAGACAACTTTGAAAGACTTACATGAAGAACTCTGACCAATCAAATTTCCAGAAGCCTGAGATCAAATCCAGACTCAGATAGTTACTACGTGACTGTACGTAAGTCACTTAACCCTGTTTGCTTCAGTTTCCTCATATGTAAAATGAATTAGAGGAAGAAATGGCAAACCACTCCAGTATCTTTGCCAAGAAAATCCCAAAAGGGGCCACAAAGAGTTGGATGTGATTGAAACCACCAGACACCAACAATTCCATACATGGAAGACCTCCTTTTACGTCATGTTCTGTTAAGGTCAAAATTTTAAAAATCTAAAAAGAATACCCCTATAGGCCTAAAAAAACCCCACTCATTCAGTGATTCATTTCTATAAAATTTATACTATATAAGATTCCATCACATTGTAGAAAGCTTGGTTGTATACTTGAGATAGTTTGCACTAAACTACAATAGCCTGGGAGGTTTGGGGGCTGGGGTGGGTGAAGAGTGGCAAAAGGCAGTATGTTGGGGACTCAATGTAGAAAATTAAAAACTGGGGAAAGGGACTATATTTGAAGAACTCTACTTGAGTGACTACAGCAAAAACTAGAGATCACTGACAGAATGGGGAAAATGGCTTCTTAGACCTCTACTAGGTTTGAGGGCAGCCCTATTAAGCAGATTGCTTCTTATTTTCAACACAAATTCCTACTAGTTCAGGGGTTCTTAACATGGGGTCCAAGGACAGATTTTAGAGGACCCATTAATGTGGATGGGAAAAAAATTACAACTTTATTTTTCACTAGCCTCTAACAAAAATTCTATCAATTATTTAAATAATGCCCTTCAATTATTTAAAATCTTTATTTTGAGAAAGGGCTCATACATTGGCTTTACTTCATGATACAAAAATATGGAGGATACTTACACTAATTTATTACAACCAGTTTGTTCAGAATTTGAATTTTCTACAATGTTATACAAATTCCCACTACTTTTCTCTGAATGCTTTCTTCTTCCTTCAAATTGGACTAATTTTTATTTGGGTTAAGCTAATCTTAAATTTAGTTGGCTTTGCCATTAATATTGCTTATGTGTAACTGTCAGATCCCTTGACAATCTGCTATACAGAGTACTGTTTAGCAAAGGAACATTATATAATGAGGCAAATGATGAAATACAACCCCATACCCATCCCTTTTCTTGATTTTAGAACAAACGGATAAATAACATCAATATATCAATGGCTCTCAGTGAGATTATAATTTCATCAGAATATAAAACTGATTTAATTGTGTAGAATGACTGGGGGTCTAGGGAAGAAACAACAAAATCATTTGGTTAAAAGCACTTTACTCTTATTTATTTCTTAGATTTACTGTAAATAATTTATTTACTGTAAATAAATACTGTAAAAAATAAAGATCTATTGTAAATAAAATTCTATATTTCTTTAAAAATAAAACAAAACCTTACTTTCTGTCTTAGAATCAACACTAAGTATCAGTTCCAAGGCAGAAGAGCAAGGCAACTGGAATAAATGACTAACCCCAGAGTCCCACAGCTAGGAAGTAGTTGAGACCAGATTTGAACATCAGACCTGGCTATCTATCTACTAAGCCACCCAGTTGCCTCAAAATACTCTATTTTTAAAGTGATATAGAACTTGAAGAGTTAATCCTTATAGCTATAGGTAAGAGTGGTTAGGCACTTACTGTCCCATGTTCTCCATTTTTTCAGTTCTAGCTTTTATCACAGTAAGAACTTCCCAGAGGAATTCCTTCTTCCCATTCTTTTTTTGTTCACCAGTAATATTCTGGCCTTTTAAAACCGTGGTTAGTAATCGGTGATCCCATGATGCAATATTCAGGCTGAAAGTTATTTTAAAATAGTACAAATTGAATATTTCTTATCTTTATTTCTGAACCTAAATATTTTCAGAAAACCAATATGTGTATAGATAGATATTTATGTTGCTTATAGGAGCATGCTCACTTGGTAAGGATCATACAGAATTAAGCGTCTTTTTATTTTTCATGCCTTCCCAAAGTATGATTTTACTGTTTAGAGTCCTGTTTTTTTAGTGCAGTCATTTTCTGTACCTTCCCTTTCAACTTCATCTTTTCTGAATTATGTATCCAAATCAAAAGGCAAGTGAAATTTAACAGCTCTCATCTATTTACATAAACACATACCAAGCAAATATATTTTCTAGAACTCCAAATTCTAGGAAATATCTTGTTCATAGAGAATGTCTGGGAAACAATGTGCTGTGGGTGACTGAATATTCTAGCTAGCAATAATTAACCCTTGATTCTTTTTGTCTCTCTTTTTGTCACCCTCTTCTTGCCTTTGAATTGAATGTGTTCTTTCTCCTTTCTTTGCCCTGATGAATTCACCCAATCCCATGGTTTTAATTACAACCTTTAAGAAAATGACCTCCCAATTTCTCTTTAGTTCTTTATTTCCCTTGAGTTACAGTCCTGTGTCTATAGCTGCCTGTTAGAATCTCTATATGGATGCCTCCTTGGACGCAGCTCAAATAATGAACTTGATTACCTTAATTGATTCTCTCCTGTCAACTCCTCTATTTCTCCTGATGGGATCATAAGCCTCTCTGGTGTTACTTCTTTCATGAAGGCTGCCCTTTCTGCTGAATAATGCTCTCATATCCCATCATATTCTACTTTGTATTATGCTTGTGGGTGAGGATGTACACATTTGACTATAAGCTCCTATGGGCAGGTTATGCTTATTTCTTTTTTTTTTTTACATTCCTAGTACTTAACACGGTTGCCTTGTATCCAATAGATGCTTAATAAGTGTTTGCTGAATTCAAAGAAGCAGGATAAAATAAAACAAATCAATATATATATATATCAATGTAATTTATATGGTGGGGTAAATAAAACTTATAAAAAAGAGCAAGCCAAACCACCTGCTTTTCTCTATTTCTCTAATCACCTGTATCCACATATATTTTCATCCATTTGTGTTCCCCAACTAGTACTGCATGATTTCCAGCTCAATGTGTAGCAGCAGCCACTACTTTGCTAGCAGAAGCCTCCAAATAAGAAGTATATGGAAAGTTTAGGGATTATAGTAATTATTTGAGTAAGGAATGGCAGGTTGGGGGAGGGACCTGGAAGATTCCAACATACTCTGGAGAGCTTGAAGGGCACACAGGGTAGCAGAGGTATAAAAGTTGAGTGTTCCAGTAGAGAAAACAAACTCAATCACAGATTAGAACTGGAACTACCTAAACTATTTCACTGGATCCAGCTTGCAAACAGCACTAATAGAAGGGATAAGCACAAATGTTATTTTTAACATATATTACATTTAACTTGTCTCCTGTTTTTTCTATAAGATTTGCAAAGAGCTGTACATATACTATCTCATTTGATTCTCACAACAACCTTGTGATATAGGTGCTTTTATTGTCACCATTTTACAGATGAGAAAACTGAGGTGGAGAGTGGCAAAGTGACTTGTCTAGGATCATAGATCTAGGAAGTACTCAAGGTAGGATCTGAACTCAGATCTTCCAGATACAACCTCCATTGAGCCATTTGTCCAATGTTACCAAATTATCAGATAAAAAAATTTATAACAGAAATGAGATACTTACCAATTTGTGAACTTAAAACAGCAAGGGGGAAGGGGAATAGCCTGGAAAAAGCTAATGAATTTTTCATAAAGTTGCTTGGGAAAGTCATTGAGCACAAGCATCCTCTGGAGGTTTTTGGTAATCCTAGATTTAAGAAAGAGATTCTTTATGAAGCAAAGTAGAATCAGAGAATATGGTTACTTTTCAGGCTTATATAAAATGTTAGTATTTATGTATAAAATAAAACTATTGGGAAGTCAGAATGGGCAAATATTCTTAACCTCAAAAAGCACTCAATCCCTAAAGGCAATGCTTTATGGCCAACAGAAATAAGATCTCCCTCCACTAAGCATTAGACCACAAGGTGTTGAGGGAGACTGCTGTCTAAGGCCTAAATGATACTCAAATTACCTGACTGAAATTAGTCAGAGATCAAAGTACAAAGCAGTAAGAGGAGAGATGGCTTTAGGTCTATACTATGATTACATGTGTTGGTAGTAGCCCATTTAACAAAACTTGAATTGCTCACAAAGCCACAAATTAAAGAGGGTTTCTTATAGCTATCCTATATCATGGCCTCTAGCTAAAAGTGAAAAGTAAGAAAAGTTAAGACACTTATTCACATGAACATATTATTTACCATCCATAGGTAATACACATAAATCACAAGGAATAGAGCTCTATCAATTATTGCTAATGAGGCAGCTCAGATTACAGATTTTTTAGTCATAGATAATAAAGAATACATTGAAGTATTGTATTGTATTGTATTCCACAGCACGGAAAGACATCTATGAACTAATACTAAGTTAAATAAGCAGAACCAGGAAATTAGTATTCATAGAAAATATATCTACTTCAAAAATACATTTTCTTTCTTTCTTTGCAGAGGTGACAGGCCACAGATGGGGACCACTATAATGTTGAATTGCCTCCCTCTGTCCCTCCCCCCCCCTTCTTTTTTCACAAGGGACGTTACAAGGGATGGCACAAAAGAAATCAAATTTTAAAAATTCTAAGTTTTCACATGGGGATGCATATGGCCATAAATTTCAGGCTTTATTATTATTTGAAATAAATGGCTTTGATAAACAATTTCTTCTATATACTTTTAGAAAAATTAGGTAATATATTAATTTCTCTTAAATAAGTTCATAATTCTATTGGAAAGGAAAGCAAGTGAAAGAAAGGAGAGGAAATGGAAAGGTACTTGATAAAATTAGAAATGCTTAGACCAGGAAAACAAGTGATTCAGAACAAAAGAGAAAGAAATAATTTACCTTGACATAAGCAAAGGCACAGCCAATTTCAGAGACTCAGATGGTCCAAGATTTTGCCAGGACCTAAAACAAATTTTAAAAACCACCATGTGGGTTAGTCATGTTGACTTAAAAGTAATATCCATAAAGAAATTAATGCCATTATAATGAAGTGATTTTACTGAACATCATTGAGTTGAAGGGTGCAGCACAGCATGCATTTTCTCAATTCTACCAGAAACATCTTTCACTCAATATCTCTAGGTACTCATTTCTGTTTATTAGCAACATAACTTGTGTATATTTGTATAATTGTTTCTGATCATGTCTGAAGAATGGACAATAGACAACCTATATCAAACACCACCCAAGAGCAGATAGGCAAATTTCTTTTAAACAGTGCTCAATTGTGTCATGCACGATGCTTAATCACAACTAGGATGAAGACAGTAGCAGCTCACACTAATACAGCACTTTACAAAGCATTTTCACAAAAATCTACAAATTAGATCAATTACTGGTCTCATTTTACAAATGAGGAAACTGAGTTTTGTGGAGGTGAGCTGGGTGGTCTGGGGTGGTGTGGGCCCAGGGTGCTGATCCATGTCTTTGATAAAGTTAATACACTTTTCTTCTGCATTTCAACTATGTCTTCTTATTGAAAATGAACTACTTTCTAGTGGCTAATAAATCTTGAACTATAGTTCTATAGAGAACCACAGGCTCTATGCTCTGATCAGTCTAGAGAGCTAAGCCTAAATCAGAGCAGTTCCAATTAAACCTCACTCTGACATTCAGACCTTTATAGTGAATATTGCTAAGGAAGACAGTCCTATGAAAAAGGCACCAATGGCTTTGGATCTACTTTTTTTTTTTAAACCCATACCTTCTTTCTGTCTGAGAATTAATACTGTGTGTTAGTTCTAAGGCAGAAGAGTGGCAAGGGCTAGGAAATGCGGATTAAGTGACTTGCCCAGAATCACACATATTGTGTGTCTGAAGCCATATTTGAACCCAGGACCTCTCATCCCTAGATCTGGCTCTCAATCTACTGAGCCACCTAACTGTACCCATAGGTCTATCTGTTAATATAATTTTGGACTTTTCCTATTCTAGGTCTCCAAATTTAATTCAACAAGCATTATTAGATGCTACCATGTATAAAGAGATACAAAGAGACAGCCTCTGCCTCCCAAGGGAGTTATATTCAATCGAGGGAAGACAACATTTACAGATTGAGGTAGGAGAGAACTAACAACTGGGGAAGGGGAAAATTGGTGGGGGATGACTAAGCCATAGATTACATGGACAGAAGTAAAGTGTAAGAAGACTAGAAAAGTAGAAAAGGGGTCAGAGTGTAAAGGGATTTAAATGGCAAAGTATTTTATATTTGATCCAGAAGGTAATAGAGAGCCAGTGCAGATTAACAGTGAGATAATATGGAAGAGTATGATGTGGTCAGATCTATGCTTAAGGAAAATCAGGATTAAATATAGGATGAATTTGGAGTGGGGTGGGGGATTGAGGCAGACACCAATGAGAAAGCTATTTTGATAGTTTAGGAATGGAACTGAAAAGTGCTTATAGCACCAGGGTTTGAGTAGAGAAAAGGAAGTGTATGTTAGAGTAGGAACAAAGGAATCAAGGGTGATGATAACGTTGCAAGCCTGGGTGATAGGAGAATTGGTAGTTCCTATGCCAGCAATGGGAAGAGGGGTGCATTCCGGGAAAAGATAATGAGTTCTGTTTTGAACAAGATGAGTTTGGGATGCCCAAAGGACACTGAGTGAGAGGTTTGAGAGGCAGTTGGAAATTCATGACCTAGCTCAGCACTGGATTTGAGAACTGCTGTGCAGAGATGGTAATCAAACCCACGAGGAGCTAATGAGATCATTAAGCTAAACAATATAGAGTGAAATAAGAATCCAAGATAGATCCTTGGAGGGATATAACCACAGTTAGCAGGTGTACAAAAATGAAGATCAGCAAAGGACACAGATAAAATGTCATCAGGCAGATGGGAGTACCAAGGGAGAACAGTGTCACAAAAATCTAGAGATGAAAGCCATGAAGGGTGACAGAGAAAGGGCCATTTGATCAGACAATGAAGAGATCATTAATAATTTTGGAGAAGGGAATTTAAGTTGAATGATGAAGTTGAAAGTCAGAAAGCAGAGGGCTCAGGAGCTAGGAAAGAGTAGAAACAACTAGTGTAAGTGATTTCTGATGGAATTTAGCTAAGAAGAGAAGGAAATAATAGAATGACAGCTAGTAGGGATGATCAGATTAAATGAGGGTTTTTGTTTTTTTTAAATCAAGGAGATGTGGGCTTTATAGGCAGCAAGGAAAGAGCCAGTATATAGAGTATTACTGAAAACTGAAGATAAAGTGGGGATGAAAGAAGGGGCAATTTGTTAGGGAAGATAGATCAAGTACTCATGTTGAGAGGTTTGTCTTGGATATTTCTTTATGTTCAGAGAGGTCAAAAAGAGGGGGAAATGAGAAGAGGCCTTCAGATTAGTAATTAAAGAGATTTTGGTGATCTTGGAGTGAGCAACTTTGAAAACCATAAATGGTAGAATCAGAAGCAAGATTCTAAGAGCTGAGATTTGCCCAACAAAAAGGGCAGTATTTTCAACTCACCAATTATTTGAAGACTAACTTGTTAACTAGGTCAGGAGGCTAGATTTTTCTGAAGGGTCAACATGTCTACAAGTCATTGTAAGATGTTTCTATCCAACTACCTATGATCAGGTTTGGAAAAAAATGGTGTCACATATACACCATTAATAAATTTTTGGCAGGTAAAATCTATGAAAAAATATTTCTTGATTACAATCGATCATTTGCTTCATGTATTTGGTGCCTATAAAATAGTTCAGACCAATTAAATATGCATTAAAATTATAGCCTGAACATTTTCTCCTCAAAAACTGAAAACTCAAAATTCTTTAACATAAACTAGAAGACAAAAATGCTAATTTTATGAGGGACATTAAGTTTGTTTAGTCCAATCTGACTTAACATAGGAAATCCTTTGATACAAGTCAAACCTATGCTTGAACCTTTGACCAATATTAAATATCCCTTTCCAACAAATTCTTAGAGATCAATCAATCAATAAACATTTAAGCACATTCAATGTGCCAGGGATGCTAAGGACTGCAGATACAAAAAGAGCAAAAGATAGTCCCTGCCCCTAAGGAGTTCACAAACTACAGGGGGAAGACAACAAGCAAACGTATATATAAACAAGCTATATACAGCCTCAACTATTTCTTATAGAATAGTATTAAGATCTCTCACCATCTTGGGACACCCTTTTCACAATAGAGTTCTTTTAAAATGTGGCACTCAGAAATAAGCATGTTTATCCAAAGTATAAGAAGTGATCTGAATAGGGCAAAGTGTGTTTATGGGGGTAATTATTTGCCTTTAGACATTTTGCTTCTACTAATGCAATCTGAGATTGCTTTAGCATTTCTGGTAGCAGAATTACACACCTAACTTGCTAAGTAGTATGGGGAAGGACAGTATATATTTGGCCTTAGGAATGGCAAATGGTTATGAAAAAGAAATGGAGTGGGATCGAACTCCATGACTCAGGCACAGCAATACCACTATGAATGGTCAGTGTTTCTTCCTATGTAATAATGTTAAAAGTCCATCTACTAAAAGTCTTAGCATCTAATTTCAAAAAAGGAAATTAACTGACTTGCAAGAATACATAGCAATACAACTGTAGATTTATAATATTTTCTCATGGTAGTATAATTAACAACTATGGAAACACTAAAGAATATACACTCAGCATCACAATACCTTAAAATAACAGAAGCGGCCCCCGCCAATGTTTCTGGGATTTAACTAAAGCAGTCCCCAAAAGGAAAAATTGTGTCCCTGAAAATTTATATTAACAAAATAGAAAAATGTTTAATGAAGCTACTCTGCAATTTAAGAACTTGTGTCACTTTCTGCATGAAGTCTTTATGGCCATCTTTTTTGACCCCCCAACTACTAGTACCTACCAGATAAGCTTACTATCTCTGCTATGAATATAGCTATAGGGATGTTTGAATTATTTGGGGGTAAAGAATAATTTTGATGTGGCTTAAGTTTTTTATTTATCTTTTCATACTTTTAAACACAAAATAAAGAGTACTTCATATGCGAAATTAAAAATCTCTATTATGGGAGTGGAAACACCGAGGAAAATCAACTGCCTGAATACAGCGGTTGAGGGGACATGACAGAGGAGAGACTCTAAATGAACACTCTAATGCAAATATTATCAACAAAGCAATGGGTTCAAATCAAGAAAACATCTAATGCCCAGCGGATTTTTACGCGTCGGCTATGGGGGGTGGGGGGAGGAAAAGAAAATGATCTATGTCTTTAACGAATAATGCTTGGAAATGATCAAATAAAATATATTTTTAAAAAAAATCTCTATTATGTATACCTGTGTTATTCCTTTTAAGATAAAAAAAAAATTCAACACAAAACTTTCAAAGCTATCCTGCTTGTCTGTTTTCTTCTGGCCTTTGTTTTATTCTTTGCATTAAAAAATACTTCAATGACTTTTTTGGGGGGAGCTGTTAATAGTATAGGTTTTCCCCAAATAATTATCCCCAAGTTTAAAAAGAATATAATAGTTTCATTTTGTGACAAAAAACAAAAGCTAGCATTATTTCAAATGAGGAAACTTTCACTCTTAGTTAAGGATCTTCCCTCTCCCCACAATTATAGTTCTGTGAATGCATAGGAAAGCAATAAGAGAAAGTAAAGGTATATTTCTCCTCTACCCAAGGTCAAAGTACCATAAATCACACCAAATTGGAGCACTTTTAATAGAAGCAAAAATGTGGGGGGAAAGTAGATTATCTGTGAATTAAGGGGATAGACAAACTAAGAAATAATGAATGAGGTGGTCACAAAAAGAAGGCATCATATAAATTTATACAATGTGAAAAAATAGCACCAGGAATACGACACAGAAATTATAACAATGTAAAGAGAGAACAACTGAAACCGAATGCTTCAAAATTATAACCAAACAGATCCCAAAGAAGAAATGCAAAAAGTTACCTTATTTTCTTGCACTTTTGCAGAGGTATGAGAGCAATGCACATAATGTCAAGACTTTTTTTTTTTTAACCCACATCTTCTATCCTAGAATTAATGCTTCCTATCAGTTTCAAGACAGAAAAGTGGTAAGGGCTAGGCAATTGAGGTTACAAAAGCACCTCCCAGTCTCCAGGCGTCACACTTTACCACTGATTCACCTAGCTGCCTGTTAAGACTTAAAAATAGCTTTGTTGAACTATTTTCCCCTTCTCTATTTTTTTAATTCTTTGTCTGTAGGGTGATTCTCCGGGATGAGTTTGTGGACTTTAACATTGGGAAATATGATGCAAAAACAAAAGCTATCAAAACAAACTATTTTAAAATAACACATATAAAGAATTACAGAGAAGCATATGACTTATGTGAACTTTTGAAAAATAAAGCAAAACCAGTAAAACAATATGTGAAATGGAAAGGCAAGAAAAATTCAAACTAGATACTGTATAACATAACAAAACTTAGTTTAAATGAACATAACAATGTACTTCCCCCTCCCTTCTTTGAAGAGAAAGAGGCCATATAGGGCCTATAGCTCAACTTAGTTGAGCTGATGTTTAGTGTTACAGAATTGGTTTATTTTCCATTCTTTTTTAAAGGGGACATGGCTAAACAAATTATAGTCTATAAACATAATGGAATATTCCTATACTGAACAAAAAAAAGAATATGAAGAATCTAAAGAAATATGAGTAAAGGTTTATGATCTATTAGGAAAGGCTGCTTGATACATTGGAAAAAAACACAGGAGCCAAAGCACCTAGGTTCAAATTCCAATAGTACCGGACCTTCCTGACCCTCAGTTTCTGTAGAATAAGGGGGCTGGACTAGATTGTCCCAGAGGGCAGTTCAGATAGTCATGATGAATATGAGCAAGTAGCAACATATAACTAAGAACTTCAAAGAATAGGAACAAAAGATATTAGTCAGTCAGGGAGCAAAACTTTATTAAATGTCTACTACTTACTCGTCACTTGGGGATATAAAGGCAAAAACAAAAACAAAACCCAATCTGTGCTCTCAAGGAGCTCTTAGTCTAATGGAGGAGGCAATGTGCAAACAACTATGTACAAATAAACAAGTCATATACAGGATAAACTGGAGATTAGTAACAGAGGGAAGGAGCCAGTAAAAATGCCTCAGGGAATGTGTAGGAGGCCAGTGTCACTGGAATAGACAGAGGGTGCATCTGGGAATGTAAAACTAGAAAGGTCAGAGTTGGGGTGGGTGGGACAGGGGAAGTTATGAAGTATTTGAAACAGCAAGAAAATCCACCAGCAGATAATTCCAAGTCCAGGTATAAGATGATAAGGGCTTGAACCAGAGTGACAGCAGTGAAGGAGAGAACAGGGAGTAACGAAGATGCACTGGTCTTGTGGCCAGAATAAGAGATGACAGAATCCTTCCCTGGAATCCTCACTTTATCAAGAAAAGTCAAGGAAACTTCTACCACACTGGGTGGACTCCCTGTGGAGGACAGGGATAAGAGTTATACAAGACAGGAAGATCTAGATAAATTGTGATCTGCCTTGTTGGAGGGAAGGGGCAAATCAATGATATCAGATCTGTTTAATAGTAGTTACAAGCAGAGGTGTGCTAGAGCCAACTTGTATCAGCCCATGAGAGCAGAATGATTATTTTCAATAAGAACATTTATACTCCGGAAATTAGCAAACACTAAAAATTAGGGCTTAATTTATTGTTTTGATGACTGCACTTGAGAAAGTGAGAGAGAAAATGTTAATAACTCAGGTTTAACTTAAAAGTGCTTAATCTGCATTGTTTTTTAGAGAGTTGATTGTTAAACACTTACCAGCATATCACTGATAACAAGGCAGGGATTCCAGTTGGGTGGAAGGATATATTAAGAAAAGAATTAATTAAAAAAATGCCATGATGAATGAAAAAAAAATGTTTAAAAAGTTGAGTCAGAGAATAAACATTTAGAATGGTCAACAGTCAAATGTTATACAGAGATAATTTGGCAGTGGATGTTATCCATGTCATCAATTTCTGGAAGAACACTTTTAGTAGAATGGTGAAGCATATGACTCACTGAAAGGTGTTGAGGAAATAGTGGGGAATCTAGAAGGAGAGACATCAGATATAGAGGCAATAGATACAGCTTTAAGTTTAGCAGTAAAAGGAAGGGTAAAATGAGGCAATAGTTGGGAGGGAAAGAAGGGTCAAAGCTTTAAAAAAAATGTATTAATAGAATTTATTTGCAAGCATCTCAGCCCTTCCCTCCCCACTCTACATCATAGAAGGCATCCTCTAGCAAAAAAGTCACAGATATATAATGTCTTTCATTCTTCCACTTCTCAGTTCATTCTCTGGAGGTGACATTCACAAAGTTATTCTTCAAATATCAAATCAGTATCTGTATATAATGTTCTCTTGGTTCTGCTCACTTAGCTATTCATTAGCCTTCTTTCTAAGGTTTTTTAAAAAATCAGTCCATTTTTAATAGCATAGTAGTATTCCATCACAATTTGCTTAGTTATTTCCCAATTGATATACATTACTTCAATTTCCAGTTCACTACCACAAAGAGAGCTGCTATAAATATTTTGGAATATTTATACATAATAATCCATACAATAGAACCATGGTACTTTGTCATTGATTTGGTCCAGAAGACAGGTCAGGTACCAAAAAGGTGAGTACCAAATGATTTTTTCCCATTAGGAATAATGTAAATTGAATTAATTTGTTCCCGACACCCAGAAAATCCAGATTTTATAAGGCATTATATGCATTAATTAAATTGTATTTTACTAAGTAAATTACTTTACAAAGTACATTAGTAATAGACACACAAACAAAAAACAATAATTAGATTATGTAAAATAATTCTAACAACTATATCTGCATTGAGAGTTCATGGCCTAAAGCAGTAATGGTGAACCTTTGGGAGGAAGCACTCTTATTGGGCTGCTCAGCAGAGGGACAGGTGATGGGAGAAATATCCTCAGGTGCATGTGGAGAGGGGAAGGGAAGCAGCCCCCCTCTGATATGTGTGCCATAGGTTTGTTAACACAGGTATTAGGGGATGGTGAGGAGAAATGTTATATTCTGGAAGAGGAGTCCCCTTTTCTAATATCTGAGGGCAAATGCCCTTCTGGAGTTCTATTTTTGGTCAGTTATTATTACTGAACCCTGCTTGAGATTCATCAAGGTTTAAGTTGTACAAGAAATGATGTTTTTGTCCGCATTTCAAAATTCCTTTAAAATGGGAAACAGTCTGGTCATTATAAATGTATAATTCTGCTTTTGCTAAAGCTTTATTAAAGTAATATTTTTCAAGAAAGTTTTACATTTCCACCCAATATGCACATATTTCCTTGATTAATGAAGTGATGTCCTCCTTTGTCTCTTCACCTGAAGAACACTCCCTTCACCATAAGCTGTTACTGCTCCTTTTGAAGTTCCTGTAGGTCCTTAGTGTTGAGCTCTTCTTTATGCTTCTGAACTAACATGTGATCCTTTGTTGCAGCTGCAGTAGGCATATGCTTCCCAAGATCAGACACTAACAAGGTCTAGCAAGCATGTTGACTGAATACAGAGGGAATTTTTTCTCATCAAAATGTGTAAAATACTCTGATGAGTTCCGAAATTGTCGAGTACCAAGGTCTGACTGTATATGGTTCTTTTCCCCTTTTCTTGATCTTCTTGGGAATAGACTCAGCAATGGTATTGCTGGGTTTAAGGGCATACACATAAAGTTTGATAACTCTCTGGGTATAATTCCAAATTAAATAGTTGGATCAAGTCACCAAGTGTAGTAGTACCCCATTTCCCAACATTTGCCATTTTAGCCAATCTGATAGAGGTGAGATGGTATTTCAGAATTGTTTTGGTTTCAGTTTTCTAACAAGTAATGATTTAGAACTTTTCTCATATTCACATATGGCTTTGATTTCTTCATCTGAAAATTGTCCATTTTTGTGGGGGAGGGCTCTTATTCTTATAAATTTGACAAAGTTCTCTGCATATTTTAGATATGAGACTTCTAAGAAGCTGGCTATAAACATTTTTCCTTCTAATATGAGCAACATCTGTTTGAATTATACAAAAAAATTTTTTTAAACCAAATAGTGATATCTTATCCCCAATAAGACCTATACTTTTGTCAACTACATGGTTACTACACTCTTTTATTACCATTTGTTTTCTATTCTGCTCCACTGACCTACCTTTCTATTTCTTAGCCAATATGAGATAGTTCGATAATTACTGCTTTATAATACAATTGAAATTCTAGTACTGTTAGACCTTCTTCCTTTACATTTTTTTCATTAATTCTTTATCTATTATTCTTCCAAATAAATTGTTTTTTCTAGTTCAACAAAATAATTTTTTGTAATTTGATTGGGATGGTATTGAATAGATTAGTTTAGGTGAGATTGTCATTTTATTATACTGGCTCTGTCAATCCATGAACAATTTACTATTTCTCCAATTATTTAGGCATGACTTTATTTATGCAAAAAGTGTTTTTGTTTGTGTAGTTCCTGGGTTTGTTTTGCCAAGTATACTCCCAGGTATTTTATTCTATTTGTTTCAAATATCTTCTTGTAGGACTTTGTCAGTAATATACAAAATGCCGATGATTTATGTGGGTTTATTTTATAACCCGCTACTTTGCTCAAACTATTGATAGTCCCAACTAACTTTTTAGTTGAATATCTAGGATTTTCCACATATGCCATCATGTTGTATGCAAGCATAGTTTTATTACCTTTTTTGTCCATTTTGATTTCCTTCAATTTTTTTCTTCTCTTATTGAGTAGCATTTCTAATGCTACGTTAAATAATAATGATGATAACTGAACATCTTTGTTTCACTACTGATCTTAGTTGGGAAGGCTTCAAGTTTATCCCCATTACAAATAATACTTGGTGATAATTTTAGATATTTTGTATCATTTTTAGGAAAAAAATCCATATTTTTTATATATATATGCTTTCCAAAGTTTTTAATAGGAATGATTGTATTTTGCCAAAGGCCTTTTCTGCATCTATTGATATAGTTTTAGTTATTTTATTAATATGACCAGTTATGTTGATTAATTTTCTTTATAGTAAACCATCCCTACGTACTTGGTACTGTAATAATTAAAAAATAATCATATTTCTACTACTCATATATATTTTATAAAGTGTATTAGGAAGGGTAGACAATCATTCCTAAGTAACCTGACTGCGCAGTGCCTAGCCTGCCAGTCTCTTTCTCATTCCTTCACCCCCTGTATTGTCTCTTCTCTTCATGTCTCCCTCAATCTGCCCCAAACCTTAACTTTTATTGACATACAGAACGTACACTGAGGCAACCCTGGCGCAACTGTGGTATGTCAGGAATGTTTGATAGACATGTAAAGTTACTCAGGAAGGGGAGGGGATGAGCTTCCTTGACACAGTACAAATCCTGCTTGGTCGAAATGTATAATCTTTTGATATATTGTTGTAGTTTCCTAGCTGGTATTTTATTCAGAATTTTTGCATCTTTATTTTCTTTCTTATTTTTGGTTTAGTTATCAGCACCATATTGGTTTCAAAAAAGAAGTTTGACAAACCTCCTTCTTTACTGATAAGGAAGATTTTACACAGAGTTGAAGTGAAATGATGGAGAAGCAAGAGTGACAGACAGGGCAGTTGGAATGTTGAGGACAGAGGCTACTGGGGAGAGAGCCAATGGATGAGGAGTTTGGTTCTGAACTTTGGACTAAAAGTAGTTCCCTTTCCTATCTCACGATTTGAAACCCTCCATTTTTCTGAGGATTTCCCAATAGCATCCGAAACTGATATTATCTGTAAATTGATCCTGTTTCTCTACCATCTCAAGACCTATGTGGACTGATTGGACATTCAACTGCCTGAGAGGGGTTACCCTGGAAGACTCGCTGAGTCAGTCCTGAAGACAGAAACATCTCCCTCTGTGTCAGCTATATTTAAAAGATATTTGTTGTTAACTTTAACATTAGATTAGGATAGCCAGCATAGGGGACTCAAAAAGACAGAGAAAGCTTCTAGGCTGGTCCTTTCGGCTTTTGGCCTAAGCCAAAAGGACCCATCATCAATCTGTGTTTTAGCATAGGGAACTCCTGCTCAATCTTTTCCCTAAACCCATCATAGCTATCCTATCCCAAATAAAAAGTCTGTTTATTCAGTAGCAGTCAGATATTTAAACAAAAAAGAAAGAAGGTTGTTGGGTGGAGGTTTAGTCTGGGAGGAAGATCTCTATCAGAACCAGGTAAAGCAAAGTCCTGGTTGGGACATTATTGATCTTCCTCCAGCAGTGGGTTTTACCAGAGGGTCTCCCAAGGAGGATTAGGTTTTGCAAAACTTTCCTAATCACCCATTATTCTCCACTCCACACCCAAATCTGGTAAAGACCTCTGCTTTACCTGTTTCTTCATCTTATAAGATCAAGGACAGAGAGTGATATTTCAGCTTTCTGTCTGAATAGGAAGTTAATACCCTTGGGGGATTAGATCATTAACATAATCTGACCTATCTTTAAACCATCATCTCAGGGGTTCACCACCTTTTTTTTTTAACATTACCTTTTACAATAATTTTTTAAATATTGGAATTAGTTTACCTTTTAATATTTTGTATTCACCTGTAAATCCATCTGGTTCTGATGCTTTTTTCTTAAGAAGTCCTTTTCTTTTATGGCTTTTTCAATTTCTTTTTTTTCCAAAATAGGTTTATTTACACATTCTATTTTCTCCTTCAATAATCTAAACAGTTTTTTTTTTGGGTAAATATTCTTCCATTTCACTTAACTTTGTTAAAATTTGTTTGCCTATAATATGTAAACACATTTTCTGCTTTAATTTCACCTTCACTGGTGGCATATTCATCCTTTTTATCTTTAATGCTAGTAATTTGTGTTTTTCCCCCCTCTTCTTTATAAAATCATATTGACAGCTGGGTTGTTCAATCGATAGCCAGGCTCAGAGACAGGAGGTCCTGGGTTCAAACATGACCTCAGACACTTCCTAGCCATGTGACCCTGGGCAAGTCACTTGACCCCCATTGCCTAGCCCTTACCACTCTTCTGTCTTAGAACAGTATGGGCTAAAAAAAAAAAATCATAATGGTTTACCTATTATGTTGATTTTTTTCATAAATCCAACCCCCAGATTTATTAACTCAGTGGCTTTTTAACATTCAGTTTTATGGCTCTCACCTTTAATTTTTAGGATTTCTATAATTTGGTTTAGTTGGGGATTTAAAATTTGTTCTCTTTTCTAGTTGCATACCCAATTCATTCATATTTTTTTTTATTATAATTATTCACAGATAGGAATTTTTCTCCAAATACTGCTTTTGTTATATCCCATAGATTTTGATATGTTGTCTCATGATTATCATTCTCTTTAATAAATTATTTGTTTCTACATTTTTTCTTTAACCCACTCATTATTTAAGATTTAGTTTCCAATTAGTTTTTACTTTGTGTTTCTATGGTCCCTAATTATATACAATTTTTATTGCATAATGATCTGAAATGGAGGCATTTATTGTTTATTTGTCTACATTTAACCATAATGTTTTTGTGCTCTAATATACGGTCAATTTTTGTAAAGGTACCATATACCGCTGAGAAGGTATACTCATTTATGTTCAATGATATCTATTCAATGGCATTTCACATTTAACTTATCAAATTATATTTTCTATCATATTTAATTTATCAAAGATTCCTTTCATCTCCTTATTTTGGGTTAGATTTATCTAGTTCTGAAAGGAGGAAAATTGAAGCCTCTATTAGTTTTGTTATCTATTTTGATCTGTAACTCATTTAGCTTTTCCTTTAAAAATGTGGGTACAGGGGGCAGCTGGGTAGTTCAGTGGATTGAGAGCCAGGTCTAGAGATGGGAGGTCCTAGGTTCAAATATGGCCTCAGACACTTCACAGCTGGGTGACCCTGGGCAAGTCACTTAACCCCCATTTCCTAGCCCATACCACTCTTCTGCCTTGGAACCAATACAGAGTATTGATTCTAAGACAGAAGGTAAGGGTTAAAAAAAAATGTGGGTGCTATAACATTCATCAGATGTCCAATTTGTTCCCTACCTCTCCAATTTGCACCTTCTTAGAACCCTTCCCATATACTCTTCCTTTGCCCTCCTAGATCTAAATTAGCCCACACTTCTAAAGATCCCTTCCTTGTTTCTTCCCCCTTACCATTCTAGTTCTTATTCTATCCAACTCTCCAAAAGTCCCTTCTCTATCCCCCTTCTATTTCTTGATATAAACTTGATTCTAGAAATCCCTTCCTTATTCTGAGTTTCTCCCTAATCCCTTCACTTCACCCCCTTATTTCTTCATATGTTGCTCCCTTCTAGGTATCCCTTTCATATTAACCCTCTTTTCTCTTCATCTACCCTCCCTTCTCTTATTCCCTTTGAGAAGGGACTTTTGTTAAAATATTATTTTTTTCTTTTGTAATTATGCCCCACCTTGCTGTGTATGTTGTTCTTGGTTGTAAACCCAGTTCCTTTGCTCTTTGAAATATTGTTTCATGCCCTTTGTTCTTTTAATTTTGAAGCTATAAAATTATGTTATTCTGATTGTAGCTTCATAGTATTTAAATTTTCTATAATACTCTGTTTCTAGAATTGGTGGGCAATTTTCTTTAGTGATTTCTTAAGAGTATGGCATCTAAACTCTTGTTTTGATCATAATTTTCCAGGAGTCCAACAATTCTCATATTTTATCTACTTGGTCTATTGTTTTTATAAGATGAATTATGTTCTCTTCTATTATTTCATTTTGCTTAATTTGTTGCCCCATGTCTAATTCTAGTTTTTAATGAATTCTTTTTTTCTTGAGTTTCTGATTCTATTTGGGTGATCTTTTATAAGGTTTCTTGATTTTCCCCTAATTTTCCAACCTCTCTCTTTTGGATTTTGAGGTATTTTAAAAAGCTCTTCCAAAAGCTCTTTTTGAGCCTGTGGCCATTTAATGTTTTTGTTTGCCGTTTTAGAAGTGTTTCTACTCCTTGGAGTTTCAACCCAGGTCTTCTCTGTCCCCTTAATATCTAGAATAGTCAGGTTCTTGCTTATTTGCTTATCATGTTTTTTATGGTATTTTTAACAGGCAGGTTAAGAGGCTTTATTGTTAGCTAACTATTGGAGTCCCAGGCCTAGGGTGTGACGGATGGTGCCTTGTCCTATATGTTTCCTGATTAATTTTTTCAATTTTTTCTGCCTATTGATTACATTAGTACCTGTCCCTGGGATGTAAGCTCTCAAATCAGGTGTAGTCCCTGATCCTCTGCTCAAGCCCCAAATTGATTGACCCTCAGGTGCTCCAAACATATCCCCCCCAGTTCTGCCACTCCAGGCAGCTCACCTCCCCACTCTGATGGCAGCCAGGGACTTCACTCTGTTGGGGAGTAACCACATCAGACAGGTCTCCCAGAGCCTCAACAATTATGCTCACTGGTGTGTTTCTTCCTCATTCCTCCTCTCCTGATGCTAAAGCCTGGGACAAAAGCAAGTGTCTGGTCAGGGCATCTAGGCTCCTGAAGTCCTTCTCTGAGGTCACTTCCAGGGTTTGCTGCCTATTGACGACATTAGTCCCTGGGAGGTAAGCTCCCAAGTTAAGCAGACAAGGTGAGGCTGCTGAGAGAATTTACTATTCTGAACACATTTTCTTTTGGAGCTGCTATGTAAGCCCACCTTCTGACCCTGAGTAAAGAATAAGGCTTGTGGCTTATCTATATAAGGGAAGCACATGGATACTCTGGAAAGACACCAGAAACCTTATAGTTCCCTAGCTTCCAGAAGATACCCGGTCTTTTGTTTCTTGTGACTCCTTGAAGCTGTGGTTGATTCTGCCAAATCAGAGGAACTGAGAAAGTGATGTCAAGGAAGAGATAAGTTTCAGATCCAGGGAAGGAAGCCCCTCTTTTGTGCTGGAATTGTGGTGAGATAAAGCAGGTAAAAAAGGCAGGTGAGTGTTGCCTAGGGGAGCCCTGGCGTACCTGAGGTCTGGCTGAGAATCTGGGGCAGATGGTAGGAGAAGAAAGCTTGGGAAGGGAACAACCAGCCACATTGGGCTGATACCTTTTCTTTCTCTGCCCCGTTTTTTATCATTATTAAGTAATTATAAATTAATATATAGTCTTCAGAGAATTTTAATCTTATCATTGCCTGTCCTGCTCCCAGGATTTGCTGTTGGATGATTCTGTGTTGTTTGCTCTGGGATATTTATATTATCTGGTGAGCCTGAAGCTAGGGAAGACATAGACCTTCCTCCCAAAGTTGTCCTTGGCTGCTCAGCTTCACTCCTGACTTCTGTTTCTGCAACTTTTAGCATCGATTCTGTAGTTACTTTTGATTTAATGTAGGGGAATTCAGAAATTGAGGAAGTCCCATGCCCTACCCTGCTGCCACCTTCCCACCCTATCCCCACCCCAGTGTGAATCTTAAAAATTCTCAGACCCTACTACTTCAGAACACTTGGTTAAGACCATTCCCCGTTTTAAACAATGAAGGGACTTAGATCAGGAATGTGAGACCTCTACTCCATGCCTACTTAAGCATACTTTAGGGGAAGATAAAGTTGTAAACTCCTTGCTGAACAATGAAAAGTACTTAACCCATACTTATAATAAGGCAAAAAACCCTTAAGAAACTGGGCCTATTTTTAGATCGAATACAAAAGGGTGTTAAGTACCTATAAAGGTCAGGCAACTTGTAAACTTACAAGGGACAAAGAGGTGAGAACTTACTCAGAGATTTTAGTCAACTCAGGTGTGAATTCAGAATGGTCTGTCCTTTGGAAAATGTCTACTGTGATTGGTAGATGTAAGAACTTAGGGGAGGAAACATAAGAGAAAATTCTCTTTAAAAGGAGATGAGAAGCTGAGAGCAAGAGACTCTCAGAGAACTCTCTCTGGAGATTGAGCTGGCCAAAGCTGAACTGGTGTCTCTCTGAACACTTGAATCTTGCTTGGACAAATCTTGTGGTGAGTTGATAAAAGACTGACTGATCTCTCTCTTAGGGCTTGGGCCTAGGCTGGCCTAGCCCCTTTCTCATTGTTTCCTCTTATTCTCTCCTTTTCATTAATTCCTAATTTGTATTAATTAAAATCTCTATAAAACCCAGCTGACTTGGGTATATTTCATATTTGGGAATTTTCCCCTGGCGACCACTATATTTTTGATTTGAAACCATATTTGCACGGTCACAATTTAAGGCAACCACTCTTTTAACTGCCAGTTTATGGCTTCCACTATTTTATTTGCTACACTAGTCAAAGCTTTCTTAGGGCCATGGAGAGCTAAGTATGTGTGAAGACAAACATAAATGAGAAGAAGTCAATGGGAGAGGTTGGGAATGAAGATGCAAAAAGAGAATGGCTAATGGAAGGTCTTGGAAGAGGTAGGAAGGAATATGAGCAAATTCACAGGAACAAAGACTAACAAACACAATCTTTTGTGATCAGAGAGAAGTAAAGAAGAGGGGATTATGTTGAGGAATTCTGAAAAATATATTAGAGGTTTTGGATGGTTTCAATGAGAAAAGAAGAAAAGGCTTGAAACAATATGGGGAATGAGATACAGAGTAGAGAATGGTAGAATAAAAAGACTGCCAAATGGCATTTTAAGGCCCAGTTGCACTTAAGAAGCATAAATTTTTTTTTTGGGGGGGGGGGCGGCGGCGGCGCGTGTGACAGTCACTCATACTATGCTACAGTCTAGGGTTCTCAACATGCAAAATTAAGAGATACATACTGAGCAGGGTCCTTGTGAAGTGCTATTTCTCTGGCTGTTCCCAACAACATCACAGCAGCACTTTTAGGCTTCTCTTTTTCTGCTTTATTTATAAATGAAGACACCAAATTAAAAACATCTGAATACCTAAGAAAAAAAGAATATGCTTAGTTAATTATTTTCATATTTAGGTTCTACTTATATTTAAATTATATCCTTCATAAGATAATATCAAGACAATAGAATCTAACTTTAGGCTCCTTGGTCATAGCCATTAAAATAGGTCAAACTAAATTTGAAGATTAAGGAGATGTACAGATGGTGTGCTTATTGTCTTAATCCATAATTCATTGAATAGGTAGATAAATTCAACATAGTTGTCAAGATGGAAAAAATGAAGCCAGGATTCTGTCTCTTGTTTATAAAAGGAGTTGTGTCCTCTTTCTGGGCCTGGACAATTTGACCTTTGGATCTCCCTTGACTGTCCCCATTGATGGATAATTCAAAAGAGATGGACTTAAGATATTTCAATTCTTCCCTAATTATATCATCACAAGGGAAACAAGTCTTTGTCTATACAAAGAAGATGCCTGGATACTTTTCCTCCCTGCCCTAGACCACCTTATTTTAAATGAATCAAAGTTTAACAGGGCTGATCAGCTCACATTTAATCTTTCAAATGGGCCAATGTTGTTTACCATGTCTGATCAGCTCTGCCCTTAATCCTTGAAGATTTTAACAAAAGAAGGAAGATTCCAACCCAGTTTGATAGTCTGGGTTGAAACTTGGGAGTAGCCTCAAGTGTGGCACACCAAGATGCTTTAGGTAGCTTAAGGGGAAAATGATTTCACACAATATCACAATTCAATATTACTTTTCTCCATAATAAAATCTGGATGAGGTTAGAAGATATTTTCTTCCATTTTCTTCTACAAAAATGAAAGTTAGGAGATTGGGCAGTAAATCAACAGTTATAAAAATAGGGAAGAAACTTTCCCTAAAATTATCTCACTTTTAAAAGGGTTGGTACCCAATTTTCCTGAATGAGACACTGCCTAGTCTTATCTTAGCTGACCATTATCATTCTTCAAAATGGATTCCCATTGTAATGGGATTCTTACTTGCTAGATACCAAATCATATCTAGAATCTCTCCTGGGAGACACCTGCGGGGAAAAAAAAGTTCAGATGGTCTAAATATCCTGGCTGGACTTTTACTATAAAAGTGTAGCTAATTAACTCAAAATTTAAGCAATTTTGAAAAGCAGAGAGCAAAAATGATCAGAGAATATAATTACGTCTTATACTTGGAGTGCCAGGTTAATAGTTTTGTTGAATTGTGAACAAAATTAGCAAGAAAGCTATTTTGACTTCCCACAAATATAAATATGTAATCTAAAAGACCTTATGTTCTCAAAAGGATATAACTAATTGATACTTTTATTTTCTTATCTTTCATATAGGCATTAAGCTACCCTACCCATTTATTAAAATGGAATATAGAAAGGGGCAGCTGGGTAGCTCAGTGGATTGAGAGCTAGGCCTTGAGACGGGAGGTCCTAAGTTCAAATATGGTCTCAGACACTTCCCAGTTGTGTGACCCTGGGCAAGTCACTTGACCCTCATTGTCTAGCCCTTACCACTCTTCTGCCTTGGAGCTAATACACAGTATTGACTCCAAGATGGAAGGTAAGGGTTTAAAAAAAATGGTATAGAAAAAGAGACTATTTGAAAGCTTTTATATCAGTGGATATTGATATTATGTTTTCTTTAAAGTTTCTTGAGTTCTATAAAATATTGCCAAGGAAAACTCTGAAAAGATATTAGACATAAACCTATTTCAAATACAAAGTATAATTCAAGACCATAAGAGAGAAGAAAAAACGTTTTTATAGCATGACAATCTCTACTTTGGGTACCAATGGGTCTATAAGATAAGTATGCAATGCTAACAAGAGATGTATTTGGTCCTCAAATTTTACTGCAGCACTATCTCACTAGAATTTACTCACCTATATATAACCTCATTTTGAAACCGACTGCAGATATTACATCGTCCAGGTGTCTGTTTTGAGGGACATGTGCAATCCTGAAAACTCAGAATAATTTCTCCAGAAAGATAGTTGTTATATTGTATAGAAAGCTCTCGAAGAAATTTAAATAGAAGCTCTCCTACAAAAAATACAAGAGGGAAGGGAGAGGGAAGGGGCAAAGAAAAGTCTTTCATTCAGGAGAAGAAAAGAACAAAAAAGTCATAGAAAACCATTTTAAGTGGGATTAACAGAGGAACGAAATGTTATAGCTTTAAAGAAACTTTTAAAGCAATTGCTTACCCCCATGATGGAGATCTGTGTCTATTTCTGTGAGTTCGAGGTTAAAAATCACAAGGACACCAGTCAAAGTAAAATTTCGTTGATCCTTCCAAAATTTACTTTTGTTATGGGCATTGCAATGACAAGAGGAAGAAGTTGTCCAGTACTGACACTTAAAAAAAAAACAACAATTAAAAAAGTCTCTTTTTTTACATCACTGTCTGGACAAGATGACCAACTATTCATTATAAAGTTTGATACTACAAGGTATACCTTAGTTTCAAAAGACAATATATTAATGTGCTTTTTTTTGCATATAAAAATTACACTATTGATTTATCAATAAAAGGGCAAGTATACAGAACAGTTTTCTCAGGATAATGATAGAAGTAACACTATTCCATTTATACTTTCTTGCCGGGAATAGGTGAGTGATCTAAATCTAAAACATAGGGGAGTGTAGGGTTGGTTTCTAATCTTGACACAGTAGGATCCCAGGCAGGTATTCCTATCTACTAATAAATCATTTCAATAACATTAACTGACAGAAAAGGGCTTCAGAGGAAGAATATTTTTCAAGCAAGCCAAAGCACTGTGTAGTTTAAAAAGCTTAGTTCTTCAAGAGAGCAAAAAACATTGCTTTTTTCCTTTACAAATGGGACAACTTTACAAGATATATTAAATGTAATATATATATATATATATAAATATTGTACAATTTCTTTTAACACTACTTCTGTAAAATATGATGACAAATTTTGCTATACCATACAAAAAATTTTAGCATATTTTGATTCATGTAGGTAGATATCATTATAGAGGATTTATATAAAAGTATTTATGAAATATATCAGCAAGTATTCCTAATATAATTAGTTTAAAAGTCTAATGACATAACATATTCAAAAAACAGTCTTAAAATCCACGAACTTATGTATTTTTTCAGCATTTCAATCCTGAATTGACTTAATCTCATCTTACCTCTGATGCTAGTTTATCACAAATGTAGCAGTAGCACTGACCACATATATCTGAATTTTGTTTAACAGGAATACATGTCTCATTCTCTGTTCGTCTGAAATCAATATGAAATCAATTAGTGATAAGTTACAGAAGAAATATATAATATTGATTTGAATGTTATATCCTCCCCATTATCACATATTTGGCAAGTATAAAACTTGATTATAGTCTAGAATTATGCTTATTAAGAGAATCAGAGCAGAAACAAAGAGAAAAGCAATGATAAAATTTCATCTTTCTCTAAAATGAAATGTAAAAATTTGATTTCCTATATTAGCTTTTTTTTACAGTGGATACATACATATTTTTTCCTTTCAAAAGAAATAAATTCTAAGGTAGTAAAAGAGCACCCAGTTGCCCTTGATGAATTCAGGTTTCTAGGCCCAGGTGCAACCTTGGGTCTTGAAAGAACTGGCAGAGCCAAGATGGCAGAGAAGGTACCCATCTGATTTCTACCATATTACCTTCCAAAAAATAATAATGACATAACACCTCAAAACGAATTCTAGAGCAGTATAGCCAACAAAAAGACAAGGTGAAATAATTTTTCAGCCCAAAACAACCTAGTAAAGGGAGTGAGGAGGGGGTTTGGATAACTTCCTGCTCAGAAGGAGATTATAGGATCCTTTTATGGCTCTGGGGGCAAGACTTGTTGCATTGCTCATACACAGAATCAAGTTGCAGCCCTTATAAGGAGGAGCATCAGCACTGCAGCACCACAGGGGAGCAGGAGACCCTGGTCACAATTCTAAGGGGGTGAAAGAGAGTTTGGGGTTACTCGCAAACCATAGTACAGGCCAGGAGAGCACTAAACATACCTCTCCTTACATACTGAAAACAGATAGATCTCTAGTGCTAGCTCTGAATGCAGCTACACAAAGAACCTGAAGTTTGGAAGAATTCTCCCTTCACTACAGTTACAGGGCCCAACTTTAACATTTTTTAAAACTAAAAGAAAAAGAGCAAACAAAAAAAGAAACTCAACACAGAAAGTTCTTTTGGTGACAGGATAGACTCAAACTCGGAAGACAAAGCCAAGACTGCTGTATCCAAAGCCTCCAAGAAAAATATTAATTGCTGGCAAAGATCCCTCAAAATGGAGGAGTTCAAAAAGGATTTAAAAACTCAAATAAGACAGGTAGAAAAAACTATTGGGAAAAGAAATGAGATACAGGAAAATCATTAAAAAAGAGTCAATAGCTTGGTAAAGGAGGCACAAAAAATACTAAGGAAACATTATAAAAGAGAATAGGCCAATTGGTAAAAGAGGCACAAAAATCCAAAGAAGAGAAGAAATCCTTCAAAAACAGAATTGACCAAAAGGAAAAGGATATACAAAAATACACCGAAGAGGAAACTATCTTGAAAGACAGAATTAGAACTTTGGAAAATGAGATACGGAAGCTCACTCAAGAATAGTGTGCCTTAAAAATTAAAATTGATCAAATGGAAGTTAATGACTTCAGAAGACATCAAAAAATACTCAAAGTCAAAAGAATGAAAAAAAAAATCTCATGGGAAAAACAAATGATTTGGAAAATAAATCCAGGAGAGATAATCCAATAATTATTGGACTACCTGAAAATTATGATTAAAAAAAAGTTTAGACATTATCTTTCAAGAAATCATCAAAGAAAACTGCCCTGATATTCTAAAACCAGAGAACAAAACAGAAATTGAAATTATCCAGATACGTTCCTGAGATTCCCAAAAGGATAACTTCCAGAATATTATAGCCAAGTTCCTAAGTCCCCTTTGTCAAGAAGAAACAAACTATTTCAAGTAGTCAAAAAAAAGAAGCAATTCAAATATCATGGAGCTATAGTCAGAATAACATAAGAATTAGCAGCTTCTACAATAAAGGATCAGAGAGCCTGAAATATGACATTCTGGAGGGCAAAGAAGCTAGGACTTCTACCAAGAATTACTTACCCAGCAAAACTGAGCATAATCTTTCAGAAGAAAAACAATGGATATTCAATGAAATAGAAGACTTTCAAACATTTCTGATGAAATGACCAGAGTTGAATAGAAAATGCGACTCTTAAATATAAGACTCAAGGATCATAAAAAGATAAACAGGGAAGAGAAATAGAAAGACATCAGATAAGATTAAATTGTGTACATTTCTACATGGGGAGATGATTCTTGTAACACCAAAGATTTTTGTCATTATTAGGGCAGTTAGAAGGAGTATACATAGACAGAGAGTGAGGGTGTGAGTTGAATATGATGGAATGTGTAATATTTAAAATAGTTGAAGGCCTTAAATTGTTGTAGATATAAGAGTGGGAGCCATAAACTGTTATAATTAAAATGGTTGATAGATACAAATTATGATAGATATAAGAGTGGGTGAGTAAATTTGACCGCAGAAAACATGTTTCACTACAGTGTCTTGGTTTTTTAATCAAATATAAGGTGGTCGCCAGGGAATATATTCCCAATCATGAATATGCCCAAGTCAACTGGGTTTTATAGTGAATTTAATTAATAATACAATGAGTAATCAAAGAAAAAGAGAGAGAAAAAAATGTAAGTATGAAGGGCCTTAAGACAACATGGCCTAGACCTGAGTCTTAAGAGAGAGAGAATCAGTCAGTCTTTTATCACTCACCACAAGGTCTGTCTAAGCAAGGATTCTGGTTACAGAGTCTCCTCAGAGAGAGTTCCAGCCAGAGTCTTCCTCAAAGAGCCTTCCAGCCAGAGACTGTTTCAAAGGGCCTCTCTCAAGAGCCTCCAGAGGGACAGAGTCCCCTCCGAGGAGCTCCAGCGAGACCTCCTTAGAGATTGTCCTCCAAGAGCTTCCCTTCTCCAGAGCCTCTCTCAAGAGATTCTTCCCAAGCAATCCTCATCCGAGCTCTCCAAAAGGATTCCCTTCTCAAGAGATTCTGCTTTTTCTTATATAGGGGTTTTTCTCCTATGTCACCTCCCCTAAGTCCTTACATCTACCAATCACTGCAGACGTTTTCCAAAGGACAACCCATTCTGAAAACACTGGTGGGTCGACTTAATCCCTTTAGTAAGCCTGAACCAGAGAAAACACAGCTGAGTCCACTAATCCCCTAAAGAGAAAACCTCTAAGTAAGCTTTCACCTCTTTGCTCCTGGCAAGTTTACAAGTTGCTGAACTTTATAGGTACCTAGCATCCCATTGTATCAATTCTAAAAACAGGCATGGCTCAAAGAACTCCCTGCCTCATCATAAGCATGGGTCCAAGTACTTTCATTGTTTAGCAAGGAGTTTTCTCCCCTAAAGCAGTCTTAAGTACAGGTGGAGTAGAGGTCCTCCCATTTCTGATCCTGGCGAGTTCTCACAGTCAAAATGGGGAATGTTCCCAGTAGGGAATTGTTCCAATTGAGAATTCCCCATTGGGGAAAATTTTTAACATTCACAAGTCTGAGAAATTTCAAGATTTACAGATGATATAGAAAATGATCTCCTATAGGAAAATAGGATAGGAAGGAGAATAGGGTCGATAGAAAACAGGGTAAATTGGAGGAGATACGAGGTCAGAAACTAAAAAGAAGCAACAGGACAGAAAGTAGTACAGAGTAATCACAATGGTTCAACATTTTTTTACAAGTCTTTCTAATAAAGACCTCATTTCTCAAATACATAGAGAAATGAGTTGAATATTTAAGAATATAAGGTATTCCCCCAATTGATAAATGGTCAAAGGATATGAACAGCCAGTTCTCAAAGTAATTAAAGCTCACTATAGTTATTAAAAAATGCTCTAAATTGCTATTAATTAGAGAAATGCAAATTAAAACAATTTTGATGTACCACCCCATACCTATCATTCTGGCTATTATGACAAGAGGGAAATGACAAAACTTGGAGATGTGGGAAAGCTGGGACATGAATAAATTGTTGGTGTTGTGAACTGATTCAGAAAGAGCAATTTAGACCTATGATCAAAGGGTTATAAGCTATAAAACAGTACATATCCTTTGCCCCAGCAATACCATAATTAGATTTGTATCTCAAAGAGATCAAAACAAAACAAACAAACAAACAAACAAACAAACAGAAAGGGGAAGGACCTTTATGTACAAAAATATTTAAAGCAGCTTCTTTTTAGGGGAGGCCAAAGATTTGAAAAGTGAAAGGATACACATCAATTGGTTGAGTAGGTAACAGTATATGATTGTAATGGAATATTATTTGCTGCAAGAAATGGCAAGCAGGAGGAGCTCAGAAAAACCTGGACTTACACAAACTGAAGCAGAATTAAATAAACAGAACCAGGAGAACATTGTACAGAGACAGGAATACTTTACAAATGAATAACTGAATAACAGCTATTCTTATCAATTCAATGATCCAAAACTATCCCAAAGGGTTAATGATAAAAAAAAAAATGCCATCTACTTTCAGAGAAAAAAACTGAGTCTGAATTTGGACCAAAGTAAACTTTTTTCTCTTTCTTTTTTTTTTCCATTTTGAGTTTTCAACAAAAGGATTAACATGTAAAAAGATTTTACATGATTACACATGTAAAATTTTTATGATTGCATATCATCTCAAGGTGGGGGTGGAAGGTTGAGGGGGAGAAAGAGCATTTGAGAGTCAATATTCTTTGAAAATTTTTGGAAACTGTCTTTACATTTAATTGGGGGAAAAAACTTAAATTAAATCCAACCCCCTCATCCCGCAAAAAGAACTGGCAACTGGAGCAGCTAGGTGCCTCAGTAGACTGAAAGCCAACTCTAGAGACAGGAGGCCCTGGGTTCAAATTTGGCCTCAGGCACTTCCTAGTTGTATGACCCTGACGCACTCACTTAACCTCAATTGCTTAGCTATAGCCATGGTTACTGATTCCAAGACAGAGGGTAAGGGTTTTTAAAAAAGAAAGGAAGGAAAAAAGGAGGAAAGGAAGGAGAATGAAGGGAAGAAAAGGAAAGAATGGGCAGATATGAATTTATGATTGCTGGGCATTGTTAATGATTTGTGAAAGATCATGAATAACAGGAAGGGTTCTGCAGGACTGGAGAAAAGCAACTGTCCCAAATTTCAAAAGAAAGAGAAAAATGAATATAATGTGAAAACTATAGGACAGTGAGTTTGATTTGTACTCCTGGCAAAATTATGGAATATTATTATCAAAGAGATGATTGGTAAATGTCTAGAAAAGGAAGCAGTGATCACAAGGAGCTAGGGCAGCCTCAAATAACAATAGGTCATATCAGATTAACCATATTTCTTTTTTAAGGGAGTTACTAAGATGGTAGGGTCAGTGGAATGCTGTAGATAAGTTTACCTCTTTTAGCAAAATATCTGATAAAACATTTCTTACTATTCTTTTGTAAAAGATGAAAAGATGTAGGTGAGAATAATTAGGTGGATATGGAAGTGATTGACAAGCTGGATTCCAAGGAGAAAGCATTAATATTTTCAATGGAGTGCCTCAGGGGTCTGTACTTGGTCTCCTGCAGCATTTAACATTTTCACACATGCACACATGCACTGGGATCAAGGAATAAATAATCTTTTTCACATGTGTGATGACCCATATCTGGGAAGGAGAGCTAAACAAAAGATCTTGACAGGCTATCACATTAGGTTGAAGGTAATAAGATAAAAACAGAATAAGGATAAAACATCAAGCCTTACACTTAGGTTAAAGAAAATAAACTTTATAAGAACAAGGGACAGATAGAGAGCAGTTTGTCTGGAAAAGAATTGGGGAGTTTGGTGATCTACAAGCTCAAAACCAGTCAAGAATAGAATGAGAAATAAAAATGATGACATTATCTTTCATTTCATTGAGAGGCAGAGCTCCCAGAGTAAGGAGGGAGATCCTCAAAGCTTAATGTGGAATTTGCACATTCTGCACTTTTAGGGCCAGACCTCTGGAATCCTGTGTACAATCCAGAACAACAGCTTATAAAAGACCCTGAGAGACTAGAGAACAGTTAATTAGAGATAGTCAAACAGAATGGTGATGACCCCCGAGTCTAGTTCCTATAAGGGCTATTTGGAGGAAGTAGGGTTTAATCTAGAGAAGACAGGGAGGGAAAGTAGGAGGTTGGTTATACAGCAGTCATCTTCAAAGTACTTTAAAAGCTGTCAAGTGAAGAGGGATTAGACTTGTAATACTCAACTCCAGCCAGTAAAACAAGGAATAATGGGTTTAAGTTGTAAAGAGACAAATTTAGGCTCGATGTCAGGAAAAACCTCCTAGCAATTAGGGCTATCCTAAAACAGAATGAAATGAAGTATCTTGGGAGATTGTATGTTCCCTATCATTGTGGGTCTTTCAACAGGAACCGATGATCAGTTGTCTTGGTATACTGTAGTGGGGAATCTTTTTTGGGTAACACATTAAAGTAGATAGCTACTGAGGGTAGTGGCTTTTAAAAAGGTTTGAATTTATGAAGACAAACCTTAAGTCAAGTTTCTATATCACAAAAAAGATTCCTTGGACAAAACTAATGGTCCATTAATTTCAAACAATATTTGATATAACAATTGAATTTGAATAGGACCTTGGAACTAAATGTAATGGGAAAATTCAGTTAGGGGAAGCTTCAGCTTTTTCATTTACAGTTATTAAAAATTAAAAATCAACATGAAGAGACCACAAAAAAAATCGGCAGCTTCAAGTTAAACACATCTGAATTATCATCTGCCATGTTAAAATGGTTTTGATCTATATTCCCAAAATAAAGTTTATCTAGAAGTGAAAAGAAAGACAAATTCAATTATACTTTACTGTTTGCTATGATTTGAATGGCTCAACTGAGAATGCTAAATGAAACAAGCTCTAAAACATAAGTTTAGACAGTAAAGTGGGACATATTGAAACAGTCCACTAATGTGTATAAACATATGCAAGTAGACTTTATGATATTTTATAGGATGCCTCAGTCAACTTGGACACAGTTTTCATAGTTAGAATAAAAGTATTTTCCCTTAAGAAAATTATTCTCTATTGTTGCCATATAGTAAAAAAAAAAACATACTCAAAGGGGTGTGTCATACAGTCATATCTTGCATGTGGCATCACCATCCCTTTTTTGCAGAAAGTAACTACTAGCCCAGATTCCTCATCCACAATTTCTTCAGATTTCTTCTCTTCTATATCAGAATTTTCTGAAAAGTTGGAGGGAGAAGAGACACAAAGAAAGTATAACTTAATTTTTTTTAAGCTAGAAAGAAAAGATAAAATCCCATTCTTTCTATAAATTGATAAAAAATTTAAAGGTCCACTAATCTGGCTTTATCTGGAGAAATATTCCAAATATGGGGCAAATAAAAAATATCTCAAACACCTAATAAGTAAAGAAACCATAGATTGCTTTCAGTCTCTGCTCTCTGAGCAAAACAACTCTATTCTCAGAGACTTTGATAATCACTATCACTTTAATATTTCATGTCTTACCTGCAGGTTGCTTTGGTTATGGTGTGATGGTTTACAGAAGCAAGCTTAAGGGACAGTTAACAAAAGATAGATTAATATTTTGTAATTATTTCAATATAAAATGATCTCTTTATAGCTCTTCTTTGCTATAACCTCTCTTATCATAACCAAAAACCAAAAACCCAAGTCAACATAGCATATATAAGAGAATACTAGTTTGGGACATTTGAATCTTAAGACAGTTTTAGTTAGCTAGCTATATAAACTGAGTAAGTTTTTTTTTTTTAAACACAAATTGTTTCCTTACCTGCAACACGAGGAGATTTGACTAGATAGATAACCTCTAATGACCCAAAAGTAAATGTTTTTGATTCATATTCTTCTAGTCTAGGTTAATTCCCTCTTTGAGGTAATTTTTAAAAAAATCCTTTTTCATTCAATATAAAAAAGTCAATATATTTTTAAACTCTTACTTCTGTCTTAGAATCAATACATGTGTATTGGTTCCTAGGCAGAAGAGTGGTAAAGGCTAGGCAATGGGGGTTAAGATACCTGCCCAGAGGCATATAGCTAAGAGGCCAGATTTGAACCCAGGAACTCCCACTTCCGGGCCTGGCTCTTAATCCAGAGTCACCTAGCTTGCCCTATGTCCTGTTAATATTGAAGTTTGCTTCTTACCACTTCCACAGCTATCACTCTCAAATAACTCACTTCTAGATTACTGCAACAGCTTATATATACTTGCTGACCTTTCCTCCCTCAGTTTATGCTGCCCCACTACTTCCTACAACGGAAGGGCTATTATATCACTTCACTGATTCTATAAAGTTTTTGTATTAAAACCCCATATTCTCAGATTAAAATATAAGATTCTTAGTTAAGCATGCTAGTTTTCTAGTGTTCTTTCCTTCCCCCAAAACAAAACATAAACAGATTTATTACTGTCTCTGAATATAATATGCTAAGTTAGCATTTATTGTCCACTTAAGTGTCTACTAAGGAGCCTAGTATAAAAGCTGGAAAAAACTTCAGAGATGAACTAGTGAATGTGGAAACCAACATACAACATTTATTAAATCTGAACTTATTGGTATGTTACTAATACAGTGGTTTTTTGTTTTGTTTTATGTGTATGTTAATGTCTAACTAGTCTGTACATGCCTGAATTCAGGTTAATAGTATCATCAGGGTTTAGTGTTGCTATTACAACGGTTTTTTTCCCTTCCCACCTTACACCAAATCACACTTAGTAGAGATGTCCTATAAATGCTAATGCTGATTGAAGACTTCACAAATTACTTAAACCACAGGAAGATTGATAAGTAATTCTATGTTTTATGAAATCTGGTAGTATATCCAACACTTCAAATTTAGACATCACAAAGAATAGAAAATTACATTAAAAAACAAAAGGACAACCACAGAAACTAATTGGTCTCCCTATGTTAGTTATAAGTCTACAATTGAGGATCATAATTCAAAGTTGGAAAGAACCCCAGAGGTCATCTGTCTCTCCCACTCCATTTTAGAGATGAGGCGACTGAAGCCCAGATTTGTTAAATGATTTACATAGGGTGAAAACAGCAAAGCTGGGATCTGAACCCAGGTCTTCTGATTCCCCTTCACCATGGTGCCTCTCACTGTTTCAAATAAAATTGCAATAGGGGAAAGGAAGGGAGAAAACAGGAGAAAAGGCTGATTTGGGTGTGTTAACAATGTACATTTAAATTCGAAAAAAACTTACCAAATATACAGGCAGTACCTACCAGAAGGTTCAATCACCACAACAGAATTCCCTAATGTAGTTTCAATGTCTGTTTCATCGTCACTAATCAAAATCACACCTTCTTCATTGGCTTCTTTTACAGGTCCCATGTTATCTAATATGGAATAAGTATATCTCATTAGGGTAAGATCAGAAGGAATAGACTCAAAAGAACAACTGTCTCAACACAGAAGGCATTAGGGTCTCAATCAGGGATACTCATGGTCTATATACATTAAATTATTTCCTAACTCTATGCCTTTTGCTTGCACCATGTGCAACACTCAGGGAGCATCTCCTCCATTTCTGTATAATTTCTTCAAAGCCTGGCTCAAAATGCTACCTTTTCCAGGAAACCTGCCCTGACCCCTTCTTCCCACTCAAATGCTCTTTCCTTCCTGAGATCTCCCATAACACTGGGCTCATATATTTCCTTCATACTTGTCATACGCCCTCACCTAGATTGTAAGTCTGAAACAGGCAGAGACCATGTTTTACTGATTGTTGAATCTCCACCATCACCTAGTAGAGTAACCTATACAGAAGAGGGTTAAACATTTTTAAATAAAAAGATATAAAACTAGTCATTAATGCTAATGGAAGGGCACTTGGAAAACCTCAAACTATGTTTAGAAAACAAAAAAGGATCTTTTAATAAATATTATTTGTTCAGAACCACTACTTTTCTGCAAAAAATTTCATAATTAGCTTTTACTATTTTAGGGAAAAGGGAAACAGTTCCAAGTTTTCATTTTCACCTTCTGAGACTCAAGTCCTCAAAGAGAGAGTCAATCTCCATTCAGAAAATCAGTTCCAATTGACCAAGAGCCTTAGGGCGAGCAGGAAGGAAACAGATGACAACCTACACCCACCTCCAAAACAAAACAGGATGTATGAGTGTGTGTGTGTTTTTCTGTTAAGAATTATCTAATGAAGCAATATATAATGTTTATTCATTCAAACAGACAATTAAGTGTTTACTATGCATAATATAGTGTGTGAAACACTCAAAGATAAGATTTTGGTTGCTGTAACAAGTACTTTGTGCTAAAGTTCAGTATAGGAGGACACAGCTTTATAACACAAGTTAGAATATAAATATATTGAAAGAATATGAAATATTATAGCTCTGATTAGGGAGACAAATCTCCACTAGAGGCAAGTAGGACAAAAACAGGTAAGGATGCATGATTAGAAAAGAGAGAAAAGAAGACATTTCAGGACTGTGATGAATATGAACAAAGGTACTGTACTAGAGAAGGAAACTGTGAAACATGTCCAGAGGGAACAGTTCAGTTTGGTCAAGCATGAGGGAAGAAATACAATCTATACTCCTTATGTAGGTTCTAATTAGTGAAACCCCCAGTCCTTGAGAGAAGGGAAGGATGTCAAAATCATTTGAGACTTTCTTAGGGGAGGGGATAGGGATGATAGCTGGGGGGAAGAATGAGTCCAACCCAAATACATAGAAATGGATGGGAATGAACAAGAAAATAAAGGAGGGCAGGCTGTGGCAAGATTTTAGATCCCTCCCTCCTACAGATCACAGGTATTCAACCCCAGGCTCTGTGTGCCCTAGGCCCTTTTCTTTTTTTCTTGGTGACCATATCAGTTCCTAAGTGTTCAAAGATAATTTCGATGGAAAGGACTCTTACATCTAGATGTTCAGCCTCAATCTTCCTCCTGTGGAACAGTCTGGTCTATTCATCAGACAGTTGGACATTTATATTCGCATGTTCCTTCTCAAATCTCAAATTCTACGGTCCAAAAAAACCCCTCACTATCTTTGCCTTTGACAAACTTTCGCCATTTCTATTTAGGTTACTGACATCCTATCCTTTCCAGTTGCCTAGGTTTGCAAACTTGGAATTATTCTCAATTTTTCCCTATATTTAACTAGGTGTCAACCCTTATTGATTATAATCCTATGGCTCTCTTCTTCACTCCCTTTTCTCAGATAGCTATTACCTTCACTCCACAAAAGAAAAAACAAACTTTAAGACTCAGAGAAAGGATGTGACTTATCTAAGATTAGTGATAAGAGAGTAGTGACAAGTGGTAGATTTTGAAGTAAGGTCCTTTGGCATGAGAGCAATTGGTAAGTATTCACTAAGCACCAAAATATAGTAGGGGATACAAAGATTAAAAAAAAAAAAACAGCCGTAAGATTACATTCTATTTGGGGAAGATAACATGTACAGATAAAACACATACAAAGGTAATCTTGCAGGGAGTAACTAGCAGTAGGAGGATCACTTAAAGACCTCTAGCACTGAGACAAGGGGACATGAAAGAGATATTGAGATAGAAATGACAAGATCTGGCAACTGAATGAATGTGTGGAGTCACTAAGGGTGGAGAATCAAGCACCAAGGTTGAAAATTTTGGATGATGGTACCTTTGATATAGTAATTCAGAAGTCTGGGGAAAAATTGAGAGGAGGAAGAAATTGAGGTCATGGTGAATATGAAGAAGAGGGTTAAGGGTCATAAGACAAAGGGGAAGACTGAATGATAAAAAATTATGATTTTTTATCCAAAAGAATTTTGGAGTTTGTGGACATTAAAGTGGCATGTTTATGGGTGATAGCAAATTCAAAGATAGGACTACTTCTGCATGTGTCTTGGAGATTATATTGAGGAACTGGTAAATTAGCATAAATATATGTGTTAAAGTCCTCTAGAATGAGGGTAGGAGAAGAGAGAAAAATTGAGCTAAGCACTAAATACCCAGAAGAAAGGAGGACCTAGAGGTCAACAGATAAAAACCACAGGGATTAGGATTGGGTGATGAATTTGGATGCCATGAATCTCAAAGGAGGAATCTACTTAGTGAAGGTGGTGTTGACTGGGAAAAACACAAAACTTTTAAATCGTCAGAAAAACCATTCTTTAATAAAGTAAAGGGCTTCAGTGCTTTCCTCAAGGCTTCCACACAGAGTCCGAGGATTGAACTTTGGTTGCTCAGGTCAATGATCCCTGGGAGAGCAAACTGCACTAGATTGACAACTCCATGGAACAAAAGAATTTAGGGGACCTTTTTGGGGAGATCCAGGGGCAGAGAAAGAAGATTGAATTTATCATAGTTACAAGGAAAACTATAGGGACTGGACACAATCAAGCTTTGGAAAGGTATCATAGCTAGAGGCTAGGGTGTAAGGGAAGGGGATCCTTGCAAAGGACACAAAAAAGGAGGGTTCCTGCCTTAAGGTGTGGGTCTACTACGGAAAGGGTCTCTAATACAATGGAGAATTCTATCTAAAACAAAGAGTACTTAGCATCTGCTTACCTTAGGGTCCATTATTCAGTCTGAAATTGCTAGTGTGAGGTTCCCTTCAAGGTGAATTCTCATGGGAATAGGAAACAAGTACAAGATAATTCTAAAACTTGAGGATCATCAGATTTAGGCTACAAGTTTGATGTTGACAGTAGTAAAGGCAAAATCTGGCATGGAAGTGTGACAAATGATTTGAGGAGTATGAGGGGAAAAAAGGAGCCAGTATTGGAAAGGGTGGCAAGTGAAGTACTGTCATCATTAGGTGAGTTAGGTTACACTGAGGGCCAGAAGATGGAAGGGAGTAAGAACTTTAAGATGAAAAGAAATTTGTTCACTAGAGTAGGCATTCCATAAAGGGCAATATGGAAGGAGCAGGGTACCAAGAATTGGGAGAATAAGACATAAATATGGTTTAGATACCTACACCAGGTGGGATGGGGAGAGGGGGGGGAACAGAAATATGAAACTATAGAACAAAATCCCTCATGAATACTGATGTTAAATTTTAAAATAAAATACTAACACTTTAATACCAACAAAACTCATGAACTATTGTTTCTATACATACCAACAAAAATTATAAACTATTAGAAAAACAATGCAGCACACAAAGCATGTATGAACCTTGGTTATATTTTGGGGGTACTCAAAAACCATACTCAAGAGCCATGAGAGCATTTTTACCAAGTTAAGTTCTAAGCCTTTGGTTCAGTATTTAACCTGGTCTAATTGAGATCCATCCCTGAGGCTATACTCTAAAAGAATCAATTAACATCTTATCAAACAAACTTAGAAGCCTTAGGCCATATGTTCACCAGATCACCTAGGTCCCTCTTCCCCTTCCTTTTTGTAACCCCAAGAAAAATGAGTTCGTTCTAATTCGAGAAGGCTCTCCTCCAAAAAAGGCTCTTTTCCACCAAAGCTCTTTACAAAAGCTCTTCTCTCCACCAAGTTCTCGACCACTGAAGTTCTTCACCATCAGAGCTGAATTCCACTTAGAGCTTACTTGCTCTAAGGACTACTCTTTTGCTTCAATTCTCTGGACTCTGAAGTGTGGTGTTGAGTACTGCTTTCCTCTGTCTTATCACCATCTATCACACTCACAACACTGGAATCCAGGTGGTAGAATCCCTAAGCTCTGAGTCTTTCTTCCTTTATGGTATCCCCTCTCCTTTTCCCTCATCACCCATTCTCCCTCAGTCTTCAACCTTCCTTCTGAGTGTTCAACCACGAATATGTTAATTTGTGGCTGCTGGCAGTCACTTAACAATAAATTTTACTTAACTGTATTAAGATACAAAAATGATTCTACTGACAGATACAGAAAAGATTTTGATAAAGTACAACATGCTTTTTGGTTAAAAACACTTGGTCTTTTGCCCAAGATCAAGTGTATGTCTAAAACCAAGAGCCAGCTTTACATATTATAAACTAGAATCTTTTCCAGTAAGATACAGAGTGTACCGAAGATGTCCATTCTTACCACTTCTATTTCACAAAGAACTAGAAATGCTGGTTATAGTACCAAGATTAGAAAAAGGAACTGAAGGAATAAACAGAGATAAAGAAAAAACAAAGCTATCAATTTTTTGCAGATCAGGATAGCTTACTTAACCCTGAAGAGTCAACTAAAATTATTTGAAACAATAATTTCAGCAAATATGCATAAGATAAAATGAATCCACACAAATTATTAGCATTTCTGTATGATACCAATAAATTCCAGCAGGAAGAGCTAGAAAAAGAAATTACATTTAAAATTAAATACAGAATATGTAACATATCTGGGAATCTACCAATCCAGCAGTACCTACATATAGTTACAAACACTGCTTTCTGAAATACAAAGACCCTAAATAACTGGAGAAATTATTCATTACTCCTGGGTAGGTTGAACCAAAACAATGAAAACACTTAATTAAATTACTTAATGCCATATCAAACTCCTCTCAGTTTCAAAGTCTTCTACTTAATGGCTTCTTTTCTGATTATAGGCATGCCCAGGTTTCTATACATAAGAAACCTCTGGGTGACTTTTTTTAATCACCTCAAGCAATAGCTAATATATCTTTTGTTAAATTTTCAAAAAATTGCACATTTAGTCACCAACAGGCAATTGCAACACAAAGAAAAGTTTATATATTTTACAGATGAGGAAACGGAGGCAAACAGAGGAAAAGGGACTTGCCCAGAGTCACACAGCTCATAAGTGTCTAAGGCTGTATTTGAACTCAGGAATTCCCGAATCAGGCTCTAAAGTCTATCCACAACACTGCCCAGCTGTCTAGATATTTGTAAAGTATTCATTTGGCACAGGGTGGATATTTAATAAATGCTTGCTTCCTTTCTTCCCCAGCATCTAGCACAGTCCCTAGCATATATTAGATGCTTAACAAATGATTGGTGACTAATATACGAATCATCCTTCCAATGAACCTGGACCACCAGATTCTCCCAACACAACATTCCGCCTCCTGTATACCTGTTTTTGCACATGTGGTTTCCTATGGATTGAACTCTCTTTCCTTAGCTCCCTCAATCAAATCGTTAAGCTATTCCTCATCCTCCATTACACCTTTCAAAACACAGTTCTGGCTCTACAGGCCCATTCCCTTTCCAAGTTATTAACTTCCCCACCTCCATAGAATGTAAGGCTCGGGAGGCCAGGAGTTGTTTCACCTTTTTTGGGGGGGGCGGGGGGTATCTATGTATGCCATTAGAAGGCATTGAACAAATTGCCTTTTGAAGTGAATGTCGGCATCACAAAAGAAGCCAGTGGTCCACACCAGTGTTTGAAGAGGCTTTGGGATAGAGGCAGCAAGCTTGGGTCCACCCTTACGTTAAGGCTCTCAACAGAAGGTACAGCTGAGGCCTAGTGTATGCCTGAGGTTGAGAGGGAGCAATGACAATGCAAGAGCAAGGGAAGACCGTGGGGGTCCGTCATGACGCCCCTTCCGGCCTCCAACACCCTCTCCCCTAGCCACCTCCGCTAGTCAAATTCAAGTGACTTCCTCACCTCTTGGCCTAGCTCCTCGAACTGCCGCGGGATGGATACCCCGGGCTCTGCCCAGGCTGGGTGGAGGGGGAGACACCTCAGGCTTTTCTTTCCTCTCCGCCCCAGGCACCCACCACCCCGCGCCGCCAGCACCGCCCAGGCAAGTTTACTACGACACTCCCTAATTTTCAATTCCCGCGGCTCTGGCGGCCTTCCGCTAACAACCGTCACTTCCTGTGGGGGCGTGGTCTGACCGTATCGGTGCATGCGCACGGGGCCCCATTCACGCAAGAAGAGAGCTACTCACTCGCCCTGAGACGACGCTCTTCGCCGCCATTTTGGATCCTGGCAAAGGCTGGCACGATGAGTCTAGAAGTCGCCGACGTCTCCGTCGCTGGGGCCGCCATCTTGCATTTGGGTAGAGAGGCCTTCCTCCTTCCCGTCAAGCTCCTGGGGTCTCTGCAGAGTCGTCTCTGTAGGATAGAAAATAATAGCCTGTTGATTTAGACTGGTAATTCCAGTCAACAGCGGGGCGAGCAGGAGCACCAGAATGGTGGATCTTGGAGGCAACTGTGACCCAACCCCACTGTTTACGGAGGAGGCACTGAGGCATGTGGTTGGGTGGGAGATGCTGAAGAGCAGTAGCTGGATCATGTGACCAAGGGGGCGGGGATTTAAGGGGGAGATTGTGTTCTAGAAGTTTAGGAGAGACCAAGGTAAACCTGACTTCATAAAGCTTAGAGTTTAGCCAAATCAACAAGCATTTATAAAAGCACCTACCATGTGCTGGGCTTTGTGTATTTATTTGCACCAAAAAAATGCAATAGGGTCTCTGCTTTCAAGGAGCTCCTGGTCTCCTGAGGGAGAATATATGTAAACCATTTGTGCAAACATGATATACACAGAATATATTGGGGAGAATTGCTGAAGAAGACATTTAAATGGAAGGGGACTGGAGAAGGTGAGATTTTAAGTGAAAAAAAAATTAATTTAACTTGAAGGAAGCCATGAAGAAAAGATAAGGAAGGAGAAAATTCCAAGCATAGGAGAGAGCCAGTGAAAATGCTGGGGGTGGGGGAGTGGGAGTGGGACAAAGAATTGGAAATTGAGGGGCTGCCGGTCAGGTGGGGAATGACTGAACAAGTTGTGGTATATGGTTGAAATGGAATGCCATAAGAAATGAACCGAATAAGTTCAGAAAAACCTGGAAAGACATGAACTGATGCAAAGTGAAGTGAGAAGAACCAGAACACTATGTACAGGAACAGAAATGGTGCATGGTGATTATCTGTGAAGCCTAGTCTGTTACCAGCAAAAACAAGGCTCCAAGATAAAGGGACTCATGACAAAAAAATGCTATCCACAGCTAAAGAAGAAACCTATGGAATGGGAGGTGGTGAGGGAGAAAGGCAGAGAGATCTGACCTGCAAAATGTCAGAAAACAATTGTCAAAAATTGTTTCTACATATAATTGAAAAAAAAAATTAAGTCAATTTAAAAAAGAAAAAATGTATAGAGGTTGTTTAAAAACAGAGCCTATGAAGTCACAGACTTGGGGAATTCCCTGACTTCATCCTCATTGGGAATTCAGGTTACAGACCCACAAAGACTGCAAACTCCAAAGGCTCTGAGAGCCATGTGGAACACTAGGTTAAGTGACTTTTTTGTCCCTAGTCACACAGTTATGTGTCAGAAGCATAATAAGGCTAGATCTTTCTTGGCCCAAAGGTCATACCCTAAAGGAACATGTTTGCATTACCAAAATCAAAATATATACAACGTAATTTATTAGATGAAAGTGCTAAGCAAATTGATCAAGTTACCAGTCAGTTGGCAACCACGATATATTGCTAATAATTACAAAATGAAATAATGTATGTTATAAGATAGGTAGATCACATACTGACAGTAAAATGTAGGCTAAGAGAGTTGTGTGGGGCATTGGGAGGTTGTGACTTTCTTGCCCATAGTCACATAGTTATTATGTGTCAGAGTAGTATAAGCATAGATCATGCTTAGCCCAAAGGTCATCCTAAAGAAACACATTTGCATTACCAAAATAAAAATAAGATATATACAATGTAGCTTCTTAGATAAAAGTGCTAAGAAAATTGATCAAGTTACCATCCAGTTGGCAAACACAATATATTGCTAATAATTACAAAATGAAATAATGTATGTTATAAGACAGGTAGACCATATATTGGCAGTAAAATGTACAGAAAAGACAATATTCTTCTGTGTTTGTTTCGAGGTGCTTAATAAGTGCTTATTTGATTACAGAAGAAGTATTTGTTCCAGGAAAGCAAAATATAGCCATAGAAGTCTCTTCCAATGTTTATCTCACGCATATGCTAAGATCATACAAAATTCCTTGACATATAACCAGAATGATAATTTTGTTAAACAAACCTGTGACATCAGTGCCAAGCAAGGTACAAAATATACAACTATAGTTTACAAAAGCATTTATAATCCATTCTTTTGGTAAGCACCAAGTACAAATGGAAGAAGGATTTCCCCGTATGTGATGAGATTCTCTAGCTATTGTTTGAGGTTATTGAGCCCTGAAATATTCTGGGAATCTTCAAAATTCTATGGTCATGCAAAAAAATGGAAAAATGAGGACACTAAATATACTTTGTACTGATGAATTGTGAACTGATCTAACCATTTTAGAGAGCAATCTTGAATTATTCCCAAAGAATTATAAAATTGTGTATAACTTTTGACCCAGCAATACCACTATTAGGTTTATTTCCTAAGGAGATTGGGGGAAAAGGAAAAGAACCTATATGTTCTTAAGTATAACAGCTCTCTTTGTGGTGGCAAAGAACTGGAAATTGAGAGGATAACTTTCAATTGGGGAATAACTAAACAAGTTGTGGTTTATAATTGTGATGGAATACTACTATGCCATAAAAAATGACAATCGGGTTACTTAAAAACATGGAAAGACCTACATGACATTATGAAGAGTAAAATGAGTAGAACCAAGAGAACATCATATACAGAAACAGAAATATTGTTTGAAGAATGACTTGTCCACCTTCAGAGAAAGAACTGATAAACAGAAACAAGCAAGACATAGTTTTATATATATACATTTTTTTTTTCAAACGATGCCTTCTCCAGAGAGGAGATAATTGGGAATTTTAATGTAACAAACTAATTAATTAAAAAATAGCGTTGCCAATTGAGTGTAGAGAGAGAAGAGGGCCCAGGACAAACCTTTAAATATCCATAATTTAATTAGTGGCGATGTTATGCATGATAAGCCATCACAAAGGACTAAGGTGAAGCAGTTATGTTTGTAACATTAGAGAGAGGAGTTTCAGGTGAGTGACAAGCTTGAAAGCTATATTATAAAGGGTTGAGAAGTAAATTATGGAGGAAATAGAGGTAACTTCTATAGGTGGTGCATGAAGAGTGTTGGCCTTGGCAAGGAGAAAGAGCCACTTCTTCAGAGACTAGAGGGCAGAAGGAGAGAGTGAGGCATGACGTCAAAGATTGTTGAAACAATAAAGTAAAAAAGAGTCCTCACCACAGATGGCCTCAGTTTATTCAATAAGTAGGTAAAGTCTTCAGCAGAGAGGGCTGGGGAAGGTGAGGAGCTCCTGGAGGCTTAAAGAGAAAAGATCTAGTTTCTTTAGGGAGTGAGAGAACCAATTACTGCTTTGTTGCAGTAAGGGCTCAGTTAAAGTTGGATAAAAAAATTTGTAGTGTACTCAGGCAGCCAGATGATGCAGTAGATAAGGGCACTGGACCAGGAACCAGGGAGATGAATTGAAATTGAGCCTGAGACACTTAATGACCTATGTGATCCCAGGCAAGCCATTTAATATTTGCCAAGGGGTGATTGTTGATAAGAAAGTGGATAGAGGTTTTCTTCCCACTTCTCAGTCAAGGACAATATGGATTTGAATTTGTTAACTATAGAGTTGAAATTGGAAAGGGGGGAAGTGAAGTCAAAATAAGGTAGTGGACAGAAAAAGTACTGAGGATTGAAAGAATTGGAGGTTAATGTGAGGGGAAAGAATAGATTTAGTAGGGATGAGGCACACAAAGAGAGAGAGATGGAAATAGAGGTGGGCATAGAATGCTGGCCTTGAAGTCAGGTAGACCTGGCTTAAATCCTATTCTCAGATACCGCCTGTGTGATCCTGAGCAAGTCAATTTACTCTTTCTATGACTCATTTTTCTAATTTATAAAATGATAGTGTTAGACTTGATGACCCTTTCTTCTAAACTCCTTTCCAATTTTAGATCTATGATTCTACAAATCATGGGAGTTCATTCACAAGGCACAATATTAGACCTTTTATTCTTTTTGAATTTTTCCCTTTCCCAACCCAACTCCTCTCCCCACTCTGCAAGTCACTTTTTTTGTTTGTTTTTATTTTAAACCTTTACCTTCTGTCTTAAAGTCCATATTAAGCATGGGTTCCAAGGCAGAAGAGTGGTAAGGCTAGGCAATGGGGGTTAAGTGATGTGCCCTAAATCACACAGCTACAAAGGGTCTGAGGCACATTTGACCCCAGAACTGCCTGGTTCTCAATCCACTAAGCCACCTACCTTACCCTTGCAAAGTCTATTTTCAATAAACATTTATTAACTGCAAATCACAGTAGTAAAAAAAAAAAAAAACCCTATTCTCTTGACAAGCAGTGTCAAATTCAAAAGAAATTAGATCATTAAACTACATAAGGTTTTCTGTGGCCACATATTGATTTAGAAAATCACATATTAACATTATTATGTTGTATTGTATTTTTATTTATTTTGTTAAGTATTTCCCAGTTATATTTCTTTCTTTCTTTTTAAACCCTTACCTTCTGTCTTGGAATCAATACTGGATATTTGTTCCAAGGCAGAAGAGTGGTAAGGGCTAGGCAGTGGGGGTTAAGTGAGTTTCCCAGAGTCATACAGCTAGGAAGTATCTGAGGTCAAATTTGAACTCAGGACCTTCCATCTCTGGGCTTGGCTCCCAATCCACTGAGCCACCCAGCTGCCCCCTCCCAGTTAAATTTCAATCTGATTTGGGCCACTGGGGAGTATTTCCATTTGATACCTCTGCTCTTCACCATATCTCTGCTAGATCCTAAATAAAGCAATGTATACATTCTCTTTAAAGGTTTATTGTTGAAGCTATAGAACAACATATAAAAAGGACAAATGATTATTTCTGTTAGCACCAGTTCTCATTGTTTAAAAATAGTTAATGGAAGTCGCAAAACACCTTTGGCAAGCTCACGTTTCTCTGTTTAATTACTTATTTGGTATAATCATCAAAGGGACTTCCAGTAGTTATTTCTATTGTTTCCTCTTTGAAGGAATTTTGTATGATTTTAACATATTCAGAGAGACTGTAAAGAGACAAATGTTTGAAGAAAGCTAAGAATTCTATGAGTTGGAAGTAGGGAAGAAGTATATTCAAGGAATGAGGATGGGAGAGCTCATGCAAAGACATGGAAACAAGAAATGGAATGTTAATATAGGATGTACCAAGAAGTGGCTACAGCATAAAGCTGGGTTGGTGAACCTATAGTACACATGCTGGAGAGGACTGCTCCCTTCACCGTCTACACCGGCGCCTAAGGATATTTCTCACATTACCCACTCCTCTGCCCAGCAGCCCAATAGGAGAGCTTCCTCCCTCCCCTGTCTGGGATAAAGTAGGGGGCTAACATGCAGTATGAGGGTTGCATTTTGGGCACTTGATCTCTAAAAGGTTTGCCTTCACTGACATACAGTTTATTAATGAGAATAATGTGCAACACGTCTGGAAAGACAGGCAGAGACTAGATTTTAAGGACTTTAAGTGCCAAAAAGGAGGTAAGTTGGAGCCCACTGGAGCTTCTTGAGCATGATTGGACTTAAGCTTTAGGAATATCACTTTGACCACTGTTATCAATGACAGATTAGAGAAGGAAGATTGGAGGTAAGGAGACCAATTAGAAGATTATTGTGATAACCTGGGCGAGAAGTGTTGGTGGCCTGAAGTAGGCCATGTGAGTAAGGTAGAGGAGATAAAGGGTATTGTGTAGAGGTAGAGTCAATAAGACCTGGCAATCCACTAGAAGTGAGGGAGAGTAAAGGGTGGAGGATGACTCTCAGATTCCCAACCGAATGGATGGATAAAGGTATTCTCAGCAAAAATAGGGAACATTTAGAGAACAATGAGCAATTTGGAACTATATACACTAAACTGGTCAGTATCAACACCAACTCATACCCCAAAAACGTTCAAAGACAGAGGGAAAGGACCTACACACATGAAAATATTTATAGTATTTTATTCTAATATATAGAATTTTATTCTAATACAAAACTGGAAAAAGGGAATGACTGAGGAAATTGTTGAATATGCTTATAATGCAATATCATTGTGCATGAAATTACAAATATAATGGGTTCAGAGAAACCTAGCAAGAATCTTATGAACTGATAACGAGTGAGGAGAGTAGATTCAGAAAAACTAGTTATACAATGACCACAGTAAAACAAAACAACTTTGGAGGACTAGGGAACTCTCTGATCAATGAAATGACCAATCATGACTTCAGAAGACTGATGATGAAGCATACCTTATGCCTCTTGACAAAGAAGTGATAAATTTGAGACATTGGATAAACCATATTTTATCAGACAAGGTCAATGTATTGCTTTGTTTGATTATATTTATTTGTTACCAGGTAGGGATTCTTTGGGGTAGGGAGTAGAAGAATGGAATTGCTTGATAGTGATAGAGAGTGGGGAAAAAAGGAAAATAAAGAAAAGACTGTCAAACCATTAAAAACAAATACCCAGAAGAGGAACCCGTGGAAGGAAGTTCAGAAGGGGAAAGATGAGCAGGACAATTTTTTTTACTGCAATTGTAATTTAATATGCACTAGAAACAATACTAGACATTCACAGATTCATAAATAATCCTCTCTTTTGATTTTTGTATGTTGATGTGTTTTTGTGAATGTCAAAATAAAAAATTAGTGAAAGGTAATGAGTTCTATTGTGGAAATAGGAGGTTACATACCTAAAGGCTAGATAAAAACCTATAAGACATAGCTTTTCTACTTTTCCTTCTCTCATTCCCCTATTTAGCACGAGATGGCGCTGACGATCCATGAAATTCTTCCACTTGTCTGTACTCAGACTTCAAGACTAATGAGTACTGGAAGGAGATACAGTCATCCTCGACTTTCATAGGGTAAATAAAAGATGTCAACGTTGATACATTGGATCTCTGAGAAAGTTGGAGTTAAGGTCCTGGTGATCACCAAAAACTGCAATCTTGCTAGAGATTGCTGAAAAATACACTTTTCTGCTTATTATTCTTTATTTTAAAAAGACATTAATTCTGAGAACATTCACTTTCCCTGGCATAACCATGAAATAATCCAGAAAATGCAGGGAAGAATAGAGGCAACTCTGGATAGGACCTGGAAGGGCAGGGGTTGCGATGTCAAAACCCCAGATTAAAAAAGGGAAAGGAGCACATCAGTCATCTCTAATCTCCCACTCAAGGATTGAACTTATCTTCTCCTGTGAATTAGGGAGTTCTCAGCTCCAACCTGAACTCTGTACTCTGGCTCTGGGACTAGGTCTTTCTGGCCTTGGCCATTCTCCTCCAGGCAGACATGGCTAGGTTTCCCTGCCCTGCTTTTTTTGTTTTGAGTGACAAGCAAAACACACTGAATAGCAAGCATGTAGCACCTCTAATTTTTTTCTCTACTACACATAACCTGCTGGGAATTTGCAAGGTTGTCAATGCAAAAGTGAAAATAAGGTTACTAATAAAATCAAGTGAATACTTGATGTTGCAAAAGTTAAATGGGGAACATTGAGGATTGACTGTACTACATTTGGATGATATATAGCCAAATAAGTAGTTTGCATGCTTCCAAATACTAATCTAACTTTCCTTAGTTTTCTTAGAATTCACTTGCCTAATGTCTTCCTTTGGTGAATTAGATTGCTTTGATTTTTTGTACAAAGAAGAGTCTTAGAAATAAATACAAATTTCCAAAATTTGGAGACAAAAGGACCTAATTTATGAATAGTATAGATAACTCAAAGAGATGATTAGGGTAATATAAAGTTGTTGTATTTCTGAAAATGTAATCATCTAAAGCAGAAAATAGTTTCTGAGATTTAAAAAAATTAGTAGCTGTAAAATGACTTATTTGTATGTTTTTAGGATATGTATATTAACTCAAATATTTAACTATATGATTGATATAAAATGTGTTTTAATATATTTTATAAAATAAATACTCATGTTTTAGAAAATGTTTTAATGCCCTCCTTGAGGGAGATTACTTGTTTTGTTTGTGACTCCAGTACCCAGCACAGTGATTTGCTCATCATAGATCTTAATAAATACTTATTGAATTAATAAACTTGTCTTTAGTTCTATTTCTTGCAGAATTCCTAGGCTAGTAGGTGTCAGTAATTACACCAATATTTCACACCAATCCATTTATTTGATAGAATGTAAGTTTCTTGTGAGCAAAAATAGTTCCATTTTTGTCTTTGAACCTCCTTTGCCTCCCAGAGGCATTTAACAAATAATTTCTGATTGATTTGTTATTCATGAAATAAAAGTTTGTTAATTGATGGTTCTCTACTAGCCTCTTTTAGGGGCTCTGGGGAATACAAAAGAAGTAAAGAAATAGAAGGCAAGCTGTCTGCCTCCCAAGGAGGGCATCTATGAGCTGAGACAAGATGCACATGTATGAAGCTAGAGGTCTATCAAAACAAAGAGTAAACAAGTTCAAAGTCATATAGTTTTCTCTAAGTGCAGTAGGTATAGTTAGAGTACAAGAAATACCATTGTGTCAATGACATTTATGGGATTAAAACTAGATATTTTAAGGGGTCTATTCTTATACCTTTTGGGAACTAAATATAAAGAGTTTATGTTTGAATATGGGAAATTTCTAAATCTATTTCTTGTCCACCCTAAACTATGTTTTGATGAATATTTACTATAGTTCATCTGTCATAAAATACAGTTGAATTTTTTTTTCAGATTTAGAGACAGTAATATTTAAAGTCAATAAAAGGCTATGTACCCTATAGGCATGCAATATTTGCTTGTTAGAAAAGTTAAGTAAGGTGCTAGGACAGCTATTTCTAGCTTTAAAACAGATTGATGATAGGTTGTAAAAGAGGTTTTAAAAAACCTTTACCTTTTGTCTTAGAGTCCATACTGTGTATTGGTTCCAAGGCAGAAGAGTGGTAAGGGCTAGGCAATGGGAGTTAAGTGACTTTCCCAGGGTCACACAGCTGGGAAGTGTCTGAGGCCAGATTTGAAACTAGGACCTCCCATCTCCAGGTCTGACTCTCAATCCAGTGAGCCACCCAAGTTGCCCCCAAAAGAGGATTTTAAATTATATTGCTTTACTGACAAAATACTCTTTTTAAAACTTATTTGAACTAATCCAGTTAATTTCATTTTTTAAAAAGGGCTATAGCTGTGTTTATATAAACACTCAAAAAGGATCTATCTGGTAGTGTTCAACAATTTCTACATAGGCAGTAATGAGGAGGCAAGTTACAGGAGCTCTGACAGAAATGGTGAGATCTCAGCTGGGATGGCCATTCATCCATAAGGGACATTTATCAGGCTTTTATAGATTAGGGAAGCTACCTATACTCCGAGGGAAACAAACAGCATAATAGCAAAGATAATTTAGTATAGAAACTAAGAAAAACATTCTATCAAAATTGTAAAAGGCAAAAACACTCTGTTGAGTGAGTTTCTAGAATCTGGATATTTTAAAAAATGGATTTGATAGCCGTTTTGCTGTCATGATTTAGGTTTTTGGAAGTAGAGTGATGAATGAAATGATCTCGAGGTCTCTTTCAGCCCTAACTTTTTCTATATATAGATAATAGTTATCAGAATCTCAAGAAGAAATGAATATTCTTTCAGTAGATATGCTAACTCTGAATCATGAGAAACCTCATGCAGCCCAAGTGGGTACCATTCCATAAAGGCCTTTGATATGTGAGAAAGAATTGAACCTAAATTTGGGGACTGTATGGTTTCAATCCACTGATGTATGAAGTCAATATGAAATGTTCCTCCAACCGCAATAGCAGTGCCTTTGAGTAATCAGATCATTAAAATGTCCATTTGAAAAAATGTTCACATGTTCCATTTATATTTACTGCTGCTCTGCTCCATTACAAGTCGAAGGCCTCTTTGCGGCCGATGAAAAGCTGAAGGTAGGTCAATTGACTGGAAAGAACTCTGTGAATTGAAATGTACAATTCCATGTGGGCAAGTGTTAATCCGCCAGTCCATTGAACCCAAACAAGGCACTGTAGATCTCTCTCTAAAACAGAGTCATGGGAACTAACTGACGGCAGTTGGCTAGAGTTTGGGCACAGCTATAGTATTTATGTTTTGCTCCCTTCCTTTCCAATCTGTGTGTTTCCTACCACTTTTTGGTTTGTAAGTTATATGCATTGTCAATATTTAGAAAGAAGATGGTTTTTCTGACAGACTTCAGCTAATATTGACATTTTATTATGACTTGCCAGTGACTAGCCAGTTTCCTTAAGATGATGTCAAAAGGATGAGGAGATGAAATACAATAATTAAAATGCTTCTTCCTATTAAATCAACATATTTAAAACATGGATATTAGGATTGTGATAAGAATTTAAAATATTAGGAGACCTTGACTTGTACCAAAACTAACTTATTTAAATTGGTGGTTTTAATTTAATTTAATTTTTTAAAATTAATTTAATTTAATTTAATTTTAACTCATTGACTAAATATTTTTAAGACCCAACATGTCTCATTTTTTCACATTAGTTTACTCCAAACATTTTTTCTATTTTCCTTCACTAGGAAATTTATATCACTTTAGGAAAGCAAAGAATCTTATATGTCTCAATTATTCCAAGTAGAAGGCAAGGTATGCTCCACTGAGTCAAAGTTTCATTGCTCAGGAAAATGGAGGACAATAAAGAGAAAGATTTCTCTTCATCTAGTATTTAACATTGTTGTATTGTGTGTAAGTAGAAATGGTACAAGATTATGTAACCAATGTCTTCCGAAACTTGTAGTCAAAAGAGATATTATGCTATTTTCTTTTTATTTTCCAATTCAGTGGCATATAGCTTCATAAAATCATTTGCTTTATCCAGACTGGAAAAGTGGGAAGACTTGAAGTTTTGGGAGATTGTGGACAATTATATCACTTATAGTTCTTGGATAAACCTTCTCTGGTTCTGGAAAAAGAGACAAATAATAATAAATAATAAAATAATAAATAATAAAAGAGTGTATGCATGGAGTATCATTAGGGATATGGGTTGGTAGTAATAGAAGAGGAAGAAAGGTGATAAGAAACCTAAAGATTCCTCTGAACAAGGTAACTTTTTGCTCAGAAACAGAAGACAGAAGTTTTGACTAGAAATGAGTGATTGCAGAATCTCAGAACCTCAGTGTTGGAAGGGCACTCCGAGATTACCTAGTCCAGCCCATACATAAAAAAGAATCTTCTCCCCTTCTACCATACCAAAGAAATAGTTATTTAGTCTTTGAAGGTTTCTGGTGAAGAGGAATATGGGGACCTTTTCCACCTTTAAATAACTCTGGTTGTCAGGTAGATTTTTGTTATTTAACATGACTTGACTCTACTGTCCCACTCTCTGAGGGTCAGGTCTGTTATATTTTACATTCCATAGAGTTTTTCTGTACACTGAGAGGTGTGAAAAGTCTTTCTTTTCTGCCTTTGGCTCAAGCCCTTCCCAGTTGTGTTCTCCTCATTCTTAGGGGCACAGTGATTATCACTCCAGTTCCATTTATACTTAATATTAGATTAGCTTTTTATAAAAGAATATTTATTTAAAGATTCATCAAGAACAAACATATAAACCTCCCCCAACAACTCAGTATCTGGGGAGAGGTTTCCTACATAGCATTAGTCCCACCAAATTCAAGTCTAAAGTCTGCATTCCTAGTTTCTGCCAGGCTGCAGTGCCAGGAACTATGGATTTTTGCTGCTGGGCTATCTGCTAAACTTGGCCTGGATTAATGGACTCCCAGGTCCCTGTGGCTCACACTTGGGCCGGATTGCAGACTTTTCTCCTTTGTATCTAGAACAGAACAAAGAGTCCAAAGATTCAGGGGGAAGGAAGGAGCTGTCAAGTCCTCTCCACTCAGAACATGGTGTGAGTGAAGATGTCCTTCACCCTTACATGCAAAAAGCAGCAAAAAACTCCTGTCAGATGTTGAATCAGGCTATTTTAAAGACTCAAACAGCTCCAGAGATACAGTGCATGGGAAAAGGCTGTTCCCATGTGGCAAGCCAATGTAGAAAAAAGCAGCAACTCTCTAGCATCCTTCTACAGACCATCTTAGATCATATCTTGGCATGCCCTGAGCCTGCATTACACATACTTTAATCTTAAATTTGCCCCCATGCAACTTCTACCAATTGCTTCTCTTCTGGTTTTGTCCAAGGGAGTCTGGGCAAACAAATTTAATCCCTTCTCTTCCAAAGACAGCTACCATGTCCCTCTGAAGTCTTCTTTTCTCCAGCCTAAACATCCCCAATTCCTTTAGCTAGAGCCCACCTGGCATAATCTCAAGGTCCTTCCACATCCTAGTTGCCTATTTGGATTGGAGGTGCTTTCTATCTTATCAGTGACCTTCTAACTGACCACTGGAGTTCTGAGTAAAGAGGGATTATTAACTTCCTAGTTCTGAAGACTATTTCTCTTAATGATCACCAAAAGAAATTTCTTGAGGACTTTACAGACATATGAAATAGAATCATATATCTTGGTATAAGAGTTGAAAATCATTTGGAAGTCACAAAATTTTAGAGTTAGAATGGACCTTTAAGATCATCTAGTCCAATAGCCTTATTTTTTAGTTGGAAAAAGCAATTTATGAGGAGGTTAAAAACTAAGTGATTTGAACATTGTCATAAAATGGATATTTTTAGGTAGTTTTCACATTAAAATATAGTCCTTGTTGCGCTTAAGGTAATCATTTCTTAATTTTGCTTCCCTCTGGTCATTCTCATCTACAACCTGGTTATTAACCCATATTCCTTATACCAAAAGTGCATAGCCAAGTTAAAGAGGAGATAGAGAGAGGAAGGGAATAGTAAAAGCTGCTGAAAGTTTTGGGCAGACTTTCACATGATGGAGCACACCACCTAAAATACTGAGTCAAGTGTAAATAAAGAAACACATTGACAGCCAGTCAAGATTGCAACCACCATCTTCTCTTTCAAACACAAGTCCTCTGAATATTTTAGACTTGAAATAATCATGAGATACTACTATCAGTGGCCTGGTCATTGACATCACACTTGCCCTTGGTACCAGCTGTTTTTTCAGAGTACATTTCCTTTCCTAGGGAAAAGTGCATTTAGTTCCATTATACTTTGACACTTTTTTAATGAAGCAGTGATTGAATCTCTTGGTTTTTATACTTGAAACTTAGTAGAGATTTCTTAGATTTTTAATGTGTTCTTTTTTCCTCCCACTTTATATATCAGACAATTCAGTTGACCATCAGTTTTATGCACCCCTCATGGGGTAACTTGACGAGCTGAGACAACTTTTCTCGTGGCATGTATTCCTGTATTCTTGTGGCATGATTTGGCTGCCAGCATTTTTCTTTTGCCTTCAGCTGAAAGTATGTCTTTTGACCCCTTCTTCAGCACTGATTCGTAGCTTCCTTGAGACTTTTATCCTGTCTGTATTCCCTTTTGCTCTAGCCTTCCAGGGCTGAGGTTTCCTTTAGCATTAAAGCAGGAACAAAACCAGCCCAACTCTCCAGGAACTGAACTTTTGTGGTTACTCTTCTAAAAAGCAAACCAAATGTGGAGTTGAGCTCATCTGGATTTCTTCAATAGCAAATGAATATCCAGACCTTCCTTTTTAACAGTCATGTCTGCCCTCTCTTCTTTTTAAGTAGGGGATTTGAGAAGCTTATATGTGCACTTGACTGAAAAGTTGGATCCATTTACCTACCTCAGGGAGTGACAGCCAAGCATTAAAATATCAGAGGTCATTTAATTTAACCCAAATCTGAATTATTATTCTAGGGACTGGCTAAGATGAAAATAAAGGAGTATTAGATCTCCTTTATAGATACCTATCACCTAACAATCTTTTTTATGGCTAAACCCCAACTTTAGTTCTGTCCTCTTGATTCTCTGAAACGTGTCTCTGATAGTTCCAATGTTAAGAAATATTGTCAAGGATGTTGGTCTTTTGTACCAAAGACTGCTTTTGAGTCTTTCCTTTTTTTAAAAAGGTTCAGAACCTAGGGTTTGAATACATTTAGGGCACAAATACTCTGTTCTTTCATTTTCTACTTAAGAATATGTAGCAGGTAATAAAATATCATATAGAGATTTTTTACTTTAAGAAAACCTGGCACGCAAAAGCCCAGATTTCTACAATAAACAAATCAGAGTTATAATTTGAATCATAGAAGGAACTGTGGCACTGTTCCTTTACATCTAAACCCCACTAGTATATTTAAAATATAGTTAAGTTTATAAAATCACATTATACATAATTTTTCAGGAAATGTCTTTTACCAAAAGCAATATACTTCTGCACATTTATACTAAATAAGATGAAAAGCTTCCACCAAATTCCCACTCTACTGCCTCATCCTGGCATTGAGGTGACCTCGGGCTGTAAAAGCTATGCCAATGGAGCATAGATTGTGGCAGGTCTGTACCAAGCTGGACAGAGTATATATAACTGTTGTCACTCAGTAACAAATCACAGATCCATGAAGAATAGAAATAATATGTGTCCTTAAAACAGGAAAAATCTAATATGGTTATTCCAAGTGAAAGAGAGATTTCGGTGATTTGAGAGGGATGGCAGTCAAGGTTTTGTCTATCAAAAGTATTTTTGTAAAGTTATACTGTGAACTTTTAATGAGCAAGTGAAAGATAAGAGATTGCTAAGCACTAAAGTACAATTATTTAACCATTAGACAAACATTTTTTAGGAGTAAAAGTAACTACCATTACACATTATATATCCTTATTATTTCCTTGTTTCACATATACACTGCATAATCTTATACAGTAAACACTGACCTTTATGCCCTTCATTACTAATCTTTGTTCTTACTGTGACTTCTATTTGACTGTCTTTCACTCAAACAGCAGAATCTTGTCTATTGCTTTACCTGTTTGCTCCAGGAATATAAAAATTCTTATACTTATATCTGTGACATCCTATGATAAAATAAACTGAGGATTGTGATGTCGTTGTACACTTAAGTAAAGGAGAAATCAGAGTCCTTCTAGTGATAGGAAAAGCCAAGGGCCCCAAAGAAGTCTTAAGAGAGGAAAAGCTAGTAGATAGAAGTGAAATTGCTTATATAAGAACCAATAGTTCCATTATAACCAGAACACACAGGAAATAATCAACTAAATAATTTTCTTTTGAAGTTTGTTCACTTGACTTTAATTTATACAAGGCAGTCCACAACTGTGGGCCACTGGATTAGCCTGGGGAAGAACCAGAACATCTGGCCTTTCCCCCACTGTTTATAACACCATCACTGACTTTATGCATCAACATTTTACTTTTTGGTTTTTCTTTGGTTAATGAATCATTTTCCTATTGTTTACCACGACCCTACTCATTTTCCTTTTACTCATTTGCTATTTTAGAAATACTTATTTGAAAAGTCATTGGATGGCTTATGAGATCTCTGGATGGCAAATCTTTGGAAAAGGAGATGAATGTGATATAAAATCTTTTTGAACATTTTATCACCAGTAAGATTCTACTACAGTTCTGTCAGATGATATGTATACATTCATTTTATTATCAACTTAATTCTTTAATACAATGATTCAAACTTACTATTTTTAGAACACTTACTTTCCATCTTAAAATCAATACTGTTTATTGATTCCTAGGCAGAAGAGCAGTTAGGGCTAGGCAATGGGGATAAGTGACTTGCCCAGGGTCACACAGCTAGGAAGTGTCTGAGGTCAGATTTGAACCTAGGATCTCCTGTGAGTCAAACTTATAAAGTCAACAAATTATTTCTGTGGGGGCAAAAAAGGGTACCTTTCCCACCCATTTTCCATTTTCCCTATGTCCCCTGCCCCCAAATTTTATTAGAACCAAATGGGAAAAATGTACATTGATAGTGATGAAACACCATTAAATTAATGCCTGGTTTTGTGAAATATTAATTATTATTTCTCCCATAAACAAATAATTGGTGTATTATAAACATTAACAACATAAAAGAGCAGCCCATGAGAGAAGGGACTAATTTTGTATTTGTGCCCCTTGTGTCTAGCACAAGGAAGGCTGTGGTAAATAATATGTGCTTAATATTATGTATTGTGAGTGATTTGTTGATCACATGGGAAACCATTATAAATACAGAAGTCCAGAAAAAAAAACTTAAAAGTTTTTAGTCTACTTTTTATTGAAGATATTTATCTTTGCTATAGATATGCCTGTCACTCCTTCCACTCTCTGTATTTTTTTCTGCACTATACTGGGAACCTTTTATGTTAGAAGCTTCCATCTCCTATGCAACCTATAACGTCTTAAGATTGACACCAATCAGTTATATCTGGGTAAGACTCTTCTGCTTTCTATATCAGGGAACTGCTTTGATAGATGAAATGATAATATGGGGACTTGTGAGAGCTTGGTGTAATGATGCACCAAGTTCTGGGGACAGCCTCTCACAAGACCACCATCTTCCTCTTGCCATCCTTGAAGATCCGTCCTGATAAAACACTCCAGTGCTACCCCTGATTAAATACCTTTCTTATGTTTCAATATCCTGCTTTGGAGGAATTAACTGCTGCCTCAGAGCTGGAGCAGGTAGGTGCTACCCTCTTCATTCATAAAATCTCTCAGCATTTATTAAACGCCCGCTATGTGCTAGACATCCAGGATTCAAAGGCAAAAATGAAATAATTCTGACTTTTTAGGAACTTGCATTCTGTTGGTGGAGGAGAGGGCACTCTAGATACATAGAATTAAATACAAAATATATACAAAGTGAATCCAAGTTAATTTGGATGGGGAAGGCTGAGGTACTAGCAACTGAAGGGATCAGGGAAAGCCTTGGGTGATTGATTTAACTATTATCAACAAGGATTCAAGCGACTCATGATGTGAAAGGCTCTCCACCACCATAGAAGGAGCTGATGGAGTCTGAATGCAGATTGAAGCACACCATGCTTCACTTTATTTCCTCCATGAATTTTTCTCTGGTGTAAACGATATATGTCTTCTTTCACAATATGACATAGGGAAATATGTATTGTATGATAACATATGTACAACCTATATCGTATTACCTGCTGTATTGGGAAAGGGGGAGGGATGGGAGGGAGGGGGAGACTATGGATTGAAATTCATAAAATGATTATTAAAGTTGTATTGACATATAGTCTAGAAAAAATATATAATTAAACGTGAAAAAAAATTACCAGGATGAAAAAAAAAGGAAGACCTTGTGGAGGAGGAGATGCTTGAGCTCAGAATTTTAAGAGTTGGAAGTAAGGAAAGAGCATTCCAGAGTTAGAAATAAGTGAGCTATAGCAAGTAGACCATTTGGTCTTACAGCATATCCAGGTGAGTGATGTGTCTTACATTAGATAGAAAGGTAGTTTGGAGTCACGTTGTCAAAACCTTTAAGTGGCAAACAGAAGAGTTTGCATTTGATCCTCGATGCAATAGGGAGCCACCCACGAGAATGGGAATAACATGGCCAGTCCTATGCCTTGGGAATGTCACTGTGACTATTATCTGGAGTATGAATTAGAGTGAGGGGGAAAAGGCAGGATAGTGATGCCCTTAACAGAAGTTGAGAAGTTTGGGGAAAGAGTAGGTTTGGGGGGAAAGATGAATTCTTATGAGATACTTTGAGTTTGAAAGGTCTCTCAGACACTCAGAGGGAAATATCAGTAGGCAGTTGCTAATGTGGAACTGGAGCTTATTAGAAAGAGAAGAGCTGGAGCCATGGTTTTGGGAGGAGTCATGGAGAGAGGTTGTAACTGAACCCATGAGAGCTGATGTTCTTCCTTTTCTGTTTCTGCCTTTTCTTCCATGCTTCCAGCCTTGATGGTCTCCAGTTAGCCATGTAGCCTTTCCTAAAATAGACCAAATAAAGTCCTTTTGCTTTGCATTTTTGGCCTATCTAATTCTTCTGCAGAAGCTCTCTATAGTGTCAGTAACTGATTCATTCATTGCATCCTGGTTTTGTTTTTTAGAAAATAGTTCTAATCCCCTTATTCGATTAGAAGCCCCTCCCCTCGACATTTAGTTTTTATTTCATTTTTAGTATGTTGTTATTCCTTGAGTGAATGAACAAGCAAATATTATGTGACATTTATTTATTTTTTAAACCCTTACCTTCTGTCTTAGAATTGGTATCTACACATTTGGGGTTAAGTGACTTGCCCAGAATCACACAGCTAAGAAGTGTCTGAGATCAAATTGGAATCCAGGTCCTCCTGGCCATATCCACTGAGCCACCTAGCTGTCCCATTCATATTTATTGTTTGTTATTCAGTTGTTTTAGTAGTGTCCAAACCTTAGTGACCCCATTTGGGGTTTTCTTGGCAAAGATTCTGAAGTGGTTTATCGTTTCCTTCTCCAGCTCCTTTTACAAATGCAGAAACTGAAGGAAATGGGCTTAAGTGACTTGGCCAGGGTCATATCACTAGTGAGTGTCTAAAATCAGCTTTGAACTCCAGGGCTGGCATTCTATCCGCCATGTAATCTAGCTGCCCTGACATTTACATAGAATCACAGAATATAGCATTTTAAAGTTTTCAAAACACTTAAATTATCTCATTTAATCCTCACAGCAATTCAGTGAATTTAGCTCATGGTATTATTATCCTCATTTTACAGAATGGTTAGTTTATTTCCTCTGAGTACAATGGATTCAAGTTGTTCTCTTCTATCCAGTTAACAAAGTTTCATCATTTCCATTTTGACTTACATGACCTTTATATGGTCTTATATAGAGGAAAAAAATTTTTGAGAACTGTTGTAAGTATTCAAAAGGCATATATTACTATGTGCATATGTGTGTTATATTTACACAGATACATATATGTAATGTATTAAGTTAGTTCTACAGTATAAAACATAGGAAGGCCACAATAAGAAAAGGAATGCATTCTATGCCACAGTACCTAATACTATGATTAGGGCAGTTAGGTGGGAGGTCTTAGGTTCAAATCTGTCCTCAGACACTTCCTAGCTGTGTGACCCTGGGCAAGTCACTTAACCCCTATTGCCTGCCTAGCCCTTACCACTCTTCTGCCTTGGAGCCAATACACAGTATTGATTCTAAGGTGGAAGGTGAGGGTTTAAAAAAAATACCACGATAACTTATTTGGACTATTGACTTGTGTACTAGAAGAGGATCAAAATGACATCACTGGTGATATCTTTTGTCTCATGCATAAACAGAATTTAATTGAGGCAGAGTTGCATCAAATTGCTGACCTCCCTTTCTCTTTTGGAGTCTTCTCATGGCAAGACAAAAGGCAGGATGAGTGCTGATGGTCCAGGACGCAGTGGATGACTTTAGCTTCTTCAGTATTTAAGCCCTCTACGGCAACTGCTTTAGTCACCTTTGGATTAAATTGTTCCCATCTGCTCTCCTCAGGGAGACGTCTTCACATGCCCGGGGTAGAAGCCTCCCTTACTCACCAACAGGATTGAGGTTACCCATGACATGGCTTAGCCCATCTGCCACGGTGGTTTACTGGCATGGGGCTGCCGCGCATGCTCCAGCTTCTTGGTGCTACAGAAGCTGGTTGGCCGCAGGACAGCAAAGGAGGAAGGCAGCCCTGAACAGGGCTTTCAGCAAGCCCTCCCCCAGGGGTACTAGGCTTTCCTGAATGCCCCCAAACACCCCTATCTCTGCTGCTAGAAAACTAGGACTATATCCGCATAAAAGAAATGTTTATAACTTTATTAGCACAAGCTAGGGGGAAATACACAGAGAAATGAAACGATAAACAAATAAATGCTATAACAGGCAACCTTGGTTCAAAACCAACCTTTGCACTTTCAAATCTGGACTAGTCTTGCCTCCGCTCCCAACTTAGGGGCAAAGCTGCTACTCTTGCCAGGCTCATAATTGCCTGGTGCCCCCCGTCTACTTCCAGCCTTTCTGTGCTTATATCCTACCTTCTCATTCTATTCTTGCCAATGTGCAGCCAATATTTTTTACTATTAACATCTGACTGTTTGTTGTAGCCATCAAAGTAGGTTAGGGCTTCTTTGACCCAACATGTCATTGAGTTCAATAGGATTTGTTTTAATGGGAATGGTGATGAGATGGCAAGTGAAGATGTGATCTAAAATCAAAGGGGTGCAAAAGGGTAAATGATCTCATTCTAAATGTCTTACCATAAAGTGAGAGAAGAAGGGAAGGTTATATTATTTACAAGTATTGGGATCAGCTACAATGTAGGATGTAAAAAGACAAAATAGGTGAGTTTGATTTTTAAAAAGTAAAACTTTAAAAAAATAATTTTATTTTACAAATAAATACAGATATAATGATAAGAAAGGATAGGGACTGGGAAAAATCTTTGCATTGGCTATCTCTGATAAAATCTGTCACGCAAAATCAATAGAGAATTGACACAAATCTATAAGATTAAGAGCCATTCACCAGCCATTCACTTTTGATCTCTTTGTGATCAAAGGTTGTGAATGGTTTCCGAGAGAATACAAAATGTTAACAGCATCCAAAAAAGTGACCGAAGCTGCTAACAATCAGGAAAATAGGAATTAAAACAACTTTAAGTTATCATCTCACACTCACTTAAAGTGGCAAAGAAAATAAAAGAAAGGAAAAAAAACTGACGTTGGTGGAGTGGTGGGAGAATAGCTCCTATAATTCACTACTGGTGGAGCTATTATTTGTGTCAATGATTTTGGAAAATGATTTGGAATTATGCAAGAAAAGTTTCAAAAATCTTCATATCTCTTTGTTGTTGCTTTTCATACTATTTGACACAGTGATCCCACTTGGGTTTTATATCTGAAGGAAAATGTTAATAGCAGGAAAAGATTTTTCTGTAGGAAAATATTCACAACTATTTTTAACTGCAAGAAGTTGGAAACAATATACCTAAGGAAGGAAGGAAGCAAGCACGCATTTATTAAGCACTTATTGTGTTCCAGGCACTGTGCCAAGCTCTATAAAAATATTATCTCATTTGTTCTTCACAACAGCTCTGAGAGGTGGGCTCTACGATTATTTCCATTTTACAGGAATGGAAACCTGAGGCAATCAGAGATTAAGTGACTTGCCCAGGGTCACACAGTGAATGGAATATCTGAGGCTGGATTTGAACTCAGGTTTTCCTAGATCCAAGAACAATGGTCAAATCACAGGTCTACCTAGCTGCCAGGGGCTAGACAAATTATGGAAAATAAATATTATAGAATATTGTTATGTTTTAAGGAATGATAAATAGGAAAAGTTCAAAGATATAGAAAGACACAATACCTGGCACATAAGATGTCTAATAAATACCCATGTCCAGACTAAAGGAAGCAGAATAAAAAGAACAATATATAATGTAAATAAAGATGACTTTAACCAACAATTCACCTCCCAAATTGTGGGCAACAGTGGTATCAATTTATTTGAAATGGAAGCAAATATTCTTCCTTTTTATTGACAAATGATAAACAACTAAACAGCAATATTGCATGTACTATCAATCACAATCACTTGTGATATTGTACTTGTCTGCTTTGGAGGCTTATGCTTTCAAGGTGCTTATACATCAAGTTTGTCTGGGTTTGTATAATGTGTCAAAACAAAATTTATCATTGAAAAACTGAAATATTTGGCATCCCTGATTCATTTTTTGTCATTAGAACTAGCCTCAGAATCTTGCTGGTTTTGTATTAAGAATCAAATTCTCAATATAGCAGCCCATTAAATTCCCTTTATTTATTTTTATAATTCCTTATCTTCTGTCTGAGAATCAATACTAAGTATCAATTCCAAAGCAGGAGAGCAGTGAGAGCTACACAATTGGGGTTAAGTCATTTGCCCTGGGTCACACAACTGGGAAGTGTTTCAGGTCACATTTGAACCAGGATCTCCTATACTTAGTCTTGACTCTCAATCCACTGAGCCACCGAGCTACCCAAGTTCCCTTTAAAAGTTGCATTTTGTATTTATGGAAGTTTGCAAAACAAAGGAATTTTGAAATAACTCAGAAACTTTATTTGGGGGGATTCCAGTTTTAAAATGATAAATCTGAATAATCATTCCTACTTACTATCTCTCCACAAATGTGAAAAACATATCTTTTCTGAAAATCCATACTATTCTCTCAGTTTCAGACAGCTAATTTTAAGTTATGCGTGTCCAACAAAAATATACAATTTAAGAACATAGGATATCCAAAATGCTAAGAATTTAAAATGGCCTCTTTTTTGGGGGGGGGGTATTGCAGATGCTTAGAAGCTCATCTGTGGAGAATTAAATGGGTATTATTCTTGTGGGAACTAATCCAAATTGCCTGTTATCCATAGGCAGAAAATTAAAGGAATACTTAAGCCTACTGTGCAGATTACAAACTTGGTGGCATAACTTTGAAACCAGTAGCACTAATAGTTTGAATATGATATTTGCCAATTCTTTCTGTTTAATAGTAACATCTGGTATCACTATGTAGTCTGGCTTAAACATTAACTATTTTCCCTCCTTTTGCATTAGTGGAACCTTGATTATTAAAGCCCTTCCCAAGATGGCTTTAGACAGGGATTTAAAATTGGTGGCGGGGCTGCATTTTGACTCATTTTAAGAACTGGCAACAATTTAATATTAATCTGGCTCATGCTGTCAACCTGGCCCTTAAATAATTTATCATTGCATAACGTCTTTGATAACTGAGATTCTTTTCTTCCCACTAGAAAAATAAAATATTCAGGGTAATAGTCTCTTCTTTGATTAAAAAATTAAGAAATGAAAAGCACATGGACATGATAATTGAATACAAAATTTCCCCTCTTCTCGGTCATTGTTTTAAGTTCAGCTCTAGCTATGAGTGACCAAAAGCCATTACTATTTATTCTCACACATAGCTTTTTGGGCTGTTGCCTACGAAATAGTCTGATCTCAAGCTGCTTTGACCATGTCCTGGTGTGTAACTAACTGACATTTACCAATCCTTACCCAACACCACCTTTAATGTTTTCTGGCTAGGTACTAGCCCCAAACGAAATTTTCTACCCTTTCTATAACTTTGGAGACACATTAGGGAAAGTTTGCTTGCTTACTACTAAGGAAAAGACTAGAGATAAAGTAAAAAAAAAATAGCCTTGATGTCTGGCTGTCAGCCTATTATCAAGTCCCTGAGCAGACTGAACTGGGCAGTTAAACAACTTCAGTTAAAAGTTAAATAAATAAAGTTGAATTAAAGTTAAATTTAAATAAAGTTCTCTTCCAAATACATTTCTAATCAGGGTACGATAAGATAACATGGATTTTGAAGGTTATGGCTGAGGAACAAGCAAGGAACATCTCTTGAAAGTGAGGTATAGGCATTAGAACTAAAAGGAACTTCAGAGAGCCTCCAAACCGGCTCATTTTACAGATAAAGAGAATGAGGCACAGAGAAGTGAACTTGGCCAAGTCGCACAGGTCAGGCAGTAAGTAAGTAGCATAGCCTGACAGTCTGAAAACCTGCTAGCAGAAGATCTGGTTGGGAGTCTTGGCTCTGACTCCTAGTTGCCATTTTGCTATGAGCAGGTCACTTGGTGTCGGTGAGCCCCATTTTACAAAGTCAGTAAAACGTCAGAGTGGGAAGAGACCTTAGTAATCATCTAGTCTACTTTTTCATTTTACAGATGGGGAAACTGAGTCACGGAAGTGAAATAAATCCCACCTGGCTAAGTTGTGGCAGAGCTAGATAGCAAACACTGTAACTGTAATGCTCTTTACCTTCCATCTTAGAATCAATACTGTTTATCAGTTCCAAAGCAGAAAGGCAGTAAGGGCTAGGTAATGGGGGTGGGGTGGGGTAAGTGACTTGCCCAGGGTCACACAGCTAGGAAGTATCTGAGGTCAGATTTGAACCCAGGATCTCCTGACTGTAAGCCCAGTGCTCTATCTACTGTGCTACCTAGATGTCCCTAATTTTTTTAAGTTTTACAAAATGCTTTATGCACAGTCTTTTCTCATTTTATCCTCACATCTATCCTGTGAGCTAGGTACTGTAGATATTATCACTATTTTAGAGAAGTGGAAGCTAAGGCCCAAAGAGATTATTTGCTCTGTCACACAGTCAGTAGAATAGGCAAGATTTGAACCTAGATCTCGCCTTACTAAAAATTTAGTGTTTTTAATTATATCACATATTTTTCTATACAAAATAGTTTGTTCATAATAAATGATTACATTTTCATCTTGGTTATATTGTTGTTCCGTCACATCTGGCTCTTCATGACTCCATTTGGGATTTTCTTGGCAGAGATATTAGAGTGATTTGCCATTTCCTTTTCCAGTTCATTTTACAAATGAGGAAACTGAGGCCATCAGGGTTAAATGACTTGCTCAGGGTCACATAGACAGTACATATCAGAGGCCAGATCTCTACTCAGGAAGACAAGTCTTCCTGACTTAGGCCTGGCACTCTATATATTTTGCCACCTCACATTTAAAAAAAAATCCTTACCTTCAGTCTTAGAATTAATATTATGTATTGGTTCCAAGGCAGATGGGTGGTAAGGGCTAGGCAATGGGGGTTAAGTGACTTACCCAAAGCCACACAGCTAGGAAGTATCTGAGGTCAGATTTGAACTCAGGACCTCCCCTCTCTAGGCCTGGCTCTTTATCCACTGTGATACCTAGCTGCCCCCCCCCCCCTCACATTTTCATAAAGGGATTTTTGTCAAAATACAAATGAAGAAAATTGATGTTTCTGTCCCTCAGAAATTTAGAATGCAAATTACACAAAGACCTAGGTAGGTAAGGTCCCTGTCACTGAAACAAGAGTTCTCAACTTTCTGGAGATAATAAAAGTAGCTCACAGTTATCTAGTGCTTTAAAGTCTGCAAAGCACTGTACAGCTACTCTCACAGCAGTGACCCTGAGAGGTAGGTATTACTATTCTTGGATGAAGAAATCGAACTGGACAAAGGTTAAGTGACTTTCCCAGGATCACACACCTGGGAAGTGTCTGCGGTGAGGCTCCATTCAGGTCTTCCTTACTCTCGGTCCAGCACTCCACAGAGTAGCACTGTGCCACCTAGCAGCTTCAAGAGTTTTTGATATGTCTTGGCAGCATCTTCGGATGGCTCATCCTCAGAATCTGCCAGCAAAACAGAGTTAGATGGGGATTTGGCTACAGATCCCTGGCTGGAATCGTCAAATCCATGACTTAAATATTAATCTGAAATACTCTTTATAGATGTACCTTCCATCATCCTTTAACTCAATCAGAACCCTTCTCCCTGCCAATCTGGAGAGTAACTGTTGTCTTCTAAATCCCTAAGATCAGAGACTTTATTTTTCACAGCTAAATTGACTATAAGAAGTCCACACATAGATGGAAAATCATTTCCCTCTTGGAATCTGCACTTGAATGGCCAAAAGATTGGAGAGAACAGATGAGAGATTGACTCAGTTGAAATTGTGTTTCGTTATTCCATTAAATTGTATTGTTTTCTTCCTCATTTAGTGACTGTTGGACCAGTGACTGAGGTCTGCACAAACCAGAACACCACCCAAACTCTTAGAAGTGGTGTCAGGAGGAATGCAAACATTACAAAGTCTTCATCCTGGGAGGGGAGTTTCCTGTTCTTGGGGGGCAGAGGTAGAGGGCCAGTCCAGGAGCCAAATTAAAATCTGTCCATTTCACACTCAACTTTTTTTTCCTTTGGCAGGTTTTGATATAACAGGTTTTGCATAGCTGCTAGACATCTTCCTAATAGTATCCCCTATGAATTCTAAATTTCAGTCACAGTCTCTAAATTTTCATTAAGAGCCGTCACACAGAGAGAATGATGGATTAGATTTTATTGTTGGAAAAACTCCAAATAAAATTAGAGTGCTTCTTTCATTCGCCCTGTCTTTTTTCCCTTTTCTGAAACCTTTAGTCTCCCCTTCCATTTTTTCTTACATATAGGTATCAAGTAATGTTTATTCTTTTGGAATAATAAAAAAATTATTCAATGCCACGCTTACTCCTAGCTTCATTTGCTTTCTTTTTACTATAGTCTTCTAAGAGTCTAGGACTAGTCTAGACAGTACCACTCTGGGTATTGAGCTTACAGGAGAGCTTGTTGGGTTTTTTCTTCTTCAGTAAAGCTTATTAGAATTTATATAACTTTGTAAACTTATGTTAAAAATGTCGATCACATTTCATAACCTTTCTCTCTTTATGTTGTTTTTTTTCCATCTTTTTCCTCCTACATAGGAGTTCTTTTACTATTTCTCTCATTTGAATGCACTTAATCATATAAATAGATGGCTGAAGCAATAATCTGTTACAAACCCAAACCACAAAACTCGAACCGAATGTTTGTTTCAAAACCAGCCCCTATTTGGAATTGTCAAATTTTGATAAGTTGCTGTCCATCCTTACCGTTCCCGGATGGTACATTTTAAAAACAGATGTGATTCCTTATATCAGTGGAGAAAGAAAGAAAAGAGCACACTCCCCTAAAACTAGGGCTTAAATGCATTTCGAGATGCTTTTAGCTCATCGTCTTAAAAGCATAAAGTAAGGAATTGTTAAAGTGCAGGCAATGGGTATGAAGCGTTCAAAAGCTAATAATGTTGGCATTATTCATGCGAGTGTCAGTTTCTTTAAATTAAATTCCATGTGGATTTAGTCAGCAAAGACTTTGAACAAATTTTAGACAGCCCCCACCCCCACACCTCTCACTTCACAGCATCTTAAATTAATATTGTGCAGAAAGATCAGCATTACCCAGTCAGCTAGTAGCTGCTGTTCTGGGTTTGCAGAAAGTGAGATTTCTTGGCTTTATTTAAACAGCAAGCAGAATCTCTAGCTCTGATACTCTTTTATATTCATCCATCGCCAATATGACAACCATATAAGATTTGCAAATGAAAACAATGCAATCAGGTACTCCAGATGAAGGTCAAGGTCAAGATCATGATCAGAATTTAGTTTTAAATGAATTAACTTTCCTAAAATGGGAACTCTGTTTGGTCTAATCCCTAAATCTAGTCTCTCCCCCTTGAAATGTCATACGAAGGTTTACACCCATAGAAAAATGATTCCACTAAAAATACCTTCCTTTCCCAGCCCTCCAGGCTTTTCCCCTTGAATTTTAATGCTGTCCCAAAGGAAGAGATGCTGTCTTGGCAGCTGAAAATAAAATAAAGTTTAATGGCTACTTTTATTGGTTTTTTGGTATCACATTTTCAGGGTAATGGTGCCAGAAAAACCATTGGAACTTTTTTGAGATTAAGGATTTAGAGGACATTGGTAAACTCCCAGAAGAAATTAAGGGCGAGCCTGGGTCCTCTCAATAATCCCAAATTAGGAAAGAGATGGCCTTAAACGAATACCAGCGTCTGCCCTGAAAATAAAATAGATCGCTTTCTACCAGCAAAGTCACAAGGTGTTATAACAAATCAAATTCCCTGTCCATTTTGTTTGGACAACTGGTCTGCTCATCCCATACCCAATTTGCATTTGACACTAAACTGACTGAGTTAGAGCCCTGGATCCTCCAGTAAGAGGAGGGATTTGTTAGGGTGGTTTGATTGCTTTTTTTCCTTCTTTGGATCTCTCTCTCTCTCTCTCTCTCTCTCTCTCTCTCTCTCTCTCTCTCTCTCTCTCTCTCTCTTCACTCTCTCTCCTTCCCTTTCTCCCTCCCTCTTTCTCTCTCCCTCCCTCCCTCTCTCCCTCCCTCCCTCTCTCTCTCTCTCTCTCTCTCTCTCTCTCTCTCTCTCTCTCTCTCTCTCTCTCTCTCTCTCTCTCTCTCTCTCTCTCTCTCTCCCCCTCTCTCTCTCTCTCTCTCCCCTTCCCTTTCTCCCTCCCTCCCTCCCCCCCCCCTAAGCAGTGAACTATATCACAGAGCTAAGCCATGCTGGGATGAACTACATATGTTGAATCTATGGAAGTGAGGAGAACCTACCCCACAGCATACCTCACTAGTCACCTTTGAACACCTGTGAGTGGACCGACATACCTGCCAGATTGTAGAGCAAAAGGGTGTGTGTATGGAGAAGGGGGAAATATCTGCCTTTTAAATAAAATAAATGTAAAAGCCATTTCAAACTACACCAAACATGATAGAGAAAAATACTCAATTGGGAATAATCTTTTATAGTTTAGGGATAGAGCTGATGAGCTGTTTTTCCTGTTTAAAGTCTGGGTCTATGAAGTAGTCATCCAGGATCCTGCCCCTGGTACTGTACCCATTTGGCAAGAAAGGTGAAGGTCACACTCCAGAGTTAAGTAAAAGTTATTCTCCTTCCCAACCCCCTCCTTAACAACTATACAAAAAATTCCAACATTCCACCTCCTTCTTCCTCTACCCTGGAGTGTCCCTTTGAATTCTCCTTGACTTGTGAAATTTCCCAAGTTTTGTATTTGAAATGTCTTTGCTATGATTTGAGGATTCAGGACAGCCAAGCCTGGGCACGTGGGACCCATCTAAACATGGCCTCAGTCTCCAGGAGTTCTGTGGAGACTGAAGGACCTCTTTCATTACATACAACAACTTCACAGGTTCAAGGGAGTCCACTTAAATGGCTAAACTTTGCTCCTTTTGGTACTGACTTTTGAAAAATGGAACTTTCTTAATAGGATCCTAAAACTACAACCCCACCTAAGCTTTATTTTCCAAGGATTATGAGAACCATTTCCCAAAGATTTGTTGCTGGTTCGTTCCACTTACTCAATGTAGCCAAAGCAAAGTGAAAGGTTGTATAATTTTCTAAAATTTTCATGTTTTCCCAAGCAAATGTGACTTGTGGGCAGCCTTGCTCTGTCATCTGGGGGACCCCCTTTCCACACTGATTCCTCTATGGCAATGCTGATTTTTTTGGTAGGTACTTGACCTACAACAGCGGTCTATTTGTTTAAGCTAGAAGAACTCAATTGATTATTTAGCCCTTTTCCTTTTATACTCTGTTCTGCCATTATCCATCACTGATTCTTTGGTTCAAACATAATCAATTCCTTATCTATACTTAGTTCTTTGAGTATATGAGCCTAAGCAATAAGACCGACTATTATATAGCATTTTATGTGTTTGAAAATGTGTCCCCGGTAAAGGTAGTCTTCCCATGGAAATTAGTGATCCTTCTGAAAAGCACAGTCCTAGAGAGTTAAATGATTGAACACAGCCACTCAGCTATACTAGGTGTGAGACAGAGCGTCAGCCTTTATGCCTCCACTAATTACTTACTTCTATAATACACACACATACATTCTGTCAGGCGTACGTACACATGCACACATACACGTGGAGTCCTTTATTTAATGTGCAGTGATATTATTCTATTATTCTATATTATTATTATTATATTATTATATTATAGCATTATTATGACCATTTCATAAATGAGGAAATAGAGAAGCAAAACCTCCTCACCTAGTTGGTGATAGAGCCAGGACTCAATCTAGTAGCTTTCCCTCTATGCCACACTCTCTCCTGTCTTTTCTTACGAATACAGGATGCTTCTACACTGCCCTCTTTGCCATTTTCCGTTGGGTCACCAAGGATTGGAAACTAATTTTAATGGCAGGCTGTGAATATAATTAGGAAACCCAACCCTTTGCCAATAAGATTAATTAAGTAAAATACAGGCCAATGCCAAATAGCATCACTTTTTGTATCATGCACCTTTCTGATGGTGCTACTCCTACTATGGCAAGTAGGATCCAAGGACTGATGACTGAGAATGGATTGTACTCAGTTTATCTCCTTGAGAAATGCTTTCCATCCTCTGCTGTGTGAGCAGTCCTAACAGCAGACATCTCTACCGCATATCACAAAACACCCAACACCTTCCTCACTTTATCTTCTTTATTCAGGAGCTTTCCAAGGCTTGGGGATAACACCATATTATAAAGGGCCACATCTGTTTTTTTGTGGGTGTTTTTTTTTTTGGTTGACCAGCTGGAGTCTTGCTTTCTTGTGGTTTTCTCCCAGCCACCCCCCCACTTTTTATTATTAATGAAACATCACAGGCCATCAGTCTATGATGTGGATTAGGCTGTTCAGTTGTTTAAAAAGCTGCCATCTTAATGGTCAGGAGATTCCAACTTAACCTCTTCACTGCTGGTTCTCTGAACCCCATAGGAGGGGATGGTGCTCCAGATGAAGTAGCTGGTTGTTTAAGAGGGAAAAAAAAAACAGATTGTTCTTCTTTTGTTTTTTTTTTTGTACACAACAGTCTTTTAAATCTGTATTTGTAGCTGTTGGGTCTGAATAGACATCAAAATGAATATTTAGACTGTTCTGAAACTTTAACCTAATGAATCACTCTTTCCCTTTACTATGGATGGACCTTCTGTGTGTAGACCATTGATTTTCTCACCTCTAAATGATGAATGAATGAATACACAAATATTTATTAAATACTTATTATGTGCTAAATACCGTGCTTTGTGGATGGTGATTAAATGTTGGCTCTCTTATTGAATTTTTCTAAGAAAACCAGTTTCATAGCTTCCTAAGTCTCACAACTGTTTAGAAGTTTAGAAGGCATTTCTAGGACAGAATGTGCATTTTCCCAGTTAAGGTCCTTAAGAATTATGGACATATTTTTAAGTTAGGACTTCTGTGTCATGTTACAGGCAACTTATATTTTTCTTTTCACATACCTGAATATATGTGGAAGAGGCAAATCTGAAAAAAAAATTTGAATTGGAGGGAGGACACTTTGGTGTTAATGTTAAAACCTAGACTTTTGCAGCAACGCAGAGATACAGACTGAAGAAGCAATCTAACTAAAGATGGCAAACTATAAAATTTAGAGTCTGCTTCAGAGATTACATTCAAAGCACATAGACTTGGCCATCAGTTGTTTTAATTTTTTAATTTTAATTTTTGGCCATATCAACTCATTAAATTGTTTGCTAAGGTATAGAGGGGTTGCGTATGCATTGGCTAAGGGTGGATCCACCAATATTAAATTGTGGATCCTTGAGATATTGAGACAAAGGCAGGGCACTTGGGCACTGGGTGTGATGAAAAAATATTTCCTACATGGACCTTCACTAATGGAGCTTACAGTCTAACAGAATTTGAGTTGGAAGGGACCTTAGGGGTAAGTAACAATGATCCTTCCCTTTTAATGATCACTCCAGGATAACTGACTCTTTAGCAAGCTGAGCCATACTTCCATTACTTGTGGTAATCATAACTGGTGTTGAATTACTTATGTTTACTTGCCCACAGCTTTATACTTTTCCCAACTTAATGGAGTATAGTAGGGCACCCATTTCAGCTATTGTAATGACTGATATATAAATAGACTGCCTGCAGGGATCGGCTGCAGTGATGACGAGGGGTGAAGTGGTTGGGTTGGCCATGACTTAGTCTGTTGTCGCACTGCATACACAAAGACCCATGCCTCGGTGATTTGGCAGTAAGAGAGCAGCATCAACAGCCTAAATAAAGGAGACAGTTATGACCATGGGTCCTCTGTGACAGGAAATAAATGCTATGCCTGGGTCTAGAGTGTACAATTCTTTATGAGCGACCCACACAGCTACTGAAAGATTTCTGGCTGCCTCTTTGACTTGCTGGGTGATATTCATCTTCTTTGTCTTCATCCACCGTTGGCCTAAAATGATTAGCTCCCAGTGTAGATTAAAAACTTCTTAGAATGATTTCTCTAGCCATATTCTTTATTAATATTGCTACTCCATGCCTACTCTCCACATACGGTGGCTTCTAAATGGGGTGGTAACATGATTTGTAGCCTATCTTGGTGTGGAGGTGAATTATGATTCAGATGTGTGCCTTTGCCTGTGGTAAGCTCACAGCCAATGAGTTATTGGGGTACAGTCCTGTTATTGTTATTGGGGGTGTTAATAACCACCGATGAGCATAGTCACCAAGTTGCTGTCATTGTTTTTAAAGTCACAGGATTTACCTAGAGCCTGCTACTTCAATAGGAGCTTAACTTTAGTTAAGATTTAGCTTTTGGTGCACTTAATTTATTAAAAACACGAAGCACAGAGCCCACAAATTAAAATTCCCTTTCTTAGAATCATCAGGAAAATGCTTCTTTGGTCAACGATAATCAGGATAATTTGAGACATAATAATCTCCCCTGTCTTCAGGAACTGAAGCACTCTGCTCCTTTCCCACCCTCCCCAGCCCCCACCTTAAATCGCCATGCTGTTTTTGTGCTTCCAAGGCTGGAGTCTGATTTTACCAAATATATATGTGTATGTGTATACAGACATACATATATTTTAAGAAAGAAAGGATCTGGCTTAACTCTAAAACTGTTTCACTTTCCTTCCACTTCTTTTGTCCCTCCATAGGGAAATCCTCAGTGCACAGTTTCCAAACACTAATGAACACCAGCCCCTCTCTCTGTACCTTTTAGGACCCTGATTCATGGCGATCATCCATAAATATTACTTTAAAAACTTTTTGGAGAGGCTCCCTAGAGCCTAGATTCCAGCCGACATCAGGAAATGTCAGGCATTTCTCCTTCTCCTCCTCCTCCTCTTCGAGAAGTTGGTAGCATAGCTGGAAAAGAACAGATGGGTTAAATGCTGTAAGATTTACAGCACCCCGTACCTCCGGGAACTATAAACCGACAATTTGTTCAATTTCAAAAGCAGACCTCTTGCCCGTCACAGGACCTTTCAACACTGTTCATAAAGCAGGGTTTAAAAAACCTGAGATCTTTTTTGATAAAAATGGATACAAAGTTCATTTTTCAAACAGTGCCACAAAGGCTCTTTGAATGATGGAGATGTATGCAGTAGGAAGGAAGAGTGGAGAAGACAGGGGGCCCTTTAGGAGCTACCTTTGCCAGTTGTTTTTTTCTCCTGTCTCTTTAACTTCTGCCATCTTTGTATAGGTCTGATGGACTTGTGCAGACACAACTTGATTTTTTTTGTTTGTTTTTTATTGGCTAAAGAAAATGCCATCTTTACCTCACAGCTACTAAAGGTTCAAAGAAAAACCAAGGAGGAACTAAGATGTGGAAACTTTGTTCTTTAGAAGTCAGTTCCTTACAAATTCAATTTCTGTCTTTCTCTGTCTGTCTGTCTGTCTCTGTCTGTCTGTCTGTCTCTCCCCCTCTCTTTCCCCACTACCTCGCCCCCCCCCCCAACCCTTGGTAGATAGCAGAAAGTATAGAATAAGAGATAATGAGAATGTATGTAAACTAGAGGACTAGCTGGGTTTCTGGGAAGAATTTGAATTAATGAGACTAGTGAGAATATGATTGTCCTGGTGGAAGCCAAACTCAAACAAGCTAAATTGCTTTACAAACTTTTCCCCTTTGCCCTTCTACTTAGTTTATTCACTGACTGTTTTATGTATATGTGCATGTTTTTCATGAGAGTTATTTCGGGATTCATGTATGAGATTAGAAAGCATTTAATAAATGTCATAAAATAATCAGACCATTCAACCATATTATCAGATCGTATTTTTAGCATTTATCAGAAGCCCCACAGCATTTTAAAGCAGTGAATAGCAAATAACCTCCTTCCTGGGGACAATCCAGTTTGTAAAAGCTGAGGCTTGCCCTGCGCCCCAAGGTCATCTAGTTAGCCATCTCTTGGGCCAATGTGGACTCTCCCCCAGGTGTCTCTGGTTGCTGCTATGCTATCTCTGCTCCCCTCCCCCCCCCCCATGCTGTCTACAGTCCACAGGTTTGACTTACAACTCTCCATTGCTGCAGGACTAGGTTTTCCCCACTGTGGCTCCATCTAGATTCAACCCAGTTGCTCTTCCACCATCCTGGTCCACTGAATGCTCATTACCTAACCTTATTCTAAGTCATAACATAGGTGGATTTATTTAATTTTTTTTGGCATGGACTAATGTGCTTCAAGGGGAGAGAGATAAAACCACAAAATTCATTTTCATTTGTATGACTTAAGCCAGATTTCTCTGCAGTCAGATTTCTAGTGTAATGAGATCATTAATAGGGGAGCAATGGTTCCCATAAGCCAGGTTCCTGGAATTCAGTCAATTAAAAGTCTTGAATCATCTCTGGAAATGAGCGTTTATTCCCAAAGAGGGGGAGGAGGCTATCCATATGCTTTAACAGATTAACCTGGGAGTCAGTTCTTTAAAAGCAAACAAGTACATCAGTCTAACATTAGAAATTTTAGGAACGCCCTAGAGAGCTGACTTCAGGCTTACTGTTGAGTTTCTTTACCAGAAACCACTCTCAGACTCAGTTAGCCCCCAATGATTGACTCAGTGCAAGGAGACCACTGAGTGTACTGGTGGCAGTTCAAGTTGTCTGATCCCTATCTGGATATGTCTCCTCCAGGTCAATTTTGAGGAACAGTCACACTAGAGAAGGAAAGTGGGAGGGCTGCTAGGAAGAGTAGCTCAACATACCTATCAGAGACTAGAAATGCATGAGCTATAGTATTCTAATATTGGTTTCTTGTCCCTATAGGACACTGCTCAAATTGTTTGCCTTTCCTGATTTGTGTCTTAGTTTTCCTCAGCTCAAAAAATGGCAAAGTGAGAGTTTATCAGCCTTTAAAATTTTTAAATAAGGTTCTCCGATAGTAATTTGGCCTACCAAATTTGGATAAACCTCTCCCTTACCTTCCTTAAAAGATCTCTACTTTTTTCCTACCACTTCTTCATTTAATAAGTTGAGAAAAATATAATAAACAGTTATTAAGCACCTACTATGTGCCAAACACTGTGATAAGTGCTGCCTATACAAATAAGAACAAAAGAGTCTTTGTCCTCAAGGAGATTACAATCAAATATATAAAAAGAAACTGAAAAGTTGGGCACGGAAGAGAAGCTAGTGGGTGTTGAATCTAAAAACAGCTTATGAGAAATGAAGAATTGGCTTTGTTTCTGAGTCCTCTTTAAATGGTGGCTTTGGTTGGGCAGATTTTTTTCTCTCCACCCTCTAGCCCTCCAATCAGAAGGGCAGAAGACTGAAGGTATTGATGCAATGCAAGTTTCCTCCTGAATGTTGCACATATCCTCAGGCCATCTCCCTTCTCACTTTTAGCAGAAGACTTTGCCTCCTCTTTTAGTGAGATATTGAAGGTCATTTGGAAGTTCTGAAATTCCCCACCTCCCCCATGTGTAGTATCCATAAAATTGTGAATGGGGATACCCTATACTGAGCAACATACTCAGACAAATCTCTCTTTATTCTAGAGGCAGGTCTCACTCCCTGGGGATGTCCCCTGTAACTGGATCCACTGAGACCAACTCCTCTGGTTCTTTTTGGTGTTCACATATAGACATAGACAAAGGTTACCTATTAGGAATTCCTGCTCTCTTGGAAAATAATACATTATATTCTTCTCTGAACTCCAGGTCAATACACTGACTCATAGAAGTGGGTATTTAGGGGAAGAAATCTAGTTCTATTGACAAGATGGTCTCTACTTAGTGTTATAATTAATGAGCCAAGCTAGATTGCTAGTGGCAGGATGATTGTTGATGATCTTTCACTTGATTAATTTGTCCTTAGTAGATATATTCCTATTTGTTTTTTCCTTTAAGTTGATAAATCCCTTGAGAAGACTGTTTACAAATAGTATTTCCATTTCCTTTCCTCCCATTCTCTTAACTCCCTGCAGTTTGATTTCTGATCTCTTCATTCAACTGAGTTTTCTCCAAAGTTATCAGTGATATCTTAACAGAAAAAATGAACTTTTCCTCAATCCTCATCCATCTTGACCTCTCTGTGCACAGCCTGTGATACTGTCACTTTTTTCCCTTTGATAGTTTTTTCTCTCTTTAGTCTTTTGTGACATCATTCTCTCCTGGTTCTCCTCCCATATATCTAACTTTTTTTTTGCTGGATTTTCATCCAGGTCATGCTCACTAACCATGGATGTCCCCCAATGCTCTGACCTAGGCCCTCTTTTCCTCTTTCTCTATATTATTTCACTTGGTTATCTCATCAGATATGATGAATTAAATTATCATCATCTCTATGCTGATGATTTTTCAGAAATTTTTTTCAGAAATTTGTAACCTGCCTCCTAATTTCCATTCTCACATCTCCAACTGCCTTTTGGCAGAATATCCTATAAACATCTTAAAATCATTGTTAACAATTGAACTCATTATCTATCCATCACAATTCTCTCCTTTTCCTAATTTGTTTGTTACTGTTGAGTAACTCTGACAACCTAGTGTCATCATTGACTTCACATTCTCTCTTATGCCCCTATATCCCATCTATTACCAAATTCTCTCCATTCTACCTTTCTAGTTTTTGGTCTCACTGTGTACTTGATCTAGTCAGGCACACCCTTGATTGTCCTGTCTTGAGCTTTAGGCAAAAAGATTAGTACTTGGTACTATTAGCCACCCAAAAAACTTTTATCCCAAACCCAAACTAGAATTCTCTGGGGGGGGGGGGTCCAGACTTTTCCACAGGTTTGCAATTTCAAGAGGTATGGGTTGGCTTGTACCACTATTTGCCCAGGCAGGATATCAGGATCTGGATGTTGGCTTGTGCATAGGTTCTAAACCTCAGAAAGTGGATGTGGGATGTGGTGTGTGTGTGTGTGTGTGTGTGTGTGTGTGTGTGTGTGTGTGTGTGGCTTGCTCTTGCCTCCTTGTTATAGCTTCTTGCTGGTTCTGCTCTCCTCTTGGCCTACCTTTTGGGTTTTTCTTTTCTTGAAAGTTGTTTCACTCTTTCTCCTTATTGGTTCTTTCATTCCTGTATTCATTTTGTGGTGATATTTTAATATTGGTTGGAGAGGATTCTCATGCTGGCACAGAGCTGCTTTGGATCACTCTGCCATCTTGGCTCCACCCCCAAAAGTCCTAGTCTAGGTTTGTAACATTTCTGGCATACATTGCCTTCTTTTTCTAAACCACTACCACCCTGATATAGGTTTTTATCATCTCATGCCTAGATTATTGTAATAATCTTCTGATTAGTTTTTCTGCCAAAAGTCTCTCTCCACTCTAGTCCATCCTCCACTCAGCTATCCAAGTGGTCTCCCTAAAGTACAGTGTTGACCATGTCTCCCTTCCTCTGCCCACAGTGGTTCCCTATTACCTCCAAGGTCAAATATAAAATACTGTTGGCCTTAAAAAAAAAAAAACCTTTACTTTCTATCTTAGAATCAGTACTAAGCATTAATTCTAAGGCAGAAGAACAGTAAAGGTTAGGCAATTATGGTTAAGTGACTTGCCTAGGGTCACACAACTAGGAAGTGTCTGAGACCAGATTTGAACCCAGAATCTCCTGTCTTCAGGCCTAGCTCTCTATTCACAGAGCCAACTATGTCCCCATGAGTGTCTTTTTTTTTTTTAATCTTACCTTTCATCTTATAATCAGTACTGTGTATTGGTTTATAACCTTTATAACTTGGCTCCCTCCCATCTTTATATTCTGTGATCTAGTAACATTGGCCTTCCTGCTAATCCCACACAGTAAACTCCATCTCCTAATTGTTCATTGCCACTGGCTATTCCCTCTGTCTGGAATTTCTTCTCATCTCTGCCTCCTGAATTTCCTGGCTTCTTTCAAGTCCTAGTTAAAAATCCTCCTTCTGAAAGTAGCCTTCCTTATCCCCCTTAATGCTGGTGCCTTCCCTCCAAGATTACTTCCAATTTATCTTGTATATATCATTTGTACAGAATTGTTTACATGGTGTCTCCTTTAGCTTTTGAGATCTTTGACTGTTTGCTTTTCTTTGTATTCTCAGAGCTTAGCATAGTTTCTGTCATATAGTAGACACTTAATAAACACTTGTTGACTTGATTTCCTTTTGCCATCTGGTTCTAATAGATTTCAAATTTATGACTTCTTGAAATAGTGTCCAGGGTATGTTTATCAAAAATAAAATTTTATTGATATCTTTTTGTTTTTGAATAGCATCACATTTTTTCCCTGGTATCTCTACTCTATCCCCTCCCATAACAGATTATTTTTTAAAGACAAAAAAAAAGGAAAAGGAAGAGAAAACTCAGTAAAATTGATTAAGACCTTGAAAAAGTCTCATAAGTAAGTACAGTATACCACAACAGTGGGCTTCCCTTTATTGCAAGGAATGAGGATGTTTTCTCATGTCTGTTCTTTGGTTCTATGCTTATTCTTTGTAATTTTGCAACATTCTTAAATTTTTTTTTCTATTGATATCTCATTTGTTTACATCAATATGGTTTTCACCAGTATCCCCTTCATACCTACCTAGGGTCAGTCCATATAACAAACAGTATTTTTAAAAGGATTTAAAAAAAAAGAGGAAAACATTTACATAACTGATGCAGTGGAAAAAAACCCCAGCAAATATTTGCAATGTACAGTCTCCTACCTCTAAAGGAGTGGGGTGGAAGTGACTTTTCATTGTTTCTTCTTCCCAATTATGCTTATTCTTTGTAATTTTGCAATGTTCATTTTTTAAAAATCTTTTTGTTGATGTCATTGTACATATTGTTTTCTTCATTCTGTTTATTTCACTCTGCATCAGTTCATACAAATTTTTCTATGCTTTTCCATATTCATCATATTACCATTTCTTACTGCACAGAAATGTCATTATGCTTTTGTGTACCACAATTCATTTGTTCACTCCCTAATTATATATGTATTTATTTGTTGTCTCCCCCAATAGATTGTTATATCTTTGAGTTATGTTGGAGGGCATGAAGGAACTGTGCTGTGAGAATAAAAAATGAGGCAAAAAGGGGGCAGCTGGATTGCTTAGTGGATTGAGAGTCAGGCCTATAGGTGGGAGATCCTAGGTTCAAAACTAGCCTCAGACACTTCCTAGCTGTGTGATCCTGGGAAAGTCACTTAACCCCTATTGCCTAGCCCTTACCACTCTTCTGTCTTGGAACCAATACATAGTATTGATTCTAAGAAGGTAGGAAAGGGATTAAAAAAAAAAGAGGCAAAAGACAGTCCTGGATCTCAAAGATATAACAATCTACTGGGGAGACAACAAATAAATGCACATATAAAAAAACAAGCTATATATAAGAAATGGCTGGAATGTATACACACACGCACACATACACACATATATAATTTGCTTCTGGCAAATGTAGGTCTAAATCACAGCTTACATTATTATCTTTAATATTACTATCACAAAGACACATCTCACAAAGATATATTATATATGTGCTATAAATATTTTGATGCATTTGGGGACTTCTTATCAATGACATCGTTGGTGAATAAACTTAGGGTCAAAAGGTATGAATTTTTAGTCATTTTGTTTGCATTATAACAAATTGCTTTCCAAACTGATTGTTCCCATTCATAGATCCACTAGTGTGCCTATCTTCCCACAACTCCTCCACCAATGACCACTTCCATCTTTTGTCATCTTTTCCAATTTGAAGGGTATGAAGTGAAATCTCATCATTGTTTTGATTTGTTTTTCTCTTTTTATTAGTGATTTGGAGTATTCTTTTGTGTGGTTGTTAATCTCAGTTCTTTTGAGAACTGTTTGTTCATATCCTTTGACCATTAATCTATTGATGGAGTGTTTTTCATTTTTTAGTGGTTACTAAACTCTTACTAGAAAAATATGCTACAAAGATCCACCCCACCTCCTTTTAAACATTTCTCTTCATGTCCTAGGTGCTTTAATTTTGTTTATGCAGAAACTTCTCAGTTTCATTTAATAAAATTTGTTTTATCTTTTGTAATTGCTTTTATTCTTTGGTTAAGAACTCATTTCCTATCCATAGCTATGAAAAGTATGTAATCTACTTCTAATTTTTTTATGTTGTGATTTTTATTATTAAGTTCTCATATCCATTCAAAATTGTTGTAGAATATGTTGTTAAAGGGTTTGTCTAATCTTAATTTCTATCAGACTGCTTTCTAGTTTTCTTAAAAATTTGAATCCAAATAGGGAGTTCTTTCCTAAGTAATTTATGTTTTCTGGTTTATTGAACACTGGGTTATTGAGTTCAATTGTTTCTGATTCCCCCTTGTCTAATCTGTTCAATTCAGCTACTTTTCTCCTTTAAAAGTAATACCAGATGGTTTTAATCATTGCTGCTTTCCTTATGATATATTTTGTTGTCTAGAAGTGTTATTCCCACTTAATCTCTAACTCTTTTCATTATTTCCTTTGATATTCTGGATAGTTTATTCCCAAAATGAATTTAATTATTTTATAAAGTTCTGTGAAGAATCCCTTTAATACCTTGATTGGCACGGCATTAAAACTATATATTAACTTTGGTAGTATTATCATTTTTATTATATTGGCAGAACTCAGACATGAATACTGCATATTCCTCCAGCTTTTTGTCCTTTATTTCTTAAAGGAATATTTTGTAATAGAGCCTATGTAAGAAATTTGTGTATATTTTAGTAGTTTGATCCTCATCTATATTTTATAGTTACTTAGAATGGGATTTCCCTTTCTATTATTCCCTCTTGGATTTTCTTATTATATTGAAATGTGGTTGATTTTTCAGGGCTTATTTTGCAGCCTGCAACTTTGCTGAAGCTATTAATTGTCCCAATGAGTAGCTTTATTGATTCGCTAGGATTTTCTAAAGGTTTCCTGTCATAAGCAAATAGGGACAGACCAATTTTTTAACTTCTTTTCTTTGATTTCTTGATCATCTTATTGCTGTTGCTGGCACCTTCAGAAGAATATTACATAATAGTGGGAAAAGTGGGCACACTTTACTTCTGTATTTATGGAGGAAGCTTCTTGTTTATTTCCATTGAATATTATATTTGCTTTTAATTTTTAAAAATCCTTACCTTAGAATTGATACTTAGTATCTATTCCAAGGCAAAAGAGTGGTAAAGGCTAGGCAATGGAGTTAAGTGACTTGCCCAGGATCACACAGCTAGGAAGTGTCTGAGGTCACATTTGAATCCAGGACCTCCCGCCTTTGGGCTGGACCCTATCCACTGAACAACTAGCTGCCCCTGCTTTTAATTTTAGATAGATACTTTTTATGATACTTAGGAAGATTCTTCATGCCAATCCTTTGTGGGATTTTAAATATGTGTTATCCTTTTTTCAGAGACCTTTCTGTGTCTATTGAGATTATCATGTGGTTTGGGATATTTTTGTTTTTAATAAGATTAATTATTCTATTACTTTTCTAATGTTGAACTACTCTTACATCAATGGCATAAATCCAATGTGGTCATAATGGATGATTTTTTGGATGAATTTGTGTTGTTTGGGTTTTTTTTTTACAGGATTTAAAATTTTTGAATCTATATGCATTAATGATATTGGTTTATTGTATTTATTTATCTATCCTTTAATCTCTGCATTCCTCTTGGAATTAGATTTTCTAAAATTCCTATTTTGAGTTCTCTATTTTAAACATTTCTGCATTATTATCTTGTAGATCTTGCCTCCTGCTCCCTTTACCCCATCATTCTTAGAACTACCATTTTTCAGCAAGAGACAAAGAAGATGAAAGTATTGCTCCATAGTATTATAGTAGGAATTTTACTGTGACCTGATTGGGTAGTTTATCACCATTAGCCCCTTGTCACTTGTTCATTTTTCCACCATTTGTCAAGAAATTTCTATTCTTTGGGGTGTTAGTTGGCCCCAGGAGCTCTGATTGCCCTTTTCCTGCAGCAAGATGGTGTTAATGGAGACACAATACACTTTTAGAGGTAGTGATCTTTCTAAGCACCAAAAGCACAGCAGATTATACCCAGTTTTTAAGGGCAGCTAGATAGGTCAGTGGAGACAATTTGAGTTCTGAAATCAGGAAGACTAATTTTCTTGAGTTCAACTCTGGTCTCAGACACTTATTAGCTGTGTGACCCTGGGCAAGTCACTTAATACTATTTGCCTCAGTTTCCCTATGCATAAAATGATCTGGAGAAGGAAATGCAAGCCACTCTAGTATCTTGGCCAAGAAAACTCCTAATGGGGTCATGAAGAGACAGACACCTCTAAAATGACTGAATAAAAAACTATGAATCCAGAGGATGAAATCAAAATTATAACTGGTATAATTGAGACAGGATCACAGGTTCACACTGAGTAAGAGTTCCTCTTCTGGCAAATTGCCTCCTAGGCAGGGGTAGGCAGACAGAGTTCGAATCAGGCATTAAAAAAAAGTAGAATCAAGAAATGTTAAGATTATGTAGAGAGGAGGTATGCCCACACAGCACCACTGTTTAGAGTATACCTAAGGATCCTAGGTTAGGCTGGTTGTTCTCTGACCACATTTTAAAAACTCTTCTTATTATATAGGCAGATTAACAATAATGATGATAATAGCATTTAAATAGCTCCCATTACATACCAGGAACTGTGCAAAGTGCTTTATGAATATTATCTCATAATAACCCTAGGAGCAGGTACTATTTATTATCCTCATTTTACAGATAAGGAAACTGAGGCCTTCAGAACTTGAGTGACTTGCCCAAGGCCACACAGGTAGTACTTGTCTGAGGTGGGATTTGAATTCAGGTCTTGCCTTCCTCTGGTACTAACATTCCATCCACTATCCCACCCAACTACTCGCAAGAGGCAACATTATTTAGTTAGTATCCTTCCTCTGCTACTTAATCCTGGGGTTAGTGAGAAGTACACAGGTGTTTCAGAGGTCTCGTTTTTTGAAAGGGTTCTCAGGGGGATGTTTCATGTTGGAAAATACCCTGATGGAAGTGCCTAATGATATAGATTACAAGATAAATTAGAAGAGCAAATGAAGGGATGAAGGACTAGATAAAAAGACAGAATTCTTCCTTCTGTAAAAGAATTGGAAAATGAACCTAAATCACTGAGGACACAAGCTAAATGCCAAGAAGTTGAATTTGGAAAATTTTATTTGACTCATATGATGTTCAGCAATAATAAGTGGTGATGGAAATATTGTCTTTTTTATGGAAAGGATTTTGGATACTAAAGTAGAATAGTTCCCAAAGGAAGGAGTAAAATCAGGCTCAATCTCAGCTGAATGGAGACCCAATTTTTTTTTTTTTTGGATCCTTGAACAGATGGAAAGGGTGTGACTGAAAGAGCCCAGAATGGGGCTGGGCTGGGCAGATTTTATGTCCATGACATTTAGAGACCTATCTGTAGCAAGAAAGAGAAGTCCTGCCCTCTTTTCCATTGCCACCCCCATACACTCACTGACAGATTTTATTTCTTCCTGAAACAATGATCAGTTCTGAGCCAATGCTGTTTCTTCTTTATGCTTTTCTAAAAGAGTATACCTCATCTTTTTCATCAGGCACAATCTATGATGGCTGAGTTTTAGCCATATCAGTGGTGTTAGTGCTGTTTCTCCTGAGCATAGAAAAAAGCCTGTGGACCCTAGCAAGACATTCCTGTGAGTAAAACAGAAGAGCAACATAGAAGTGTATGACTTGAAGTCACGAGATCTGGATTTAAAATTTAAAATAAAAAAAAAAGGTTCTTACACTTACTAGCAATGTGATTACGGACAAATTGGCTTCTTTGAACCTCAGTTTCCTCAGATGTAAAGAGGGACTAATAATTCAACAGCCAACTCAAAGAGTTGCTCTGGAGACAATGCTTTGTAAACTCTAATTCATGAAAATACGAGTTGTTAAGACAGGAAGACACTGGCAATTCTATTAGCTAAACATTTTCCTATTGTCTTGTTTAATTCCAGGAACAGAAAACCCTCCAAGCATATTCAGTCTGTGATAGCAGGAAGTCCCAGTTAAACATTTATATAACAGGGAGCAGCTGGGTGACTCAATGGATTGAGAGCCAGGTCTAGAGATGGGAGGTCCTGGGTTCAAATATGGCCTCAGACACTTCCAAGCTGGGTGACCCTGGACAAGTCACTTAATCCTCATTGCTGAGCCCTTACTGCTCTTCTGCCTTAGAACTCATACACAGTTTTGGTTCTAAGATGAAAGCTATGGGTTTTAAATACACATATTATTATGTGACTATTTCCCAAACTATGATGTGACCTAGGATAATCCATGAATCTGGTCAGTCAGTCAGTACATGTACCTGGACAGATGCTGACGGTGGGTAATAAGCTGGATCCCAAACTAAATAGTAGGAGGAAAACTGTCTGGACTGCCTTTGGGGAATTGTGTGGTACTTTTAATAGCCTCAAGTTTTTCCCTGAAACAAAGGACTATGTTTTTTATTTCTATTTATTAAAAACCCTTACCTTCTGTGTGGCCCTGGGCAAATCACTTAACCCCCATTGCCTAGCCCTTACCACTCTTCTGCCTTGGAATCAATACATAGTACTGATTTCAAGACAGAAGGTAAGGGTTTAAACACACACACACACACACACACACACACACACATACACACAAACACCTTTCATTTTAATTAAACCCCTTTCATTTTAGAATCAATACTGTGTATTGGTTCCAAGGCAGAAGAGTGGTAAGAGCAAGGCAGGGGGAGTTAAGTGACTCGCCCAGGGTCACAAAGCTAGGAAATGTCTGAGGTCATATTTGAACCCAGGACCTCCCATCTCTGGGTCTGGCTCTCAATCCACTGAGCTACCCAAGCTTCCCTCAACTAGATTTTTATACAATATTCAGCTGTTGATATTCTTGCTCTTGGGCATAACATACCACTTGAGGGGTTAAAATTGTGGGCCCCCCAGAGGACGGTGGAGAGGCTCACAGCTGGTTACGTATAATCAGGGAAAAGTTCTATAGAAGAAGCAGAAGCAGGGTAAAGGTCATTGTTAGAGAGAAGACGTGTCATGTAGCAAGAGTAAGGGATCCGTGATGGAGAGCCCAAATATTCCTCAGGCATTCCCATAATGCTGAGAGCTAGAGAGGAAAGTCCCTGTAGAGGATTTAGAGTAGGGGCTATGTCTGCTTCCCCTTCCTGCCCCCTCATGCCCCAGTGCTGTCCTCTAGGCAGATGCCCGTCTTTCCTTCCCCCGGTCCTGGCTTGGCTTCCAGACCAGAAAGCTAGTGCCAGCCGAGTTGGAGCACACAGGACGCTGTTTCAGCACTGCTGCCCTACAGTCAGTCTCCACTGCCAGTGAGTTGGGTGGGATACAAGTCCTCACTAGAGCAGCCTGTGGACACTTCTGTCGTACTACCAGCTGCTGTGTTTTGGCCAGTGTGCCAGGGCTTGGTTTATACTCCAAGATTAGGTGGTTGACATGCTTTTCAAAATGGTGAAAGTGCTTCCATTTGAGCCTGTGAGTTTGCAGTTTTGTGCCTCTCCTCTGCTGCTCCTGGTCAGCTTGATTTGCCTTTATTTCACAGTATAAACCTTTCTCAGATCAGCTCCTGTTTGACATGCTGGCAGCCCCTTCTGTAGGGTGGGTGATCTCCGGTTCCCAGTGCCTCGGAACCTGAAGTTGTCAACATTCCTTTTCCTTTGTTACCTCCCTGCCATAAACCTTTCTTTCAAGCCCAAGCGGGAAACCCTCATAACCAGAATGGAGGGTTTTTACTATGACGTCAAATCTGCAATCTTTTTTTTTTAACACTTACCTTCCATCTTAGAATCAATACTAAAGATCAGTTTCAGGGCAGAAGAATGGTAAGTGCTAGACAACTGGGGTTAATTGACATGCTCAGGGTCACACCGCTAGGAAGTATCTCAAGTCAGATTTGAACCCAGGACACCCCCTCTCCAGGCCTGGCTCTCTGTCCACTGAGCCACTTGGTTGTCCCTGATAGAACTTTTCAAATGAGGAATTATTAGCAAAAAGAAGAAGGGAGGGCACTTTGGTAAGAAATGTATCATCTCTTCCAACTAGACCAAGGTAGCAACACTTTCTTTAATGAGTAGCCTGTTCTAGTCTTAGTTTTCTGATATTCAATTTATTCAAATATTTCAATATTTCAAATATTTCAACCATTTGTGATTTTATCTGTTCAGATGCTCCAGTACAGAAGACACCAGTCTTCAGACTGCAACTGTTCATTGCATTAGTAGAACTTTATGAGTTGTTGTGATTGAAAAGATTCATCCCCTCTTAACCTTCTGAAACTCTCTACATGTTGATAGGGCAGGCTGGGATCACAGACACAGGAACAAAAGTTGGGAGGAAATACCTGAAACTCAACACAATGGGAATGTGGCTACTTGTCAGACAGTGTGAATCTCTTAAAACAACAACCACAGGTGGTGTGAGACCATCCAGAACAACAGAACTACACTAGAGCCAGAGACAGACAAGTGGCTTCCCATGAGAAGGATTCTACTGAGTGGGGACCTTTTCAACCATCATCCTACTGTCTATTTCCCTCCCAGGTATCTAAGCTTTAGAGGTTTTGGCTGCCTAGGAAGCTGGTGCTACAAAGGAGAATTGTCAGAAGCAAGCCAGAGAAATCTAGGAGAATCTCTTCTAGTTTCAGGGAGGCTGATGGTTTTCTTTCTCCAGGAAAAAAATACACTTCGAGAAATCCCCTACTTTCACACTAGAAGGCCAGAACCACCATCTTTTGAACTTAGGAGCTTGCCCATGAGGAATCCCCAAGGCTGATGTTGCCTGGGAAATGTAACATCTTTTGATAGAAGGCTAGATTCTGGGATCATGCTTCTAAGATGACTTCAGACAAAGGTTTAATACCTGTAATTGACCAGGGGACTCCCTTGATCAATCCTTCCCATGCCCCCCCCCCCCCCCCCCAGTTAATCTTTAAAATAATTAAGAGGGACAGCTAGGTGGCTCAGTGGCCTGGACATGGGAGGTTCTGGGTTCAAATTTGACATCAGACACTTCCTAGCTTTGTGATTCTTGGCAGTCACTCAATTCCAATTACCGAGCCCTTACTGTGAAGGTTGGATTAACTCTCCTCCCCTTGCCTATTTTTAGCTAATCAAATCCAGAATTTAAAGTACCCCTACTTGAAACCAAGTAAGAGAGTTCCCAAGTCACTTGCTAGAGTGGGTGACAATTCCAGAGGCCACTGCTCTGCCCCTGGGCAGTGCTAGGCAAATTGAAAGACTGCGATTGGTTCCAGTAAAGCAGGGAAGGGAAAGGAAGAGATGTGGACTTCTTCAGATACAAACCATAGGGTATCTAGCTAGGCCATACTTTCTACATTTCTCCTTTTACTTTATCTCTATTAAACTAAATTGTTAAGAGTGGCTAACAGACTTGTGACTTTTAAAAGTTTTTAAATTGTTGACCACAATATTACTTTAGAACTTTTGTATTTAACATAAAACCTAAATTTTAAATTCTTACAAACTGATATCAATTTTAAGACAGAAAGTAAGAATTAAAAAAACAACAACAAAGAGAAAACTCAGTATATATCCTTTAGCAGTACTGGACAAGACTGAAATCTGAGCACCTCTTACATGGTGTGTATTGGGGTGTGTGTGTGTGTGATCAGTCTAGTAACTAAAACCAATATCTCAGGTTAAAGGTGGGTCTACATTCATATAAAATGACAGTTCTTGCTCCTCCAGCTGATGTCTGCTTTTTTTTTTTTGACAGCCTGAGGACACAATTAATTCAGAGCAAAAGCATTTAATGAAATAAGATAGTTGGATTTTCAGTAGCACATTTCCTGTATACATCTAAAGCATAGGCTCTCACAAATACATGGGCCATTAGTGGGGAGACTCATAAGTATAGGGATTGTGCTGGAGGGGTCCACATAGAAGAGTAACTTGCGCTTGATGTTACTGGATGTCAGATGTCTTCTGGTGATGTCACAGCGCTGCTCTGCCAGAACCCGCTTCTTTCTTGTAGCAGTTTCTTTACTGGGTCTACTAGATTCTTCTAGCCTTATAAACCTCTGATAATGGGGGGCTGTGAGTTCTTCAGGCATAGACATCACAGCTAGTAACGAAATCCAGCCTCTAGGGTACGAGTATGTCTTTCCTTTTCATCTCCTAAACCTGGGGAGACATCAATGCCTCCCCTTATAGATAACAAGCTAATTTAAAGTTCTGGCACTCTCATGTACTCCTACAATGTTCTCCAGCTGAACTGCAAATGATCTTGAGCTAGAACCAAGGGTAGGCGAAGGAGGCAAGGTGAGTTTCCCCCACTTACCTAGCCTGAATTTTTGTCTTCATTATACTTCTCTCTAAGGGCAGCTAGGTGGCACAGAGGAGAGAGTGCCAGGGCTAGAGTCTTGAAGATTCATCTTCCTGAGTTCACATCTGGCCTCAGACACTTCCTAGCTATATGACCCTGTAGCAAGTCACTTAACTATTTGTCTCAGTTTCCTCATCTGTAAAATGAACTGAAGAAGAAAATAGCAAGCCACTCTAGTATCCCTGCCAAGAAAACAGGGCCACAGAAAGTTAGCACGACTGAAAATACTTAGTATGTTATCAGCAAAGCCTGATTGCCTTGGTGCGGCATTTTGGCTAGCAAAATCCCATCTCCTTGTGTTTCTTTATAATTATTTACCCTGTGACAGTTAAAAGATTTCTTTTTTTGGGGGGCCTCTCTGAACACTTGGAGCAGGATGATTCTGTACTAGACATTGTCTCTGCCTTCTGCTTAACCATCACTCTTTCCTTTGTTCTAGGGAAATCCATTCCCCAGGCTAATATAGTTAGAGCCTTGCCTGTCCATCTCTAGCATCTCCCTATTTGTGACATGAGAGACGGGAAATCCATCAGAGGCACCTTAATGAGAACCTACCTTCTTCCCTGTTAAATCCATATTCTTCTAGATTCTTGGCATGGAGCTTATAAAGGGACTATGAAAACTGACAAGAGCCTGGTGGAACGTGGGAATTCCAAGCCAAGGGTGGCTTATCTCAAGATCGTTGGTGCCTGCCCTTGTGCTGTGACCTGAGACCTCTGCCCTCGTGGCCCAGGAACCCTCTTCTGCTACACCCCACAGTCTTCCCTGGGACTGCTCCATAGGAAATGCATTAGGGCCCGGGACTCTTACCACCCATTCACTGTCAGTAGCAGAGGCAGGAAGCACCTGTCTCGGCTTGGGCTAGAAAAACCTCCTTGTATGTCCAAGCCAGAATCAGCAACAAAGGTCTACACTCAGGGTTGGCCCAGCAATGCCAAGACAAGTGTGTGGTGGGGAGGGCCATCCATGCCCCGAGGAAAAACAACCAATGAGCTCCAGCAGTTTCATTCCTGCATAGTCCTCACCCTCCACTTCTCATCCATCACTCACTAACCACTCCATTCTCTCCACAGCAATAATAACTCAGCTGCAGCCTCTCAAGGGCTTAACCTCATTCCGTACACTCCACCACCTGATGATGAGCACTCAAGAGGGTTCTGACCTGCTCTTTTATAGCAAGGAGGGCAAGGCGGAAAGACAATTAATGATAGCAAACAGCTGCTTTCAAGCTGTCTCCTTGTCTCTCAAAATTCTCCCCCATAATTCCCAGCCTTCATAATAAATGCACAAGAAACACAAAGTACTTCTCCAGAAACTCTTCTCCCTCCAGAAGCTTTCCCCATTTAATCCCACCCTACTAGCCAGTCTGGGGACTTACTTCAGAAAAAGGAGTTAAAACTAGGGAGGATACCACTTCCTTTACCAACAGATTACAACCCCTATCCATGTCACTCTCTTCTATGTTTTCTAAAAACCTTCCACAGAAGATCTATCTGGTATTCTGAGAGTGCCAGTGTACTGCCTGTCTTTTTGGTGTTGTTGTTGTCTATTTAATACATTTTCCTTGGACCTCTACTATGCTAAAGCTTTGTGCTAAACAGTGGGACTGATACAAGGAGGATGAATGAGACATGGGTCTAATTTTCAAGCAGTAAAAGGAATAAGATGTACATTTGTAACTAGGGCAGAGTGAACAATGCTTTACCCCAGGGCGCTGACATTTGGGGGGGTGCTTTTCCTCTCATGGTTTCCTACAGACCCATGCCAATATGTGGTACAATTACTACCATTCCCAGGAACTTGTCCATATACTGCCCTTCTCCCAGAGCCCACCTTTCCTCCTAATCCCCTTAAGGTCAAGGGTCTGGGGGACTGGTTGTCCAATCTCCCTATCACTATGCCCACATTCAGATTGCTTTCTGTTTTGCCAGTCCTTCACTCATCTATCTGTTTTTATCCCAGGTTAAAAAAATCCCAGCTAGGGCTCTGTTAAGAGAAATAAGCTTATAACTCAAATTCAAGTTAGAGAGGTAATGCCAATAAAATTCTATACAGGTTTGGCAGAGATGGGGGTGAAGAATCACTTAGTTAGTGGGGATCAAGGAAAAACATACATTAATTAAAATTTTTTATACTTTGTTTCTAATGTTATTTAGTTTTTATATATGTGCATATTCCCAACTAGATTGCAAACTCTTTGAAAGCAAGGACCATTTATTTATTATTTCTTAAAAATATTTCATACTAGGCTTTTCACAAGGTAGACATTCAATGAATGATGTTGAATCAGAGTGCTGTGCTGAATCTGCCCAGTGCAAATTTGTTGTGTATTATATACTATTTAGTGTATGGCCAGCATAAAACCTATGATCCAAGAAAAATGGCTTTAAAATATTTTGACTCTTGAGAATTTCATAAGGAGAAATACATCTCCATCTTTTCCTTCTGCTTTTGATTCATGTTGTGAGCATCTCTCTCCAGGGTACTGGCATTGAGTAGAGGAAATGCTTCTTGCCTCCAATTTTTTATCACCGACATGTTAAAAAGCCACATGCAGGCAAAAATCCATAGCTTGAGTTTTCCCAATGATTTCATTTGGTGGTTTCACCAATCCCAGTCCTGTCATTTCAATGAGACTAAATTTGGGAATACCAATAGCAGGGATGGCTTTGAGTTTATTGGGTTTTTTAAAACCTTTCATCTTAGTAATACTATGTATGGATTCTGAGACAGAAGAACAGTAAGGGCTAGGCAATGCTGATTACAGCTAGAAAAGTGCCTGAGGACATCTTTGAATTTAGGACTTCTTGTCTCTAAGTCTTTCTCTCTCTCCATTGAGATACTTAGCTGTGTTTAGAAAGGGTGTTCTACAAAGTTTTACACTGACTGCAACAGTAGTTGGTGTGTCACTTGGATTAAGTGAGATTGTGTTAAACCTTTGTCTGATCCAGACCCCATTATTATAGCAATGGAAACATTGAAGGATATCAAATAAAAAATTAACAGAGGTCTAAAAAAAAAGACCTTTATTGATCTTTTGAAAAAAAGAGAGAGGGAAGCTAAGTCCTTGATGTCTATTTCTTCCATATACTTCTCCAAAATTTGATTGGATCTGTTTTTTTTTTTAATTTAAAAAATTTTATTTAATTAATTTAGAATATTTTCCATGGTTACATGGCTCATATTCTTTCCCTTCCCTCTTCTCTCACTCCCTCTACCCCCATAGCCAATGAGCAACTCCACTGGGTTTTACATGTATCATTGATCAAGACCTATTTTCATATTATTAATATTTGTACTAGGGTGATCATTTAGAGTCTACATCCCCAATCATATCTCCATTGACCCATGTGATCAAGCAAATGTTTTTCCTCTGTGTTTCTACTCCCACAGTTCTTCCTCTGAATGTGGATAGTGTTCTTTCTCATAAGTCCCTCGGAGTTGTACTGGATCATTGCATTGCTGCTAGTAGAGAAGCCCATTATATTCGATTGTGCCACAGTGTATCAGTCTCTGTGTACAATGTTCTCCTGCTTCTGCTTCTTTCACTCTGCATCAATTCCTGGAGATCATTTCGGTTCACATGGAATTCCTCTAGTTTATTATTCCTTTTAGCACAATAGTATTCCATCACCAACATATATCATAGTTTGTTTAGCCATTCCCCAATCGAAGGGCATCCCCTCATTTTCCAATTTTTTTCAACCACAAAGAGCATGGTTATAAATATTTTTGTACAGGTCTTTTTCCTCATTATCTCTTTGGGGTATAAACCGAGCAGAGGTATGGCTGGATCAAAAGACAGACAGTCTTTAAAAGCCCTTTGGGCATAGTTATTGGATCTGTTTTTTAACATTCAAAAGCAGAATGTACTTTTTTTTGGAAAAGGAAAGGATCTTTCCCCATCAGGAAATTAATACAATTTGTCTTATATTTAAACTTTATTGAATTATCTCACTCAGTGTAATAAGGCTGTTTTCCAGGGACCAAATATGGCTAAGATTCAGGGTAATAGTGATATCTAAACTTAAAAACTTCTAAAGTCCTCACAATTTGGATCAAAATATGGGAATTATATGCTAAACAAGTATAGTTCTCACTGTTTTATTGACCTCCTAGAAAAATTCTACTAGAAACTTCTGATGCAGTTTCTAATCTGATGCCCAGGATCGAATTGTCCATATGCTATGATGGAATTCTAATTGCTTTGTGTATCCCATATTCCAATATGGCTTTAGCTTATTAAAAATGTGGATTCTGGATTTAGAAGCACTGAAATCTCTTCTTTTTAGTACTAAATGAAGGCAACAATAATGATGCTAAGAATAGTGGAATTTCCCAAACTAATTTGTTCATGAAACATTCAGCCCAGAAATATTTTGGTGGAGCTGATAAATGCTTATCTTTGGTTATACCAAGAATAAAATTAGGACTGGGGAAATTTGGGAGCAAAATAGTGGAAATTAAGCCTATTTACATATTGAAAAGTTGCCATGCATAACAAATATTTTGATATGTACATAATTTTGTGGTTAATATTTTAGAAGGGAAGCTATTGCCAGCACTGAAATTCTTAAAGCAGTCTTATTTACATCATTTGGAGCACAATTTTGGAAAGGTTGATCTGTAGGATCATACACATCTGTTCTGTGATTTTGCCTCTGACAGTCACCAACATAAGGCGCTGAAAAACTTGATGGACATTCTGGGGGAAATCCCATAACACATGCCCTAATTTAATCCAGGGAAACTTTGTCCTGAATCCAGGGAATGTTCTGCTAATAAGTTCAGGGTTAGGAGGGAAAGGGAGAGGAGAATGAGGTGGGATTGTTCTGTTAGTGAATACTATTCCATTTTGCAGATGAGGAAATTGAGTTCAAGTTATTTTTCAGAGTCACATAAAAGCCATCAACAGAAATAGATTTGTAATGTACAGCCTTTGCATTCTTAGTTTCTTACTTAGACCACTGATGGAGATATCTCTTTGGTCTTGTAGGTGTAACACCCTGTTTTTTTCCCCTTTTTTAAATGCTCATCTTCCATCTTAGAATCAACACTATATTATCCTAAGGCAGAAGAATGGGAAAGGCAAGGCAATAAAGTTTAAATGACTTGCCCAGGGTCACAGAGCTAGGATATGTTTGAGATCACATTTGAACCCAGGACATCTTGTCTGTAGACCTGGCTCTCAATCCCACTGAGTCACCTAGCTATCCCCTAACATCTTAACAATAAATATTAATGATTAGCTCTTTTAAAACTTGGGGGGAAATATAATGATCTTTAAGGTCCACAGGATTCCTCTTTAGCTTTTGGAAGTTTAAGATAAAAAACCAGGAGTCCAGTCCCAATTGCTCTCAGCTCTGTTATGAAAATTCCCAACATTTAGGCAAAGGTTGGGCTCTGCCTAACTTTATCGCTTAGTCTCTCTAGTTAACTCCTGCTGGACTGTTTTCGGTTAAGGAAAAAATTCAGTTCACTGGAAACATTTACATAATAAGACCACTAGTGGATAATAGTATAATGTCTGTGGATGGATGGGCACAGGGAGGGGAAGTTGGGGAAAGAGCCAAATGCTTCTCAGTGTGTACTTCTCCCAGGCAGAGTCTTGTACCCTTAGAGGCTTTTACAATGAAACTCCCAGATCTCCCCTCTCTGCCACAGTTCAGTTTTGCTCCTCAGAGGTATGTCTAAAGACTAGGGCTTGCTCCAGCTTCTCAAATCAAGACCCTAAGAATTTCTCTCCTTTTGAGAGAGATAATTCCCTTTTTACACAAATTGATTAGGCAATGACCAAACACAATGGCTTTAATTTCTTCAAAGAGCTGTAAAGCTCCAGTTCACCCAGGGCTTTGACTGATTCCGTCAAGAAGTGTTCTTATCTAACAGAAATAATTACAGTTATTCGTGACTTTCCCCATTGTGATTTCCATATAATGTTAGCTGGCATAAGAAATTAAATGGGCATTTGGGGGAGTTTTTTGGAAACTGCAGATAACAAAGAAAATGTTTAGAAACTTAGAAATGTTCAATTAACCCCAAATTGGCAATAAAGTACTGTAAACACCCCATACAAGAAAAAGAAAAATTTCAGATTTCTTCTCTTGAAAGAAGAGAGGGCCAAAACATTTTTTGTGGATTTTCCAGATCTCTGGGGCACTGTGACCCTAACCCCTGAGATGTGGAAGGAATAACTATACTTTTAAGTGGGTGAGATAATCAATGAAATCCTACTCGTACAGTATTGCCGTTCAGTTGTTTTCAGTTCTACTCTGTGAATCTTTTTGAGGGTTTCTTAGCAAAGATCTTGGAGTGGTTTGCCATTTCCTTCTCTAGATCATTTGACAGATGAATAAACTGAGGCAAACAGGGTTAAGTGACTTGCTCAGGCCATACAGCTAGTAAGTATCTGGGGCCATATTTGAACTCAGAAAGATGTGTCTTTCTGACTCCAGGCCTGGCACTCTAGTCACAGTGCCAATTAGCTTCTTACCCACTCTTACATGGGAAATGTTATTTGGAATTGTAGAAAATTGTACTTTCCCCAAATTTCATAGAATTACAAAATTTCGAGTGGAAAGAGATCCTAGTATCCATCCAGTTCAACGTGGATCTGCACAAGAATCCTCCCTGAATCATTGCTAAGAAATGGTTATCAAACCTTGTTTGAAGAGTTCTACTGTAGAGGAACCCACTACATTCAAAGGATCACAAATTTAAATCAGGAAGGGACCCCAAAAGTCATGCAGTCCAAACATTTAATTTTACAGATGAGGAAACAGAAACTAAGAGTAATTTATTTCACTTTCAGAGAGTTCTAGTTGTTATGCAGTTTCTTCTTACATAAAGTCCAATTCTGGCTCCCAATAGCCTCTATCTAGTGTTCTTAATTCTTCCTAATGGAGGCAGGCACTTTGGAGCACTTAGAGTTTGGTTAGATACCGAAGAAGCTAAGGTCATCCAGTGCATCCTGAGCCATTCATCATCCATCATCTTGACCCTTGTCTTGCCATTGGACTTCAATGACTCTGGAGGAGAGTGCGAGGCTGATGACTGTGTATGAGACAAAAGGTATCACCAGTGATGTCTTTTTGGTTCTCTGAGTATGAAGGACAACAATCAATCAACCAACCAGCCAACCAAGTAGTACAGCAGTAGTAGCAGTAAGCAGTACAGTGACAGCGGTGGTAGTAGTGGTGGTGGTAACAGTAGTGATGGTAGTAGTAGTAGCAGTAGCAGAGAAAGATGATTAAAGAATGAGCAGAACCAGGAAAAACGTTATGTGCAATTATTACAACCATGTAAATGGAAATGAACACCACAAGAAAATAAAAAATTAATGTTACAAAATTAGAAAGAACAACTTGAGCCTTACAGGTGAAAATACATAAAAACATCTCCCCTCACTTCTTTGTAGAGGCAGGGAGGCCCACAAGTATAGCACAATGCATACAATATTTGATTTTTAAAATTTGTGTTTGCTTTGCTACATTTATTTTCTCTTCCTCTTTTGCTCTAGAAATTATTTGTTAGAATGGATAACTTTCTAGGATGGGAGTGGGGATGCAGAAAGAAATTTAGGTGTTATAAAAGCTAAAGAGTTCAATACAAATTTATTATAAAAGTTGATTTTGACTATTGATTCATAATGAGTATGCGATCCACCCAATCTGCCAGACCTTTTTCAGATGAACTTCTATCTAGCCATGCCTTCCTTTCCCATCTTGTACTTGTGAAAGTTCCCTTTCTGCCCTCCATGCCATCTGTACCCGTATCTCTAAATGATCACAGACATTCCAATAGTCAAGTAAAAATCAAATTTCGTTTAAGGAAATTTCACCCATCTTGTAATTATCATCACACTGCTTTACAACCTAAAGAGGAAGCTATTGATCTTAAGCAAGTGATTTTTCAGGATCTAGTAACCCACTTATAGTACCATAGCTTTGGGGTACCTCTTCATCTATCAAGCTCTAAATTTAGGGGAATAACCAGTGAGATTTCCAGATGTGAACACCACCATTGACAGAGACCTCAGTTGTTCTAGGGTGACTATATAGGCCACTAAAGGTGTTTTATTTCACTTGTATTGTTTTAATTTAGTTTAAACGGGACTTCTTCCCTTATTCTGAAGTGACACAGCAAAAAATGAATGGGCCAGGACCAATTCAGTGGGCCTGAGGATGAGCTCAAGAAGAGGCAGAGACCTCTGATCTCTGGACCCAAGGCTCCTAGAAAATAGGGTTGGGTGCTAATGGGGTGAGAAGATGTATGTGTGAAGATAGGAAGACAGAGATCCTAGACTCTGTGACTGCTTTGGGAGGTAATCTCTAGTGGGAGAAAGGAGGGTGGGGCAAGCCTGGGAGAAACTAAGCATCAGGACTGATTATATGTAATTAATTAGGTGATAAATTCAGTTATTTCTATATACAAAAGCAGTTCAAGGATTATCAGTGCCCTCTCAACTTCTTGCCCTGGACAAAACACCCTAGTTATAACTTTCATAAAGAGAGAAGGAGGATTAATGAAGGCTATAGAAAATCCCTATTTTTATTTATCATTCTGGATATATCTAGGGGTCCCCAAATTGTAAAACCTTTGCATTGGGGTAGCTGTTAAATAGAACTCATATAGCTCTTATTTCCTGGGTTTTTGTAAGCATAAAATGAAATAATATTTGTGCAGTGTTTATTAAATCTTCCAGTACTATGAATGCTAGTTATTATTACTATTTAAAAGGACAGTGTTCAGAACTAGGAAGGCGAGAGTTGTGTTGAAATCAGGAAGGGACCCTTTAAATTAGGAAGGGAGTCATATAATCCAAACACTTAATTTTATGGATTAGGAAACAGAGACTAAGATCATAATTAGAGTATTATATTTAGTTCTGGGTGCTATATTTTCAGACTATATATATTATAGTATATATGTGGTATATATATAAATATATATATATGTATGTATGCATATTGGAAATCCAGAGGAGGTTGGCTAGAATGGTGAAGAACATTAAGATAATGACATAGAAGAATTAACTGAAGGAACTGGGGATATTTAGTTTGGAAGAGAGAACACGTACAGGGAATATCATCTTAAAAAACATTTTTAAAGTATTTGAACCATTGCCATGTGGAGAAGAGATTAGGCTTGTGCTATTTGACTGCAGAAAGCAGAACCAGGAGCAGTAATTGGGTAGGAGTTACAGAGTCAATTTCAGGCTTAATGTAAGGAAAAATAAGAATCAGATTTATCCAAAATGTGCAATGAGGTGTAGGGTATTTTATCTTAAGCCAAAGCTGGATGGACACTTTTTTCTTTTTAAACCCTTACCTTCCATCTTAGAATTAATACTATGTATTGTTCCAAGGCAGAAGAGTGGTAAGGGCTAGGCAATGGGGGTTAAGTGACTTGCCCAGGGTCACACAGCTGGGAAGTGTCTGAGGTCAAATTTGAATCTAGGACCTCCCTCTCTAGGCCTGGCTCTCAATCCACTGAGCAACTCAGCTGCCTCCAGGATGGACACTTTTAAGGTATGCTGTAAGGGGAATTCTTGTTCCAGTGTGGGCTCTGACATCCCTTCCATTGGTGATTCTGGGATTTCCTTATCACCATGCTTTAAAGCTACCTCTGCATAGAAGGCTGTGATGCACACATTCTAGCTGCCCTGGGTAAAAGTTTCACTGAAACCAGTAGAAGTATTGTCTGAAGAGGAAATCTGGGCAAGAACTAGAAGTCTATCAGCCTACTGAATTTCCTTTGATTTCAACTGAAAGGTTTTCATAGGGAGATAGAGTGTCTTTTATGGGGAGGGTACCGCAAGAGACTGAATTGTGTTTGTGGTGGTACAAGGCAGGGGGTTAGAGCTGAAAGAGAAAAATGAAGTCAAAAAACTTCCATACAAGTATAATTTAAGATAAAAAAAGATGCAAAAGCTTCATGGAGTCAGATAAAACAAAGGGAAGAGAAATCCAACAATGAGATATGCATGTCTGTCTCCATGAATAGAACTGTCTCTGTCTGCCTGGGAGAAAGAAGAAAAACAGCCAGCTTTTTTCATCTCAGCAGGTGAAATCTTCTCAGAACAGACATCCAGTAATATGAGGACTTCCTGCCAAATCTTCTCAGTGGTCATACATCCCAGTTTGCTTTGAGCTATTCAGCATGAATATGATTAAAGGTCAAATAAATTTTGACAGCATTAATATACAGTAAGGGATAAAATGTTTTGGGTTGGCACAATCAGCCTTTGGATAATAATGAAGTGGCACTAAATTAGATAAACTTGAAGGTTTCTTTCAATTTTAAGATTCTAATATTCTGTGATAGCATAGATAGAGGCATAGAGAGATGTGGGGAGTTCTGATGGCCACGTTACCATTTTCTATTCATGTGCTTCTGGCCAGTTAACTAAACTTCCTCAATAGATACTATTTTTTTTTAAATTTCAAAATGAAGGAAAAAACGAACCCAGTTAGCTACTGTCATAAGCAAAGAATAATTATTAAAGATAATTTTCAAATGCTTTGCTATGTATACACAAAACAATGTATCACTTTTTCTGAACCAAAAAATCCTCAAAGATTCAGTTCTGCTCAAATTCTTAGCTTCATTCATAGATTCGCAGTATTAAAAGGGATATTGAGATTTACTAGGGAGGAATTGTGGTTAGACTTAGAAACACTCATTCCATGGACTTGCTTTTGCCTCTTGAAATCATGTATTTTAATGGAATTATAAATTTTATAAGGGTGTGCATGAATAGTTGAAGATTTCTATCATTGACCTATGTTTTGTGTCCTCTGTTGAAATGTTAGGAAATTTGTCATGAAATGACTTTGTCATAGAATTCTTGACATGTTCAATCAAATAACCACTGGAAAAAAGTATATTGGAAAAGAATCTAAATTGGAAGTCAATATTGAATTATAGGAGGGGGTCAGAATTTTCTAGACATTTCATAATGTCCCCCTGAGAACTCTAAGACCCATATGCTTGATGCTTTATTATTAGAGACCCTTTTTATCAGGAATCTCAACATCCAGTAGATAACACTATATTCCACAGGAAAAAGAAATATAGTCCTTTGGAGGTAATTCTTTTCCTTCAGATAATTCAAGAGTTTTCCTGTGTATTATCAAATAACATGTACCTATCTTAATCCCAGTCCAAGTTCACAAAGAGTCAGTAATATCACAAAATTAGGCAGGTTTTCTCAGTTCCAATTTGCCCACTGAAATGTCTTCCTCCTTGCTTCCTACCAGTCCATGTGCTTTCTCAATAAACTCAAGACTTACTGCCACCAAGAAAAGCTTCTTAGATAATACCACCCCATAATGAAGACTCGCTTTAGTTTGTATTCTTAAGAACAGGGCTGTTTTGTTTGATCTTTGCATCCTCTGGATCTAGCACAGTACTTGATCCACGGTAGATATTTAATAACTGCTTCTTAATTGATTGATTGCAGTTTAGCAGAGTGGATAGAGTGACTTGGAATGAGAAAACCCATGTTCAAATCCTGCCTCGAAGCCTTAACTAGCTTCTGGGCAAGTCAGTTAACCCAATTGAAACCCAGATTGTTCAGTTGTACCACTGAGGTAAACAATTACTCAATCAACATGCATTTATTAAGGGTCTATTATGTGCTAGACACTATGCTAGGTGCCAGGATACAAATATAAAGAAAGTCCCTACTCTCAAGAAGCTTCTGTTCTCATGGAGAAGGCAGTGTATAAGTATATACAAAATGAATTTAAAGAGAATAGATACAAAATATTTAAATACAGGTATTTGGGGAGGGGGATGAGAAGGGGTGAGATGATAAGCGGTTGGGTATGGGAAAGGCTTTATGTAGAAGGAGGAGCCATCTGCCATTTCAGCCACCAGATTTCTGCAGGTTTCTACAGCCTCTGACATAAGTAAATAGGGATGGGCTCCAAGGATGTGGCCAGGATATAACTATAAATTTTAAAAAAGTAATTAATTGATTTTTTCAAGTTACATGTAGAAACAATTTTTGACAATTATTTTCTTTCTTTTTCCCCCTGTGTATTGGTTCCAAGGAAGAAGAGCAGTTAGGGCTAGGCAACAGGGGTCAAATGACTTGCCTAGGGTCACACAGCTGGGAAGTGTCTGAGGCCAGATTTGAACCCAGGACCTCCTGTCCTTATGCCTGGCTCTCAATTCACTGAGTTACCCAGCTACCCCCAACAATTATTTTTCTGACATTTTAGGATTTGGATTTTCTCTCTCCTTCCCTCTCCCCTTCACCCCCCACCCCAGGTAAGAAATGGTTTCATATAAGTTATACCAGTGCTTTCATGCAATACATATTTCTATATTGCCATTATAAAAAGAACTGTTAAAAAATATTTTGGTACTAGTAGGTCCTTTTCCCTTGTCTTTGATCTTTTGGGGATACATATCCAAGTTTGTTGTTTCCCTTTTATCTTGATTATATTGATTTTGTTTGCATAATGACTTTTAAGTTTAATGTAATAAAAATAATCCATTTCATTTTCATGATGTTCTCTATGTCTTTTTTTGGTCATAAATTCTTCCCTAATTCATAAGTCTGACAGGTAAACTTTTCTGTTTTCCCCTAATTTGTTTATGGTGTCACCCTTTATTTCTAGATCAAGTATCCATTTTGACTTTATTCTGATATATGGTATGAGATGTTGATCTATGCTTAGTTTCTGCCATACTTGTTTTTCAGTTTTCTAAGTAGTTTTTGTCAAAGAGTAAGTTCTTTCTCCTAAAGCTCGGATCTTTGGGTTTATCACGTACCAAGCTTGGTGATCTCTTGGGGTCCTTTCAGCAGTCCAACGTGTCCCAGTACCAGTCCTGTACCTCTTACATCTCCTCACAAGTGTGGCCTGGCCCCCCACTCAGAGACTTTAATGTCTAAGTCCTGACGTATTTATGTCACCCTTTCCTTCCCTTGATGGCAACATTAGTGGAATTGGGAGGTGATGGAAGAGGGGAACTGATTGACCCAGCCAGACTTCTACCTACATCATCCCTCCCAAAATACACCCTGGCTCATTTTTTCTCCATCTTCCTTCCTCTTCTCTATTACTGTAGTTAAGGATTTTGGGAGAAGAATTCACTATTTGACAATATTTTTTGAGAAAACGAGAAAGCAGTGTTAAAATTAAAACTGTCTGGAAATTGTATATTAATTTCTATGTAGCTTATATATATATAAATATAAATTTATATATAGTTAACTTTGGAGGAGATGTAGGGACACTAATACACTGTTGGAGTTGTGAACTGATCCAACAATTCTGAAGAGCACTTTAGAGCTATGACCAAAGGGATTTTAAAATTGTGCTATAAAAATATGTCCAAAGGGCTATAAAACTTTGACCCAGCAATACCACTGTTAGGTCTGTATCTATAGCTCCAGAATATTAAAATAAAAGAAAAGGACACACACACACACACACACACACAAATATTCATAGTGGTTCTTTTTGTGGTAGTGAAGAATTGGAAATAGAGGGGATCCTCATCAGTTGGGGAATGGCTGAATAAATTATGTCATATGATTGTGCTGGAATTCTGTTGTACTTTAAGAAATGATGAGCAGGATGGTTTCAGAAAAAGTTAGGATGACTTCTATGAACCGATGAAAATAAGAGACAGGAGCAGAACCAGAATAACTTTGTACACAATAAGTGCAATATTGTATTATCAACTGTGAATGACTCAGCTATTCTCATGAATACAATGATCTAAGGCAATTCCAAAAGACCTATGATGAAAAGTGCTAACTAGCTCCAGAGAAAGAATTGAAGGAGTCTGAATGTATGTTGAAGTATAATTTTTTTCACTTTATTTTTCTTGCTCTTAAAAATAATATGACTAACAGAAATACGTTTTACATAATTTCACTTCAATAATAAAAAATAAAACCCTTACCTTCTTTCTTAGAATGAATGCTGTGTATTGGTTCCAGGGCAGAAGAGAGGTAAGGGCTAGGCAATGGGGGTCAAGTGATTTGCCCACTCACAGAGTGGTCTCATAGCCAGGAAGTCCACATGTATGATTAATATTATATTTCTTGCTCTTGGGTATAAGTAAAGGAATTTGTAACTCAGATTTAAAAAAAAGTTAAAAAATAATAATAAATTAGGGAGGAAAAAGAATGTTGATTTTGACATGATTGTGGGACATCCTCACTGTAAAAAACAGCTGGACAAACTTAACTGATACTTTAGAGTGAGAGATATATAGAGAGATTGATTCATCTCTTTTTTATTAATAGACTTATTAGTTGAGAACATAAGGATAGATGAGATTTCTGAGGGAAAAGGGGAGAGAGACAGAGCGACAGAGCGACAGAGACAGACAGACATACAAACAAGAAGATTAAGCTTTGTAGAATGTTTTTAATTTAGTGTAAGGAGGAAGCAGAGAAGCTAGTGAAATAGAGATGGGGAACCTATGCACTAAAATATTCATAGCAGCATGGGAGGACTTATATTGAATGGTGTTCTTAGCATAGTATTTGGCACATAATAAGCACTTATTGCTTGCTGATTGAAAGATGCAGAGTGAGGTAAGAAGAACTAGGAAAACAATATTATTGTAACAATCTAAGTGGAATATTAAATATTGATCATACTGCCAAACATGGCTGATAGTTGGTTTTGCTGCATTGTCCCCTACCCCTTTTCTCTTTTATTTTTTGTTACAAGGCATAGATAACTGAGTAGGGGAGGATTGTGGAACATATTTAGAAATTAAATGACACAAACCCAAAAATATCTATATCTGTTTTTTAAAAACCTTTATCTTCTGTCTTGGATTCAATACTAAGTATTGGTTCCAAAGCAGAAGAGAGATAAGGGATGGGCAATTGGGGTTAAGTGACTTGCCCAGGGTCACAAAGCTAGGAAGTGTCTGAGTTCATATTTGAACCCAGGACCCCCTTATCGCCAAGCCTGGCTTTCTATCTACTGAGTCCCTCTATATTTGCTTTAAAACTGGACCTATAGTTTTATCAGCATAGATATTTCCTAATGAGGAACTTCTAAACGCATGCAGATGATACCTTCCTTGAGAACTGTAGTTGCTTGAGATATCAGATAGATTATTTGGCCAGAGTCACACAACCAGTATGTATCAGAGGTGGTACTTGAACTTACGGTCTTCCTGACTTCAAGGGCAGTCATGACACCATGCTCCCTTTTATCAATAAAGATAAGAATAATAAAAAGAAGGAATCGGAAGGTCAGAAAGAGAAGAGTTCTATATATACGACAATGAGTGAAAGGATACTGAGAGCCAAAATAAAGCAAATCATTAGTTGCCTTCTAATACAAGTGTTACATCTGTTTCTTTCAGTTCTTTAACATTCATTTGTACCTTTATTTGCTGTACTTATATGTTCAATATGATGACAAATTGTAAACTCTTTGTGTGATGAGGAGAGAGACCTGCCCCAAACCCCGAGTGGATGCCAAATCGAGAATGAATAATGATCTTGGTGCATCTTTTTTTTTATTTTATAATATTTTATTTGATCATTTCCAAGTATTATTCATTAAAGACAAAGATCATTTTCTTTTCCTCCCCCCCCCCCCCCCCGTAGCCGACGCGTGATTCCACTGGGTATTACATGTGTTCTTGATTCGACCCATTGCTATGTTGTTAATATTTGCATTAGGGTTTCCTTTAGAGTCTCTCCTCTGTCATGTCCCCTCAACCGCTATAGTCAGGCAGTTGCTTTACCTCGGTGTTTCTACTCCCACAGTTTATCCTCTGCTTATGGATGGTGTTTTTTCTGCTGGATCCCTGCAGATTGTTCAGGGACATTACACCGCCACTAATGGAGAAGTCCATTACGTTTGATTATACCACAGTGTATCAGTCTCTGTGTACAATGTTCTCCTGGTTCTGCTCCTCTCGCTCTGCATCACTTCCTGGAGGTTGTTCCAGTCTCCATGGAACTCCTCCACTTTATTATTCCTTTTAGCACAATAGTATTCCATCACCAACATATACCACAGTTTGTTCAGCCATTCCCCAATTGATGGGCATCCCCTCGTTTTCCAGGTTTTGGCCACCACAAAGAGCGCAGCTATGAATGTTTTTGTACAAGTCTTTTTGTCCATTATCTCTTTGGGGTACAAACCCAGCAGTGCTATGGCTGGATCAAAGGGTAGACATTCTTTTGTCGCCCTTTGGGCATAGTTCCAAATTGCCCTCCAGAATGGTTGGATCAATTCACAACTCCACCAGCAATGAATTAATGTCCCAACTTTGCCACATCCCCTCCAGCATTCATTACTTTCCTTTGCTGTCATGTTAGCCAATCTGCTTGGTGTGAGGTGATACCTCAGAGTTGTTTTGATTTGCATCTCTCTGATTATAAGAGATTTAGAACACTTCTTCATGTGCTTATTAATAGTTTTGATTTCTTTATCTGAGAACTGCTTATCCATGTCCCCTGCCCATTTATCAATTGGAGAATGGCTTGATTTTTTGTACAATTGATTTAGCTCTTTATAAATTTGAGTAATTAAACCTTTGTCAGAGGTTTCCATGAAGATTTTTTCCCAATTTGTTGTTTTCCTTCTGATTTTAGTTACATTGGTTTTGTTTGTACTAAAGCTTTTTAATTTGATGTAGTCAAAATTGTTTATTTTACATTTTGTGATTCTTTCTGTCTTGCTTGATTTTAAAGTCTTTCCCCTCCCAAAGGTCTGACATGTATACTATTCTGTGTTTATCCAATTTACTTATGGTTTCCTTCTTTATGTTTAAGTCACTCACCCATTTTGAATTTATCTTGGTGTAGGGTGTGAAGTGTTGATGTACTCCTAGTCTCTCCCACACTGTCTTCCAGTTTTCCCAGCAGTTTTTATTGAATAGTGGATTTTTGTCCCCAAAGCTGGGATCTTTGGGTTTATTGTATACTGTCTTGCCGAGGTCGCTTTCCCGCAGTCTATTCCACTGATCTTCCTTTCTGTCTCTTAGCCAATACCAAATTGTTTTGATGACTGCTGCTTTGTAATATAGTTTAAGGTCAGGGACTGCAAGGCCCCCGTCATATGTGTTTTTTTTCATTATTTCCCTGGATATCCTTGATCTTTTGTTATTCCAGATGAATTTTGTTATGGTTTTTTTCTAAATCAGTAAAGAAATATTTTGGGAGTTCAATGGGTATGGCACTAAATAGATAAATAAGTTTGGGTAGGATGGTCATTTTTATTATATTGGCTCGTCCTATCCATGAGCAGTTAATGTTTTTCCAATTGCTCAAATCTAGTTTTAGATGTGTGGAGAGTGTTTTGTAGTTGTGTTCATATAGTTCCTGTGTTTGTCTCGGGAGATAGATTCCTAGGTATTTTATTTTGTCTAAGGTGATTTTGAATGGGATTTCTCTTTCTAGTTTTTGCTGCTGAGCTGTGTTGGAGATATATAGAAAAGCTGATGACTTATGTGGGTTTATTTTGTATCCTGCAACTTTGCTAAAGTTGTTGATTATTTCAATTAGCTTTTTGGTTGAATCTCTAGGATTCTTTAAGTAGACCATCATGTCATCTGCAAAGAGTGATAACTTGGTCTCCTCCTTGCCTATTTTGATGCCTTCAATTTCTTTTTCTTCTCTAATTGCTACTGCTAGTGTTTCTAGTACAATGTCAAATAGTAGAGGTGATAATGGGCATCCTTGTTTCACTCCTGATCTTATTGGGAATGCATCTAGTTTATCCCCATTGTAGATGATATTAGCTGATGGTTTTAAATATATACTGTTTATTATTTTTAGGAACGACCCTTCTATTCCTATGCATTCTAGTGTTTTTAATAAGAATGGGTGTTGTATTTTATCAAATGCTTTTTCTGCGTCTATTGAGATAATCATGTGGTTGTTGTTGGTTTGCTTGTTGATGTGGTTAATTATGTGGATGGTTTTCCTAATATTGAACCAGCCCTGCATCCCTGGTATAAATCCTACTTGATCATGGTGGATGACCCTTCTGATCACTTGCTGGAGTCTTTTTGCTACTATCCTAGTTAAGATTTTTGCATCTACATTCATTAGGGATATTGGTCTATAGTTTTCTTTCTCTGTTTTTGACCTGCCTGGTTTTGGAATCAGTACCATGTTTGTGTCATAAAAGGAGTTTGGTAGAACTCCCTCTTTGCTTATTATGTCAAATAGTTTGTATAGTATTGGGATTAACTGTTCTCTGAATGTTTGATAGAATTCACTGGTGAATCCATCAGGCCCTGGGGATTTTTTCTTAGGAAGTTCTTTGATGGCTTGTTGGATTTCATTTTCTGATATGGGATTATTTAAGAATTCTATTTCTTCTTCTGTTAGTCTAGGCAGTTTGTATTTTTGTATATATTCATCCATATCACCTAAATTGGTGTATTTATTGCCATATAATTGGGCAAAGTAATTTTTTAATGATTGCCTTAATTTCCTCTTCATCGGAGGTGATGTCTCCCTTTTCATCTTTGATGCTGTTAATTTGCTTTTCTTCCTTCCTTTTTTAAATTAGATTGACCAGTACTTTGTCTATTTTGTTTGTTTTTTCAAAGTACCAGCTTCTTGTCTTATTTATTAAATCAATAGTTCTATCACTTTCAATTTTATTAATTTCTCCCTTAATTTTTAGGATTTCGAGTTTGGTTTTCTGCTGGGGGTTTTTAATTTGATCGTTTTCGAGTTTTTTTATTTGCATTTCCAATTGATTGATCTCTGTTCTCCCTAGTTTGTTGATATATGCACTCAGGAATATGAATTTACCTCTGATTACCACTTTGGCTGCATCCCAAAAGGTTTGAAAGGATGTCTCGCCATTGTCATTTTCCTCGATGAAATTGTTAATTGTTTCTATGATTTCTTCTCTAACTAAACGATTTTGGAGTGTCATATTGTTTAATTTCCAATTAGTTTTTGATTTGGTTTTCCATGTACCATTACTGAACATTATTTTTATTGCCTTGTGATCTGAAAAGGCTACGTTTATTATTTCTGCTTTTCTGCATTTGTGTGCCACATTTCTGTGACCTAATGTATGGTCAATCTTTGTGAATGTGCCATGTGGTACTGAGAAGAAGGTGTATTCCTTTTTATCCCTATTTATTTTTCTCCATATATCTATTAATTCTAATTTTTCTAAGATTTCATTCACTTCTTTTACCTCTTTCTTATTTATTTTTTGATTTGATTTATCTAAATTTGATAATGGTTGGTTTAAGTCTCCCACTAATATGGTTTTACTGTCTATTTCTTCCTTCAATTCTCATAGTTTCTCCATTAGAAATTTGGGTGCTATATTATTTGGTGCATACATGTTGCTTAGTGATATTTCCTCATTATCTAAAGTCCCTTTTAACAAAATATAATTACCTTCCCTATCCCTTTTGATCAGGTCTATTTTTGCTTTGGCTTTATCAAATATCATGATTACCACTCCCACAAGGTCTTACTCCATCCTTTAATTCTGACCTTGTGGGTATCAACCTGCCTCGTGTGTTTCTTGAAGACAACATATGGTAGGGTTTTGGATCCTAATCCATTCTGCTATTCGTCTATGTTTTATGGATTAGTTCATCCCATTCACATTCAAAGTTATGACTGTCATTTGTGGATTCCCTGGCATTATGATATCCTTCCCTAATTCTAACCTTTTCTTCTTCAGCTCTACCTTTTAGTCCAGTGATTTACTTTAAATCAGTCCCCCTTGTCCCCTCCCTTGATATGTTTCCTTTTTTAGTCCCTCCCTTTTTGTTCCCTCCCCCTCCCCCTCTCTTTCCTTCCCCTTTTGTTTTCCCTCTCCCCCTTGCCCCCTTGGTTTTCCCTTCTCCCTACCCTTGTTGGGTAAGATAGAATTCAAGATCCCAATGGATCTGGGTGTGTTTCCCTCTCAGAGTTGATTTCCCTGAGATTAAGGTTTAAGTAAAAATTCTCTTCCTCTCCTTCTTATAGGAGTTTCCTTCCCCTCTCCTTCCCATGTGAATCTTTGTGTGAGAAAGATTATTCTATTTGGTCTTTCTTTTCCCCCTATTTACACATTACATTTTCCCCACATGTTAGTATACATAGATGGATATAAATGTAGTCCTTATAGAAGAGAGTTTGAGTAAAAGAAGAAGATAACATTTTTCTCCTTTTCCCTTTCCTTCATATTTACCTTTTTCAGGTATTGCTTGCTCTTTGTTTTTCAGTATCTAACTTTCCACAGAGCTCTGGTCTTTTCTTTGCAAAAACTTGGAAATCTTCTATTTTGTTGAATGCCCATACTTTCCCTTGGAAGTATATAGTCAGTTTTGCTGGATAGCTGATTCTTGGTTGAAGACCCAACTTGCCTTTCTGAAGATCATGTTTCATGCCTTACGATCATTCAGAGTAGAAATTGCAAGTTCTTGTGTGACCCTGATTGGCATTCCTTTATATCTAAATTGTCTTTTTCTGGCTTCTTGTAGGATTTTTTCTTTTGTTTGAGAGCTTTGGAATTTGGCAATTACATTCCTGGGAGTTGTCTTTTGGGGGTTTAGTGTAGAAGGTGTTCTGTGAGCTCTGTCAGTGGCTGTATTGCCCCCTTGTTCTAGAATCTCTGGGAAATTTTCTTTGATTATATCTTGTATTACGATGTCAAGTTTGCTGTTTATTTCTGGCTTTTCTGGAAGTCCAATTATTCTTAAATTATCTCTTCTCCCTCTATTTTCCAAATCTGTCACCTTGTCAGTGAGATATTTTATGTTCTCTTCTAATTTCTTGGTCTTTTGGCTTTGCTTTATTAGTTCTTGCTTTAAAGCCTGGTTTTCCTTTTCAGTTTGGTCAAACTGGTTTTGTAGATGTGTGAATTTCTTTTGCATTATTTCCCATTTTTCCTCTCAGAAGGCTTCCATCTTTTTGATCATTTCTGATTCATATTCTTCATGGGTTTGTGGAGAGTTTCCATTTCCTCTGGAAGGTTTTGGAGCATTTGCTTGTGTTTCCTCTGCTATCTCCTCTGTGTTTTGTATTTTTGCTCCATAAAATGTGTCCAAAGTCGCCCCCTTCTTCTTGCTTTTTTTGGAATTTCGGGTTTTTTGTTCTTCTGTGGAGTTTGCCATCTTCATCTGAGTGGGGAAGTCTCCATTGTATCAATTCTAAAATCAATCATGACTCAAAGAAATTCCTGTTCTATGCTTAAGCATAGGTCAAAGTCCTTTCCATTGTTCAGCAAAAGGTTTCTGTCCTAAAGTAATCTTAAGAAGGGAGGAGGGGGAAACTCTCATGCCAAAGGGGTTCACATTCCAATAGCCAAGACCCACTATCAATAGGGAATTTTTCAAGTATGAAATTTCCCAATGGTGAAATTTCCAACATTTATAAGTCTAAGAAATTTTGAGGTTTACAGAAGATTAGCTTTTCTTATCTCTGTCTGGCGTTCAGAGGTTTTAGCCCTAGGCAGATTGTCCATTCTATGGCTTGGCCCTTGTTTCTGTGCTTCAGCAGGCCGGAAGAGCCAGCACTCTGAGGGGGGAGGGGCCACGGCTTCTGGGAGCTCTGAGAGCTGGTGATAGGATTAACCTCAGACTGAGTATGCCCTCAGGCAAGGACCTTCAGTGAGACTCAGATGGAAGGATCTGGTCAGGGGGCTATAGGCTCCTCCTGTCTCTCTCTGTTTCCCTGCTGTCTGGGTGCCCCCTCGACTGGGTCAGGTTGTTTTCAGGATTCAGCCTTCAGCTCCGAGGCCCTTTTGCCAGCCCTGAAGGTTACTGTTGTTTCAGACGACCCTGCACTCTGAGGGGGGAGGTGCCATGGCTTCCTGGAGCTCTGAGGGCTGGTGATAGGATTAACCTCAGACTGAGTATGTCCTCAGGCAGCGACCTGGAAGGTTCTGGTCAGGGAGCCACAGGCTCCCGCACCCCCCTCCTTACCCCCCCCCATCTCTCTCTGCCTCCCTGCTATCTGGGTGCCCCGCAACTGGCTCAGGTCATTTTCAGGGGGTGGCCCTCAGAACAGTCGGTTCCCGAGGTCCCCCTGCCTACCCTGAGGTTCCTCCTGCTGCCTCGGACTCAGCACTCTGGGTTGGGGGGGATGGGTCCTGGGACCTTCCCTTTGCCTTCCCCTTAGATCCGAGTGATCTCGGGCTCCAACTCTTGGGGGGCCGTACCTTTTGATCCAGGTCCAGGAGGAGTGTTTCCGGGTCTATTCTGCTGTTTGTTTTGAATTTCGATGCCCTAGGAGCATTCCGTTTGAGATCGGTAATGAAGGATTTCTGGAGCTCTGAACTTTAGCTTTCTCTAAGCTACCATCTTGACCGGAAGTCCGGTGCATCTTTTTTTTGTAACACCATTTGTGACATCAGCTCTTGAAGACACCAGGAATATGAAAAACATATTTGCACACTCAGCCTGTGTTATTAGTGAAGAATAGTAGATGGAGGAAAGAGGAAGGGTAGAGATCGAAGGGAACACTAACTATTGAGCTTTCTTTCTCATCTATATCAATACCAACCAAATCCCCCAAGTTAAAACACAGCAGATTTGATCTAAATTTAATTGGGGAGACTCAACATCATTAGTTTATTTTAGTCTACTTAGCTGTTATCAAATTGTAAGTTTCATAATGGTCCCCGTTGAAAGGGCATGGGGGTAGGTGTGTGTGTAGGTTGATTGGAAACACATGTGAAAGTTCCTATGGGACAGAAATGGCCACTGATTGACATTTGGCAACTGATTGAATGCGTGGGGGTGAGGAAGACTGAGGAGTCAAGGATAACAGTCAGGTTGCAAACCTGGCCAACTGGACAGATGGTGGTGCCCTCAACAAAACGGGGGCAACTGAAAGGAGCCTGGATTTGAGGAGAACGCTAATCAGTTTTGTTTTGGACTTTTGAGTTGGATTTGCCTAAGGGACCAGTTTGAAATGTTCAGTTAGTGATATGGGGCTGGAAATGTAGATCTGGGAACCATTTTCATAGAGATGATGGTTAGATGCATAGGATATTATGAAATCACCAAGTGAGAGTGTATAGGGAAAAGAAAAGGGATAGTATCCTAGGCTAGAACCTTATGGTATACCGCTGTAGGGGATATACCATGGAAAAATGATGATGTAGAAAAGGAGACAGAAAGATTAGTCAGATTACCAGGAGAACCAAGAAGGAAGTAACAAAGTTTCTTAGAGGAAAGGGTATCTCAGAGGAGATGAACAACATAAAATGCTATAAGTAATAACGCCAGCTCATCAGTTAAATACTTGCCAAAACAAAACATTTATCAATTGTACCCTGTTTTCTTTCTGATCTTGCAAACACAGCTCTTATAAAGGATAGCTCTTATATGCAGATATCTTTTGATCTTTAAACCAGTAGTCTGCAGATTTCTGATGTAGCTATCCAGTTGATATACCATGAAGTTCTTTCTGTGGTGAATTTGGAAAGAAATATCCATTAAATTATAATGTAGAGCAATGTTCTTCAGTGTCCATTTGTTAATGAGTCAAGGAAGTTTGGAGCATTAAGAGAATTAATTTCCCAGCTGATTAATTCTTCATTAATTAATCTGAGCATATGACTAAGTGAACTGAACAGCTGAATCTATAATCTTTCTAGGACAAGGATGGAATTCTCTGTTCAGCTCAATTTCCGCACTACTTCTAGCCCAGAGAGCTTTTTAGTAACTAAATTATGAGAGGATGTTAATGGGTGGTTTTAAATTTAGATTTACAAAATTATTTAGCTGCCTAATTTGATCTGCAAAATTTGCATGGACTCCATCTGAATTCACCAGTAACATCTCTTCTTTCTAGTTAAAAGATAGGCAGACCAGAATATATTTATAATTAGTTGGTGTTCAACAGGCCTTCCCTGATTTCATTAAAGCTTTGAACAGTTAATACTATGCTTATTTTCATATAACTATTGAGATATCTTCAGTAAGTTATTCTTGGACCTTCTAGGTCCAGACTGGAAGAAGAGTTGGGTGAAGGAATCTTTCTCAAAATGAAGATGATCAGGGGAATTTTTGAAGATCACATTTGGGAATATGGAAGCATAGTAAATTCTTCCCTACCCTGATACGGATCACTTTGAACAGACTCAAGTGATCTGTCAAATTGAGTTTCCCAAGAGGATGGTTTTGAGGAAAAATTAAAGAGTTCCACATCTTGCCAGGTTCAAGGCCTTCTAAGATGAGTATTTCAGTTTTGAACTGGATGAGTAACAAGGGTGGGAAGCTCTGGAGGAGAGCCAAGAGAACATGATGGGTTTCTCTGTTCAGAAAGCAAGTAGCTTTCCTTTTTGCCAGCTATAATTCTCATGTGCTTTCCTGGCACATGAGGCAGAACATATTGGAATAATCTGACCTAGATGTAAACTCATATATGAATCACATTGGCTGGGTTTTCATCCAGGAAGAAAGGCTGCAGTTGGCAGTGGAAAAAGCATTCTGGCCACTATAGCTTTGTACAAGTCCAGGGACAATATGGGTCCAATATCACCCCAAAGCCGCATTCCAGTTAACAGACATCCGGTTGGCTACCCCAAATGGAGAAAGAGTTACACAACATAGGCCTTTGTTTAAATTCTTCCCCTCCATCTCTTATCAACAGCATTTCAGTCTTTCAGGGCTTATAGTTCAGCCAGTTAGATTTTGTTCTGTTTTCTATTTCTAGTAGGCACAAGGAAAGATAACTACGTGGTTTATTGTTACAAGTAGCCACAAAGAAAGAAGCCAGAAGAGCCATCTTTCAAGATGACACAGTTAGGAAGCAGTCCTTTAAGACACGACAGAGGGTTCCTTGCTGCTTACAGCTGTCATATTTCCTAGAACTTAAAAACGGTCAGGCCATGCTAAGGTCCTATTAATGATGACATCGAATCTTGCCATGGAAACAATGTTTTGTTCTTGAAGGTTATTCAAATGGAGCAGAATCCTTACAACGTGGAAAGACTTCAGTAGGGCCCTAGTGATGGATTATGAGTCCTCTGAAGACCATCTTAAATTTAAAGAAAGTCATCATCAGAAGGTTAGCTACCATGAGTTGTAAGATTTTGGTCATAGAAGCTCATGAAATATTAAGTGTAGATGGATGGCAGTCAGCCTTTCACACATTCTTTGTTTCAGACAGACTGGCCTGCTTGCTGTTTTCTCAGCAATTCTACCTATAGAATCCACTTTTTCTCATGGCTACCTCTTAGAATTCCTCGTTTTTCTTAAAGACTCAGCTCAAGCTCTATCTTTGGTAATAAGGTTTTCCTGATCTCCTTAGTTGCTAGTGCTTCTTCTTCCCTGCTCAAAGGATCATTTATGTGATTATCTGTTTCCATATTGTATCCCCAAATAGAACATAAATATCTTGAGGGCAGGGACTAGTTTTTATTCAGTATCTATAGCCTTGAACACAATAGGTCTTTGATAAATGCTTGTTGAATCAGATTAAACCAGTAGAGTAATCTTGGCACTGCTAAAACTGAAACTATTGAATGACCCTTGAAGTCCTGAAATATTTACACATATACATGAATTCATAAGTGTTTTTAAGTGTGCCATGTCCTTTTCTAGTTACTGGAGACACTTTTTACTCTGAACTAATGATTTCACTGGCATTGGAAATTCTACCAATATAGATTAGTAACTGTTCTGTAATTTAAAGTATTATAGTTTTCTGGGACACTAAAAAATGAAGTGACCTCCCCAGGATTGTATAGCCTGGATGTCTCAGGAAGGATTTGACCCAGGACTTCCTGATCTTGAAACTAGTTCTCTCTACCTACCCTCTACTGATGTTCACTGGGAATATAAAGATAAAAACGAAATAATTCCAACACTCAATTAATTTATGTATTATTAAGGATGAGGGATGGGGTGGAATCAATGTGACCATTTTGATTGAAATAATCAGTTACTGCATGCAATGCTTGAATGTATTTGTGATTTCGTTGATGTGGATTATCCCTCCACTGATACAAATAATCGCTCATCTATGCCTACCTATCTTGTGAACTAAAGTATGTCTCCTTCCATAAGTCTTCCAAAGGGGGTCAAAATAGAGGCTTTCCCCTCTTGACATGCCAGGGATGCCAATGGAGAATGTGGACTCCAACTGTCCATATTCAGTATGAGATAACACGCAATGATAGAGCAGCATTATGGCATTTTCATCTGCCGGTGTATCATAGTCTAGGCAATAGGCACTCTTCATTCATTTGTTTTTTCCTGTGGGTTTGTTGGGCAGAATTTTTTTTGAATGATTATGCATCTCATAAAGGAGATACTCTTGTTTTCTGGGTTTTAGTACAATCACCATTCATAATAGGAACTAGTCAGACAGGAACATAAAATTTCCCAGGTTAAACACAAAAGATCTGATCCAAGCTTAATCCAAGCATCAACATGGCTAGGCAATTTTAATCCTTTATTTGGCCATTATTAAGTTGTGTGTTTCAAAATTGTCCCAGGTGAAAGGGGATGAGAACTTGAATCAAAACTTGTGCCTGGTTTGGTGACTTTTGGGCACAGTTCCCAACTGTATTCCAGAATGGCTAGAATAATTTATAATTAGAATGGTACATTTGTATACCTTGTTTTCCTTTAATATACCACTTTCCATTTTCCTTTTTTTTTTTGGTCATCTTTGCCAAAATGATGAGTGTAAAAGGGAGTCTCATGGTTGCTTTTATTTGAATTTCTATAATTATTCGTGATTTTGGAACATTTTTTCATCTTATTGTTAATAGTTTGGGTTTCTTCCTTTGATACTTGCCTGTTCGTATCGTTTGACCATTTATTTATTGAGGAAAGACTCTTAGTCTTATACATTTGAATAAGTTCCTTATATATCCAAGAAATGTGAACTTTATAAAATAAATTGCTGCAAAGATTTCCCTCCCATCCCAATTAAATGTTTTCCTTCTAATTCTAGCTGCATTTATTTTGTTTATTCAAAAACTTTAAAATTTTTATAATTAAAACTATTTTATTTTCTATGATGCTTGGATCCAAAAGGTAATTTCTTCCTTGATCCTCCAATTTGTTTATGATATAATCCTTTGCATCTAAGGAGTATTTCTATTTGGAGCTAATCTTATTATATTATGAAGTGTTGGCCCACACCTAATTTCTGTCAGATTGCTTTCCAGTTTTCTCAGAAGTTTTTGTTAAATACTGAGTAGCCAGGTTTGTTGTGGAGGTCTATTATGTGTATAATCTGTTCCTTTGATCAACTGCCCCATTTTTTTAACCAATTCCATATTATTATTATTTTTAAAAATTCTTATTTTCTGTCTTAGAATCAATGCCAAATTTTGGTTTTAAGGAAGAAGAGCAGTAACGGCTAGGCATCCCAAGGAATAATTTTATTGTTTTTCTTTCATTTTACCTCCAATATAATTTTTTAAGTTTATTTAATTAATTAATTTAAAATATTTTCCCATGGTTACATGATTGATGTTTTTTCCCTCCCCTCCTCCCACCCCACCTTCCGTAGCCAACGCACAATTCCACTAGGCTTTACATGTGTCTCTAATATAATTTTTTAAAGCCTCTTGCTTTTTGAGGTCTTTCTGTTAAACCACCTTTAACTCCACCCAGTTGTACTTTAATCTCAGCCAACTTGTCCACAAGAAGAGAATGAGCAACTTTGTCAAAGGCTGTGCTAAAACCAAGGTCACATGTGTTACCAAAAGAAAACCTATTGTTTACAATTTAGATGGCCGTCAAAGGCTATATTTTGGTTCAGAGGCCAATTCAGAGAGAAAATTCAGTTACCATATAAAAGAGGGTGTCACTACAGAGTGAATGGGATTCCAAAGTCCAGCCATTTCTTGAAGGTACTGTATAAATGGAGATTTTGAACCTTTGACTTCATTCCCCAGAAGTCCTTGGTATTTCCCAGAATTCCCTATAATCTCTCCTGTCTCTCCACATTGGCAAGATCACATTATTGGTATTTAAGTGGATGGATACTCCTCCCATGCTCTCTCTTTGACCTGTGGCAGAGCTGAATTCAGGCAGTTCTTTTACTTTAGTTATTATTAATAAAACTTTATAAAATATAATATTTAGTTATTGTATATTAATTTTAATCTTTACAGTACTTATTGTACACAGAAAATACATAAGCATGTTGGGTTCACAAATGGATAGCTGTTGGCCGATTATTATGTTTAAGGGTAGGAGAGACAGACTTTCCAATCTGCTCATTTGTTATTGGCTTCAAGAAAAATTTCTACTTCAATGCAAAAATACAACTGATCATAACTGAATCCTGTTTAATGAGTACTGATCAGTGTTGTGATGGTGTTGTGTTCTTATGATGGTAACGAGGGCTAGTAGCTCCCTCTCATTGGCCCTCACTCATTTGAAGGGATTGTTTTCCCAAATCTTACCCTTTGATATTGCTTTCTCTATACCCATTCCCTCAGTTATGCTACTTTGAAGGAAATATTTTTCCTTGGGAAGACAATGGAAAAGGAAAATGGCCAAGGGGCCACATCTTGCACAAGAGATAATTTATCAAAGCTATCCCTAATCAAAACTGCTCATTCATCAGTCAGAAAGATCTGGGTCAGCATTTTTCTTGGAAGTTACAAAAAAGAATCAATTTATATTTGTTCAGTTCAAACCCCTACCCAGGAAAAAATTACTCTGGTGATTATGGTCAACTAGGTGACAGTGCATATGGAGGCAGGAAGACCTGAGTTCAAATCTGGTCTGTGACACCCTGGGCAAGTCACTTAACCCTGGAAGCTTCAGTTTCCTCATTTGTAAAATGGAGAAGGACATGGAAAACCACTCTAGTATCTTTGTCAATAAAACCCTAAGAGGGATCATGAAGAGTCAAACATGACTGAACAACAACGATGAATATTTATTACAGTTGTAAAATCTCCTTTTCTTTTTCTTTCCTAGACATCCCCTCTCTGCCCCCCCCCCCATTGCCTTTTCTCTGCTGCATTGGATTAATGAGACACATAGGTCAGTAATGCATGGTTACCCACATTTATCATTCTTAAAGAGACAAAGGGAAACACTATTAGAACAGCCAGAGAAACTCTCCCATGAAAGAGAAAGAGAAGGGGCATGCGGAATCACCAGCCTAGATCTCAGCAGGTTGAACAGTTCTGCTCTTCTTCTACCTTGTGGTATATGGCTTAATCATATTGTTGCTCCCCTGGAATTTGGACTGTAATGTGGCTCTGCTTGTGTTCCCTTCCCATGGTTTTCTGTGAGTGTTGTTATCCTCTGGAGTCGATAGATGCCAGGGGTGGCAACAGCTCTACTGTTTCTTCCAACTAGCTTCATGACCATCAGGACATGGTTATTAATCTCTCTGAGGCTCATTTTTCTAATACATAAAATGTGGGATGGAACTAAATGAATTTTCAGATCCCACCAAATTCAATGTTTTTCTTCGATATTTGTTTTTAATTAATTTAGAATATTTTTCCATGGTTACATGACCTCCAAGGGTTACTTTAAGAAAACATTCTGTAAACTTGAACGTGCTATAAAAATGTGGCTTGTACTCATCTACTAATTGGATGTTGACAAGAATTGGGGTTATTTGGAAGGTAGCATTTCAAGACCTGTCATTTCACTAGGAAATTTCTTTCCCAATAATAGATGATTTTACTGTTCTGGATTAGTGATTATATTGTTGCGATGTTCTCAAATTAGTTAACCTGACTATATACAAAAGAATTTGACATTTTAGTTCATATTGTAAATATGGAGATTTGTTAGTATCAAGGGGAATGGGCAGGTAGACTTCTGTAGGTTAAGAGTAGAGCTGAGTTTCGATAAGCTATGTCATAAAAGATGCCGAGATACTATTTTATGGTTTGAGCCACTAGGTTAACATTGTAAGAATTCCTTCAAAGATTTCTATCAAGATTCCAAATTAAACTGGTAAACCAGGACTGATCCTTGGACCCTTTATCTTGTTTTTATTTTTTTTTAATCATCAGAAAAAATAATTCAATAAAAGTCCTTTTTTGAGCAATATAAAAATCAATACTGTTATTCTCCTACTCATATGACAGTTTAAGATAACTGGCTTCATATCACTAAAACTATGCATCTTCAATGCTCTATGTGAAAATATGTAGGAAGCAATACCAATTTCATTCTACCCTTTGTGATATATTTCAAGGAGGAAGAGGCAGGGATTCTGAATATTAAACAAGGAGAAATCTAAACCCAGATGGCTAGCAATATTTAGAAAATTAGGCGTGCAATTCTTCTCCTCAGTTATCTTGTTCAGCTGCTCATAGGGTTTATTTCTTTTGGCTTTGGTGGAGAAATATGCTCCCAGAGGACTTTTCATTAAGTAAGAATTTGTGAGAGTGGATGAAAATTATGTTTTACTGCATGAGGTCCCAGCTATCATTATTCCTCTGACCATTTGAGTAACTAACTTGGCAGAACTTTAGACACTTTCTTGGGCTAAACAAAAGACTAACTCTTAAATTTTAATTCAGTTTCACTGCCCAGTCCCATTAGTCAGCATGGCCTAACACCCGTGTTAATGAACTGCTTTCTCATAGATTAAAAAAAAAAACTCACAGTTTAAAGGCACAATGAAAAGTAATGGGCATATGAGCAAGTGTTGATATTAATTTTTGTGGCCAGGAAGGAAGGAAGGAAGGAAGGAAGGAAGGAAGGAAGGAAGGAAGGAAGGAAGGAAGGAAGGAAGTGAAGGCTCTTACCAAAAGAAAATTTATCCCTAAAAGAGGCTTCCCATAAAATGACATTGGTGATAGTTTAAGTTATTAGATCCCAGTCAGGCTCAAATACTTGAATATTCATTGGCCTTAAGGTCTACATTTTGAAATCAATTGAAAAATATAATTTCTTACCTTTTAACAGATATTTTATACAACCCACTAAACAATAGCAACCAAAATTAGAAAAGAAAAAAAATTTCCTATGTGGCCGGATTAAACTAGAAAATAAAATTAGCCAATCAATAATCTATTTTCAAATATACAACAGAGAGTAATGACAGATTAGCTCTAAATGAAGTTTACCATAGACCTTCAGACCTGACCTCCTGGGTTCCAGGTTCAGAGGGTAACCCATGTCAACAGACTAGGATTTCAAGCTGCTGCTAATTATTCAGAGCATTTAAAAAGAGGCAGGAAGTTCCCTGAGAGAAAACCACAAGCTTTATTTTCATTTAATACCAACCATTCTGTGGTTTTGGAGATGGCCTTTAAAGATTTGTTTTTGATTTTTCTTCCAAAGAGGATGCGGAAAAGAGCATGGATAGCATTACAGAAACAATACACAGAGAGAGGAGAAGAAGGATTGGATTACATGAAACAGGTTGCTTAGTAGAGATGGGGCCTGAGCAAAGAAATGAAAATATTTCTTTCCTCCAAATTGGAGATGGATGGTGTAATTTTCACTGTGAAATAAAATCACAGAAAGGAACTTTTCATTTATTTTGACAATTTAAGTGATGTGCAGTTGGAATATATATGTGTAGATATCTATATCTGTGCTGTGTGCACACACGAATTATATTCCAACTAGAAATTTGCTAGTACCATGACGGTGTTACGGGAATGTTCAGGGCCCTCGCTAGACACTAAGTGAATAAGCCAGCACAGGTTATGGACAGAGAAGTTTACTACAGTTTATTTATCTGCTCATTAGTGTGGCACACTCCATTAGTAAGTGATGGATATCCCATTCCACAGATTATATGTATGTATGTGTGTGCACGTGTACACACGCACACACACACACATACACACACCCTTTGTTCTAAAATTGCTAACTCTTAAACTAACAGCTTTTAAATTTTAATCCAGTTCTACTGCCCAGTCTCATTAGTTAGCACAGCCTAACATTTGTGTTCATGAACTGCCTTCTCATAGATTAAAAACCAAGCAAACCTCATTGTCTATGGGTAAATTGAGTTTCAAAAAATTCAAACTAAATTTGAAATTCGAATTGAATTAATTAATATTTTGGAGAGAGTAAACCAGAGATTTCCAAACAACCTTGTTTTAAGAGCAGAATGCTATAAATAGCCCAACATAAAAAAGATGAGGAAAGAAACCTAGCAAGAACTCATGGAAGGAAAAGAAATATTTGTCAAGCTAGGAAATAATTTACTTTGGGGAGTTTTGCTTTTTGGTTTAACAAAAACCAAACAATTAACAAGTTGGAAGACATGGGAGGAAAGATGAGTCTATTTGATTTTTTAGTATTGTCAGGCAACAAGATTTTTGCAAATTTCTGATTTGCTATAACATTGAAAGTTCATCTATGAATGGAAATAGAGAAAATGTGATTTGAATATTAAGGAATTGTTTAATTGTCAACATAATGTTTAAATATTTAGGCACTTGAGGATATTTTTGTACTTTGTTTGCTAAAATTGAAAGTATTTAAAAATATAATGTGTGTGTATATACCCCGAAACATAGAAACTGCATAGATCATGTAGACAGTCTTTCAGAGCATTGTTAGACCAAAGGACTAAGGCCTTTTTGAAATAATGTTAGGTGAAGGACTTGGGGGAGAGAAAAGCCCAAGGCCTCTTCTCCTCCTAGAACTATTGCTCATTGGATGTCATCAGTGGAGTCAAACAATGAGGGAATAGCCCAGGGGGGGAAGGGGGAGAGAAGGGGGGAGGGAGAGAGAGAGAGAAGGAGAGGGGGAGAGAGGGAGAGAGAGAAGGAAAGGGAGAGGGAGAGAGAGAGAGAGAGAGAGAGAGAGAGAGAGAGAGAGAGAGAGAGAGAGAGAGAGAGAGAGAGAGAGGGGGGGGGGGAGAAGGAGAGGGAGAGACGAGAGAGAGGGAAAGGGAGAGGGAGAGAGAGAGAGAGGGAGAGGGAGAGGGAGAGGGAGAGGGAGAGAGAGAGAAGAAGGGAGAGAGGGAGAAGGAGGTAGGGAGAGAGAGGGAGAGAGGGAGGGAGAGGGAGGAAAGGAGAGAGAGGGAGAGAAGGAAGGGAGAGGGAGAGAGAGAAGGAGAGAGAGGGATAGGAGGGGGAGGGGGAGGGAGGGAGGAAGGGAGAGAGAGGGAGAGAAGAATGGAGGGAGAGAAGGAGAGGGAGGGAAAAAGAAACGGAGGGAGGGAAAGAGTGAGGGAGAGAGAGAGAAGGAGGGGGATAGGGAGGGAGAGAGAGGGAGGAAAAGAAAAAGGGAGAGAGGGAGAGAGGGAGGGAGGGAAGAGAGAGGGAAAGAAGGAGAGAGGGAGAGGAAGGGAGAGAGAGGGAGGGAGAGGAGGGGGTGGGGTGGGAGAGAGAGGGAAGAAAAGAGAAAGGGAGAGAGGGAGAGAGCAGGAGGGAGGGGAGAAAGGAGGGAAGGAGAGAGAGAAAGAGAGAGACAGAGACAGAGACAGAGACAGAGGGAGGGAGGGAGAGAGAGAGATAATTAGATGATTGGAAATATTTTTAAACTCAGGTTAAGACTTTGTTTATCCCCATGGGATTTCCTCTTATTTCCTCACCACAGTGTTATAGTTTATGCCGATATCTTTGGTTCTTGTCTTTATTAGAGTGTTAGGCATCCTTTCCAGCTTTGTGTCATATGCAAATTTGATAACATGCCATCTTTGTCCTTATAGAAGTGAAACAGGACATGGAGGTTACTGTCACTGGTTGACTCCAATTCCCCGTCTTTATTTATTCAAGCCTCGAGGTAGCCATGGAGACTGACTGAAAAGCTCGTCTTTCGGTAATCCCAGGGAGGGAGAAGGCAGAAAGGAGCCTTTTGAATGTAGTGAGACCTGGGAGCCTGGAGCTGGAAGAAGCACAGGAAACAGGTTCAAGCACTCTGGGGCTCCGGGAAAGCCGGGGTCCTCACTCGTGCTAGTGTTCTTAGAAGTGTAGACACCCGGGCTGCTATTCCCATGTCACTGTCGTGGCCGCTGTCACTGCTGACGGCTTTTCTGGGTCCTCAAAAATGGGATCAGGCATTGCGTCGGCAGGAGCCAAGGGAGGCCACCATCACCCTCTGGTCTGGAAGCTGCTGAACACATGAGAAGTGAATAGGGGAGCAAGAGACACCCAGGGAAACCGTCCTGACAAGCGACTGAGCACAGAAACTGGTAGAGCTGAAGCTGTGGAAATTGGTTGTCATGGAAGCTGCAGCAGTGTCAGCCAGGAGGTTGCCAGCACCAGACTTGGGGCCAACAGACATGCCTGGGCAGGATTTATCCAGGGAGGCAGATCCAAGATGGCATGTCTGTTTGCCCCTCTCCCTTCCTACTTTCTGGGATGGCGTGTGTTTATTCCAAAACTTACCTCTATTTAGAGTTTTTAAAATTCCTGTTCACCTAGTCTTTTAAACCAATACTAAGACAAAGTGGTTAACCACTGCATTGCTGATCACTGTTTTCACATGCAATTGAGAGAGATGTCATATGTGGAAAATTGCAGAAAAATGAATAATAAGAGACTTAATCTATAATATATAGGAAAGAGACTGAGAAAGAGATTTTCTTTCTAATTGCTGGGACCTTCCTCTTTTGGACTTGGAGCTGGAGAAAGCTGAAGTGCTGATTCATAGTTTTATAGCCTGCAAGGAAGGAAATAAGTATGGATCTAGCCAATGGAGGCTAAGTGACTTGTCCAAGGTCACATAGCTAGAATGTGTCTGGGGTCCGATTTGAATCTAGGACCTCCCATCTCTAAACCTGGAACACTATCCACAGAGCTACCTAGCTGCCCCCTTAACCCATTTTTGAAGCCATGCTAGCTCTTTGAACTTACTTTGTTTTCTAGATATTCCATGCCCATCTTTTTAATAATGCATTTTACACTTTTACCTAGTAATCAAAGTGAAGCTCATCAACCTCTTTTTGGAAACTCAAGAAATCTGCAGTTCCTGGTCATGCAGGAGTCTCTTGTTGTCCTCAGTGTTTCAGATAGCACCAATGGGCCTTTAGCAATTCCATGTGCCAGTGCCTTCAGTTCTCAAGCATGTATAGTAGCCCTTTGGGGTCAAAGTCACCAAGAGCAATTAGGCACCTTCTTACTCTCTCTTGGCTACTGACTCTTTCTAGTTCTGTTCCTTCCAGTCCCCAAACAGAAGCGATATAAGGATGGAGAAGCTCTGCCTTCTCTCTCTATTGTCAGTGAGTTTCCCTTTCATCCACTCCAGCACAATAGTGATTTGTGAATATATGATAGCTGCTATTATGGTTACTGGGTTTTGAACAGAGAATACCCATATTAATACCCAGGATTTCTTTCTTACTTTTCTTTTTTTTCTTTTCTTTTCTCTTCTCTTCTCTTCTCTTCTTTTCTCTTCTCTTCTCTTCTCTTCTCTTCTCTTCTCTTCTCTTCTCTTCTCTTCTCTTCTCTTCTCTTCTCTTCTCTTCTCTTCTCTTCTCTTCTCTTCTCTTCTCTTTTCTTTCTCACTTCCCTTTTCTTCTTAAAAAATGCTTACTTTCTCTTTTAGTAACCACTCAAAACAGAAGGGCAAGGGCTCAGCAAATAGGATTAAGTGACTTGTCCAGGGTTACCCTTCCAGGATGTGTCTGAATTCAGATTTGAACCCAGGTTCTCTTGACTCCAGGCCTAGCCACTCCAGTCTAGAGGAAGATCAATAATCAATCAGGTACCTTCTGTGTGTCCTAGTTGTGGAATGGAGGGGGTGTAGTAGTACCAAGTACAAAAAACAATCCCTACCTACAAGGAACTTACATTCTAATACTAAAGATAGTGGTGACAATAATGGTGATAAACTCTACTGGTTCCCTTTTGCCTCTAGAATTAAATATAAACCCCACTACTGGTTTTTTAAAGCCCTTTAAAGCCTGGCTGCTCCTTACATTTTTAGTCTCGTCTGACATTACTCACCTTCTTTCACTCTACTGTTAAACCAAAACGATATTGCTCACATTTGATATTCTGTCTCCAGGTTCTTTACCCTTGCACTGGTCGTCCCTCGTGCCTAGAATGTTTTCTCTTCCTATCTCCAATAGCAATTCTTGTAGTGACTACATTTAACTGTTATCCCTAATATATGAGCTAACTCCTTTTATATGGAAATATAAGTCAAATATAAATCAAATCAGTCAAGGCTCCAAACTTTGGATCAGATGAGCCTGAAAGATTTCTTTATGCCATTTTTGGGGGGATTGTGAGAATTTATTTTTCATATACTGTATTAATTCTTACATCACAACCCTGTAGTATAAAGGTCCCAATCCCTATAAGGATTATTATATTACTGTAATTGGGTTCTGGGTTAGAGAATTCCATCATGTTTACAGCTTTTTGCATTTTCTTTGTTCTTAGGAATCCCAATAAATGTCTTCCCCTTTTTTTAATTGAAAAATTTTATTTAATTAATTAATTTAGAATATTTTTCCATGGTTACATGATTCATGTTCTTTCCTTCCCCTCCTCCTACCTCCCCAACCAATGTGCAATTTCACTGGGTTTTACATGTATTATTGATCAAGACCTATTTCCATGTTGTTGATGTTTGTACTAGGGTGATCATTTAGAGACTACATCCCCAACCATAGCCCCATCGACCCATGTAGTCAAGCAGTTGTTTTTCTTCTGTGTTTCTACTCCCACAGTTCTTCTTCTAAATGTAGACAGTGTCTTCCCTTTTAATAGAATTTGTTTAGTAGAAAAGAGAGACAAGGATTCTTTTCTTGTGTACCTGATAACCTGTGCAACCATTCCCTGTCAGTATGGGAAAGGACTGAGGGTTTGCTGGACCACCTCTAATTAGCTATTTACCCATTAGGATATTCAAAGGAGGGGTTGAAAAATGAGCTCCTACTATGAAAGACTGTATATCCTTTGATCCAGCAATACTACTACTGGTCTGTATCCCAAAGAGGTAAAAAAAATAGTTAAGGATCTGTTTGTACAAAAATATTTATAGCTGAGCTTTTTATGGTGGCAAAGAATTGGAAACTAAAGGGATGTCCCTCAATTAGAGGATGGCTGTACAAACTGTGGTATGTGATGGTGATGGAATGTTGTGCTGTAAGGAATGATGAACTGGATGATTTCAGAAAGAGCTGGAAAAATCTACATGAACCAATGTAGAGTGAAATAAACAGAACCAGGAGGACATTATACACAGCAACAGCAATATTGTAGAATAATCAAATGTGATAGATATTACTACTAAAAGCAAAATAATGATCCAGAATGATTATGAGGAACTTATGAAAAAGAATGCTATCCACCTCCAGAGAAAGAACTGTTGGAGTAAGAATGCAGATGGAAGCATATGATTTATCATTTGTTTATTTGGGTCTGTGTTTTAGGGTTTTGGTTTTATAGGATTATTTCCTTATAAAAATGAATTATTGAAACAAGTTTTGTATAATAATACATGTATACCCCAGATTGAATTGCTTGCCAGATCCAGGAGGGGGCAGGGAAGGAGGGAGTGAGACAATTTGGATCATATAATTTTGGAATACTTGTGGAAATTTGTTGTTAAAAGAAAAAAAAGAAAAACGAGCTCTTAAAACTCTATTTATGGATCTTTATTGAGATCTGTCAAGGTCTTTGGTCATCAAGAGGGTCACTGACAAGTCACTCTATTGATTATAAGGCTAGTTTAATCAATAAGTGAATATTCTTAACCATAATTTAGTCTCTCAGACTAATTTAAGCCATAACAGGGTCAAGCTTATGCTAGGTCAGAAATTAACTCTGATGTCCTAGAAGTGATCTATTTGGCCATGTTGTTCCTGAAACTAGTGGAGATATCTTGGAGCATTCAAGATAAGTGTCACATCTACTGAAAATTCAAATAATTTGTTTCCTTGCCTTATTCCCTTTTCTTTATTTTAAGTTCCTTGAAGGCAAAAACTGTAGCCAATTCATTTTTGTATCTCCAGTGCCCAGCACATACTAGGTGCTTTAAAAATATTTACTGATTTAAGTGAAATTAAATTTGGTGAATTTTTCCCATAGGGATGCCCCCAATGTCTGATTTCTCTTTCTGGTTCTACCCTATTTCTATCCTCAGACTGTAATCAGAGCTATAATGTCTTAGATCCAGGGAGATAATCAGAAATCCCTTTGTCCCATTCTGGAGGGCAATTTGGAACTATGTGCAAAGGGCTTTAAAAGAATGCCTACCCTTTGACAGCTGGGTTTGTACCCCAAAGAGATAATAAGGAAAAAGACATGCACAAAAATATTTATAGTCACATTCTTTGCAGTGGCAAAACATTGAAAAATTAGGGGGTGTTCCTCAATTGGGGAATGACTGAACATATTGTGATATCTGATGGTGGTGGAATACTATTGTGCTGAAAGGAATAATGAACTGGAGGAATTCCAAGTGAACTGGAAAGAACTTCAGGAACTGATTCACAGTGAAAGGAGCAGAACCAGGAGAACATTGTACACAGTGACTGATACATTATGGCACAATCAAAAAAAATACAATCAAATAGTAATTTTTATGAGGAGGGGAAAGATCATCAGGAAAGGCTGTGTGTAGGAGATTATCAGAGCTGTCCTTGGAAAGGTTCTAAGAGGTAGAGGTGAAAAGGAAATTCATTCTAGACATGAAATTATCTCTAATTGAAAGGGGGAAATAGGTTCTGAGAAGGAAGATGATTTTCCCAGATTACAAAACTCATGGCAGAATTTAGGTGTCCTAGTTTCAAGTTCAATGTGCCCCCCCCTTTTTTAGCTATTTATTTTATTTTATTGACATCTTTTGCATTTTTGTCACATTCCCTACTCATCAAGCTTTCCCTCATACTAAAAATGACAATATGGCTCTGCAGAACCAATTGACATTGATCGACTTTAATGGTATATACAAGATTCTATGCCTATAGTCCTCTATCTTTCCATGGTTCATCTCTTATACTTTGGATGCCTCAAATGTTATATTTTACTGGTCCCACCTACTTCATCTTCATAAGGAACTCTCCTTTGCCTCTTTCCTTGATCAATCCCCACTCTGGTTTCTTCCTTTTTCAGCTCCTTCTCCAGCCCTCTCTTAAATTCCCATTTCATTTTCCAGCATTTCTCTTGGGTTTTTTTTTCACACTTACCAACCCCACCCTGTGTTGGACACCAACTAGCTAGCAGTTCTATAATATGGTTTCCAGTCTAGTTAATCACTGATTATCATTTATATGAATCTACATTTGCATTTAACACATAAGAAGACAATCCAAGTTTACAACTTAAGAGAATAACTCAAACAGAACAAATGGAAAAAAGATTTATTCTTAGGGAAAGGAGAAATAATTTTTAAAAAACTCTTCCATTTACATACTGCTTTACATAGGTTATTCTAATGTTATTTTCACTACTATCTCATGAAGTAGGAAGTCCAAGCAGTGTGTCAGTATGCCCATTTTACAGATTAAGAAACTTGGGTTCAGAAAAGTGAGGTAAATTGAGCACAGTTTGGGGGGACTTTGAGTCATTCCACTCTGTCCTTTCCCCAGAACTGCTGGTACAATAAATGTGTCTTCACCCATCACCTTTAGGCGCCTGTGGGTTCTTTAGGATGTGGTCAGGAGGCCAGGTAGAAACTATGGAGCTATTACTCTTATACCCCCGGGAGAGAATACTGTGTTTTATAGGCAGAAGAGATGAGAACTGGACTCACTAGGGCTATTTAGGGATTTCTAAACTACAACCAGAATTTATAGTTCTCTTTTCAAAATAAGTGAGGGAGTGAAACAAGGACCCAGTTGTAGTAAATTCTTTTTGCAAATGGAAGCTCACATTCAGGTTCTCCTCTTCCCTGCTGAGGGATCCCAGTTGAAAGGACAGTGACTTGGAAAGAGGACTGGTTTACCTATGACCGTGAATAATTGCTTCCTGGAGCAATGTGTTAGGCAGATGCCTCCTGCCCTACCCACAGATGATTCTTGTTCTACTCAAATGCCACTCTGCTCAGGGCTAGCTACATCCTAGATGAGGCCTTCCTTGATTTTTCCAATTACTGATGCCTCCCTGACAAAATGACCTTGTAGTTATGTTGTATATTTTTCATACATACTTATATGGGTGGCTATGTTGTCTCCTGTCCTCCCTGAATGTAAGCTCCATGAGGGCAAGACAATTCATTTTCTCTTTGTATCTGCAACTGCTTATGAGATAGAGCAGTATAGAATAAAGGCTTATTGACTGGGAAGTGATGCTGGCCCACTCCATGCCTTTTCTGAGTTAACTTGGGTTCTTTCTCATGATGGTAATTGTAGTGGGATTTCAACGTGGCAGTCCAAACAGACAGCTAATGTGATTTAGATTAGCCAGGGATTTCTTTCTCTGAAAGTCTTTCCTCATCTGCCAGCAAAACAACAACATCAACAGAACCCAGCCAGCAAAATAAAACAAAACACAATTCAACAAAGAGGTGCATGATTTATTTATTCAGAGAAAGGCTGCTGGGGGAAAAAGAAACAAACCACAAATCCAACAAACATTCTGAAGGTTGTTGGCTATTTTCTCAACCTTTCTGGTTGTCATTATCATGACCTGAAAACTTTCTACTGTAGAGATGCCCAGGTAAAGAAACAATTCTTTCAAACGATTGTATAGGGGGCTTGATGCTGTCGCTTGAACAATCCATTCACTGCAAGAAGTCTCTCTGGGCTCGTTTCTTTATGCCTGTTCTACTGCAGTGCATGTAATCAAGAAAATGACTCACTCCTTGATGGAATCGAATTTTTAGTTGTGATGGGAATATTTTATATGCCCTGAACACCTCAAAGAAAGACGCTGGCCGTGCTTGTTAGAATCAAAGAATGCCAGAGAAAGAGACAGCTGCTTTTAGGTGTGACGATGCTCAAACTGCCCAATGCCCACAGTTGTTAATTCTAGCTGAATATTTCTAGGCATGGAGATACTGCAGCCTGATGCTCAAGGATTAGAAGTCTCCCCTGGTTCTAACCCAGATCTTGATTGCTTCCATTTTTCCTTTGTGTAGATAGATGTCCCACAGTTGCTCAGTAATTTCCTTAAAATGCCAATAACAAATTCACTTACTAATTTAGCCCAAAGTTTCCTTTTTTTTAGACTGAACAAATCATAGATCTGGAAGGGATCACCTAGCCAACATCTTCCTTTGGGTAGAGAAGGCAATTGAGGTTTAGAGAAGGGGGGAAATGATTTGCCAAAGGTCACAAACTTGATAACTATTAGGTTAAGACCTCAACTCTAGCTTTTGTAACTTGAGTTTAATGCTCATAACTTCTGGTCTTTTCAACTTCCTTCATCTGACTCATTACCCATCCTTGTCCCTTATTAAGATTTCTTTTAAGAATATTTTTTTGTGAATTTTATTAAACTATCTTGATAAGGATGTTGTTAAAATTAATTTCTGGCAGGTAATGGAATAATTGCTCTTTTTTGTCCCTCTCTAGACTTAACTAAAATGTGAAGGCAGAAACTTAACCAAAGCTTTGCTGTGATTAGATTCTTGGGTTCCTACTTTAGCATCTTTGCTGTTATTTAGTTTTCCTATACAAAAAGTAGAAGCAGATTCACCTTGAAATTCTTTTTGAGAAAATTATTTATTATTATTTTTGGATATTCTAGAATAGGTACCATAGCAATAGTATAATACATATCATTTGTTATAAATATGTAATAAATTATAATATGCTTATACTAGAGAAACAAATTCTTGCATTAGCTATGTACAAAAATCTGTCTCGTTCTTTTATTCTCCCCTTATTCCCAGCCCTCCTCCCTTCACAAGGAGGTAGGTAATATTATATGGGTTGTATATCTTATAATAGGTTTTTCTTTATTCATCATGTTGTGAAATAAGGCATATTAAAGCATTTATTAAGGGGGACTGCTAGGTAGCTGAGTGGATAGAGTGCTAGGCCTGGTGTCAGGGGGACCAGGGTTCAAATATGGCCTGACACTTCCTAGCTTTGTGACTCTGGGCAAGTCACTTAACCTCAATTGCCTAGCCCTTACCTCTCTTCTTCCTTAGAACTTATACTTAGTAGTGATAGAGAGACGGTTAGAGTTTTTTAAAAGCATTTATTAAGTAATTAGTAATATATCTATCTCTGTAGTCTCTCTTTCTTCTCTTATATACATAGTATACATTATATTTTGCCTATTTTACCACTGGACTTCAATGACTCTGAAAGAGAAAGTGAGATGGACAATTTGGCACAACTCTGCCTCCCTGAAATCCATTTCATGTGCAAGCGAAGACATCATGTTCTTGGTCCCCCAAATGAAGGACAAACAACAATAATAACAACAGCAACATAGTGTATATTTATATTACATAGGATATGCTATAATATTATATTAAAATATTAATAATACTACCAATATATCATTAATACAATATTTATAAATGTCCCAAATATATAATGTAAATATATACTATAGATGGACTATAGATCTATATCTTTTTATTATATATGTATAAATATTATATATATATCCTGTATATATACTAGATCAGAGATTTAACTGATCTATGTATTTCTTCCAATGAAGCAGATCTCTCCAGGAAACTCTTTTCTGTATCTTCCCACAAGTTTGCCACAGCTACTATTCTAAGTAATGAGGATATCAACATAAGGAATAAAACAATCATTATTCACAAGAAGAACTTAAATTCAAATATGAGAGACAATTGAACTTGCTATTTTCCTGCCAAACCTTCCCCCCTCCTAAATTCTTGATTGCAGCTGATGGTACCAACATTGTTCCTGTCACTCAGTCCCCTAATGTTGATGTCTTTCTCAGCCCTCTGCTCTCGCTCACATTTCCCCATTCCTGCACACAATAAGTTGCAAATCTTGTTGATTCTATTTTGTAGTATCTCTCTTATTTGCCCCTTTCTGGTCTGATATCACCTAGTACAGGCCCTCATAGCTTGCTTGGTTGATGCCCTGATGTGTTTCTCTCCCCACTCAGCTGTCTGAGCAATTTCCCAACGTCCAGGTCTCAGCCATGTCTTCCTCTATGTTCCATAACCTCCAGCAGCTCCATGTTATCTCTAGAACCAAATATAAAGTCCTCTGGCTTTGAAAGCTCCTCACAACCTGGCTGCCTCCTACTTTTGAGTCTTTTTTATACCTTATTGGCCTCCATAAACAATCTAGTGGTCAGGAGTGAAACAAGGATGCCCATTATCACCTTTATTATTCAACATTGTACTAGAAGTACAAGCAGTAGCAATTAGAGAAGAAAAAGAAATTGAAGATATTAAACTTGTCAATGAGGACACCAAGCCATCACTGTTTGCAGATGATATGATGGTCTACTTAAAGAATCCTTGAGAATAAACAAAAAAGCTAGTGGAAATAATCAACAACTTTAGCAAAGTTGCAGGATACAAAATAAACCCACATAAGTCATCAACATTTCTATATATCTCCAACACATCTCAGCAGCAAGAATTAGAAAGAGAAATTCCATTCAAAATCACCTTAGACAATATAAAATACTTAGGAATATACCTGCTGAGACAAACACAGGAACTATATGAACATAACTACAAAACACTTTCCACAAAACTAAAACTAGATCTGAGCAATTGGAAAAACATTAACTGCTCATGGGTAGGACGAGCTAACATTATAAAAATGACCACCCTACTCAAACTTATCTACTTATTTAGTGCCATACCCATTGAATTTCCAAAAATTTTTTTTACTGAATTAGAAAAAACCATAACAAAGTTCATTTGGAAGAACAAAAGATCAAGGATACCGAAGGAAATAATGGAAAAAAATACAAAGGAAGGTGGCCTTGCAGTACCAGATCTCAAACTATATTATAAAGCAGTGGTTATCAAAACAATTTGGTACTGGCTAAGAGACAGAAAGGAGGATCAGTGGAATAGACTTGGGGTAAGTGACCTCAGCAAAATAGTCTATGACAAGCCCAAAGAACCTAGCTTTGGGGACAAAAATCCACTATTTGATAAAAACTGCTGGGAAAATTGGAAGACAGTGTGGGAGAGATTAGGCTTGGATCAACACCTCACACCCTACACCAAAATAAACTCAGAATGGGTGAATGACTTGAACATAAAGAAGGAAACTATAAGTAAATTATATGAGCACAGAATAGGATACATGGCAGACCTTTGGGAAGGGAAAGATTTTAAAACCAAGCAAGACTTAGAAAGAGTAAAAAATTATAAAATAAATAGTTTTGACTACATCAAATTAAAAAGGTTTTGTACAAACAAAACCAATGTAACCAAAATCAGAAGGGAAATAATGAACTGGGAAACAATCTTCATAACAAAAACCTCTGACAAAGTTCTAATTACTCAAATTTACAAAGAACTAAATCAATTGTACAAAAAATCAAGACATTCTCCAATTGATAAATGGGCAAGGAACATGAAAAGGGAATCAAAACCATTAATAAGCACATGAAAAAAGTGTTCTAAATCTCTTATAATCAGAGAGATGCAAATCAAAACAACTCTGGGGTATCACCTCACACCTAGCAGATTGGCTAACATGACAGCAAAGGAAAGTAATGAATGCTGGAGGGGATGTGGCAAAGTTGGGACATTAATTCATTGCTGGTGGAGTTGTGAATTGATCCAACCATTCTGGAGGGCAATTTGGAACTATGCCCAAAGGGTGCTAAAAGACTGTCTGCCCTTTGATCCAGCCATAGAACCACTTGGTTTATACCCCAAAGAGATAATAAGGAAAAATACATGTACAAGAATATTCATAGCTGCGCTCTTTGTGGTGGCAAAAAATTGGAAAATGAGGGGATGCCCTTCAATTGGGGAATGGCTGAACAAATTATGGTATATGTTGGTGATAGAATACTATTGTGCTCAAAGGAATAATAAAGTGGAGGAATTCCATGGGAACTGGAACAACTTCCAGGAAGTGATGCAGAGCAAAAGGAGCAGAACCAGGAGAACAATGAGACTGATAAACTGTGGTACAAGCGAATGTAATGGACTCCTCCATTAGTGGCAATGCATTGATCCTGAACAACCCGGAAGGATATAGGAGAAAAAACACTATCCACATTCAGAGAAAAAACACCAAAGAAAAATAACTGCTTAATGACATTGGTCGAAGGGGATATGATTGAGGATGTAGACTCTAAATGAACATCCCAGTGCAAGTACCAACAACATGGAAATGGATTCTGGTCAAGGGCATTTGTAATACTCAGTGGAATTGAGCATTGGCTATGGGACGGGCGGGGGGAGAGGAGGGAGGAATAGAAAATGATTTTTATAACCAAGGAATAATGTTTGAAATTGACCAAATAAAAAAATAATGTCACCTCCCCAATCTAGTGACAATGACCTCCTTACTGGACTCACACATGATACTTCATTTCCTGACATCTTTCATCGACTGTTCCCCAGCTCTGAAATTTTTTTCCTTCTGGTTTCCCTGGCTTCTTTCAAGTCTCAGCTTTTATAATAAGTCTTTTCCAATCTCTGTTAGGGTAGCTGGGTGGTACAGTGGATAGGGTGCTGGATCTGGAGTCAGGAAGACTCATATTCTTGAGTTCAAATCTGACCTCAGATACTTGCTAGCTGTGTGACCCTGGGCAAGTCACTTATCCCTGTTTGCCTCAGTTTCTTCATGACCTGGAGAGGGAAATGGCAAACCATTCCATTATCTTTGCTAAGAAAACCCCAGATGGATTCATAAAGAGACAAACATGACTGACAGCAACAATCTCCCTTACTCCTAATGCATCTCCTTTGAAATTGCCTAATCAATTGATTTAGCATATATCTTGTTTGTACGTAGGCAATTGCATGTCTCCTCCATTTAATGTGGGCTCCTTGATAGTGTGAACTTTAGCACTCTACCCTACTTAGTCTAACAAAATCAGGAATGTCTACACCCCTACTTAAGTATTAAATATCTAGGAAAATGGCCTATAATAGACATGTGCTAGCAAATGACAAATCAGAATCAGCTGACAGACCCCTGGGCTGTCCTAAGTCAAGCTTAAGCTACCATTGGTACAGGTGAGATGTAGGAAAGTGATGTAAAACCGTCTATGTATTTCACATCACTTCCTCTCTCTGGCCTCTTTTGCAGCAGAGAGGTGGCTGGAGGCATCATGCTGAGCCTTTCAGCATCTTGGTGTGGCAGCAGCTATTGTCCAGTTTAGTGGTGAGTTTTAACTTGATACCATACTGGAAGAAGCCTAGTAACCTAGTTCAGGTGAGGCACTCTTCTCTGAGCTCTCTGAGAGTTGAGGCTGATTCTTTCCTCCTTTACTTTCCAAACACCATCCTCTTAGAAAAAACCTCTAATCTTCAAAGACCTCATGGCGGAGGACTTTGAACTCCCCCTGGCACAGGCCAGGCAAGAGAAATCCTATACCTCTTCCTCTCTCTTCTCCTTAATTCTTTCCCTCTATATTAATTAAAACACCATAAATTTCCAAGCTGCCTTGGGTATTTTATTTGGGATATTCCTTGGTGACCAAAATTAATTTAGATTAGGACACAACCCTAAAATTATCCTTACAATAGCAGGGAATGTTTTTTTATTTATTATCTTTCTTTGTAGTCCCAGCACTTAGTATAGTGCTTGACACACACAGCAGAAACTAAATAAATGCATGTTGACTGCCTGACAAGCACATATTTATGTTTATACAGATGTCAACTTAAAATAAAGAGGACTACCAATGTAGTCCTTTAATAGAGACAATGGGACTACAATCTGAGGCTGCCCACTGCACTGGGGTGCAGGAGTGCCCACCAGGGGCAGAAGGGATGGGTTTAAATACCTCTTAACAGGGAAGGAGTCCCATAGGAGGTACAGTCTTTGTATAAGAACCAAAAGCCCCTTGAAAAGGTTACTGAGGCTCTGGAGGGGCAGCTACAGGGAGGAGTACTCAGAAGGCTTAAGATGTTTAAGGAAAGAGTTGGAGGCTGGCAAGGCTAAGAGCAGGAATAGCTGCTCAGAACAGAAGGCTCCAGTTGCAACCAGTTTTGTTTTGTTTTTTAACTGGGTTGGACCAGCTCCTCTGTCCTCAGGTAGTTTGTAGCTCTGGGGCTGGATCAAATTCAGCTCATAGTCAGCTGCATTCAATACCTAATAATAATAAAGAATAGATACATTGTGGATTGGGAGGGAGGACACTAGCATTTGGGGAGACTGGAAAGACTTTGAATAGAAGGGAGCCTCTTGAAGAAAGAGCCTGGTTTTGGAAAGCAAAGCTGGTAAGGAGATGCTTTCTAGGCATGGAAGTTTGCCAGTGTCAAGGCACATAGGAGACTGTAAAGATTAAAATTAATACTCAATAACCAAGTATATTTGTGAGATTTATTAATAATTACTAAAATAACAACTGAGCTGGGTGGCAAGAGAAGAGAAGAGGGAGGAGTCACAGCAAACTTAAATACAATAACACAAACATGAGGATGCAGGAAAGATTAAAGGGAATTTTGGGAAATATTAAGGGACTTTTGGGGAATGAAGTCCAAAGGTTCAAAATTCCACTTATACATGACTAATGATGGAGGGTCATCTGTGAAGAAGATAGAGAAGGCTGGCTTGTTGGATTAAAGAGTACAGGAGAGGGAGTAATGTCCAATAAGCCTGGAGACATCAGTTGGGGCAAGATTGTCAAGGATGTTGAAATTTAAACAAAGTTTACATTTCATCCTACAGACAAGAGAGGACTACTAAAGTTGATTAAACAGGAGAATAATAGCTTTAAAGAAAATTACTTTGACTGCTCTTTGGAGAATTGCTCAGACTAGGGAGACCTGAAGTAGGGAGGTCAATTAAGAGATTTCCTCAATAATCAAGGGGAAAGGTGATAGCTAGTATCCTGAAAGCGGTGGTAGTTGTGTGAATAGAGAGAAGATGCAAACACTGTGTAAAAGGTTTTAAACACCAAGATGTAGCGCCCGATTGGCTACATGGGGTGAAAGAGTATGGAATTGACATAGGCATTGTACCCCAAGAAACTCAGGCAAACTCTTATCCGGGAAATTCCTTTGCTCCCTTCCATCCTCATGACTCTTAGCCTAAAACATCTAATGGCCCCTATAGGACCCCGAGATGATTGTGCTTCTTTGATCATTCTTTAGATTTAAGATGGACAGAGAGGTGCACCTCCAGGCTACACCTCAATTCTATCAGGCTATATCTTAGACATCTGTCTGAAGGTGTTCGACACAGTGAACAGGGACACATTGTGGGTGATCCTTAGCAAGCTTGGCTGCCCAGCAAAATTCGTCTAACTGATCCAGCTCTTTCATGTTGACATGACAGGGGAAGTCCTATCTGGTGGAGAGACTTCCGATCACTTCAACATCTCCAATGGCATGAAACAAGGCTGTCCTTGCTCCTGTACTATTCAACCTATTTTTCACCCAAGTATTACGACATGCTGTGATGGATCTAAATCTGGGCGTCTACATCAAATACCAACTGGATGGTTCACTATTTGACCTTCGCTGCCTGACTGCAAAAACAAAGACAACAGAGAGACTCATCCTGGAAGCTCTCTTCGCAGATGACTGTGCTCTCATGGCCCACCAAGAAAATCATCTCTAAACCATGGTGGACAGGTTCTCTACCGCAACAAAACTGTTTGACCTGACTATCAGCCTCAGCAAAACAGAGGTGCTGTTCCAACCCACACCAGGGAGGCCAACTAACCAGCCTTGCATTACAATCGACGGCACGCAGGTTTCTAACATCAACACTTTCAAGTACCTGGGCAGCACCATCGCCAACGACGGGTCCCTAGACCACGAGATCAATGCCAGGATCCAAAAGGCCAGCCAGGCACTCGGGTGGCTGCGCTCCAAAGTCCTCCAACACAGAGGTGTAAGCACTGCGACGAAGCTCAAAGTGTATAACACAGTGGTCCTCAGCTCACTCCTGTACGGTTGTGAGACATGGACACTGTACCGAAAGCACATGAAACAGCTGGAGCAATTCCACCAACGCTCTCTCTGGTCAATCATGAGGATCTGATGGCAGGACCAAATCACCAATCAGGAAGTCCTCGACAGAGCCAACTCCAGCAGCATCGAAGTCATGGTCCTCAAAACCCAGCTACGATGGTCTGGACACGTCATTCGCATGGACCCACAGTGAATACCAAGACAGGTATTCTATGGTGAACTGTCAGCTGGACTCAGGAAACAAGGTCGACCAAAGAAAAGATTCAAGGATCAGCTAAAGTCAAACCTGAAGTGGGCTGGCATCACACCAAAGCAACTAGAACTCGCTGCCTCTGACAGAAGCAGCTGGCGAACCCACATTCACCATGCCGCCACCACCTTTGAAGATGAACGACTTCGATGTCTTGCCGCTGCATGTGAACGCCGACACCAGGCCAGAACCGCACCTCCCATAACAACTGGCGTCCCATGCCCCATGTGCCACAAACTGTGCGCCTCAGCCTTTGGACTCCAAAGTCATATGAGGGTACACGGTAGATGAAAACGCACAAAGACAATTGTCATTCTCAGACACCGAGAGACTACTACTGTCTGTTCTCTAAAACCAAAGAATCTTTTAAGAGGGTCATTCCCTAGGTCTCCAGACAGACCCCAGTCAGATGACCAAATGCCTGAGGGTTTACTACTCTAGAGTCATGTCCACACCATGATATAGCATATTGTTTTTTTTTACGTATTAGTCATATTTTATACACACATAAATATATCATACACATAAAGATGAAATAACACCAAGAAAAAATAAAATTTAAAAAGTATACGCTTAGACTCCACCAGTTCTTTCTCTGGAGGTGGCTACTTTTTTTTTTTTCATCATAAGTCCTTTGGAATTGTCTTGGGCTACTGTCTTGCTGAGATTAGTTAAAGCATTCATAGATGATCATCATATACAATATTGCTTTACTGTGAAGAATGGTTCTGCTTGCTGTACTTTGAATCAGTTCCTACAAGTCTTCCCAGGTTTCAGCTTCTCTTTCTTTTTTTTTTTTAATTTTATAGTATTTTATTTGATCATTTCCAAGCATTATTCATTAAAGACATAGATCATTTTCTTTTCCTCCCCCCCACCCCCCATAGCCGACACGTGATTCCACTGAGTATCACGTGTTCTTGCTTCGAACCCATTGCCATGTTGTTAATATTTGCATTAGAGTGTTCATTTAGAGTCTCTTCTCTGTCATGTCCCCTCAACCGCTGTAGTCAGGCAGTTGCTTTTCCTTGGTGTTTCTACTCCCACAGTTTGTCCTCTGCTTATGGATAGTGTTTTTTCTCCTAGATCCCTGCAGATTGTTCAGGGACATTACACCGCCACTAATGGAGAAGTCCATTATGTTCGATTGTACCACAGTGTATCAGTCTCTGTGTACAATGTTTTCCTGGTTCTGCTCCTTTCGCTCTGCATCACTTCCTGGAGGTTGTTCCAGTCTCCATGGAATTACTCCACTTTATTATTCCTTTGAGCACAATAATATTCCATCACCAACATATACCACAATTTGCTCAGCCATTCCCCAATTGATGGGCATCCCCTCGTTTTCCAATTTTTGGCCACCACAAAGAGCGCAGCTGATATAGCATATTGTAAAGAGTCTAAAATCCCCAGAATTGATGTCATCTGGGCAACAGCTTTTCCATCCATGCTGTCCTCCCAAGGAACAGCCTTCCATCTGAGTTGTAGATCTACCAGATAAGGTTGCTGCGATACAATGGCAGGTTGATATGTAGGAGCTGAAGGATCCTGTAGTTAGAGAGTTTTCAGAGTATGATTAAGTAGAATTTCCCCATCTTTCCTTATCAGTGCTTCTATTGACATTCTAGTTTCCTTAGTTGTGTCTCAAAATGATTCATATTCATTTGATTCCTCAATTCTTTCCCTACTATATATGCTTGTATTTAGCCAATTCTTCTTCATACAAAATGTCCTTTATTTTCTGGTTTTTGAATGTACCACCTTTTTTTTTTTTGGACATTATTGGAAGTCATGCTATTTTGCCCAGACCATTTATAGAGACAGAATAACTTGTCTCTAGACTTTTTCTCTTAGTGGTCTCACCCACTCCTATGGATTCAATGATCACCTTTATACTCCAACCCTTGATCCTATTCTCCCATTCTCAATGGCCTCCTTTCCTTCCTATCCTCAGAGGGGGTAGACATTGCTGCTTACACTACTTGGATGAGGAGGAAGTCACCAACTACAATAATTCTGGTAAGATGGAAGACCACCAGACTGGCCTTCTTGCTTGCCACTGTACCCCAGCATCTGACCACTGGGTTTTAAGGTCTGTTTTTTCATTACAACCTTTAGACCCTTGGACCTTGCTACCCACAGTGATACTGGACTCCAAAGACCAGACTCTTCTGTCCTTGCTGTAGTTGGGCTCCTCTAAAGTGTTATCTCTCTCAATTAGAATGTGAGCTCTTTGAGAGTGGGGACTTTCTGGGTTTTTTGTTTATTTGTTTATATTCCCAGTCCTCAGCACAGTGCTTGGCATGAAGTAAGTACTTAATAAATACTCATTCATTTATTCATTTAATACTGCATTAGTAGGCATGGTTTAGTGAATAAAGCATTGGATTCAGAAAGATCTGAATTCAAATCCCACCTCAGACATTTACTAGCTGTGTGATCCCGAACAAGTCACTTAAACTTTGTTTGCCGCAGTTTCCTTCCCTGTAAAACAGCAATAATAATAGTACCTACCTCTCAGAGCTTTTGTGAGATCAAATGAGATATTAATTATAAAGCTCCTAGCACAGTGCCTAGCAGGCACTATACAAATTATTGTCATTAACAATTATATTAATGTAATACCATTCAAAGTTCACTGGACTACCTACATTCTAATTTTGGTTGCACCATGGACAAACTACATATTTTGAGCGAGTACCTTAACTCTCTAGAGCTCAAATGATTTTCTCCTTTGTAAAATGATGAGTTGGATTTGTTCATTAAAGTTCTGTCCAGCTCCAAGATTCCGTGATTCTTTTATATTAAAAAAAATATGGGGGGGGGGCAGCTGGGTAGCTCAGTGGATTGAGAGCCAGGCCTAGAGACAGGAGGTCCTAGGTGAAAATATGGCCTCAGACACTTCCCAGCTGTGTGACCCTGGGCAAGTCACTTGACCCCCATTGCATAGCCCTTACCACTCTTCTGCCTTCAAGCCAACACATAGTATTGACTCAAAGATGGAAGGTAAGGGTTTAAAAAAAAATAGTAGTTTCTCCTCTAAAGTTTTTAAAGAGTTCATTAACATCATTTAATGTGTATTTTCTTCCTTAGTATGTAAAACAAACTAATAAAACTCAGAAACAAAAATAAGAAAAGAGAAGAATTGGAATTCTCCTCCCTCTTCTTTCACTTAAAATTCTCTCAGAATCCTACACTGCTAAATTAATCCACTCTTTCTCTTTAATGAACTTTTTTACTTATTGTCCCCATAAGGTTTTTCTTTGTTTTCCTATTGCTCTCTTCTAATGTTGCTGCTGTCATTAGGCTGATATAATTCATGGCAGTAATCTAAGGACAAGAAGTAATGTGACAAAGTGGATAGAGAGCTGGCCTTAGAGCCAGCAAGTCCTGAGTTCAAGATCTACCTTTGAAATATGTTGTGTGGTTTTGGATCAAGCACCTAAACTCTTCCCCTACAGCCCAAACTTGGATTCTACCTTTAGATTCCATCCTTACTCAAACTCTTATAGGTGAGCTTTTTCTCTTTTCTCATTGCTATTTTCCCTCTTCCTGTTCCCCTTTCTTCTTCTTCTTTATAAAAGTGCTCCTTTATGTCTTCCTTCATTAGAATGAAAGGTTTTTGAGGGCAAGACCTCTCTTGATTGCTTGTAATAATATCCACTATTTAGCACAGTGCCTGACTCATAGCAACTACCTGATAAATATTCTATCTATTTACCTTCATTCCTTCCTTTGTTCCTTCCTTTCTCTCTCTCTCCCTTCCTTCCTTCCTTCCTTCCTTCCTTCCTTCCTTCCTTCCTTCCTTCCTTCCTTCCTTCCTTCCTTCCTTCCTTCCTTCCTTCCTTCCTTCCTTCCTTCCTTCCTTCCTCCCCTCTCTTTCTTTCTTCCCTCTCTTTCTTTCTTCCCTCTCTTTCTTTCTTCCCTCTCTTTCTTTCTTTCTTTCTTTCTTTCTTTCTTTCTTTCTTTCTTTCTTTCTTTCTTTCTTTCTTTCTTTCTTTCTTTCTTTCTTTCTTTCTTTCTTTCTTTCTTTCTTTCTTTCTTTCTTTCTTTCTTTCTTTCTTTCTTTCTTTCTTTCTTTCTTTCTTTCTTTCTTTCTCTTTCTCTCTCTTTCTTTCTTTCAATCTGTCTGTCTTTGCTTTGGGCAACTCTCTAAGATGATGCATTTTAGAGCAGATGCCCATCTTCATCAGTATCAGGAGTTTCTTACTGAGAGCTCCTTATACAAATGAAATTAGAGGTTTGGTTAAAATAAATCTCAACACGTGTTTTCATAAATGTGTATACAGTTGGCATATTGCATCCAAAGGACCCAGGGGATCAGCTTGGTTTTTCTCCTCATTTCCCACCAGCTGTACTGATTTTGGATGTTTTTTTTTAAACACATCATCATCTTCCTTCCCTTTTAGTTTCCAATCAAGTGCTGTCTCTCCTCATTAGATTGTAAGCTCCTTGGGGGTAGGGACTATGTTTTTATTTTTATTCCCAACATTTAACACAATGCCTGCCATACAAGTGCCAACTTAATAAATATTTATTGACTGCCTGACATCTGTGAAGATGGAGTTCCAAATGAAGTGAAATATAAATGATCAAGTCTTGTGGTAGGAAGAGCTAGTCCCAAAGATTACGTGTGAAGCAGACAACTGGAATCCACAGGTAATTTTCCCAAATGGGTGACAGTTTGATGGGCATGGTACATGCCTGTGGGATATTTATCAGCCCATTGTAAAAAGAGCCCGATTGGAGAAAGCTTTAGGTTACTCCATTCCTAGTCCATGCTGATAGTCAAAAATCACCTTTGTGGGCTGGAGGTATTTTGGTGGTGTGGGGCAGCTATTCATGTACAATGCCTCCTCCCACTTCACTTTACTACCGCAGTTTTGTGAAAATGCAACCACTTCAAGTTATTGCCGCTCTGCTCCAGAGAATGCTGAAGGTTTCAAGGGCAAAGACTAAAGAGCTGCCAAATGCAGTGATATAATAGACATTGACATGTCGTGAAAATACTAGGCACAGGAGCCTAAGATAATAAATCTGAAAAATTAACACGTAGGAGAATGAGAAAGGGAGCAATATGTTTTGGTAATCACTTTGAACTGTTGAACTCTCATTCTGCCATCCCCAGAAATCTCAGGTATTAGGCAGATGTCATTCAAACTGTGATTAACACGTTACCGAATTTCTCCAGTCATTTAATAAAAGTTTTACATAACATGCAAGTAATTGCTTCCAAATGGCAAAGTTGCCATCTGGGCTCTATGGATGGTATTGTTTCCACTGTTAGGTGACATTTTCTCTCATGGCACTTTGCTCCAACAAGAGTTGTTCTCCAGGGGCCTGAGTAATATCTGGCCAGCTTTCTAGCCACTCTTTTTCAGAGGGAGAGACAAAGGAGTCGTCTGGGAAGATTAAAGGTTTACTTATTGGTATGTTATCTTTATTTTAGATTTCTGCAAAGCCATTAAAGAGAATTTTTTCATTTTTCATATTTTAAAAATAAGTTTTATTGATGTTATTTGTTTTTTTTAATGTCACAGAGTTCTTGTGGACACAAGTGCAGTAAAGGGAAAAGAGTATAAGGATCAAAGAAAGAAAGACCAAAGGCTATGTTATAGGACCATATATATAACGTCCGATAGTTCACCATGACCCTATAGGATAGAATATAAGATATAAGATAAAATGACCCTGTGATAAATCTCTTTCTGGTTATTGTTAGGGACCTTGGTTAAGAGGTCTCATATTTATAGCCAAAAAGATCAGACATTGGAGAAGAGATGAATTATGAATAAAGACCAGCATAGGACTGAATTAAACATTTTTGAGTCCAGTATTGTGCAGGAATATGGGAGTCCTTCTTTCTGTCAAAATTTTTTAAAAATTCAATTAAAGCAGCTAATAATTCCTTCTTATTGACATTATTAAGGTCTAAGGTCATAGCCCTATAACAAATTATGCTTGAGTTGAGTGACTCAAGGCCCTTTCTTAGACCAGAAATTTAGATCTCCCACTTAATTCAGACGTGGATCTTGGATTTTTTGTACCATGGACAAAAAGGGAATTTGTGTGGTACTGTGGAAAGAATAAAGACTTTTTTGTAGTCCAAGGCTCGAGTACCATTCTAAGATCCAATACTTCTTGCATATATGATCTTGGGCAAGCCCCTTAACTTTGTTGGGTCACCATTTCCTCATTAGCATTTGTTGAGATGATCTCTAAGATTCTTTCTAATTCTGTTTCCTGTGAGAAGGTGACTCATTCATTTCTAAGCACCACCATCTCATAAGGCTGACCTTTCTTGAAACAGACCTATCTAGAATCTGACCTCATAGTCTCTTTTTATCCCCTAAAACCAAGGAGTTTTTACTAGAATTTTACCCAAGTACCTCTCATTTTATTTTAAATCTTTTCCTTTTTCATCCTCTCCCATGGAATGAAAAAAAAAAATACCAACATGCCTACCTAGAGGAGACTCTCTAAAATTTCAATTCCCAGAGAATTGGAATGATCCAGAGTGTAGTGCACTGCAGAAAAAGAACAATAGTAGGATGATTAGTGAGTTTGATGCCTTATCTAGTAGGTCTACACCCCAAAGTCCCTGTCAAGGTGTACTTCCTCATCCAAGACCAAATCGATGCTGTAATCCCTTCTGGAATGAGGTGAAGTCAGATATATCGCACACTCAGTTACTCAGTGACTATGGGGGAAAAATACGACAACAACAAAAAACCTCCACCTCCCATTTTCCTGTGTCTGGAAAAAGCGCCCCAACAAATTCATCCAAACCCTGCTAAATGGAAACCCATTAACAATTTCTGTCTTTGTAGAATTGCCGACCTGACGCCATTGGACTATAAATAACTGTCTACCATTCCTGTCTCTCAAGAAGATTTAGTTCTTGTCAACAGGACTGGTTGCACCTGAAATTATTCAGGCGGCTCTCCACCTGACTGTCTTGCTTTGGCACTCTCCAGACCAGGACTTTATGAGAGTGAGACTGTTTTACTCCCTTATGTTAGAAACAACTAAATCATCATGTTGGTCGGTTGAGACAGAGCTTTGCTGGAACCATGGGCTCTTGGTCCCCTTCCACCCCAACTCCCAAATTCCTTTTTGGAATCAAAGGGGGCAGCAGCAGCAGCAGCAGTAGCTGTCACAGGTAGTTTATGATTCTCTCTAAGAATCATAGTCTGTGAACATTCATCAAAGATGTTCAGTCCTGGAGCCAAGCTGGGTCCTGGATGCAGCACCAGGTCTATGACAGAGTGGGCTACTAAATTCTCTCTTGGGGATTGGCTTATTCTGACTTACAGGTGCAGGGTAGGAGTTTAATAAAGTCTTCATTAAGTCTGTGATGGGATTTGGGAGCAGCAAAGAGTATACAGTTCCTTTCTATTCTAGAAATTAATTTGATTTCTGGGCCACAGAATGGAGCTAGCTTTGGGGAGTCCAGTGTCCTCCTTCTTTGGCATTGCCATCTGCTATTGTTATTCCTTATGTCTATGGAACTGACCCTGATGGCAGGCTCTCTCAGAGAGGTCTTCTAAGTGGTCTAAGGTTGAAGAACTTATTGTAGGGGTACCTGGGCTTGGAGAAAGATAACAAAGATTTTAATCTTGGGCAGTTAGGTCGATCAGTGGATTGAGAGCCAAGCCTAGAAACAGGAGGTGTGAGTAATGGTTCCAAGGAAGAAGAGAGGTAAGGGATAGGCAATGATGGGGAAGTGCCTTGCTCAGAGTCACCCAACTAGAAAGTGTATGAGACTGGATTTGAACCCCAAACTTCCTGTCTCTAGCCCTTACTCTCAGTCCACTGAGCAATTTAGCTGCCCTCTATGATAATTTTTTTTTTTTTTGGTCCTGGACACTATATTTCTCTTAATTTGGCTTAAGATTCCATTAGCTTTGTTGGTTGCCAGGTCATTTGGTTGACTTAGTAGTTCACTGATAACTCTTAGTTCTTTTCTTCATTATTTTTTTTTTGGAAGGAAGAAAGTGTGGATTTTAGTGTGTGTTATCACAAGTCTGGAGGATGCACTTTCCATCTCCTTAAAGAAATATCCCATTTCTAGGGTTTGTTTTTATTTCCTTCCAGGCCAAAGTGCACTGAGAAATGTGTCATTGTTTTAATACTTTCCTCTAAGCTCAATTGAGGCATAAAGGGAAAAAAGATGGCCCCCAAATTACTGTTTAGTATATCCATGTTGTGCCCCTCATCCCTCTCTCCCACCGCAGGCCAAACATTTAATTCAGTACTCAGAATTTTTAAAAAAACTCAAGGGAAGAACTTTACATTTATTCCTATTTAATTTCACACTATTAGATTTGGCCTATTTTTTCAACCTACTGAAACATCTTTGCATCCTGACAATGTCATTCAATGTATTGAATATAGCTGTCCTTGGCAGCTTTGTGTCAATTGGAAATTTGATGAGCATGCTATCTTTCCCTTTATCCAAACCAAGGATAAAAAATTGAACAGGACCATCAGTACAGCTTATAGAGGTTTCCATAAGAGCTCTTCCTCCTCAATGGTATTGATCCATGAATCACCACTAGTAATATTTAACCACTTCCAAATCTACCTCATTGTATAATTATTCAGTTTACTTTGTTCTACTCCGTAGGGAGATGGAAAGGAAGACTATGGGGGGAAAAGGCCATCAAACTTTTAATGCATTTTAGGGGCATGTGTATACAAATCTAAGGCTACAAAGTGGGAAGTAAATATTGGGGCTTTACTTTATTCCACCTGAGGTTCGATGGTAGGGGCTAAAGTCTCTAAGAAGGATCCTCCAGCCACTCTATAATTTTCAAGTTGTGTGTCAACTCCAGTTCTTGTCTAGTGGAAGCATGGAATGCTTTAGTCTGAATGAACAAGTCTTTCTCTCTGATTTAAGGTATTCCTATCTTCTGTTCTCCCATGCCCATCAAAGGAATTTACCAACCTCTGCTTCTTAAATATTTACTTTGGCTGTCAAGTTTCTAATATTGTAGGATAATTTTATTACATCTTTGGTGGCCATCCACTCTTCTTTGCTCTTCTTCCACTTTTTCTTCTTAAAAATACATCTAAAGCTTTTAATGAGAGTTTACTGTATGCTGATTATTCTGTGAGGCATTACCTTCTCTTCTTTAGTGTCTCATAAATTATGCCTATTTTGGTTGAGGTTCTTGAGGGTGAAGGCCACTACATTCATACCCCTCCCTGGCACCAACTTAAAGCATTGAATCAGATGTTTCTGTGCAGACTTCAAGATGCTTCTTTGTCTTTTCCCTAAAACCAAGCTCAAGGCCACATTTCCCACTGAAATCATACTCAGGGAGTTGTTCGTCAAGTTCCAGGAATCATGAAACTGGAACACATGTTTAGGCCCATCTAATCTAACTTTTCTCATTTACAGGCAAGAAAACCAAGGCCCAAAGAATAGAGATTTGTTCAAAGTCCCATCTGTTGTGTTTCGACACTTCTAGACAGTCAATATTCATTCGATTTCTGGAATAATTTGAACATTGGTGTTGACTCTTTGCCCATAGCCTAAAAAAAGAATCAGGGCAGATCTAGAGAAAGTCAGGTATTGGACCTAAAGTATATTCACTACCTAGCTAGAACTAGATCTCGGTTTCCTCCTTCCCAATCCGGCATCCTTTTCTTCTGCAACAATTGGCATGTGCTGGAAGGAATCTCCTCTGGTGACTTCAAAGACACTGGTGGTCACAAAGATTTGAATGTCTCACTTCAAATAGAATGTGACTGCTTAAGACCATCATGAGACCCATGGAGGTGGAGAAAGAATTAAATGCAGGAATTTATCTGACAAGTTAATAGGTCTGGCAGAGATCCTTGACAGGGAATGTGTAATCGACACCTCGTGTGAACAATTGTTAATCTAGATACTCATCCCTATATCCTGAGATATGTTTTCACTCTCGGAACTCTCATTCACATTCTAACACTCACAAATGGAATTACAGAGCCTCAGAATGTCAGAACTAGGAGGTAACTTAGAGGTCATCTGTCAAAACCTCTCTTCCTACAGATGTGGAAACTGAGGCTCAGAGAGTCATAGAACCAGAATGTTAGAGCTAGAAGGGACTGTAGATGTTTTCTAATTCCATCTCCTAATTTTACACATGAAATTAGAAAAATGTAGAATCTTGAAGTTTGAAGAGATCTTGAAAGTCATAAAATACAACCAACAACTGAAAAAAGAATGTTCTTTTTTTAAACTCTTACCTTCCATCTTAGAATTAATACTAAGTATTGGTTGTAAAGCAGCAGAACAGTAAGGGCTAGGTAATTGAGGTTAAGTGACTTGCCCAGGGTCATATAGCTAGGAAGTGTCTGAAGTCAAATTTTAATCCAGGACCTCCTATCTCCAGGTCTGACTTTCTATCTACCAACCACCTAGCTGCCCCAAAGAATACTCTTGACATTGTACCCAACAAATAGTCATTCAACCTTTGCTTGAACCCCTTCAGTGAGAAGGAAATCCAGTACTTCCTGATATAGCTCATTCCACTTTTTGATAGCTCTAATTTTTGGGAAGTTTTTCCTTATTTTAAACCTAAATTTACCTCTCTGAAACATTTATCCATCATTCCCAGTTCAGCTCTATGGGGGCCAAGGAGAACAAAGCTGATCTTTCTTTTTTCCTTGAAGTACTTGAAGATAGCTATCATGGCTTCATAATCCTTCTTCCAATGAAATATCCCCAATCCATCAACAAATCCTCATATTACATGAATCCTGAGTCCCTTCACTATCTGGTTTGTCCTTCTATGAAATGCTATCCAGATAAACAATTACTTTTCTAAAATGTGGTACCTAGAACTGAATCTAGTATGGCATAGGTGGTCTGACCATAGAGTACATTGGGACCATCAACTTCTTATTCCTAGACATTATGCCTTTCTTATTGTAGTCTCAAAGTGCATTTGCTTTCTTGGCTTCATTATACTGTTTTAATACTATTTGATGTATTAAGGATGTCTAAAATCCCCAGATTTTTTTTTACACAAACTTCTGTCTAGCTACTTCTATCGCATTTAGTGAAAGGAAGAAATCTAGAGTCAGGGAAGTCTAGTGATTCCGTTTCCAGAATCACATAGTGAATTAATGGCAAAGCTAGGATGAAAATCTAGGTTTTGTGGCCCTTAGTCTAGTGCTTTTTTTTTTTCTGATCACTAAGCTGCTTCTCTAATACAAATGTAGTTGGAGGAGGGAGGGAACTGGAGACCCCTCTTACATGCTCTCATCTTTAAATTTTTAGTATGAGTATTCACACATACTCATATATCACAGATTTGGGCATAACTTATGGTTTTGTTGATTATTTAGACTTATTTAAATGATGGAGAAGATGTGAATAATGCAGATTAAACTTAAAAATGTATTGATGACACTTTTGAGAGATCTGATTATTAATCATTTACCAGCAGATCCCTATATATAGTACATATTTTCTTATGCACACACACACACACACACATACACAAGTAAACACATCATACACATGGAATTAAACAAAAATCCTAGAGATGAGTTAACTAATTTTATTTGCTCCTAGCACATTGTCATTATCAATGTGATTAGGTTAAGTTTGATTAGGACATGAAGAGAGGACTAGGACTTCAGATCAAGATATTTTCATAATATTAATCCATGTCTTCTTTCCATTCCTCATATCTTTTCCTCTATCTTGAGCTTTCACCAACATCTAAAGACACTTTGAATTGTTGCTTAGATTCCGTCATTGTACCTTATAATAAATTATACTTGCTTAGCAACCACTTCAATAAAGGAGACAGAGAAGTGGTCGGATAGATAGGAGGAGAGAATAGTGTCCTGAAAACAGAAGAGAATATCAAAGAGATTAGGATTATCAATAGTGTCAAAGACTGCAGAGAGGTCAAGAAGGAGAATTGATAAAAGGTTATCCAATTTCACAATTAAGAGGTCATTAGCAACTTTGGGGAGGGAAGTTTTGGTTGAATGATGAGATTAGAAACCAGATTGTGGAGTTAAGAAGACGGGGAGAGAAAAAGAAGTGGTACCATTGTACCATTGTAGATAATCTTCAAGGAGTTTGCACACAAAAGAGAGGAGAGATATAGTTTCATAGCTAATGGGAATAGATACTTCAAGTGAGGGTTTTTTGAGGATTGGAGTTATTTTTGTTCAATCCTATCTTCATGACCGTATTCTAGAGTGGTTCTCTATTTCCTTTTCCAGATCGTTTTACGGATGAGGAAATTGAGACAGAATTAGATGACTTGGCCAAGGTCACCCAGCTGGTAAGGGTCCGAGGTTAGATTTGAACTCAGGAAGACGTTTTTCCAATTCCTGGTTCAGGACTCTATCCATTGCATCACCTACCTGATCAAGGATAGAAGAAACAGGAAGCAGCCAATTAACAGAGAGTGATTGAAAATTAGCAAGAGAAGTAGAATTATAGTGGAGATACTCTACTGGAGAAGACAAGATGAAAGGAGATCATTTATATATGTAGAAGCATTTTGCCTTGGAAAAGAGGATTACCTTTTTGTAAAATCAGTGAAGGAGGCAACCTTTTTGCACATTTGAATGATGTATGATAAGGAACCTGGGAGAAAAGAGAGCTTTGGGTGAATAGCTAAGGTTCTCAACTGAAAGAATGTGGAAGTTTGAGAAAGGATGAAAAGCTGTGGAAAAGCTACTGTGATGGAGTAGGATAATGAGTCAATTAAAGAGCTCTGAAGAAGTAGCCTATTTGAGATCGTGTCACACAAATGTATAGTGGATCCATTCAGCATAGTTTCGTGATTTCCCCCCGGTTCAGTAGGAGGAAAGTTTGACATGGCAAAATCTTTGATTGGATGAAGAGGCACAAGACTTGAGAGGAGAGGACAATGTAGAGTTGAACTGGTTTACCAAGCAGTCAGTATGGGATTAGGAAGAAAATATAGCCTGGACAAGAGTGATTACCTAAGTAAGAACTGAATGGTAGAGGGACTGGAAGCCCAGGTGAAGATGAACAGGGGTAGTTAGGTGGCTCAGTGGATTGAGAGCCAGACCTAGACAGAAGGGATCTTGGCTCAAATTTGGCCTCCTTAACCCTTATTGCCTAGTCCTTGCAACTCTTCTGCCTTGGAACCAGCATACAGTATTGATTCTAAGATGGAAGGTAAGGGCTTAAAAATGAAAGATGAAAAGTAGTGTCCGGAATTTGAAGCCGAGGGAGAGGAGGAACATGAGTAGATTCTGTTTAGATAAAGGAATTTCAGAGTTCATGAACATGGAAGAGGGTGATGGCAAGATCAAAAGTATGATCATCTCTATATAGCTGATGTGTAATGGAGGAAGAGGTCAAGTGAAATGACTAAGTGGAGAAACTGGGGGATTAGAGTGTTTGAATGAGTGTCACTTCCTATGTTCCATCCCCCTAGCTTGAGGTCAGGTGTCCGGGAGCAGAGAAAGTCATTGAGGAAGGCAGGAGAATGTCCTAGAGGTCACAATAGCTACCAGAAACCTGAGTAGATAAATAAATATGGGTTGCATGAACCTCAAAGGAGGTGGGGGTGGGAGTACTGAATGGTGGCAATGGTGACCAAGGAGTCTTCCAACTCTCCTACCCTTGGCCACTAAATTGGGGGGGGGGAGGGGTGAAAGTGCCTCCAGGACCAGCCCTCTGCTATATCTTCGAGAGGGAGCCACGTTTTAGTTAGTGCGAGAAGATAGAAGGAATAAGAAAAAGATGAAATCTTTTTTGTCAAGATGAAGTTTTCAAGTCAAGATGAAATGTTTAAGATGAAATCTACTTTTTAGTTTAATATGCTTTTCTATGCTATTCTGACCCTAGTACTGAAGATGTCAGTGCTCTAAGAGGCAGAGCCCACTTCTGGGTCAATGTGAGGAGCGGAGGTGTACATCTCTGGTCTGTTTAAGCCTGGAATGTCTATGCCATCTCTTTTTGCTTTATTCCTCTCATTTGGGGAAAGCTGAGAATGATTGGGATAAAAACTAGTCTAGAACTTGGCAGATGGTCTGCCCCATAATAGCTACTCGACAAATGTTGATTCCGTGTTTGAATGACAAATACAAAAGTTATTGGAAATCCAGGATTCCGGAGGGGAGGAGAGAGGATAAATGTGTCCCCCCTCCCCCGCCCCACCTCAGAACTGCCTTGTGCGCATCATTCTTTGCAGAGACCGAGATGTTACCTCTTAGGGGGGATTCTATAGGGCGGACCCCTGTTTGACCTTGGAAGAGGCTTTCAGGGAAGAGGGGTGAAGTGAGGGAAAGGGCGCATTGTTCCTCTAAAAGGAAGAGAGTCCTCAGACAGCAGGTGATGGCTCATGTGCTTGTTGGTGAGGTGGTTGAGCTTTGCACATGTCCCTGCCTGTTTGGAACCCGATTTCATGCTGCTAAATGGAGCTGGTATGGACACAGCCGGTAGGAAATATCGGGTGATGGCTTCATGCATGCAGGAGAGAGATAAGATGGACTGGGGTGGAGAACACAAATCCCGAAAAAAGCTGTGAAATTCCAGTCTTGGCTCGACTGCTGACCCTCGGTCCATGGGAGGACTGGATCTGGGGACTTTGAGATACAAACACTAGAGGGCACTGCTGCCTACCGATTGTTTAAGAGCTGGGTCCCAGGAAGATCCAACTGCCTCCCCAGGATTTCACAAATTCCTCGCAGTTCCCATATGCCACCTCCATCTCTTGGGATCATTTTCCTTCTTGTCAGTGATGTTTTATTTGCCATGGAGGGGCCCATGGGACCATATAAGGTGAGGCTTGCTCCCAGCTCAGGAGAAAAAAATTAGGGATTTCAGAGGATTCATCAAAAAAACAATGGAGAATAGAAGTCTAACAAATATTGATAATGCAGCTAATAACTGGCTACATAGCTAATAATATAGATAAATACATATCAAAAATAGGAGCTGAAGGCTGCCAAAGGACTCCTGAGGAAAAGTGCTATCCCTCTCCAGAAAGCAAAGCGATGAACTCTGAGTGCAGAGAACTTTTTTTCTTGTTATTCGTCTTGCTTTTTCTTGGTGACATGGCTAATATGGAAATGCTTTGCATGATTTCTTTGCATAATTGATATATTGCTTGCCTTCTCACTGGGTAGGGAAGGGGCTGGAGGAAGGGAGAGAATTTAGAGCTCAAAACCAAAAAAAAATGTTACAAATAAATATTTTTTAAAAAGAAGATGATAAAAGGCAGATTGAGCCACAGGAACAGAATACCACGACAGGGCTTAGATAGTGATCCTGCTGCCAAAGCAGCTGTAAGAAGTTCATCAGGGTGTGGAGCAGAGGTGTCAAACTTTCCCTGGGCAAAACTCCTTTGTGAAGCCAGAACCATATTAAAAATGTAATTTGGAAATATTTAACAGAATTTTGTTTTTGAAATGCAATCATCCGAAATGTTATTTGTTATTTCCCGAAATGGGAAAACTGAATCTCAGTGAGATTCTTGCTTAATGACTCACAGCTACTAAGCAAAGAACTCAGGTTTCCTGGTTCCTATTCTATACTTCTCCTTTTCTTTTTTTTTTTAACCCATATCTTCCATTTTAGAATCAATACTGTGTATTGGTTCCAAGGCAGAAGAGCAGTAATGCCTAGGCAGTTGAGATTAAGTGATTTACCCAGAGTCACACAGGTAAGAAGTTGCTGTGGTCAGATTTGAATCCAGGACCTGTGGTTACCTACCTGCCTTCACTTCCCCTCTTCTTTGCAGTGTTTCAAAGAGTTGTGATCATTGTACAATCAAACCTTGACTGTGTTATTTTTTTCCAGATTATTTAAAAAAGCAAAGATTAAACAAGAGCAATTGGATATCACAGCTGGTAGAGTGCTGGACCCACAGTCAGGAAGACTCATCATCTTCATGATTTCAAATCTGGCCTCAGATACTTACTAGCTGTGTGATCCTGAGAAAGTCACTTCACCTCATTTTTCTGCAAACCCCTCTAGCATCTTTTCCAAGAAAACTTCAAAGGAGATCACAAACTGTTGGACACAACAGTTTTTACTTTTCTCTAAGAAAAGAAAAGGAAAGTTCTCCAGGACCTGTGCTTTGAGGCAATACCTGCTTTAAAACCTCTCAGCAAGTTTCCCAGTTATCAGCGCTCCAAACTGGCAAATGCCAGAAGAGCCAGCTTTCTGCCTCTTCGTATTTCATTCTTACAATCATCGCTGAGTTCTCAGAGTACATCAGGCAAAAGTTTGGGTGATATTACAGGCTGAGTGTAGTGTAATACTTGGTTATTGTGGTTAGTGTGAGAGGCAGCAGGCTACAGCTTTCTGGTGTTAGGTATCCTTATAAATGCCTTCAGTAGTCTTCAAACATTCCGTTGGTTGAAAGGGTGTATTGGCTTCAGCCACATTTCCCAAAGCTCTTTTCTATTTTCTAGTCATTTACGTTTCCCCGAATGCTTCCTATATCAGAGGATGTTAGAGCTGGAAGGGAACTTTTAGAGCATCTAGTCAAGCTCCCTAATTTTTATAGATGGGAAAGCTAGGGTCCATAGAATAGAAGCAAATTGCCCACTTTCACACAGTTAATTAATAGCAGGGTCCAGACTAGAATCCAAGTCTCTGGACTCCTATTCCACGCTTCCTCTCACTGGATTAATTAATAATAAACTTTTTTTTAAAAAATGCAAGGCACCATGGTAGAAACTGGAGGGGAACAAAGATAAAAATCTAGCAATTCCTGCTCTTAAGGAGTTTATATTCCAATGGGAGTGAGGACGGGAACCCAAAGGAACCAAACAAAGGTGGAATTTACTTGCTCTTTGCTATGTCTTCTCTTTTACTCTTTATTTCCCCATCCATTCCAGTTCCACTTTGAAGCAGTAGATATGAGAGTGAATTCAAGGTTAGAAGTTGGGGTTAGGTTAAGATTGCTTTTCAGGTAGGAGTATATCAGGATCCAATTGTTCAGTTTCCAGGGTGAGCTCTTACACCTCAGAGATCTATAAGCACTACAAATCTGGGCTTGGTTTATTGTTTGGTTGGTTATCTAGACTTAAGAAAGTGATGGTGAAAATTTCAATAATGTAGATTAAACTTAAGAACCTGTCCTGTGGAAAAACTGGTTGTTAAATATTTACCAGCACATCCCTGAGTATATTAAAACACATATATGTGTTGCCATCCCTCATTAACAAAGGTAATATTTCTTTAAAAAAAATTTTAAACCCTTGCCTTCCATCTTAGAATCAGTAATGTGTATTGGTTTTAAGGCAAAAGAGCAGTAAGGACTGGGCAGTGGGGGTTTAAGTGACTACACCAGGGCCACACAGTTAGGAAGTGTCTGAGGTCTCATTTGAACCCAGGTCCTACCATCTTCAAGCCTGGCTCTCCATCCACTGAGCTAAACTAAAAAGCAGACGAGGTGCTCCTCTGGTAGTGTCTATAGCAATGCGGGTGTAATATATGACCATGGAATAAAGCAAAATGAGGCTGGCTCCTGTTCATCATTGAGTCTGTTGATATGCTAGAGCTTCTTTCTCTTCTCTTCCATCAAGTAACCACCCTGAAGAATGAGGATCATTTACATCTACCTTGGGTTCTCAAATGTTTGTTTTGTTTTGACCCTGGGATACTGTTGGTGGGAAGCAGATGTCCGCATGTTCTAGAATTGCTTTGCTATTTGACTCCAGCCTTCTCAGCTGTGAGAGAGGTAAGCCAGATTTCACAGTTCACATCCGAAAGGAAAGGAAAGGAAAGGAAAGGAGGACCATGGTGTGGAGAAGGTAGAGATATGTTTTTGTTTGGGAGAGTAGAGGACGCACAGATGGGATCTTGTGTTCACATAAGATAAGGCATTAAATGATACTAGTTGAGGGGTTCGGTATAGAACTGCCACATTTAGCCAGAGATTAAAACGTGGTCCAAAGCTCTAAGAAACTAACAACTAAGGTTCTGCCATGAATCACTGCCTCACGCCTCAGTTTAATAACGTCTGCTTTGCTCCCTTTGTCCTAGATGGGGCAGGTTACCTTCTAGAGTAGGAACACTTACAACTTCAAGTGGAGGATTTGTTCTCAGCATACAGTCACTGGAAAATATAAAAACAAAATACATGAGGCAATTAGGCTCCCATTGAGAACTCTAGCATATCAACAGGTTTAATGATAAACAGGTGCCAGTGTCATTTTGCTCTATTCCATGGTCATTTGTTACACCTCCATTCCTACTGTTGTAAAATTAGTTATTTGTTCTAAGAATAATATCAATCACTCTCTATACACATAATTTTGAAAGTCTCAGAGAAGCTACACCCTTTGGTTTTTAGACTGTAAAGTCCTGGAAAGGAGGCTAAAAGAGAGAAATCAGGTCTTCTTTGCCTTCTACAAACCCTCTAGTGTTCTACTTTCCCTTCTTTTCACATTTCTTTCTATCTCATCCCCTTAAATCCTTTATTAAATACTTTGAGATTCACCTTTTCTCCAGGTCATTGATGTGTTTTAGATTGAACCCCAAAATGTATTCTGGAAGGTGTTTTAGAAAGGTATCTGAGAGTGGAAAAACCTCTGGGTCATTCCAACACATCTTCCAGGAAACACTGAGTAGCCACAGCATACAAGTTCTTTTTGGTGTCATGCTGATAAATACAAAAGCACGCTCCAAACTCCCTCCTTTTTTCTCAGAATATCCCATATAGTCACTACTACTTAGACATATCTATTCACTCTAGAGATATCTTACTTTCCAACTCTGGACTGATATTATCTGGTGCAACCGTGAAAATATAATGAGTCAGTTGAAATGTCAGCCAAGAGGTCCAGGCTCTTACTGGATGTATTTCCTGCCTACAGACATGGTAGGAGAGAATATGATGCCTTTGTAAGAGCTTCTGGAAGCATCTGTTGCCTTACTGACCAAAGATCAATTGATGTAATTGTAATATCAATTGTAATTTTCTAATTGTATTATCAGTTATTTATTCATTAAAACTTCCCCCTAACACTTTCAGTGCTCCCAGAGGCATCTTCTTTCATACTTGGGCAGATCCAAGCCTTAGAAAGTTCTTGATTTTATATATACATATATAAAATACATATTATTATATTATATATAAGATATATAATATACATGATATTATATGACACATATATATCATATATATGAATCTTTTTTAATTTACTTTTTAAAATCACATGTAGAAACAATGTTTTGCAATTGTTTTCTGCCTTTTTGTGATTTAGATTCTCTCCCTCCCTCCTTCTTCACTTTTCCCCATGGTAGTAAATGGGCTATTTATAGGATATTTCAGTGCTTTCATGCAAAAATATTTTCACATTTCCTATTCTGTGACAGAAGACATATATCACACATACAGTAAAAAACTCATGAAAGAAAGGGAAAGATGACATGATTTGATCTGTGATCATATTCCAACAGTTCCTTCTTCTGCTTTGGATACCTTTTTTTTTATTATCATGAATCCTTTATGGTTAACTTGGACCTTGTTTTGTTGATGATAATTTAGCCCCTCACAGTTGATTATTGTACAGTATTTCTGTCATTGAATAAACTATTCTCCTGGTTCTGCTCACTTCACTTTGCATCAGCTCATATGAGGCTTTCCAGATTTTTCTGAAGTTCTTGATTATATTAAATTAAAGTTTATTCCCTTCCTCCTTCTCATCAACGATTCTGCCATCTTCCATGTAACAGCCCTTCATGTATTCAAGACAGCTTTCAATTCTCCCTTATGTATCCTCTTCTCCAACCTATATATATCTCATATAATCCTCCTTTAGACCGATCTAGTAGCAACTGGAACTGGCCACAGTATTTAAGATATGATCCTATCAATTCAGAACTGAGTAGAACTCAACCTCCCTTAATCTTCTATTATTACGGGCTAGGATTACACTAGCTTTTTCTTTTTTTAAAGCAGATTTTCACATTTGTAGGTCATACTTAGTTTGTGATTCAATAAAAATTTCAGATTTTTCATCACCAGGTCTCACCATATAGAGTTTATTCATCCAATTTTTTGAACCTAACTGCAGGACTTTACATATTATGCTCCTTTAATTTCATTTTGTTTCTTTAAAGGTATCTTGAATAATTTTGACTTTGAATCATTCAAGCTATCATGAAAAATGTAGAAAAGACACTATTTTGATATGAAATAAAAAATAATCTACTCATATTTAGCCAGATATGTTAAAGATACATCGTCAAATTTACAAACATTTGCTTGGAGTCTGGTTCTAACCAAGAGAATTCTTCCTATTAAATCAGAAAAAAAACTGTTCTTGAAGTAGTTAAAAATACATTTTATAATAATTGTAAAGTAAAGGATAATGTTCCATAGCAATGGAAAAATATTTAGCTTTGATTAGTATTTTTTTGGAGTTAATTAACAATGATAGCAATGTTGGTGTTTTCCTAAGGAAGGAAGGGAAGGATGTGATGGCTTGCTAACTCCCCCCACCCCCCCAATTCAGATAATATAACTACAAAATTAAGTCTGTTGAAGTTTTAAATATATAAACAAGATGAGTTTATACCTCAGGGCACCTTTGTGAGGTATGAACTTCTTTTATTAGATTAAGAAGTGTAGGGATTAAAAATTAATGGTTTGACTAAAATATCTGAAAATTATAGATAATAATGGTGGTTACCCATTCAAAGTATTATTGCTCAAAGTCAAAATGACTTTAATAGCTTTATTTACAAAAGAGGTGTAAAGAGTGAAAGCAGAGAGATACAAAAGGGTAGAGAAGACATTAGCCTAATCTAACTAAATAATGCTAGGATGCTTGACTCAGTCAGAAATTAAACTCTTTCCAGAAGACAGGAAGGAAAAGCCAGCTATCCAGTCATCCAAGTTGCCTCCAAGAGGCAGGTCAAGATGATGACTCAAGCTGAAGGTGACTCCTGAGGCTGACTTTCTTTCTTGAGCCCATCTTCTTGAAGCTGACTTTCTTCTTTAAGTAGAACTCTCAGCCCCAGAAATTCAGGGCCTTTTATAGTGGCTTATTGTTCCTTCCCCTCTTCACTGGGGCCAATCACAGCTTCCAAATTGTCTAGCACTGCGTGGGGTTGGGTGTGGTGTCTGTGGGATCTACTCACCTTCTGGAGGTGTGAATTCTCATCACAAGCGTTCACAGATTCCTGGTTGATTGAGTTTCTGAGGTTGTGAATTCTCTAAGAGGGTTTTTTTTTTATCTCCTCCACTTAGTTCAAGCTTGTGTTGATTCAATCAAAAGGTAGACAAAGGAGAGTTGATACTATCTTCATAATCTAGTGAGGGTACTAAGTAGGGTACTTAAGTTATTGTTAACCAAAGTGTTAGCTCCAACTGGGCAAAGAGAATAAAGGATTCCCTTTTTACAAGTGTAAACTCAGAATAGATAAAGAGAACTAAGAATTTCCTTTCACAGAAGAAAATGATGTTTAACTAAACAAATGGCCAGAGGAATTTCAGCAGCATGATAATTGAGAAGTGGATGATTCTAGACTCAGGAGAACTTTGTATATGTAGAAAATAGAAAGTGATGGTAGAGCAACCCTAGAGAAGGCATTGCATTTCTTCACCTACCAATAACCTTGTCAGAAAGACTGATCTAAATGAAGGCAATACATCTAGCCAGGAGTAGAGAGATACACAGAAGACATATATAGACATATATATAGACATACATACATATATACATACATACATGGCCTCAGATACTTCCTACCTATGCTACCCTGGGCAAGTCACTTAACCCAAATTGCCTAGCCGTTACTACTCTTCTGCCTTGAAATTGATACTTAATATTGAATAATAATATGGCAGCAAGTAAAGGTTAAAAAAATTTATACAGATAGTAAAGCAAGCATATAGCTCAATATTTCTAACAATGTTATCTTGGTAGCCTTTTATCAATAGTAATAAGTTTCTAGACCCCCCCCCCCGCCCCATGCTTTTGATATTGTCCCATCTTTTATTTTTATTTATTTTATTTTAATTTTTCTTTAGAATATTTTTCCATGCTATGCACAAAGGGTGATAAAAGAATGTCTACCCTTTGATCCAGCCATAGCACTGCTGGGTCTGTACCCCAAAGAGATAATGGACAAAAAGACTTGTACAAAAATATTCATAGCTGCGCTCTTTGTGGTGGCCAAAAATTGGAAAACGAGGGGATGCCCATCAATTGGGGAATGGCTGAACAAATTGTGGTATATGTTGGTGATGGAATATTATTGTGCAAAAAGGAATAATAAAGTGGAGGAATGCCATGGAGACTGGAACAACCTCCAGGAAGTGATGCAGAGCGAGAGGAGCAGAACCAGGAAAACATTGTACACAGAGACAAACACACTGTGGTATAATCGAACGTAATGGACTTCTCCATTAGTGGCGGTGTAATGTCCCTGAACAATCTGCAGGGATCTAGGAGAAAAAACACTATCCATAAGCAGAGGACAAACTGTGGGAGTAGAAACACTGAGGAAAAGCAACTGCCTGACTACAGCGGTTGAGGGGACATGACAGAGGAGAGACTCTAAACGAACACTCTAATGCAAATATTAACAACATGGCAATGGGTTCGAAGCAAGAACACATGTGATACCCAGTGGAATCACGCGTTGGCTACGGGGGGTGGGGGGGAGGAAAAGAAAATGATCTTTGTCTTTAATGAATAATGCATGGAAATGATCAAATAAAATACTATAAAATTAAAAAAAAATAAAAGCATGTCAAATGGGAAAAAAAGAATATTTTTCCACGGTTACATGATTCATAACCCCACTCCCTCACTCTTTCCTCCTCTCTCCCAAAGACGACAAGCAGTTCCACTGGGTTATACATGTATTATTGTTCAAAACCCGTTTCTATGTTATTCATATTTGTAGTAGAGTAATCCTTAAACATCAAAACCTAGTCAGATCCCTATTGCACTATGTGATTGAGCATATATATAAATATTTTTGTACAAGTCTTTTCCCTTATTATCTCTTTGGGATACAAACCCAGCAGAGATACGGCTAGAGCAAAGGGCAGGCATTCATTTAAAGCCCTTTGCACATAGTTCCAAATTACCCTTCAGAATGGTTAGTACCATGTTTTAGATAAGCAAGAATTACATAAGATGCACTTGTGATCTGCCTTATTTGAATGAGTGGATCTAAGATCTCATTAATTTAAATATTTCAGTAATTTAATTTAATCTCTTTGGGCTGAACTATTGAAATAATTTTGGATTCTGATTTTGTGATGCAATATGTTAAATGATCCTGCCATATCCCCCTCTAGTTTTGTGCCATTTGTAAATCTGATGACCATTGTGAAAACAAAAGTTAACCCAAGAAGCATGCCACTGGAAACTTTTTTCAGGATGACAACATATATTAATCAATAATCAGTAATATTATTATTATCTATCTTTGACCTATCTTTTCTTTGAATATTTTCAAATAAGCCTTTTGAACTTAGGGCACATGTTTGGCTATGAGTAGAGTCTTTCCTTTGAACTGTTAGATAGAAGGTTTATTCTTCCCAGATTTTCTACCACTTTCATGGCACTAGCCAATTCCTTTGTGGTCACAATTAACCCTAGAATGGCATTTCCATTGCATATTGTTTCTATCACCATAATAATGATTTTTTTTTTCAACAAGGAGAGTGAAGAATTTATCAGATGCTTTGCTATAGTAGTTGTTCAGCTAGCTAAGAAACAAGTTTTTCCTTCCCTGTTATATACTGCCTCTGTGTCAGTTCTATCATCTGTATTTGGGGCAGTTTGATACCTCTGTGAATAGAATGCTGGACCTGAAAAGTCAGCAAAACCCAAGTTCAAATCCAGCCTCAGACACTTATTAGCTGTGTGACCCTAGACAAGTCACTTAATTTTTGTTTGCTTTAATTGACTAGAGAAGGAAATGGCAAACCACTCCAGCAGCCTTACCAAGAAAACGCAATAGATTGTATGGTCCAAGGAATCATGAAAAGTCTGAACAATCAGGAAGACATCACCCATATTCACTAGTTCTATACTGATATAATTTCTGTTTTTTCTCCTTTTATACTCATTTGAATCTTCCTCCTCCTCCTCTTTCTACCCTCAGAGATATGAATAAATGTTACCACTCTATATATTAATTTTTTCCTGTCCCCTCTCATCATCTTTAGAAGACTGCATCTTAAGTTCTTTCCTCTCTCTTTTAAATCCTCAACCTCTCCCTATCAACTTATTCCTTCTTTACTGTCTTCAAACATGCTCAAGATTCAGCCATTAAAATAACAAAACTATTTGCCCAATTCGAGTTCTTTTACCTGTGCTCACCAATCTCAATCTATTCACCTATGATCCCTCAAAATATAGTCCATTTCTATTCCATTAAAAATTATATTTATTTTTAAGTTACGTGTAGAAACAATTATTGACAATTTTCTGATGTTTTAGGATTCAGATTTTCTCCCCCTTTCCTTTCTCCCACCCCCAGGCAATAAGTATAGGTTATCTCAATACTTTCATGCAATACCTATTTCCATATGACATGTTGTCATAGAAGACACATATCGCACATACCATAAAAATCTCATGAAGGAAATAAAAATAGAAGATGACCTGTCTCCTCCCTTTCATAGTTAAACCTCTTGAAATAGCTATCTATATTTGTTGTCTCATTTTCTCTCCTCTCACTCAATCACCATTTGCAATCTTGTTCCCAATCTCATCACTCAAATGAAATGTCTTTTTCCAATATTATCAATGATTTCTTGATTGCCCAAATGAACCTTATGTTTTCTGCCCCCAAACCTTCTTAGGCTTTCTAATTTCTGCCAAAGACACCACCATTCTTTCACTCTCCCAGTTCAGAAATCTCAGCAGTATCCTTGACTCCTTTCTCTTTCCCTCAACCCAAATATCCAATCAGTTGCCAAATCTTGCCATTTCTGCCTGTCCGTTTCTCCTGAAATCTTCTCTCCTTTCACAGAGCTACCACCTTAGTTCAGACCCTCATCACCTCTCACCTAGAATATTACAACAGCTTCCTAATTGGTTGACTTGTCTCAAGTCTTTCCCATTCTATTCCATTAGATATTGCTGCCAAAGTAATTTTCCTTCAACACAAATTTGATCATGTGACTCTCCTATTCATTTCCTATTTCCTGTAGGCTAAAATATAAGTCCCTTGTTTTAACTTTTAAAATGTTACATGACTGGACCCAACCTATCTTTCCAGGTTCATTAGTCATTAGTCAGCCAATTGAGTTGATAAGCATTTGTTAAAACCTACTATGTGTCAAGCACAGTGCCAAGTGTTAGAATGCGAAAAGAGGCAAAAGATAGTCTTTGTCCTCAAGCAGTCAAGAGATATTGCAAATTTCTTCTCTTCCTACACTCTGTGATTCTGCCAAATACCTTCTCTCTGTTTCTCACATATGATGTTTTCTTTTCCATCTCCATGCAGACGTTTGGGTTCTCCTTAGTTCTACTCTAGAAAGTTCCTCTCTTCCTTTAAAATGTAGCTCAGACAGCACCTTCTACAGGAAATCTTTCTTGATTTTCCCAACTGCTAGTATCCTCTTTCTATTTTTAGATTGCACATACATGTGATATAAGTTCATAGATAGCTAGATATAAAATCTTTCTATGTATTTGTTTTCTCTCCCTCTCTCCCATTAGAAGGTAAGTTCATTATTGTTGTGAATAGGTTTAAAAGCTAATCAGAGGAATTTATATTTTGATCCTCGAGGCAAAATGAAGGCACAGAAATTGATGAGTCAGGGACTACATGGTCAAATCTGGACTTAAAGAAAATGACTTTGGCAGTGTCATGCAGCTTGGACCAGAGGAGAGATCTGAGATGGGGACAGGGGATTTAATGAAGTAGATGAGGAAGGAATATATTTTAGGCATGGGGAAAGCCAATGCAAAGATGTGAGAACAGGAGATGCCGTGTTGTGAGTGAAGAACAGAGAGAAGGCTGATTGGCTTAAACCAGAGAATACAAGAGAAAGTAGTAATGTCTAGTGAGGCTGGAAGACAAGTTGAGGCTGGATTGTGAAGCGGGTTGAAAGTTGAAAGGAGTTTATATTTTATCCAAGAGGCAATAGTACGCAACTGTAATTAAGTGGGAAGGAATGGCACAATCAGTTCTATATTTATGTAAAATTGCTTTAGGAGCTATGTGCAGGATGGATTAGGTGGTGGTGGGGAATACTTGTGGGAAAATGACTTAAGAGACTGGGACTCAAGAAGAGTCATCTTCCTGAGTTCAAATCTGCCTTTAGACACTTATTGATCAAGTCACTTAACCTTGTTTGCCTCAGTTTCCTCATTTGTAAGTTGAGATGGAGAAGGAAATGGCAAACCACACCAGTATCTTTGCCAAGAAAAACCTAAATAGGGTCACAAAGATTTGGACATGACTGAAAAACAACTGAACAACAAAAACACAATAATCTAGGTCAGAAGGGATAGAAGCCTAAATATAATGGTAGCTGGGTAAGTAGAGAGGAGTCAGATTTGAGAAATGTACAAGAAGGAACAGCAAGATTTAGCAACTGATTGGATTTGTGAAATGAGGGAGGACAGGGAGTAAAGGAGAATGCCAGAGTAACAAACTGAGAGACTGGAAGGATGATGGTACCCTCTACAAACATGAGGAATTTTGGAAGAATGTTGAACAGTTTTGGAGAAAAGATGATGAGTTTAAATTTGGCTATACTGAGCTTAAGATATCTCTGAGTTTGAAATGTCTTCTAGGAAGACCAGGACTGGTTCTCTTTCTCTGTCTCTGTCTCTGTCTCTGTCTCTGTCTCTGTCTCTGTCTCTGTCTGTGTGTGTGTGTGTGTGTACAGATGCACACACACATAAATGTATAATGTATATATTCACATATATATTAATTTACCTGAATTTTTGCATAGATATGATAATGAAATCCAGACTTCCTGAGGTGACCCAGAGTGTTGGAGAAACAAGAAGGGAGTCAGGTTAGAGACTTGGGTAACACCCATATGACATAGATAATGAGCCAACAAAGAAGTCAGATAAGGAATAATTAGACAACTAGGAGGCAAACAAGAAAGAGTATCATGAAAAGCCAAAAAAGAGAGACTTTCTATACAGAGATGATGATCAGATAGCGTCACATGCCACAGACAAGTCAAGAATGAGTGCTGAGAAAAGACCATTGGATTTAGCAATTAAGGGATTATTGATGACTTTGGAGAGAGTAATTATAATAGAATAATGAGTTTGGAAGTAAGATTGAAGAGGGTTTTCTACACACCCTCAATTGAGTATAAGTAGTAGTAGTAGCAGTAAAAGTAGTATTAATTATTGTCCAGGGAGAAAGAAGAGCTCCTATAGGGTATAGCCTAAAGAGGGGGAAGCATTCTTTCTGGTAGCTGTCTATTTTTTTTTTAATTTTTAAACATTATTTTATTTGGTCGTTTTCATACATTATTCACTGGAAACAAAGATCATTTTCTTTTCCTCCCCTCCCCCCCCCCACCTTTCCCTCTCCCATAGCCGACGCATAATTCCACAGGTTATCTATCACATGTGTTCTTGACTTGAACCCATTTCCCTGTTGTTGGAATTTGCATTATAGTGTTCATTTAGAGTCTCTCCTCAGTCTTATCTCCTCCAACCCTGTAGTCAAGCAGTTGCTTTTCAGCGGTGTTTTTACTCCCACAGTTTATCCTCTGCTTGTGGGTAGTATTTTTTAGATCCCTGCAGATTGTTCAGGGACATTGCATTGATACTAATGGAGAAGTCCATCACCTTCGATTGTACCACAATGTATCATCTGCATCACTTCCTGGAGGTCGTTCCACTCTCCATGGAATTCCTCCACTTTATTATTCCTTTTGGCACAATAGTATTCCATCACCAACATATACCACAATTTGTTCAGCCATTCTCCAATTGAAGGGCATCCCCTCATTTTCCAATTTTTGGCCACCACAAAGAGCGCATCTATGAATATTTTTGTACAAGTCTTTTTGTCCATTATCTCTTTGGGGTACAGACCCAGCAGTGCTATGGCTGGATCAAAGGGCAGACATTCTTTTATCGCCCTTTGGGCATAGTTCCAAATTGCCCTCCAGAATGGTTGGATCAATTCACAACTCCACCAGCAATGAATTAATGTCCCCACTTTGCCACATCCCCTCCAGCATTCATTACTTTCCATAGCTGTCATGTTAGCCAATCTGCTAGGTGTGAGGTGATACCTCAGAGTTGTTTTGATTTGCATCTCTCTGATTATAAGAGATGTAGAGCACTTTTTCATGTGCTTATTAATAGTTTTGATTTCTTTGGCTGCGAACTGCCTGTTCATGTTCCTTGCCCATTTGTCAACTGGAGAATGGCTTGATTTTTTGTACAATTGATTTAGTTCTTTATAAATTTGAGTAATTAAACCTTTGTCAGAGGTTTTTATGAAGATTGTTTCCCAATTTGTTGCTACCCTTCTGATTTTGGTTACATTGGTTTTGTTTGTACAAAACCTTTTTAATTTGATGTAATCCAGATTATTTATTTTGCATTTTGTAACTCTTTCTAATTCTTGCTTGGTTTTGAAGTATTTCCCTTCCCAAAGGTCTGACATGTATACTATTCTGTGTTCGCCTAATTTTCTTATAGTTTCCTTCTTTATGTTCAAGTCATTCACCCATTTTGAATTTATCTTGGTGTTGGGTGTGAGGTGTTGATCTAAGCCTAATCTTTCCCACACTATCCTCCAACTTTCCCAGCAGTTTTTATGAAATAGTGGATTTTTGTCCCAAAAGCTGGGATCTTTGGGTTTGTCATATACTGTCTTGCTGAGGTTGCTTGCCCCCAGTCTATTCCACTGATCCTCCTTTCTGTCTCTTAGCCAGTACCAAATTATTTTTATGACTGCTGCTTTGTAATATAGTCTGAGATCTGGGACTGCAAGACCCCCTTCCTTTGTATTTTTTTTTTCATTATTTCCCTGGATATCCTTGATCTTTTGTTCTTCCAAATGAACTTTGTTATGGTTTTTTCTAAATCAGTAAAAAAAAAATTTGGAAGTTCCATGGCTATGGCACTAAATAGATAGATGAGTTTGGGTAGGATGGTCATTTTTATTATATTGGCTCGTCCTACCCATGAGCAGTTAAGGTTCTTCCAATTGTTCAAGTCTGTTTTTAGTTGTGTGGAAAGTGTTTTGTAATTGTGTTCATATAGATCCTGTGTTTGTCTCGGGAGATAGATTCCTAAGTATTTTATTTTGTCTAAGGTAATTTTGAATGGGATTTCTCTTTCTAGTTCTTGCTGCTGAGCTGTGTTGGAATTATATAGAAATGCTAATGACTTATGTGGGTTTATTTTGTATCCTGCAACTTTGCTAAAGTTGTTGATTATTTCGATTAGCTTTTTGGTTGAATCTCTAGGGTTCTTTAAGTAGACCATCATGTCATCTGCAAAGAGCGATAATTTGGTCTCCTCCTTGCCTATTTTAATGCCTTCAATTTCTTTTTCTTCTCTAATTGCTACTGCTAGTGTTTCTAATACAATGTCAAATAATAGAGGTGATAATGGGCATCCTTGTTTCACTCCTGATCTCAATGGGAATGGATTTAGTTTATCCCCATTGCAGATGATATTAGTTGATGGTTTTAGATATATACTGTTTATTATTTTTAGGAATGACCCTTCTATTCCTATGCTTTCTAGTGTTTTTAGTAGGAATGGGTGTTGTATTTTATCAAAGGCTTTTTCTGCATCTATTGAGATAATCATGTGGTTCTTGTTGGTTTGCTTGTTGATGTGGTCAATTACGTGGATAGTTTTCCTAATGTTGAACCAGCCCTGCATCCCTGGTATAAATTCTACTTGATCATGGTGGATGACCCTTCTGATCACTTGCTGGAGTCTTTTTGCTAGTATCCTATTTAAGATTTTTGCATCTATATTCATTAGGGATATTGGTCTATAATTTTCTTTCTCTGTTTTTGGCCTGCCTGGCTTTGGAATTAGTACCATGTTTGTGTCATAAAAGGAGTTTGGTAGAACTACCTCTTTGCTTATTATGTCAAATAGTTTGTATTGTATTGGGATTAACTGTTCTCTGAATGTTTGATAGAATTCACTGGTGAATCCATCAGGCCCTGGGGATTTTTTCTTAGGAAGTTCTTTGATGGGCTATTGGATTTCTTTTTCTGATATGGGATTATTTAAGAAAACTATTTCTTCTTCTGTTAGTCTAGGCAATTTATATTTTTGTAAATATTCATCCATATCACCTAGGTTGGTATATTTATTGCCATATAGTTGGGCAAAGTAGTTTTTAATGATTGCCTTAATTTCCTCTTCATTGGAGGTGAGATCCCCCTTTTCATACTGGTATTTTATACGTACATACTATTTTATTACATACTATTTTAAGTAACTGTTCTTGCTATCTCTCTGCTTAGCTCAATTATGTCTACGATGCTAGTGCTTACTGTGTGTCAGGCATTGCACCAAGTTCTGGGGATACAAAAAAAGACAAAAACAGACCTTGCCCTCAAGTTGCTCACATTCTATTGGGGGAAGACAACATGAAAACCCTTAGGTACATAACTATTTAAATGTATATACAAACTATATAGATAGTATATATTAGAAAGGAAGGCACTAAGTAGCTGAGAGGAATAGGAAAGGGCTTCTGCAGAAGGTGGCATTTAAGCTGAATCTTCAGCGAAGTCAAAGAAACTAAAGAGAAGAGATGAGGAGGAGAACAATCTAGGCATGGGGAACTATCAGTGTAAATGCCTGTCTTCCATTAAATGAGAGATGGAAGATCATGTTTGAGGAAGATTATGAAGAGCCTCAAATGCCAAAGGACTTTATTTGAGCCTGTCATTAATAGAAAGCCATGGAATTTGTTGAGTAGGGGCATGACCTATGGATGGTCAGATCTTTGCTTTAGAGAAATCACTTTGGCAACTGAGTAGAGGATGTGATGAAGTGGGGAGAGACTGGTGGCAGTGAGACCAATGAGAAGGCTATTATAACAGTCCAGATAAGAAGCAATAAGGGCAACAACTATGTGAGGAAGGGAACAAAATGTGTGAGGGTTATTGCAGAAGTTGAAACAGTGTGATTTGGGTACAGATTGGATTTGTGGGGTAAATGAAAGTGAGGAATTGAAGATGACACCAAGGTTGTAGTCCTTGGTGTTGCCCTTGATAGTGATAGGGAAATTTGCTATATGTGCTGCCAAAGCCAGCACAGTAATAGGGAAATTTGGAAGAAGGGGGGGGTTTGGGAGAAAAGATAATGGGTTCAGTTTTGGTCGTGATGAGTCTGAGATAGATGCTTTTGGGATATTCACTTTGATATTGAAAGGAGATATTTTGAATTCTTCCTAGTGAAGGTGGTGGAGGACTATAATTCAGGATATACAAGCTCACATTCATACACACACACACAGAATTTATCTGCAAAAAGATGATAAATTAATCCATGGGAGCTGCTGAAATCACCAAGAGCAATCTGTAGAATAAAAAGAGAAAGGAGCCCAGGAGAGAATCTTGGGGGATGCCCATGGTTAGTCAGTGTGATATGACAAAGAATCAACAAAGAAGACTAAGAAGTAGTCAGACAGCTAAGAAAAAAGGCATGCACTGAGGAGGGAACCTAATGAAAGTGTGTAAATATGTGCCAAGGAAGCTCTAGTTAGAAAAGTCAAATCAAAATCTGTTCTAGGTTGGGTAGATGGTAGGAATATGGTCCAGGAACTAGATGGCAAGCTAGTTGGAAATGATCTAAGATTGGATGGACAGTTTGCATTCTTAGAGTTAGGTTACCAGCCATTCTCCTTTTATGAGCTATTCATTATCCTTGCCTTTCTGTGATCTTAAAGGTATAATCATGGTGGCAACATGACAGCTTGAGAGATCTTTGGCCCCACAAAAGACTTATAGTTTTCAAAACCCCTAATGAGATAGGTTCTATTGAATTGAACACTTTCAAATTTTGAAAGGTATGTTCACCTAGGTATAGGATTATAGGAATATAAGTTTTAGAGATGGAAGGGACCTTAAGGGTCATCTAATGCAACCCTATCATTTCATAATTGGAGAATACAGTTAAAGAATTAAAGAGGTTAAGTAAATATCAGAGCTCAAATTTGAACTCATGCTCTATCTCTAAATACAGCAGTCTTTCCATTGCATCATGCATTTTGGGAGTTATTGAATGCAAAGATGAGTCTTATACATTTTATGGTTGGGGGATTTTGCATGTACTTTAGAATAAACTTAGTCAAATAAACTGTCCTTCAAAGAATTGGAGAATTAAATAGTCCTGGCTATTTTTTAATCAAAAGATGGAAATACATTTAAAGCCATTTTAATGCTGACATCCATAGAAACCTACTTATGACTTGTGACTTTTAAATTTAACTTTTATTTTTTTATTTTATATATTTTATGTTTCCATTAATAAGCTTTTATTTTCTCTCCCCTCTTCCCCCACTCCTTTGAGGAAAAAAACAAAACTCTCTCATAATTATTCGTAGTCAAGGAAAGCAAATTCTAATATGTTCCTCTCTTTCTGTATCTTGAGTCCATCATTTCTCTGTCAGGAGTTGGGTACCATAATTCATCTGTAGTCATATGAAATTATGGTTATCAACACACCAATCACTTATTAGCCTTTCAAAGTTGTCTGTTTTTATGGTGGTGGTATAAAAAATTGTTTCCTTCTGCTAACTTCTTTATCTGTTCAATCAAATCTTCCTAGGGTTCTCTGATCCCATTCCCTTCATAATTCCCTATGGCACAATAGCATTCTATTGCATTCGTATATAATATTCTAGTCATTGCCCAATTGATAGCCAACATAGCATATTTAATATGTAATATATTATGGTATGTGATGTGTATGTATTATACAATATATTGTAATATCTAATTATATGTAATGTAACATATAATGATATAATATACATTTCTTGCACATATGAGTCCTTTTCCCTATCTTTCTAATCTCTTTAGGGGTATAAGCCTAGTGGTGGTATCAATGAGTTACAGGATATACAAAATTTAGTGGCTTTTTGGACATAATTCTAAATGGCTTTCCAAAATGGCTGGACCAATTCCTGTTTCTACTGGTGAGAAATATTTCAAAGAATGAAAGAAGAACCTGAAAAGTTTGCTTGGAGTTCTTTTTCTTCCTCTAGTTATTTTGAAAGAATTTATTGCCTTTTACCTTGTGGCTGGAAATGCTACTTGACCTCATGATTTGACCTAGTCCAAATTAGTAAATGGAGAACGTAAAGAACTTGGATCACGAAGACAAAAGAGCAGGAATGGAGGGAGGAGGGAGAACCCATCTGACATTTGGATAGTGTCAAGACCTTTAATTACTATTTCTTAAAAGGTCTAGTATTTAGAATGACCTCCAGGATTCAGTGCAGAGTGAGAGGAGTGGAACCAGGAGAACATTGTACACAGAGACTGATACACTGTGGTACAATCAAATGTAATGGACTTCTCCATTAGTGGCAATGCAGTGCAGGACAACTCAGAGGAACCTATGAGAAAAACTACTATCCACATCCAGAGGAAACACTGTGGGAGTAAAAACACTGAAGAAAAACAACTGCTTGATTACATGGGTTGAGGATATAGACTCTAAATGATCACCCTAGTGCAAATATTAATAATATGGAAATAAGTTCTGATCAAGGACACATGCTATGGGAAGGGTGGGAGGGATGGGATTGAGGGGGAGGGGGAGGGATAGAAAATGATTCTTGTAACCAAGGAATAATGTTCTAAATTGACTAAATTAAAAAAAAGGTCTAGTATTTTGGGACACATGGTATAGAATCACAGAATGAGATAGCCATATCTTTTAATATGCCTGCAGGCTTTTAGACCTTTCTCTTTCCCTAACACAAGCATGCCCATTTTCAGTTCTCTGCTGGAATTCCTGCCAACCCAGGCCAATTTGCCATCAGTACTGTATGTAGCTCTGCCCATGTTTGCTGCAAGATGATGTTCAGGAAGCCCATAGCCCTGGCGAGAGAGCAGCTGAGGCACAATCATGGATCTCGTACATCTTTGCCCAAGCCCCCCACCCCTAATTCCATTCCATAGCCTTATATGCCTCCAGTAATCAAAGATAATTGGTTGCTCCCTAGTGGTCTGATCTAATGGCTATATGAATAAAGTTATTTTGAACAGTTGTTCATGAGTTCATCTCCTGGAAAGGCTCAGACCCAGCTGTTTCAATCCTTTCTTAAAAAAAAATTATTAAACTCAAGATGGATATTAATGGAGCTAATCACGTTTTGCCCAAATGTCAGGTGCCAGGGCCTCCTATAAGCCTCCCTTTGTGTGTGGCTCTCTCTGCTCTTTCTCTTAGAATTGGCACCAGCCCACACTGATTTGGCATTTCCCAGCCCCCAGTCAAAAGAAGAGAGCCTGGCAGGCCCCATCCCCGTCTGCTCCCTGCTCCCCAAGGGCCCTGGCTCAGAAACAGCAGCACAAGGTTTATCATGCAAATAGGTCCAAGACCTCTGTCCAAGTCCATTTGTTAATGGTTAAACTATGGAAAGCCATTCAGGGGGAAGCGAATTGAATTAACTGGAATTGGACTGAGATTTCTCCACCGCCATCTCCCCACCCCTGCTGGGGTGGAGAGGTGGTGGTGGGGGAGAGAAACACCACCTTTTCCTCTATTAGAGCAACTTTACACTGTTTGGGGAAGAGAATCAGAGGAATCCTTTACCCATGAAAGAATAAGGATGTGCATTTATGAAAAAGATGAAGGGAAAATGGAAAATATTCATATGTGGACAAAAGCAAGAAAAAGAATGTATTCCTAGTGGATAAGAAAGTCTGTGGTGTGTGTGTGTGTGTGTGTGTGTGTGTGTGTGTGTGTGTGTGTGTGTGTTTCGTATGGAGAAAGAAAAAACGTAGGGAAAAGTGAAAAGGAAGAGAGTGAAGGGGAAAATGTTTTTGAGGGTCCTACTATCTCTAATAAAGGGTAGATATACTTATATTATCCCTTATTTGCTCTCTTCAACTAATTGTGTTGGTTTCCTCTCCAGGAGCTTTTGGGATCTGATGGTCTTAGGAGAGATTTGTTCGAGGTATTAACATCTCTCCTTGGGAGTAGGAAAGAAGGTTGTGGAATGGGGAAGGCAGTATTTTCTGGTGGTTCTTCCTTTCTTTGGTTTTCTTGTCAATGGAATGTTGTTGTTGTTGTTGTTGTTTTTTTGTAAAGGCAGCATTTCATCATGATCATCATTTCAGGACACAGTGCCAACAAATATTTATTCAGTTCCCTAATGGGGCAAGGAGTTGGAGAGTCGTAACCTGAGGCAAGATTGGTAGATGTTGATAACTGGCCTCTAAGCAAGCAGGCAATGAAAGACCCACATGACATAAGGAGGTACGTTTGTGAGAGGAAAGAAACAGACATTTTCTAAGGTTCTCAAACCATCTTTTAAGACCAAGGAAGGCTAACAATTTGATTGTGGGCTGGGTTCTTTGGGAAGTATATAACATTTGAAAATGAATTCAGCTAAAAGAATAGAAAGAAGACACTCAACCGTATTGAAGGATGGGCCAAATCATCCTTCATGATTTAAAGAAAATTGTTTTTCATGTTCATCTGGGAAAGATGGCGAATCTTGTGTGAGGGTTAGGTGAGCAGTTCTTTGGCCTCTGGTCAACCACAGAAACCACATTCTCTCCTCAAGTTCTTGACTTACCACTTGGAAGCTACTTCCCTCTTCTAGAGTAAATCACACACATTTTCCTTAACAGTCTGCCCACATAGTCTTCAGCAGGAGGTCAAGAGTCTAGGAAGACAATTCAATAACCCAGAGGAAAGCAAGAATCAGAGATTAAGATGGGCAATGGATAAGTTTGGACTCTAGGACAGATAGAATAAGTATGGCACACTGACAACTAGACTCTCAGGAGATGAATCTGAGTAAGAGGGGAAAACTTCTGGCTCATTTGGGGCTCTCTGAGATTCTTGCTAAGTCCAGAACTTATGGCAAAGTACAGGAAGCCCAGACTCAACAGATACCCCAGGAACAACATCTGACTTGAAAAGGAAAGAAAGGGTTAATCCTAGTCCTGAGATATTCAAATTGATCTATAATTGCATGGGATTAATTTAGATATTTTTCCCCCAAAAGAAGATCCCTGCCCATCCCTGCCTACCCATTCTGTAGAATTCTTGCTGATGTTTTCCTATACAAAGTATCTACTAATTTTTAATTCTTTGGAGATGATAGCGTTCCATGACTTATAGCTATGCAACAATAAGAGTCAAATGATGCTATTAAAATACAGGTCTTTGTTTCTAGAAGTTTGCACTGTTCTGAAGGCAATCAAGCCTGTTCTACTTAATTCTTGGCCCAACTCACTGTCCATTATCTGTTGACTGTATAGACATACATTCTCTCTGGAGGAGCCATTTGACCAAACTCTTTTGAGTGGTTATGGACCTTTTCCAGGAATTTTCTGAAATGTTTAAAGCTTATGCAACCAGAAGCATTTCTCTTGGGGGCATCCAGAGCAGGGGTTCTTATCTTTTTTTGTTTTCCTGGACCCCTTTGGCAACCTGGCGAAGCCTGTATACTCCTGTTCAGAATTGGGTTTTTAAATGCATAGGATAAAATTCATAGCATTGCAAAGGAAACTAATTGTGCTGAATTTCATGGACCCTACATTAAGAACTCTTGATTAAGGAGAAAAGGATTCCAAAACAAGACACTTAAAAATTCATCCGGTGTCATCTATTACCAGTTTCTTTATTTGGTTAGAACATGGTGCTAATGAGATCAGGGCTCCAAACTGACTCTGTCTGGGGGACTGGCTGTATACACCCTATAGCTTCAGCCAGCCATCTAAATTCAGCTAGTCCAAAAAATGTCTGCTATTGGGCACAAAGGTAAGAATGTATATGAATGAGAGTAACTCATCTCCATTCATAGGAGAGCAGCTCCATGTCCATGTCCTGTTGTTAGTAGATGGGGAACAGATACTGCTCATATACACTGCCCACAGTTGCTGTTATTATTATTGTCACTTTTGTAGAATGCCCTTCTAGGTATTGCATAGTTCAAGTTAAAGACAATCTTTAGCCAAAGGATTTGAATTCTGAAGAGAGCTTCCTGTAGATCATTCTGTAGAGGACGGATGTGTAACGGATTATAAATATTTGAGGAAAACCAGGTACTTAAATGCTTCATGGATCTGTGTGGGCACCCTCTCTGTGGGCGAAGATTGCAAGCCATTCACATGTTTTCATCCTCTCCCTGTCATTTCCCCCACAAAAATGGGAGCTCCTTGAGGGCAGAGGCTGTTGTTGCTTTTTCTTCTGTATCCTAGCACCTGCCACAGTGCTTGGCACACAGTAAATATGGAATAAAAGCTTGTTGATTGTACTACTCTCATTCCTATTTCTCCATAAATCTTCCACAAGGAATCTACACAATAGGCTGGGAACAATAGGACAGCAGATAGAGCACCAGGCCAGGAACCAGAAGGACCTGGGTTCAAATTTGACCCCAGATACTTCCTTAATGTGTGACTCTGAGCAAATCACTTAACCCCAATTGCCTAGACCTTGCTGCTCTTCTCTCTTAGAACCAATACCAAGACAGAAGTAAGAGTTAAAAAAATTAGATCTCTTGGTGTTGCCTGGATATCAATGATACACTTTGACCATCAGTTATCCCTTAGGTTCTCTATGCTACTCTCCATCTCCCTCCCTCCTCCCCTTATGTGTATAGCTCTCTGTATCACTGATGTATTTTTTTAAGCCCTTGCCTTCCATCTTGGAATCAATATTGTGTATTAGTTCCAAGGCAGAAGAGCAATAAGGACTAGGCAGGAGAGGTTAAGTGACTTGCCCAGGGTCACACAGCTAGGAAGTGTCTGAGGCCATATTTGAATCTAGGACCTCCCATCTCTTGGCTTGGTTCTCTATCCATTGAGATACCTACTTACCCCAGCTAGCCTTGCTTTTACAAGACTGAGGAGAGGGACCGAAAAGACCATGGATAGTGATAAACCAGATAATCCAAAGTTAGTTCATAGCTCTGATGCCCCATTTTCTCTCATATATCTCTTGCAGAGATCCACAAGCTACTTCATATTCTCTACCTCTCAAGAGGCCATGAAAAATCTTTATCTCAATGATATTTTATGTTGTTTTAAACCTTTCCCTTAAGGGGCTAAAAGAAAACAAATGGAAGATAATGGAAAGGAGAGGTAACATATACTGAATTTTTAAAACCTGTACTTGATTTTCAATGTACATTGACTTACTTTAAGCCCACGATGCTTAGGTCCCTTTGTTTATCTTCACAGCTAACATACTCAAATGTTTTTAAAGATGATGCACACCACTTCTTCCCTCTCAGGTTTCAGTAACTAACTTGGGACTTTTCAGACCACTGGGGTAGGGATGAAGGGTGGGGAAGAGAAAACACTTCCAAGTTTGGAGTCCCTCAGAGAAAGTTTTTTGCCTTTTTCCAGGGAGCTTTTCATATTATCCTTCATGATAGTGCTGAAGGAGAAAGTTTATGTCTGACTCTGATCACAAAATGTTTCCCACTCCAAAGGCAAAGCTGAAAGAAGGCACTGGGAGCCCTCCAGACCCTCTGCTGACTCCAAGGGTGACAGTATACACACATGTTTGGCTGCACCCAGACCTCTGAGCCCCATCCATCATTCCTTTGCCCTTTTCTCCATATGCATCAACCATCTGCCCTCTTTCTGTAGCAGTGGGCCATCCATCAGCTGCCATTCTGGCATGGACTCATGATACTGCTTTGGGGGTGCTATTATGGGACAGAGGGACACCCAGACCCCATTGTCATCTGAAGCACAGTAGTCAAGCAGGGAGCGGGGGAGAAAGCTTGGCAAAATTCTGCCTTGTAGCTGGGGTTCTCCCCCAAGAAAGCATGAAGAATGATTTTCCCAAAATACTTTATGAACCTTAAAGAGTTATGTAAGTGTTAGTTGTTACTATGATTATTTTTAAGTGGGAAGAAAAATGTGCCAGAGTGCAAAAAGATGTTCTGAGGAGTAGTGATACCATGTATATGCTTTATAGATTTTTGTACATGTATACATACATGCATTATTCACATATACACATAAGGTGCTGATGGTGGGGACACCATTGTATGGATAATGCAATATAGAGCCACTGCCAGAACCAGGGAACGGGGGCACTCATGCTGTCTCTCTCTCTCAAGAGGCCCTTAGCTCTAGCCCTTAGCCCATGGTGGCAGACCAAGATGAGTTCTGGAGGGGGCGTGGCCTTTGAAGAGAGGGACCAAAGTCTTTATCCCGAAGCCTCTAGCTCTTTATACTACCACCTCAGGTCAGCCCTGAGGAAAATCACTTAAAGATTACATTTGGTTCATGTCTAGGATTTCCCCAAAAGGGAACAAAAAACATCTTGATATGAAATATAGATCGGATATTTGTTGTTCAGACATTTCAGTCATGTCCATCATTTTGTGACCCTATTTGGGATTTTCTTGGCAAAGATACTGGGGTGGTTTGCTATTTCCTCCTCCAGCCCATTTTACAAATGAGGAAACTGAGGCAGGGTTAAATGATTTGCCCAGTCACACAGCTAGTAAGTGTTTGAGGTCAGATTTGAACTGAGGAAGATGAGTCTTCCTGACTTCAGATCTGGCACCCTATTCACTGCTCTACCTACCTGTCACTACTGAGTTTAGGCCAGCTATATATTTCTTTCACACAAAAGAAATGCTTAAAACAACATTTTACAAGTGCATACTGAGAAAGAGGTAGCAGTTCTTAAACATGTAGAGTAACTATTATAACTATTATGCTCTTCCAGGAGGTTCAGAATTACAATACCAAAATATACAGCATTTAATAGGATTGCTGAATACTTAACTCAGCTCCGAAGTGTCTTCCTTGAAGTCCATACTTTCTGACAAAGCGCTGGAAGGGACCCACCTGAGGGGGTAGACTTGCCAGTCTCTTGGTGGGCATTTTCTCCAAGAAATGTTATAGAAGTTGTAGGGTGACTCTCCCATAATGCTGACGGTATAACCTCGGGGACACAGGAGTTCTTCACTTCAACTCACAAGGTTGCTACCAAGGCTAGAGATATCTGTCTCAGCACTCTGAATTGCTATAATTAACTGCACAGTTGCTACCAACTTCCCTCTCTGTCTCTCTCTGTCTCTCTCTCTCTCTCTGTCTCTCTGTCTCTCTCTCTCTCTCTCTCTCTCTCTATATATATATATATACACACACACACACACATCTATCTATATATATCTGTATATATATGTTAAATAATTGGAGTAACAGAAATGAAAGGGCTATAGTCAAGGTAACACAGATGCAGGCAGCAGCAATTTAGGTTCTGAGGAAGCCCAGGAGAGACAAAAACTAATAATTTCTCCACTCTGGAAAGGAGAGAGAGAAAGTGGATAGTTCAGGTGACTGAGTAGAGTTCTTCTCCTCCTGCCAGGGAAAGAGGAGGAAAGGAAGGTGTTAGAGTCTCAGCATATCAGAAACTGATTCGCCCACTCCACCGCTGACTGCTTCCAGGGGCTTACTCACAGCTCTCATCCATTCTTGGCAAGAGGAAGGGTTGGTCCTTAGCAGCAACCTTTAAGAGTCCTGCTGCTTGACCATTTTGGATGTCTCGTCAGTGTGTCAGATTACAGTCAAGCTCTTGACCCTACTTCTGAAGATGCCCTTCTGGATGGTAAAGGCTGCCCACAGCATCTGCCCCACCAAGCCCCAGTACCTAGTGAAGATGAGAATCAGGATGCATATCTACATGTCCAAGTACTAAAGGAGCATTGCTTTAGCCTCACAACTGAGCTTGATCTGCCTAAAGCCATCAGAGATTTGGATTGTGTGTGTGGGTGTCAGCCTTGTTGAGGTCAATATTGAGTGAACCTGGGCAAGTTATTTAACCTTTGTCTGCCTCAGTTTCCCCATTTGAGAATGAGGTTAATAATAGCAACTACTTGTCAAGTTTGTTATGAGGATCAAATGAGATCCTAATTGTAAAGCACTTGATGCAGTACTTAGCACATGACAAGAGATATATAAATGTTAGGTATTATTAATATTATTATCCCACAAGTTCCATGTCACCCAAATTGATGAATTCTCAGAGACAGTTTGCTCAACTTTACCCAAGCTATTTCCAGACTCTGACATCTCTCTGATAGTGCACACAATACAAATACTATATATGTGAATAATTAAAAAGTGGCATATGATGGGGGCAGCTGGGTGACTCAGTGAATTAAAAGCCAGGTCTTGAGATGGGAAGTCCTAGCTTCAAATCTGACCTCAGACACTTCTTAGCTGTGTGATCTTAGGCAAGTCACTTAACACCCATTGCCTAGCCCTTACTAAGCCCTTACTGCTCTTGTGCTTTAGAATTAATACATAACATTGGTTATAGTTAATTAATTAATCATGTATTAATAAGACAGAAGATAAAGGTTAAAAAAAGATTAGTCATAAGAAGGGGAAGCTAGGTGGCTCAGTAGATGGAGAGGTAGAACTGGAGATGGAAGGTCATGGATTCAAATCTGACCTCAGATACTTACTAGCTGTGTGATCCTGAGCAAGTCACTTAACTTCAGTTCCCTAGCTCTTACCACTCTTCTGTCTTTGAACTGATACTTAATAGAGATTCTAAGACAGAAGCTAAAAGTTTTTTTTTTAAAGAAAGAGATCTAATACTGTCAAGAGCATAGAATAAGTTGATTAAATAATAATCATACAATTAAAGAATCATTTAATTGATATCGAATTAAACAATCATATAATTAATATTAGATTAAATAATGAATTAGTTGAAATTAATACTGTCAAGGGCATAGAATAAATTACTAGGCAATGTGCAGTCTTCCTTCCCTAGAACTATTGGATGATAATAGAGATATTCTTGGATCTCAGTTGTTTTAGCTCATTAGAGGTAAGAGAATGGACTATATATATTTAATCAAACCAAATGTTTATTAAGCATCTACCATTATAAAACAAGTTGTTGCAAGACAAAAAGACAAATGATTGTCTTATACCCTCCTGGGGAGTTGGAGGAAATGTGTACAGGCAGGTAAATAGGTGATTTAAGGTGGAGAATTACATGAACAACTTGGGGTGGGGAGATAGAACAGGGAAGGTACATTGCAGGCCTGGAACTTGTGAGAATGGAGCTGGAGTGTCAAGTTCAGGAAAGCAACATATTCCAGAAATTTTACTAGACTATATGACTTTGGGAACTTTTTTTTTTTGGCTGCATGAATCAATTCATTCATTCAAACTATTTTCTGAGAACCTACTTTGTTCATTGACTCTGTGGTGGGTGCTGTGGAGGGTACAGTGATGAATAAGTCATAGTTCTGATTCACCTAGTTTAAAACAAATAATTCATTAAAAGAAAAAAAAAACTTTACCTTCTATCTTAGAATCAATCCCGAGTATTGGTTCCAAGGCCAAAGAGTGGTAAGGGCTAAGCAGTGGGGGTTAAGTGACTTGTCCAGGGCCAAACAGCTAGAAAATATCTGAGACCATATCTGAACCCAGGACCTCCCAGCCCCAAATGATTCATGATGTTACTCTGAAACCTCTTACAGTGGAATGAATTTATAAATCATCACTCTTCCATTAAGTTTTAACAGAGCATTCAAGAATTCTAGATGTGAGACAGTATTAGCGATGGCCCCTTTCTGCTGCCCAGATACATGCTGTCACTCATGAATGACTCTTTCCAGGCATCATCGGAGCTATAGATTGGTCACAGTAAATCAGGGGAAAATCACAGTTAGCACAGGAGGAAGAAATGAGTTTGGCGACCTCTCTGTTTGAAAGCAAGGTTGAAACGCATGTGGAAGATGTTGAAAGAATTTTGTCATAGATTTATGATATGTCAGAACTGGGAGAAATGGTCATCTCATCCAGTTCTCTCATGCTTTTACAGATGAGGAAATGGAAGCCCCAGGTAAGGAAAGTGACTTGCCCAAGACTATCTCACTGGATGTCTATTCATTTCTTTTTATTAAAAAAAAAATGACAACCAAACCCTTGCCTTCCATCTTAGAATCAATTGGTTTTAAGTCAGAAGAGTGACAAGGGCTAGGCAATGGGGGTTAAGTGACTTACCCAGGATTACACAGCTAGCACATATCTAAGACCAGATTTGAACCTAGGACTTCCCATCTCTAGGTCTTGCTCTCAATCCACTAAGCCACCTAGCTTTCTCCTACTACTTTCCCAATAGCATTAAAAGCCTCTCTTGATTCCCCATTTCACAAAGTGTAGTCTGTTTGCCTCTAATTTATATGCAGAAGAAATCAGAAGGAGCCAGGATGATTTGTCCCCCTGTACTTAAAGTTCACACATATCGCTGTTTTGTTTGGATGTCACCATCCCTCCTCCTTCTAATGAGTGTGTATGGAGAGTAGAGCATAGCCCCTCAGCTTCCAAAGTCAATTGCTCCAGTTTCCAGCTTATAAGACATTCGTGTTATCACAAGCAAGGGAAAGTGGCTTGACGCCCACGTCGTTTCCATGCATTTTGCCAGATTCCCAGTGTTTTTCCACGACTCCAGACCTTTGGTTATTAAAAAAAAATTAGGTCCCTACATCAACAACTTTCTCAACTCCCTGATTTGGCTGGTAGAGGAGACTCAAACAGAGGCCCCCAGAGACATTCTTTTCTGTCTTTTCAGACTTACTGGAAGCCACAAGTTCCAGAAATTTTACAAGGCAGCTTACAGGATTCTTAGCTCAAAGGGACTGAGGAGAACACACCACAAAATCCCCAGATACCAAATAAGAAAAGGACATGATCTGCTGTTCTATCTTTTTTTAAAAACTCTTACCTTCCATCTTAGAATCAATACTAGGTATTGGTTCCAAGGCAGAAGAATGGTAAGGGCTAGGCAGTGGGGGTTAAGTGACATGCCCAGGGTCACACAGCTGGGAAGTGTCTGAGGCCAGATTTGAACCCTGACTCCAGGTCTGACTCTCAAAGCCACCTAGCTGCCTGCTAGGTTGTACAATCTTTAGTGAGGGAGAACTTGACCTGTCATGGCACGCATCTACTCCCCCCCCCCCATCCACAATGAAAAATCCTTCACGTCACAGAATAACTAAATTAACTAATAATGAATAAAATATCAATTATTAATGATTGATAAATTAATAATTAATAAAATAATAATTTTCAATAATTAATACATTAAAGTAATTAAAATACCTTCAAGGACTGCTCGATGCCAAGTCTTTTTCATGAAGAACATACCCTCCTGGAAAGATTTTAGAAACTTCATACATAGTGAAAGCCATTGAAGCTGAGGATCTCCTCTTACATTTGACTGATTCCCTAATGGTATCCAGTTGGCTTTGACCCTTATGCTAGTTGGCCTCTGTGGTCCCAGATGGACAACCCAAGAACAAACCCACACACTGACATATAAACCTGCGTCACATCTTCTGAGCATCTCCTATGAACCAAAAGATGCTAGAGAGAAAGGACTCTTGAACAGGAAAAAGACTCAGGCTCCCAAAGGACCACAATGGTACTTGGCTTCCTTGAACCGGGGGCCTCTTTTTGTTCTCCCTTGGGTTTGTACTGGGTTTCCATCTGCTGCCTCAGAATGATAATAGTCAATCTATATACCATCAATATTCTCCGCTAGGGAAGTCTATCATTAAGACCACAAGTCTGAAGGTTCTCACGGATCCCTCTTTGGAGCCTGCACATGAATGCTTATTCCTAAAAGTGTCACTCACTGTCTTGCAAAGAGGCAATTAAGCAACCTAGCCAATCTAAGACATGGCCAAGAACAAAGAAGAAAGTAGCAAAGGTCTCTGAGCAGCCAAATTAGATGTCACAAAATCCATATAGTACAATATACCTGCCACACTTTATTCACAAGCTCTTTAGGCTCCCCACTCACATCCTATTTGTTCTTACTTTACATATTGCTCTAACAAGCACATTTATTTAACTTCCAAGCTCTCCCTGAAAGCCTATTTACTTTTGCTTCACACATCACTAAAAATCATGATGATTTGTGGCCCAATCAAATAATTAATAAATAATAACAATTAATCAATTAATTAATATTAAAAAGAGACTAGGGTTATTTAGTGTGGGGGTAAATAGCCTATGTGCTTTAACAGGCTCTGAGATCATGTTTGAATTATGAGATTAAAAATTAATATCCAAAATGCTTCAAGTATTATATTCTTATAAGAATTTATTAATTAATAGCTTGAAGAAAAAGGAAAATGATAGCATTAGCAAAGAGACAGTTGTCCACATCACCAAAAGCAGGACAAGAGCCAGGAGGAGAGCATGGGAAAAAGAGAGAGCAGAAGGGCAGAGTTATAGAACTTATCTGTACACGCATAAGGATGCAATGTGGGGATGAAAGAGGAAAAAGATGCTGGGTAATGTAGTTCAAAGGTACAAAATTCCAATTACCCAATATTCATGACCACAAATCAATGACAACAAGGTAATGATATCTAGTAACTCCCACTTAATAATGTGGGTGCCTCCTTGTTTCAGGCACATCAAATATATTTAAAAGATTTCTATCAGAAAGGACTAAAACACAGTCTTGGTGGTTACAGACATAAACTTTAAGCTATTTGGAAAACTTGGCTCTTCTGAAAGACTCATTCCCTAAGGGTTTTGGAGAGATAAAGCTTTTGCTGGATCTGTGTGTTCCATTTAGATGTCTTCCATGGGGAAATTTGCAGATTTGTTTGATTCATTATGTATCTGTCTGTTTCCTCTTTCTGTCCAAGGCTCCCAGATGTCATCTCCATATTCCAAACCATCAAATTTACCATATGTGAAAGACACTCAGTATATTGTATTAGCCCGAACATAGTACAACATTCCCCCCCCCCCGCAATTCCCCTTTGAAAGTGTTAGAATTAATTGTTGATGAGACTGAAAATATATATTAGGTGGTCACCAGGGATTTAATTTCTAAATCCCAAAATTAATTAAGTAAATACTATTTATGGTAGTTTATTTATGATATTCACAATAGAAGGAAGATATTAAGGAGAGAGAGAGAGAGAGAGAGAGAGAGAGAGAGAGAGAGAGAGAGAGAATGAACTCTGGCTTCTTCTGATACCAGTTAGAATTTCTAAGCCCCAGCCAGGGGAAGAGAGTCTCAAGAAGTTGAGCCTTTTCTGGAGGTTTCACACCTCCAGAAAGGCAGAGTCACTAAGTCAGCTTTTCACTCACCAATGGTGACAGTATTTAAGAAGTCTGGATGTTGATCTTCCAGTTGCTCCTCCATCCTTCACTCCAAGCCCGGGTGACTGACTCTCCGAATGTCTGTCTTCCCTTCAGCTCCAAGTGACTGATCCTTCACTCCAAGCCTAGGGTGACTGACTTTGAAATCATTCAAATGTCTGAATCCGAATGAATGAATCTTCTGCCTTTTTGGTCATCTTTTTAAAGATCTTTTTCTCTTGTGTCACCTCCCCTAAATTTCACATCTACCAATCACAGCAGACGCTTTTCTCCAGGACTGCCCATTCCTTAGTTCTCACCTTCTTTGGTTAGATTATATCTTTTTGGGTTACTTAACACCTCTTTTGTTAAGTTCACCTTTTGTAGTTACTTAACACCTTTTGGTGATTAATTTACCTTTTCTAGTTACTTAACTTTTTGTAGTTAAAATCTAAAAATAGATTGTAGCTTACAATTCTAGCTTCACTATAAAGGAAGAGCTAAGTACCTTCATTGTTACAATCAGGAGATTACAATTTTATCTTCACAATAAAGAAAGAGCTAAGTATCTTCATTGTTACAATCAGTAGATAGCTAAATCCAATATTCACAAAAGGCACATTCACACTATATTCAAGCACTTCCAGCTTTGAAACCATAAGTTCTGTATTCTGTGCCTCAGCCTATGTAAAAAGCATGGCTATCTCCTGGGGCAAATGGGAAATGCCAACCGAATACCTGTTTGTTTGGATATTCCGTCAAATGTCACCATTAATACTAAAGATGTCAAATCAGTGTTAATGAAAACTACTGTAAATGAGAAAACTAGAATGACTGGGATGCTTGCAGTCACATCTGGGGGCGGGGGGGGGGGAACTGACTCCTTATGTTGTAATTTTAAGGTATAAAACATTACTTAAGGAAAAGTTGCCATCAGGAATGATCTTTTGTGTGCTTGAAAAGGGAAGGTTGAATGAAGAACTTGTGTTAGATTGGTCAAATGTGGTCTGGGGTAGGCGTCCAGGTGCATTACTGCATCAGAGGGGAATGCTTGTATTGGATGTGGTCAAAGGTCACCTGACTGAAAATATGAAGAAGAGAATTGCTGAAATGCACATGGACCTAGTAGTTGTTTTTCTGGGAGGAATAACATCACAATTACAAGTGTTTGATGTAGTAATTAATAAGCCATTCAAAAATCATTTGAGGAAAGAATATAATGAGTGGATGTTGGCAGAAACCATGAATTTACTCCATCAGGAAAACTAAAGAAACTGTCAGTCACTGTATTAGGGAAATGGATCGAAACCTCTTGGGACAAAATCTCCACCGAGTCCATTGTGCTTGGATTTAAAAAATGTTGTATATCAAACAGTATGGATGGTAGTGAAGATGGTGTTTTGTGGGAAGAATTGGGTGACAGTCATGACTTGAGTGATGTTTCCACTTTGGGAGATGAGAAAATAAAAGAGGAAGGAGAACACGATTAAATATTGGAAGATAGTTTCTCACAAGTTTCTATAAAAGTAATACATTTTGAATAAAAGTGTTGACATTAAAACTTCTTTAATTTGTTTTCAGGACCTTGAAAAAACTTTGAATATAAAGTGCCTGCATTATTCACAAATGAAGAGAAAGTCATAATTTAAAAGGAGAAAATAAAATGGGTGTTTCCTCTTTCTGAGTTACCCTTCAAAATACTTGGGATTGCACTATATTCAGGCTAATGCTGTATCTTGGTGTACAGGGGAAGAAAGAGGAGGAGGAAAAGGAATGAGAATTGTAGCTGGCCATTCAAATATTGCTTTCAGGTTTGCAAAATACTTTTTCTATATATTATCTCTTTTGAGCCTCATAACAACCTTGTGAGGCAGGTGCTATTATTATTCCCATTTTACAGTTGAGGGAACTGAGGCAGACAGAGGTGAGGAGACTTATAATATAGGGGTGGTGAGGTGGCACAATAGATAGTGTGCCATTTCTGGAGTTGGGGGACTTGAGTTAAAATCTAGCCTCAGATAGCTATGTGGCCATAAACAAGTCACTTAACCCCTTTTGTCTTAGAGTTGTTTCTTAAATATAAAGTAAGGGTTTAAAAAAGGGACTTTGTATATATAAAGTAGAGGCTTAATAAATGTTTGTTTCCTTCTACCTCTTCCATCCTCTCTAACACTCTGTCTATAAAATAACAAGTGCCTATTAAAAAAAATCTGGAAAATGAAAAAAGATTTCTTTAGAGATCATATTTACATGATCCTATATGATAAACTATTTAGAACTGGAAGAAATCTAAATCCTTTGTAAAACTGAGACAGAGAAAAAGCGATTTACCAAACCAAACACCTAGTAAGAAGACAGCAATGACTAGACTTGAATTGAAGTCCTCTGACTGCAAATTCCCAGCTCTTTCCACTGATCTTCTCCTGCTGAACATTAGTTCATACCTCAATGACAGAATAATTCAGTTGTTCAAAGGTTGAGTATGTAGGTTAATCAGGCCTCTTGCTTTTCTTCTTTCTTCATTGCTTACCAAATAAAATGGAAAGTCTTAGCCTGGCTTCAGGAACCTTTCAACTACAGTCCAATTTACCTTTCCAGCCTTATTTCACACTGCATTAAAAACAAACAAAACACAAACTTACATTCCATCTTAGAGGCAATACTATGAATTGGTTCCAAGGTATAAGAGCAGTAAGAGCTAGACAATGGAAGTTAAGTGACTTGCCCAGGGTCACACAGCTAGGAGGTATCTGAGGTCAGATTTGAACCCAAGATTATCTTGTTTTTATCCCTGGCTTTCAATCCACTCAACTACCTAACTGCCTCCCATAATTCATTTTTTAAAAACCAGCTCTACATTCCAGCAAAACTAGACAGCTCTCTTTATTTTGTTTCTCTCCCAGCATTCTCCATACCTGGAAGGCACTCATCCTCATTTCTACTTGTTGAATTCCTTCCCTTCCTTCATGATAAAAATGGCACTGAGTCAAAAGCTTTCTTAATTCTCTCACCTGAAACTGATCTCTCACTCCTCACTTTGGTCTTCCCCCTTGTATTAGCCACAGTCTAATTTGTATTATGGTTATTTATGTAGCTATCTTAGCCCTCCTTCTAGACTTTAGACTGGTTGAGGGCAGGGACTTGGACTTAAATAGCTTCATATCTCCTCTAGCTCAGGGTCTGGCCCATGGTAGATGATTAATAATTTGTGGAATACAATTATTATTGAGCATTCCAAGTGATTATTAATAAACTTTATAAAATATAATACTTGGAGTTATTGGATATTAATTTTAATCTTACAAATCATAGAATCAAAAGGTTGGAAGGAGGCTCAGAAGCCATCTCATCCAAACTATACCAAATATTGTCTCTTACACCTCAGTGAAATAGTCATCCAATCTCTAGTTGGAGATTTTCTAATAAGAAGGAACACTGTATCTCTTGAAGTAAACTCTTTAACTTTTGAATTATCTCTAATTGTGAAGAAGTTCTTTGCTGTTATGGTTGTTTGTCTCCCTACCCCTTATTATATCAGGCCTTAATTTGCTTTTCTGTAACTTAACTTTAATTGCCCAGAGTTCTTTTCTCTGGGACCAAGGAGAACAAGTCTGTTCGCTCTTCCACAGAATTGCTTTTTAGATATTTGAGAAAAGATAGTCTATCTCCCTTCCCAGCTAGGTGGTACAGGGGATAGAGTACAAGTTGGGAAGACCCAAGTTCAAAACCAGTCTCATATACTAGCTGTGGGGCCCTGGGCAAGTCATTCAACACTGTTTGCCTCAGTTTCCTCATCTATAAAATGAGCTGGAGAAGGACATGGCAAGCCACTCCAATATCTTTGCCAAGAAAACCCCAAATGGGATCAGGTAGAGTTCAGCATGATTGAAAAAGACTGAACAATAGTCTATTTCTCACCTAATGTTATAGGGGAAGTTAGGTGGCACAATGGATAGAGCACCAGATCTAGAGTCAGGAAGACTCATCTTTCTGAGTTCAAATCTGGCCTCAGACACATATTAGTTGTGGAACCCTAGAAAATCCATTTAACCCAGTTTGCTTTAGTTTCCTTATCTACAAAATGAGCTGGAAAGGGAAATACAAACCACTCTAGTGTCTTTGCCAAGAAAACCCCAAATGGGGTCATGAAGAGTCAGACATGATTGAAAAAGACAGAACAACAAGCCCCCTTCCCTACATTTTCTATTTTGTAAACCAAACACCCCCCAGTTCCTTTACTTTTATGTCAACCCAAGTACTTACCCCAGTCTCTTTTCACTGCCTTTGGGAAAAGTAGGACCCAAAGCCCCTGAGAAGACTCTTTGGGCAAACACTGAAGGGAATGGATATGGTAGTTTAGTTCTAAATTATCTTAATGCAGTGCCTGACAGTTGTTTAATTACCCACATGGAGACTTCTTCTTTCCTGGCATGTTAATACTTTTCAGGATTCAGTGCTATTACTGCCCTTACTATAGAAGAGAACTGTTTTTCAGACCTCTGTTTGCAATGCAGACTCCATATGACATCACCTCAAAGCAACAGTTCCCCAGGCTCCTTCCTGCTCTCCTCCCCACTGGATTAAAGGTTATTCCATACTGTTGTTAGATCAGCTTTGACTCCACTGTGGTTACGGGTTGCCAATTCTGAGGAACCTTGCCAATTCCTATGTGGTTTGATTGTTTCAGGAGGTGGAGCATACATGTCTGTGAAGGATTGGACTGAAAATTTTATTGGCCGCTTCTCAGCTTGGGTTCTCTGATCAGCAATCCAACTGTTTGCCTTTGCCTGTTTTTCAGATCCTCTTGGTTAATTCCCAGCTGACCATTAGCCAAATCACCATCTCCTAGCAAAGACCATGGAAGGACTGGAGATCCTGGTGACGTGTACACGTTTCTGCCAAATGTCACCTCTCCATAGCCTCATCCTTCCCAATATGTCAGTCTTTTTAGATTAGCCTTGTAACTAGGGACAGTCTCTAATCAAAACATGCACATTCCCCTTCATACATCTTATAGGCATATAGTATTCAAGTTTAAAGAATTTTTCTTTTTGCCTTGTTTTAAAAGTTTTACTGATACATTTTACTTTTTACTCCTAAATTATTTCTTAATACATACATACATTCCTATTGACACAAACATCGAAGCACTCCTTGTAACAAAGAAAGAGTCAATCCAAACAAACCAATCACATTTGTCAACATGTGAAACATTCAGCATTCTTCATCTCCCCTGCCTGCTGTATGGAGAGGAGAAAGTGTTTTCTAACATCTGTCCTTTGGAACTAAGATTGGTGATGGGATTCAATGCCTCTTAGAGGCAACTGAACTTATTATTGTAATTTTCATGTATATTGTTCTGCTTTCTTCACTCTGTATCAGTTCATACAAATCTCATGTTTCTCTGAATTCTTTAGTCATCATTTCTTGTGGGTCATTAATGTTCCAGTATATATATATATATATATATATATATATATATATATATATATATATATATATATATATATATATATATATATACATATTAAAGCTTCCTCAGAGGGGAGAGAGAAGCTTTAAGGTAGGAAGATAGAGAAAGGATAGAAGTTTTAGATACCACAAGGGGGATGACGGAGTCAAAGTAGAGATATGGGGTGGCAGGAATGAGTCTTTATTAATTACCAATGAGCCACAGTCAAGCTCTGATCAAAAGACCCTTCCGAAGGCTTTTAGCAGTTCAGAGATCCAGATTGAATACTACACAGGTCGGAGAGATGATAGAGAAAGATTAAAGATGGAGCCTGGCCCAAGGCCAGGCTCCAGCAAGGACAGCCATCAGTGCGAGCTGGAAGGGAAGAAGAGCAGAAGAGAGAAAGGTGGAGCTGGCTGAGGCCTATTTAATCTCTTTGATATGCAAATATACACAGTACATAGGGATGATCGTCATTGGTTAATGACAAGGTATAGGTGTGGTTTCTCTTAACCAGGTGAGCACAAAGAAACCTGTGTTCCCGCCTAACCTGGGAGAAGCTGGGGTCAAAGGTCAGAGGCTTTCCCAGCCATGTGCAATACTGAGCATGCTCAGAAAGGCAATCTGTACATACCAATTGTTCCCCTTGCCCATAGCTAGGGGTGGACTGCTACACACACACACACACACACACACACACACACACACACACACACACACATATATATTCTATGTAAATTTGTAGGGAATAAAAGTCTTTTCTCTTTAATCTGGTTTCTAAAAGACTCGACAGCAAGACAGTGAGTGCTCAATATCAATCCACTCTATGTAGCAATGACAGTGATGAAGATAATGATGACAGCAGTGATGCTGATGATAGTAATGATGGTGGGAAGGTCCAAGGCAGGCCTTGATATCACCTGTGTAGATCATGCTAGTCAAATCTTCCAGAATATTTGGGGGGATAATTCCAATGGGCACTTCCCCTGAGAAGAATAGTGTTGCAGAGTATGTAGGCAAGTCCAGCCTTTGCTCTATGCCCTTCTATGACCATTGGTAAGAACTCTGAAAATCCTAAAACTCATAGAATTATAGTTCTAGAGCCAGAAGGAATTTTAGAGGCCATCTAGTTAATTCTTTCATTTAAAAAAATTCCCAAATGTAAATTTTTTAACTCCTTCATTTTGTAGAGAAGGAAACTAAATCCCCAAGAGGTTACATGACTTGCCCAAGGTGACACAGACAGTAAGAAAGCATGAATGGCAAGATCTAAACCCAAGTTCTTTAACGCCAGATTCTTTTCCCTGAACCAACAGGCAGCTGTAAACCTAGAATCCTTCAGTCAGGAGTACTGCTCAAATTCCGATATCATAGCACTCGAAAGAATAATAGAGATGAATTTTTAAAATATCAAGCTCTTTTCATTTGCAATTTGTGAAGACTTTAATGTAAAATGAATAAAATCCAAAGGAAAAATAACTCACCTAAGACTTTCCTGTTTTCATTTTTGTACTTTGGTAAGTCTGTGGTTTAATATGCATACTACATCCCTAACACACTACCTCAGATACTGAAAAACCTGCACCTGTCCTAAACAGATGATAGCCATAGTCTTTTAGGGACAGAATAAAAATGTCACTTAGTGCCATAATGTTCAAACTATTTCAATTTCAATTCAAATTTCAAACTATTTAAAAAAGAGCTTTTACAAAAGAACTTTCCTCAGTTTGCAGTCTCAGAAACATACCTATCTTATACGCTGGAAGGTTCCATTTTTTTTTCTTTTTGTAGATTCCAAAAATGTTGTTCATCCTTTATTTCAAAGAGAACCAATGATATCACAGGGTGATTCTTGGCTTGTGCATCAATTGGATTTAAGTTGAAGCTGAATTGCACATAGTAATCAATCTCACTCCCTTCCAGAATCATTGAAATCAAGTGGCAAGACAAAAGTCAGTATGCCTGGTGATAGCTTGAGATGCAATGTTGTCTTCAATGTCTTCAATGTTGTCTTGATGTCTTCAAAGTCTGAACAAGCTCTAAGGGCTCCACAGAGCCTGCTTCAATTGCCTTCATAGTTGTTGGAACAAATTGTTCTAATCTGCCCATTCCCCCCAGGGAAATTTTCACATGCTCACATCCCCAATTCACTGTGGGTTACCTTCAGCCTGCTTTAGCTGGTCTAAGATGGTTCCATCAGGGTGTGGCTACTGTGCATGCTACAACTTCTTTGGACACAAGAAAGAATTGATTGACAGGACACCAAAGGTGGATGAACAACACTGAAAAGGGCAAGGCAGAGGTGCTACTCCTTTCTGCACCCCACGTGGCTTGTTTCACTCTTGCTTAGTTCTAGATATCATGTAAGAATGTTGGTTTAGAATAATTAAGAGTAAATTCAAACCCATTGCAAGTCACTTGATGGCACTGTTGCCCCAAAGACCTACGCCAACAGAACACTTCTTTGGCAAGAGGAAAAGGATCTTGGGGACTTGTTAGTACTAACTCCAAACTCTTCCTCACTCCTCTGAAAGTAACACTGGGAGAGCTGGCTAAAAAGACCTGTTTCATTGCCCAGATATCTAGTAGCATCTTAGATCAAGTCTTAGAGGGCCGCATCTCTATTCTCCACCTTTTTGACTTACCTGAGACCACATGCTGAGGGACCGTCCATTATAATCACACACTTCACTGAGAATTCATTCATATCCAGTTCAGGGACCTCGCCAGAACTCAGTCAAGTTTGTAGTGAGAGAAGGTTGAAAAAAAAAATGCAATTTTTGCATCTTAAAGAACCCTGTTAGCACAGCTTTAAGACACCCTGGGGCACATTTTACAGAACCATTAATGCACTTCTCGGGTGGTGAAATTCCTGTTGTGCCCACTGGGAGTCTTAATAGTATAGTAAAATGTGTTCTTCTATAGTTCTCAGTTACTGTTCTCTGGGTTATTTCTCTGTTTGGTTGCAATTACAATTAGCTGTGAATAACACACAAAGAGTGTTAAATACTGGCATGCCTGACTGCTTTCCCAGGACCACTGAACTAGCATGGAGAAAGAGCACTGGCCTTGGAGTCTGAAGAACTGGGTTCCAGTTCTGGTTCTACTGCTTGCTCCTTGTATGACCTGGAGCAGATTATTTCCCCTCTGTACGGGGGCTGGACTAGATCACCTCTAATGTCTCTTTCAGATCTAACTCTATGACCCAGGAACCCTATGAACTAATTAATGTACATTGGGCCAGTTGGTTATGATAGCTGGGATTCTAGTACCATTTAGGATCAAATGATAGATACATAGATCAAGGGTCAAGTCTCTGTGTGTGATATCAGGGAGCTAACCTGTCCTCCACATACATTGTGTGGGCCACTAAAAGGCACCTTTAGACCCCAAATCTCTAAGATTCTCAGTTCCTGGCTATAAGGATGAACTAGGCTTGGATTCTGGTGCCTATGTCAGGGAATTCCAGGGACATCTATGTGATCACAGGTCTATCCATGTCAGTCTCCTTCTATGTGACTTCATTTTGCCTCTAGAAGAAAATATAAACTCCTCAGCTTGACATTAAAGCCTTTCACAGTCTCCCTGGAAGGAACCTTAAAGGTTATTTTGTTCAACTCTCTAATTTTACAGAGGTATAATGAGTTGCTTGCAGTCACATAAGTAGAAGATGACAGAATTGGGATTTGAACACAAGTCTCCTGATTTGAAATCTAGTATTTTCCTACCCAATTCACTTTAAAAATATACAGTGAACACTTGGTCTGGTCACAAATTTGGTATCAGGCTTTTTGTCATCATCCCTGTCCCTAGGTTGTGATCTTTTTCTTCTCCTGAGCTTCCAGAGCATTTTATATCTCTTGTGTCTATGCACCATGTCTTAGGCTGCATTATGATTATTTGCCTGAGAGACTTATGCCTCTTTAGTTGGAAGCACCTGCATGACAGAGACCATATTGTTTTTGTCTTTTTATCTCCTTCAGTGTCTATAACACTTAAATGAAATTTTTATGTATTCTAATTTATTAAGGGACTATAGGTGTTATCATGCCCATTTTATAGTTGGTGAAACTGAGGCTCAGACAGATTTAGAGGCTTGCTAATGGTCTAACAAATGCCAGAGGGAGGATGAAATTCAGGTCTTCCTGGCTCCATATTGAATGCTACATGCATTATGTCATACTGGTTATATAGCCTATTGACAACAGCTTATTCCCTGGCTTCCACTTGGGAACCTCTAAGCCATTAGGATCATTTGCCAGTTATCTTACTTCCCAATGGAATGTGCTAACTGATGGCTTTTTAGGGGTCACTGTTTCTATATAGCTTGTTTCTATATAGCTCCTGCTATTGTTAATCTTGGCTACCGTGCATTGCTCCCATATGGAAGGGCAAGGACAAATTGTTGATTTGCTATTGCTCTTTCCCTCGTTCTCTTTATGATTTCTTTTCATTTTTTTATTAGTCTGGGATCATTCTTCTATTCATGGCCCTCATACTTTTTTATTTCTTCTTTTGTCTTTGTAATCTTCATTGAGTAAAAACTTCGAAAGAACTTGAATTCTAAATAGTTTCTGTGCTATTGCTCCATAGATCTTGCACTGCAGTCCCTTTTTTATGTTGTTTCGTGCTATTAAAATTACCAATCCCTATAGGTGAGAGAATAGAAGTATTGGCTCATATTAGGAATTTTAACTCATTACTATTTTTTGCCTGTTCTTTGATCACCCCCCCCCCGCCCCATTTGCCATGAAATCTCTTTAGTTCCTGTCTTCCTCTTCTTCCAGGTACCAGTTGCCAGAGGAACCTTAATACTTCTCCTTATGAGGCAGAATGAATAATGTCTACTAAAGCACTAAATCCCTGAAGATTTTGCCCATTGTAAAGTGATCTCCTTTAGAGAATATCTTTATTCCCCTTTTGGAATATTCTTCAGTGGAACCCTCTGCCCACCATTGAAATGAGGCTTCCCTCTTTCTTTCTTTCTTTCCTCCTGTTTCTATCCCTCGTTTCCTTTTGCTTCTCCTATAATCTCCTTTCTTCCTGCGAGTCCACAAAAGTTACTTCCCCTTCATTGTTAACCATCGATTTGATTAGGTTACATCACACATTCCTCTCTATTATCTTCCTCCCCTCTTCCCTTTTACTTTCTCTCTTGTTCTACAATCTAATCTCGCAAAAAAAAAAAATTATTAACCTGTAGCCAAAGTGTTTTTCAATTTAGTTCATGATGCTTCAGAACTGTTTCTCCATTACTTCTATTTGATTTCCTCTTTTGACTTTGTCTCCTTGTATGCCTTTAGAAATAAATGTCTTAGTGGACTCTGTTAATTTATTGTTGGGGTTTTGTTGTTGTTGTTGTTATTGTTAATTTCACAGATTTTTTTTTCATTTTAGTTTCTCATTTTTTTCTGGGGTAATTTATTTCTTCATCTGTGCCTTCTTTAGTAGATGTATTTATTTGCTTTTCTTTTATTTCTATTGTGTGGGGAATTCCAGAGCAAATAATTTATTCAGGTCTGTTTTTCTTCATAGGAATGATTCAAATACCTCTTTTATTGAATGTACATCTTTTTTCTTTAATAGTAGGCTCAGGTTTGCATGACATGCCACCTGTATCTTCACCTCTTTTTCTTCTTGGAACACATTATTCCATTCCCTCCTGTGATTTCTGGTGGTTGCAGAAAAGTCTTATGACATTTGAATTTCCTCTCCTTTAGAATTGAATTACATTATTTTAATTTCCTCTCTTATATAATTTCTCCTGATCTCTTGACAAATTTATTGTTTATCATTGAAATGATTCAATTTAAACACTATGTGTCTTAGAGATTGTAGAGTTGCTATTGATTAAATGTAGGGGATGAGGAGAAAGGAAATATCTAAGAAGACTCGGAAGTTCAAAGGCTGGCTGATTAGGTACCATTAAGAGACAAGCTAACTGGCTCCTTTGAGAGACTCCAATGACAGAGCTCCAGGGAGACTAATCTGGGGATGAGGGTAGAAAATTAAGCAAGACCCCTTGGTCTCGCTTCAGCAATCAGCTCTTCCCTGAATCTGTTCACTGCCATTTCTTGGGGGCTTGACCAGATGCCTGACCTGCACTTTTCTCATCAGCTGCTTTCCTAGCATCAGCCTATGTCTCCCAATAACATTTTAAGAAAAAGGAAGGTTTTGAGGAAGGGCAAGTTTTGTTGGGGAGTGAGCATGGAGTGGAACCTAAAAGGTCAAGAGGGATACAGGTTGATAACAGGAGCAGAGGAAGGCTATTCCAGGAATAGAAAATACCCTGAACAAAGACATGGAGAAGACCAAAGAGAAAGGGGGGGGGGGGTCTGGTAGGGCTTAACATCTGAATTCGTTTAGCCCAAGATGAGAATTCTCCCTAATCCAGTGGTCCTTAGACATGACTGAGCTGCTAAGGCTTATAAAGCTCTTTTTTTCTGCTGCCCCAGCATGGAACCAGAGGTGAAATGGGGTGCTTCTCACAGGAACACTGTGGTATGAAATCTCTCTTAATCACTGTTTTAGAATTTAGTTAGAGAGGCATGAGCTGTTGCTAGCAAAGCAGCTGATGGACAAAGATCAGGTCAAGCCCAAAAGAAATGGCAATGAACAGGGAAGAACTGAGTACTGAGGAGAGATCAAGGAGTCCGGCTCATTTTTCCACCTCTATCCTCAGATTAGTCTTTCTGGGGCTCTGTCATTGGAGTCCCTCAAGGGAGCCAGTTAGTTTATCACCCAATACCATATTCTCCCAGGACCAAGACTATTTCAGCCAGTTAATCCTTCTGGAAGCCGCCCAGAACTTTTTGTAGCTAGGGCGGTAGAGTGGAACTTTGCGAAAATAAACACATTCTCTTGTTTATATGTAAAGCTGTTGAAGAAAAGTTCTGGCTCTGTCTATTGATAATGCTCATCTTAAAGTCATTTGACCAATATTTATTTGTTGTATACCTGTTGTATACATAGCTTCTCCTTGAGGGCCAGAAACACTCCTTTTTTTGGCCCTTGTATATGGTGCCTAGGATATCCGCGAGCATGTGATGCTTTCGGTGATGATGAAGCAAAGACTGTAGTTTAAAGAGGAGGAGTTTGGCTTCCCCTTTTCCCTCCTCCTTCAGATGAAGATACATACTGTACACATATAGGCAAGAATGGCAAGGAATGGGATTGGTAGGTGGTAGAGAATGGAACGAAGAAAGGAAGAGAGAGATAGGGTGGAGAGGGCACCAGGGAACAAGGTGGATTGGAGATTTGACTCTCATCTTTCAGGTGAGGAAACTCTACAGAAAGATGGAAAACATAAGACTTGTCTTCTTGCCTGAAAAAAGGAAAAGATTGGGAAACTAGAGGGATTTATGGGGAAGTTGTGACAGAGTCTGAAGGAAGAGGGTATAGAGAGAACTTTTCACTCATTTCCCGTCTCCCAGGAGAGAGCAGTAGGCACTTCTAGGATTTAGAGGAGGTGTCCCTGCCAGAGAAATATTTATATTTGGGGACTAATGGTTTCTGTGGGACTAATGGTTTTTCAGTTGAGCATCTCTATTTCTCTCCTCGTTTTAATAAAACTCTACTCTTTAACGGCATGAACTTCATTTTTGCCTCTGGGAAATCATGCTTTCCTTATTCAATTCAACAAGCATTTGTTAGGTATCTATGTGCAAGGTACTTTTTGAGTTAAGGAGAATGATGAGACAAAAATGAAACTATTCTCCCTCTCAAAGAGCTTATGTTCTCCTGTTGAGGGAGGAGAGAAGAGAAAGCAAAACACAGACATAATTAAATACAAAATATATACAAGAAAATGTCAAGTAATTTTAAGAGGAAGTGATTTTGATGGACCTCGAGGCTTAATAAAGGAGGTAGCACCTGACCTGTTTCTTGAAGGAACTGGGGATTCTAGAGGGCAAACGTGAGGAGAGAATACATTTCAGATAACCATTGGTGCAAAGGTACTAAATGGGAAATAGAATATCATATAAAGAGAAGTATTAGCAAACAACTTGGATTCGAATGGATGGTATATGAAAGGGAATAATACAAAATAAGGTTAAAAAAGGTGGAAGAGAACCAGGTTGTGGAAGGTTTTAAAGATTATATTTTATCCTAGAGGCAGTGGGGAATCAAAATATTGGGGAGGATCATTCATAAAATTTCCCAGGCTTCCTTGGTGGAGGTGTACAAAGGAAGAAAGAAAATCCAAAAATTTGTCTGGGCCATAAAAATAGGTGATATCTCTAATGAAAGGATCATATCTGTTACCATATGACAATCATAATAATAGCCTTGTTGTTGGTCATTTAAGTTATGTCCAACTCTCTATGACCCTATTTGGGGTTTTATTGGCAAAGATACTGGAGTGGATTACTGTTTAATTCTCCAGCTCATTTTATAAATGAAGAAACTGGAGCAAATAAGATTAAGTGTCTTGCCCCCAGTCACACAGCTATGAAGTGTCTGAGGCCAGATTGAACTCAGGCCATTCCTACTCCAGGCCCTATGCTCTATCCACTGTATGACCTCTCTCCCTAACATTCTTTTTTTTTTTTTAATTTTTCGAGTTTCAAATTATCTCCTTCCTTCTCAACCTTCACCCACCTTCTGAGAAGGCAAACAATATGATATCAATTACACATGTGAAATCATGCAAAACATATTTCTCTAAATTAGTCATATCATAAAAAGAAAGAAAAATAAAAGTGAAAAATTATATGATTTGCACTGAGTTAATCAATTCTCTCCCTGGAAGCTGATAGCATTTTTTCATCATGCATCCTTTGGAAATGTCTTGAATGATTGTATCGATCAGAGCAGCTAAGTCTTTCATAGTTAATTACTGTTACAATATTATTGTTACTGTGGACAATGATCTGGTTTTCATTTCATTTTGCATCAGTTCATGTACATCTTCCCATTTTTTCTGATACCATTGCCTTCATCATTTCTTATAGCATGTTAATACCTCATCACAATATTATGCCACATCTCTAATTGATGGGCATCTTCACAACTTTCATCTCTTTACCACTGCAAAAAAGAGCTGCTTAAAGATTTTTATAAAAATATAAAGGTCCTTTTCTTTTTTCTTTGATTTCTTTAGGATATAGACCTAGTAATGGTATTACTAGGTCAAAAGGTACATGCACTTTTATTGTCTTTTGGGTAGAGTTCCAAGTTGTTCTCCAGAATGGTTGGATCAGTTCACAACTCTACCAATAGTTCATTAATGTACCTCTTTTCCCTCATTCCCTCCATTTTTCATTTCTGATAGGTTAGAGGTGGTATCTCAGAGTTGTTTTAATTTGCATTTCTCTAATCAATGGTAATTTAAAGCATTATTTCATGTGACTATAGATAGCTTTGTTTTGCCTGTTCATATTTCTGATTATTTATCAACTGCTAATGGCTCTTATTTTTATAAATTTGACTCAATATCCTATAAAATATATGAGGTCTTTACCAGGGAAACTTTCTGCACAATTTTTTGGATATTACTTTATTGTCTGTTACATTTTCAAAAATATTGCTTCCCTGATTATCTCTTTCAATTAAGTCTATTTTTGCTTTAGTTTTGAAATCATGATTACTTTTCCTATCTTTTTTACTTCAACTGAAGCAAAATAGGATCTGCTCCAGCCTTTTATTTTAACTCTCCATGGCTCTTTCTTTTTTTCCAGAGATTCTTTAAAAAAAACCAACATGTTGTTAGATTCTAGTTTCTAATTCATTCTGATATCCACTTTTGTTTTGGAGGAGAGCTCATCTCATCCTTAATTCACAGTTATGGTTACTAATTGTGCATTTCCCTCCATTCCATCTTCTTCTGTTTATCTTTTTTCTTTATCTTGTTCCTCCTCAAAACTCTATTTTGCTTCTGACCACTGCCTCTGTTAATTTGTCTTCCCTTTTATCACTCCCCTCCCCCCATCATCTTCCCCTCCTACTTCCCTGTTGGGGAAAATAGATTTCTATACCTAAGTGAAGGTGTATATATGTAAATATATATGTATGTGTATATATATTACATATATATATATTCTTTCCTTTTTGAAGTAATTCCAATAAGAACAAAGTTTAAGTATTGCCTACCACTCACCTCCCCCATTTTCTCTCCCACTATAAAAACTTTCTTGTGGGCCTATTTGATAAGGTAATCTTCCCCAATTTTCTTCCACTTTTGCCCTTCTCCCAGACCATCCCTCCTTCTATTGTTTCATTTATTTTAGTTAATTACAACTCACACTGGTGACTTCTGTCTATCTTTAGCTATCCTAATAATGATAAAGATTTTAATTGTTATCTATATCATCTTTCCATATATGAATGTAACCATTTTACCTTATTGATTCCCTTATTATTTCTTTTATGTTTTCCTTTTTGTGCATCTTTTGTTTTGTGAGTCTTGTGTTTAAATCATTTTCCATTCAGCTGTAGTCTTCTCATCACAAATGCTTGAAAGTCTTCTATTCTATTAAGTAGCCTTTTCCCCCTGCGAAGGAACTACTAAGTTTTGTTGGGTAGTTAATTTTGGTTATAATTCCAACTTCTTTGTCTTCTAGAATATCAGAATTTTTGTGGAATTTTAAAGTGGAAGCTGCTAATCTTGCATTATTGTGACTGCTATATTTAATTTCTTTCTGACTTCTTAAAATGTTAACTTGGAATCTCTGGAATTTGTCTATAATATTTGTGAGAGTTTTCATTTTGAGATCTCTTTCAGGAAGTGATGAGTGGATTCTTTCAATTTCTATTTTATCTTCTGGCTCTAAGATTTGGGGGCAGTTTTCCTTGATAATTTCTTGAAATATGATGTCTAGATTTTTTTTTATTATGACTTGCCTAGTCTAATAATTATTAAATTTTCTCTCCTTGGTCTATTTTCTAAGTCAGTTATCTATCTGCTGAGACATTTCACATTTCCTTCTATTTTTTAAACTTTGTTTTATTACATCTTGATGTCTCATGGAGTCATTGCCTTCTAATTGCCCAATTCTGATTTTTAAAGAATTATTTCCCTTAGCTAGTTTTTGTACCTCTTTTTCTATTTGCCCAAATCTGTTTTTTAAGGTTATTTTCCTCAGTAATTTTTGTACCTCTTTTATCATTAGACCAATTCTATTTTTCAAGAAATTATTTTCTTCAGTATTTTTTGTGCCTCTTTTACCAAGCTGTTATTTTTCTCTGTATCTCTCTAAAATCCTTACCTTCCATCTTAGACTCAATAATGTGTAGTGGTTCTGTTAGGCAATGGCGGTTAAGTGACTTGCTCAGGACAGCATAGGTAGGAAGTGCCACTAATTCTCTTTTCATAATTTTCTTGCATCACTCTTTTCTTTAGCCTTGGTATTATTTGTTTTGGCCTCCATGCAGCAAAAAGGAGCAAAAGTGCACAGTGAACAGTTAGGAAAAGTTTGAACTAAGATGGAAAGAGTAGAATGGTACCAGATTATGGAGGGCTATGATAATGCTGAGCAGTTTGCATTTTAGTCAATTGGTAATTGGGAACATTTGAAGATTTGAGCAAGGGAGTGTCATCATCAAAGCAGTACTATAAGGAAATTAATTCAATGTAGTATGGACTGGCAATAAGTGTATTGAAAAAAGCTAGAGGTAGGGAGATTTATAATGTAGTTGAGGCAAAGCTTAATGAAAACCTGAACTAGAGTAGGGACAGTGGCAGTACATAGAAGGGTATAGATGGGGTTGAGGGAAGCATTTGGAAGGAAGAATCACTGAGACTCATTGATCTTCCTTCTTCATCACTCATCATATCTATTGTTTTATAGTAGGAAGGGACCTTAGAGACCATCTAATTCAAGCCCTTCGTTTTACAGATGGGGAAAGTTATGTCCACAGAAAGGAAGTGACTTAACTAAGACTACACAGGTGATAAATATAAGAGTCAGGATTTCGACATAGATCTTCAGACTCCAATTGCAGTGTTCTTTCTATTATGCATTGTCAGTTAAGGTTGACTTTAAGATGCTGGACCTTCATTGTTCTTGTGCATAAACTAGATCTACTGGGATAAATATGTTTCTGTGGCTATAAAGAAGCCAAAAAAAAAAAGGAAACTCTGAAAATGAAATTTCAACCACATGCCCATTCCTATGAATCCTCTGTTTTGGTTAAAGACATTATCATCAAAAAAGAAAAGTTGTTTTAGAAGTATGCTATGCTCACAAGTTAAGATCCACAGATAATTGTCATTTCAAAGTCAAACAAACCATCACACAAAATACATTTTAAGAAAGAAAAGGAGCACTGATCTCTGGTATTCCAGGGCCATGAATCAGTTGGAAGGGGGAGCAGGCCTTCACTTAGGAGCTGAGCTTAGGTTTGCCTATGAATAAAAAAGAATCCATCGACTCTATCCACATAATTTTCTTCATTTACTTTGGATGTCAAATTACATTTGATACATAAATATAATCACCAGAATTGTATTTTCACTTCTCTGTTTTATTCACATGCTTCTAAACAGATATTTTTATAACATAAAACAAAAACATCCTTAAACCAGGTGAATTTTCTTTGCAAATTGGTTTTCCTCAATTGTCTTATTAGCTTGAAAAGTCGTGGCTTTGGAATAGGCAAAGGAGAACCAGGACATAAGATTAACAAGGGACAGAAAGCAGTGCTGACTAAGACTACTTTACCTCTGTCTATGACAAAGTCCTTCAGTCATTGATTCTAAGAATCCTATGATCTTTGATATTGGTACATTCTGGAGAAGAGGGAATAATTGAAAAAATGGGCAGGATCTGTCACCACTGGCCCACCTTTGTGTACTTTCAGTGCCCAAGACCTTACTTAGTCTGTAGAATAACCCAACACATCGGCCTTTTCCCTGGGGAAGGTCAGCAATGAGAGCAAAGGGAAAGACAGGTAATGGACCCAGAAAGCCACCAGAACTGTAGTGCTCCGCCACAAAGATGCCTCGCCCTACTCTCTTGCTTTTCCTTCAAGAGATGTAGAGTTTTTAATTAAGAGTCCATCCATATTATTCTTGTGCTTACAGTTTTAATCATTGGAAAACACAAATACAGGTGAAATGCTTGTCACATGGAACACCTAGCCATAAGACTGGATATGTCTTAGAACAGCTGCTCTAGTGTGCTATCTCTATCCAGACCACTAGGTGGTGCTTGAAGCTTGAGTTATACCAGTTCACTACCAACTGAGCATGCTCAGGTTTCCATCTCCATCTCTAGCCCTTGTAGCATGTTCCCTAATGCTCTGGGTTCAAATTCGTGTCTAGGTGTGGGAATTAATTGCTTTAGAGCTATAACTTATGAAATGCCTCCCAGTCCTCATTTCCACTTGGGTTTCCTGATCTTGCTTTCCCTTCTCAGAGATGCCCCAAAGAATTCACTTAACATTTAGACTAAATGGAATTTGTAAAAAGAGTGAATGAAATCTGACCGTTTGAAAATCTGAGGTGATGGTAGTAGCTGTTTGTGGTTGAGTGGGAACCTTCAAACTGTTCTCTCTCTTCGTCACTCTGCCTCCTGCTTTTCCAGTCGGGATAGACGATCTGACAGGCTTTTAGAGCTAATATTTAGTGCTTCCCATGTGCCAGGCACTGTGCTAAGTGCTATATAACTATTATCTTAGTTGATCCTCACAAAAACCTTGAGAGGTGGGTGCTATTATTTTAAAAAATAGCTTAGCATTATCAAGCATTCTTGGTCTCAGAGACTAGTGATGGGGATGCTGGGTATTATGTCTCACCACAATAAGCTCACACAATCTCATTTCCAGTGGCAATCATTAACTTCAATTCATGTTGTTCTTAAACAGAGTGTTTAACCCAATCCTTGGCTGCCTACCAGGAGAATTTGGTGGTTTGGTACCTTTACAGTCTGGCCCTTTGGGAAGCCCCTTGAACTTCCTGCCAGTATGGTATCCTCTATTTCTTCCTGATGTGGAGCCCCCAAACCACATAACCTCTGACAGCTGCCCCATTTACGGCACATGCCTGATTAAAACTGTCTCAGCTCCTCATTCTTGCTTTTTGGTACCTCCAGATCTGGGGGATGCAGGAAAAAGACAGTGCCCACCATGAAGAAGGAAACTGTTTCAGCAGGGGGTTACCAGATAACTCTGAGGATGAAGTACATTAGAGAGGAACAAAGTAATATTGCTTTGTGAGATTTGAGATGGAAGGTCATTATTGGCCAGAGAGATCAAAGAATTCGTGGAAAAGGGAGCGTGTGAGTAGGACTTGAAAGGATGAGTAGGAATTCAGTGGATAAAGAAGGGAAGGATAAAGAAGAGCATGAAAAAGTGGAAGAGTAGAGTGTATCTTCCCAGGGCAGGATGGGGCAGAGGGCAATGTGACTTAGATGTTAGATAGCATATGGAAAGAAATACCATGAAGCAAGCCTGAAAAGGCAGGGGGGTGCTGGATTTTTGAGGTTATTATTGGCCTGGCAAAGGAGTTTGAATCTCACTCTTCAGAAAATTGGGGGTGACTGAAGATTTTTATGCAAGGAAGTGACACAATCAGATCTACACACAACACATGGAACTTTGTCTCTATGGTATAAGGAAGGGCTGGGTTAGGAAACACTGGCCTTCCTCTGTATTTATAAGCTGCCCACGGGCAACCTCAGAGGGAGAGAGAGGCAGATGCCCTTATTAGGCACAGAGGATGCCTTCCTGCACTCACCGGCTCAATTGTTCTACTTTCTTGTTTCTGATAACACACAGGAGGGAGTAAACTTTGCCTATAAACCCCATAGCAATATTGTATTGTCTGAATATGGCTATGTGCCACTGTCCCCCATTCCCTACCTCCATATCCCCAGCCTCTCTTTGTTTCAATCTATTGTACCCACATGTCTCAGATTAATACCACCACGGCACGTTGCTCATGTTTTCCCCGTATTGAGAGGTCTCCATTGCCTTGTGGTTAAAGTTCAAATTCTTCTGCTCGGCACTTAGCCCTTTTCCCTTCCCTAAGTCTGCCTCTTCCTACCTTTTTAGCTTTGTCTCCCATTGCATCCCTACCTATACACCATTCTCCATTCAAACTGGTCTACTCACCAGTCCCCAAACATCATCTGCCTCAATCTACTTCCAGGTCTCCTACTGTTGCCTTAAATGAGTTTCCCAGTTCTGGATTTGTCAACTGTTCTACCCTATCTATGACTGTTTAGTGCAAAAAATGGGGCAGTTAGATGGCTCAGTGGATAGAGTGCCAGGTCTGTAGTCAGAAGACCTGAGTTCAAATTTGACTTTGGACTCTTAGAAGAGATAAGTCATTTCATCCTGTTTGCCTCAGTTTCCTCATCTGTAAAATGAGCTGGAGAATGAAATGGAAAAGCACTCCAGTATCTCTACAGAGAAAAACCACATACAAGTCACAAAGAGACACACAACTGAAACACCTGAGCAACAACAAAAGTACAGAGGGAGAGGAGGAAATGAAGACAAAGGGGAGAAGAGAAAATTAAAGCTAAAGAAACAAAATAAGGGATGTTGATAAGGGGGTATCCAAAGGAAAGTGATCAGATGTAGGATGGTGAAGAACCTCAGATTCATGTCATGTGTGGATTGATTGAAGAACTTGGGAAGAAATTTAATTCATTGTCTTCCAGTATTTGAAAGGCTATCACGTGGAAGAGGGGTTAGACTTATCCTGTTTAGTCTCAGAAGGCAATTCTAGGAACAATGATGAGGTCAGGTTTGATCAGAGGGAAAACTTCCCAACAATCAGGGATGTTCCCAACAATAAGGAAATGGGGTTCCTTGGGGATGGGAGGTAAGGGTCTTATCCTTATCCCAGGCCTTTAAACAACGACTGAATGACCACATGTCATATAGGTTGTCAAGGGGATTCTTTATCAGGTTTGGATTGGATCACAGGGCCACTGAGGTCCCTTTCAACTTTGAGATTCTGAAATTCCAATTCTGTGAACAAGAAAATATAATAGTAATAGACATTTAAAAAAAAATATGGAATATGGAGACAAAGTCAGAGAAAAAGAGAAAGAAGTAGGTGCACATGGTAATGTACAATAGAGACTTGTGAGAGGAAAAACATACTTGTTTATTATGAAATGTTCCAAAGTCTGTATTTGTGACTGGAAGATGTGTCTGCCAGAGATGAAGGGTAAGAGAAAACACAATTCATGAAATGGGGAGTGTGTGCACGCGTGTGAGTGTGTGTGCGTGTGTTTGTGTGTGTGTGTGTGTGTGTGTGTGTGTGTGTGTTTGGGGCTCCTCACAACAAGAGAGAATGAGTGGCTAACAAATACAAAACTCTGAAGATTAATAAAATAGACTAAATTTTTGGAAGTACTATGGAGAAGTGTTCTTCCACAGCAATTTGAATGCTGCAAGATACAAGAGATTTGGATTCTCACAATTAGTAGCTGTTACAGAGGAAAAGAATGATAATATTTTTACAGTTGACAATGTTAAGTAGTATTATGGTCTTTTGGTTTTAGATTTCTAAAATGGTTTCATTCCATGGGGGCTCAGTAATTTGGTTGATGACTTCTATCTGTCATGGTGGAATTCCTTTGTTAAATTCAGTGTTTAGGTAAATGGAATTAAGTGACTTGCCCAGAGTCACACAGCTAGGATGCATCTGAAGGTAAATTTGAACCCAGGTCTTTCCAAATCCAAACCTTGTACTCTATCTACTATGCCACCTAGCTGCCCTTTTTAGGTTAATTGATAAATGGGCTCTATAGATAATTAGAGCAAGGACAGAATCTTCTCAGTTAAATATAATTCTTATCTAACTTCTCATCCAATATAGTAATCTTTTCAAAAATGGCATTTCGACTTTGAGAGCCCCAGATTTTGTGTGAAAGCTGAACAGTACCAAACTTGAATATGGAGGACTGGACATTTTGAAGCAGGATTTGGAATCAGACTTTGAATCTTTTTAAAGACAATTTGAGATTAGCAAGAATCTGGCACCCCGGGCCATCATCAGAATGACAGGCGAGACTCCAGAGAAGCAATTCGTGTCCTCTTAGAACCAATTATATCCAATTACTAGCTTCCAGTGATTTGATGAGGTTTCTTTGAAACTGAAAGGAAAGAAGCCGGTGAAATTAGCTTTTCTCCTAATCTCATCCCTTCTAAAAGACGAATTAGTGCCTACTTGTTTGGGGGGAGTGGCAGGGGAGACTTTGTATAGTGTAACAGAAGCCTGTCATGTAATTCAGTACAGTTTAATAAGCATTTTAAAAATGCCTACTGTGTGCAAAGTCCTGTTGGCGTGGACCTCATGGAGAAAATAGGGGACTTCTGTTTCCAATCTACTTCTGTTCCCTTGAGTGGTAACTGAGGGTGGATGGTATTTAACTTTAAATGAAGGGTAATCGCCATAGGAAAGCCACAGACTAGTGCATTTTAGGACCAGGGATCTTTCTCCAGGCAGCAAAGGTCTAGGAAAATTCCTCTCCTGGTCCCTTGTCCTACCCAAGTTCACACCTCTGTCTGAGGGTGAATGGCTCTGACTATACCTGCCTAGCAGAGTGGCTTTTGTTTCCAGGACCTTGTCAAGTTCTCACCTTTCACAGGCACTAAAATTGCCACAAAAATGTAAGTGGTATAATAAAAGTTAGGGGAAAACGAAGCCTGTCTTGGACCACTTTAGCCCTTAAATCATAGCCTGAAATAGCAGCTGTTCTAACATCTCGTGATTTAGCATCCTAGGTCCTTTCACTTGAGGACCCCAGGCCCACATACATGACAGACCCCAATAAATCACTTGGATATTACAATCCCACTCTTCAAAGGCTCCCACACTGCGAGTAGAGACAGGAAGTCATCACGAGGAGCTTTTAAAATAACGGCACCAGAGGGAAGTCACTGAAGAAGGGGAGAGAAGGGAAGAGGAGGAGGGGATGCGAAGCCCTCTCTACTCTGGCACTACCTTCTACTCCCCTCTCATTTACTCTCAGTTTCCCTCATAAACAAAGAGCTTAACTTGGACTTTGGTGAAAATGCCCTTTGGATTAGAGCTGCTTCAGACATGGCTTCCATCGACTTAATTCAGATGGATGGAGGCTGACGCTGAAGGTGGATGGGAAGAGAACAAAATAGATTCCGTATTTCTAGCTAGATAGTACCCAAACTGTGGGTCTCTTTGTATCACACAGGGTAGAATTAGGAAGCTGGAGACAGGGCACCAGGGGAAAAGTAAAGTCCAGTTATCAAGAAGCAGTGAAGCAGGAGGTTTTTTTGACCCACAAGAAGCCCTTTGCCAAATCGCTGTGCCAGACGACAAATGGGGTGGGCTGTGAGCAGTTTTGCTCACAGTTCATATGATGCCTTACATCATAACCCTACATGCAGGGCTGATTGGGTCCTGTCCTCACCCAAGGCTTTGTCATCGCCCTCGATGCATATTTCCATCATTCAGACAGAGTCCAATCCAGGTGTTGGTGGAGATCTATTCCTACAACCTCCTGGAGGACAAGTAGGCATTTTTCTGGCATTGTTCTATTGTGAAGGAATTGGGAATTTGGGGCCTTGAAAACAGATTTAGATTGAAAGCATTATCTGTGTCTTCAAGTGTCTGGTTATATGGTAGCGAGTCATATGGTAGAGCGCTTAGCCTTGCTCTGCTTGGCCTCAGGGGGTAGAGTTAGGAGGAATAGTGGAGGCTGCAGAAAAGCAGATATTGATGCTTTGGGAAAACTTTCTAATAATTAGTGCTATCCAAGAGTGTGAAATGGGTTTTCCTAGGAGGGAGTGAATTCCTCATCACTGAGGTCTTCAGGCCCAAGGCTCACTTCTTAGGGACATTGTAGAGAGTCGTATCATTTAGGTATGGGGGTAGATCGGGTGAACTCTCAAGTCCCTGACAGACTGTAATCTTCCTGAGGACGGAGACGATCTTCATATTCTTATCTTGCCCCACAGGATCCTGGGAAGAGTTCTGTGGATCTCAGTCTTCAAAAATCATCTCAAATTATGTACAAGAGTCCGTCCTAGCCCTCAGCAACGTCAGCCAATAGCCAACCTTCTATTCCAGTGGCATGATTTTTAGGGCCCTAGGATGTTCCCTTCTCCACTCAGAGCTCTCAGGCTCCTTCCTGAATGGGAGGCTGGCCTGGAGTCCAGACTCACATTCCAGTCCCAGCTGTGGCTTGTTGGTAAGGTTTTGCAGAAGCTCAAATAGCAGGAACACCAAGAGGCAGTTTGGCGATCCCTAGCCGTTGCAAATGCAAATTAAGGGTTTAGAGAGATTAAGGCTGCAGATGATGGAGTAGAAGCTGGGGAGCTGCCAAACTGCAGAGAAGCACTTTCTTGTTGGAAGAACATAAGAGCAAATGGAAGAACCCACCAGTGGTATCTGAGCATGGAGATTAGGCAGAGAGGAGGCTAGGCGTCATTTTCTCTGCAGCTGCCTTCCTTGTCTCCTTATTAGACTCAGATGACCGGATTGCCTACATATTTGTCTGTGTTCTATCCCAGAACTCCTTCCTCATTTCTCTGAATAATTCTTGGGGTTCTGAAGTGACATGTCATGATTCCCAATGTTTGAGCATGTTGCTGCTCATGATGGTGCCCTCCCCATGGACAAGGGCAGTCAATCAGGCTAACATTTAAGCAACATGTAAACAAAAAAGAAGGTATTTCAAGGGAATTTAAGTTCTCTCCTCTTTGGATGATTCTCATCCTCTGCTTTACCTTCCATTTTAGACTCATTACTGTGTATTGCTTTCAAGGCAGAAGAGTGGTAATGGCTGGATAATGAGGGTTAGGTGTCTTGTCCAGGGTCACACAGTTAGGAAATATCTGAGGTCAAATTTGAACCCAGGACCTCCCATCTCTAGACCTGGCTCTTAATCCACTGAATCACCTCGCCATCCCACCTCTGCATACTTTTTGGAAAGATCTAGATTGAGTCACCAATCAAGCAGAGAGAAATATCAGGATAGGAATTAGATGTGTCTCTCTTGATATCACAAAGGGATCATTAGTAGATAGTTTAAGAATGTAGCTCTTCTTGGTGAGAAGCCTCATATTGCCAGTCTGTGACTGGAAGCCTGTCCTAATAAGATGCATTAAAAGCAAATATAGAAATGTTTATTGAGGGGAGGGGCCCAGATGAAAGCTCCTCCAACTCTACAAGGCAACTCTGATGGGCTTGATGTTCTGCAGCAATTCAAACTGAATGTGGAAGAGAAGGAGCTGCTCCCCTCCATCTACTGTGACCCATATTCCCATTGCTATGAACAGAGCTCTCTAGTACAGTTGGGATGCTTTATGGGTGAGGGCTCAGGGATTTGTCTATACCATCTAGCAATAGCGGCATGTTGGATAACCCCTTTAGAGCCTTTCTCTATTCTCTCCAGAGTGCCTGTGTTGGAGACTGCAAGTCCCTGGCAGACCCCAGGCTTTAGTGCTTAAGGGAGTAACTACAAAAGGGTCACTTGTTTATCTGGTACCACTGAGGAAAGTGGCATGGAGCTTGCATCTGAACAAATACCGGGTTCCTGGCCAATGAGATGGATGACCAATTGTCTGCTAGATGCATGAAACTTCTGACAGAGGCTTTCCCCCTCCTTCTAAGTCAGTGCCTTGTTAAGAGGTCTTAGAAAGAGCCCTAAGCTTGAAGTCAGAAGGCTTCCCCTCTCAAGTTCCAGTTTTCCAGTTACTCATCTTGTGATCTTTGACAAGCTCTAACTTCTCTGATCCTCAGTTTCTTCCTCCATAGAACAGAGATTAAAAATAAAAACCCTTCCATTGTTTCCTCAAAGGTTTTATGAAGATGAAGTGCAGAAAGGCAGAAAACAATGCATTTTTGAACTCTCAAAATTTATTAAATGGGGGTAATTCTAATTAGATTCACCCTTACAGTGACTAGCGATGGAGACTTCTGCTCTACTCTTGGGCACTGAGAACCCTGATAGAAATGGTAGTCAAAACTGGCGGTTCCACCCTGACTTAGTGAAGTTTGTTGTTTTCAATCAGGTTTTATCGCAGACGGGACAGTTAACACAGATTCCACTCTGATTTCGCTGTGGAAGTTATGTCCTGCGTTATCCAAGTATGTCCTCTGGCAGTCGCCTTGGAGAGGCTCCAGGGCTTAGCACCTGCCCCAGCTGCTGTTGATGGGGGCATCCTGAGTCCAAAATGGGACAACTCTAAGCATACACAGATTTCGAGGGACCAGAATCTGTCCAAAAGCCAAGGCCCACGTGTGAACACAAGCACCCTTGCACCTCAGTCCTTATCAAGGACTGTCTTCAGCCCCTGCCAGGAACCAGTCTGGCCACAGATTGGAATTCTGAACACAAATGTAGGGCACTGTTGTTTCCCTAATCCGGCATGGTTCAAAGTCTTGGGGCTTGTGCGAGGCACAGCTGTGGCTGTCTGAACTCCAACAGGTGACGGACCCAGCTGTCTTTTCAAAAGAGTAGTTCCAAGAAAGGAAGCCTTTACACTCCACTCACCATAAGGGCAGTTAACCCTTACGGAGGTTGGGTACCTGAGGCTCAGCCGGACTGCTGCCTGGCTCTGAGTCTTTGTCCTAGAACATGGCGGGCTAGCCTTCTCCGCCTCTTCTGTGGAGGGGCACGGCTGCAATTTCCTCACTTCTCTGCTCTGGTGGAAGATTAAATGTGTAAGGAATGACATTCCAGGGGATCTAGGGAGCATCTGGTGGAATGTTAGTAGCTGTGCATTGATGAACTTAAAACCAAAAGCTCTTTGACCTCTTCAAAAAGGTGGTTTCCATTAAAGGTCCCTGACCTTGGTGAACATTTTCTTTTTGAATAGGAAAGTGGCCGATGCACCTGTTCCTTTGGTGTGGCCTCTTGGGAAATGCAATCGTTATGGGATCCAGTGATTCTCTTCCAGTCTGCAGATGTTTATAAAGCGTGCCATCTTCCCTGGGACAAATTCCATTTCTCACAACCCCAGCTAGTCCTTCATTCCCTCTCACCCCAGGGTGTGCTATTGCTCTCTCAGGAAATTCGATTTCAATCAGCTCCAGAGACAGTCCAAGAGGACAGACTTGAATTTTAGTTGGAGATGGGCAATGATAATAAGGCACATTCCTTTTCTTAAAAAGTCTATTGATATTTTTTGTTTGGATCTCACCGCCATTAACCAAAATGTGACTCCTTCTTTCCCATCCAGAGAACTACCTCTTAGAACAAAGAATTTTTAAAAAGAGAAAAAGTAAAGCAGTTCAGCAAAATTAACGGACATCATTCAAGTTTGGGAATATTTGTAGTGTTTCCTGCCCATAGTCTTTGACCTCTGCAAAGAAGAGAGGAAGACATGGTCTGATATCCCTTCACTGGAGCCAAGCCTGGTCATTATAATTAAATAGCACTCAGTAGAAACTTTTTTTGTTGTTCTTTACATTTTTATTTTTGTACTCATTTTGTATTGTTTTCCTGACTCTGTTGTATTTTTAAAACTTTGCTTGGTTCTTCTCAGCCGTCTCATGCTTCTCTGTATTTTTTTCTATTTCTTGTTTTTCATGGTGCAGTAACATCCCTGTCCCGTAGTTTGCTTAGTCATTCTTTGATTTATGGACATTTACTTGACTTCTGGGTCATTGAATCACTGAAATTATTATAACACTTTATGGTTTACAAAGAACTCCTTTTGCAATAATCTTGTGAGCCAAGTGGGGTAAATATTACTATCTCCATTTTACACAGGAAGAAACTGAGGCTTATAGAGGCAAAGTCAGAGAGATTGTAAGTGGCAGATTTCACATAATCATAAATATAAATGTATTTATAAACTGTCCTTAAGGCCCAGTCCAGGTGCTACTGCCAGCAGAGTCTTCCCTGGATCATCCAAACAAAACGGTTATCAGAGGGGGTAGTTCAGAGCCAGGCCTAAAGACAAGAGGTCCTGGGTTCAAATTTGACCTAAAAAACTTCCTAGCTATGTGATCCTGAGCAAGTTGCTTAATCCCCATTGCCTAGCCCTTCCTGATCTTCTGCCTTGGACCTGAAACACAGTATTGATTCTATGATAGCAGGTAAGGATTTAAAAAAAAAAAAAGGGTTATCGCCCTACTTAATTTTGTAGAAGGCTATGTTTGGGCCTCTTCTTTGTCCCCTCATTTGTATTACATTTATTTGTTTCTATAGTATTTTCTCCTATTAGTGATGGTAGCCACTGTGCTGTTTTCCATCTTTATTTATGCCCTGGGCTTAGTGTGATGCCCAGCACACAGTGGGTACATGATAAATGTTTCTTGAATTGCATTGAAATGAATATAGCACCTCATAAATTGTAAAGGGCTTGATTCACAACAACCTTGCCAGGCAGCAAGAGCAAATGTGATTTCTCTGTTATAGAAGCAGTGGAGTGACTTGTCAATAGTCACGCAGGTTGTAAGAGAAAAGAGCTGGCCGGAGACCCCGGTAGGCATTCAGATTTGGAGCGTGGAGTTTTTTTACTGCACCATTCTGTAGCATGAACATAGAGAAGACACCAAAGTTTCATTTGCTTTATTAAAAAAGAGATAGAACTGTGGAACTGACTTGTGATATGGGAATAAGCAAATGAATTGAAATAATGAAAAAAAAACTTAATCATTTACTATTCGCCAAGCAGGGGACAGAAATGTGAAATTGAGCTCCTGTCTTCAAGGAACTGCCATTCAAATAGAGGAAGATAACACAAATGGGGAAAAAGGCCCCAAAGGGCCTTTAGAGGTATGAGCTAGTTTTTTCTAATTACAACAGCTGTCTCTTTGCCCAAATGTCCAACATCCAACTTCTCAGCTCCTGACTGAGCTGTAACTAAGCATGCCTGCTAATGGTAGATGCCCGGGACCCCTTGTATTCCTGGGCTATGAATAAAGAAGAAATTTTACCGGGTTTCCTTGGGGTGCTGAGTGGGGCTGCTGTGACTTTGGGTCTGGCTTTCCAGCCCTAGCCAGTGGCAGTGCATTCCTATCTACTGCACCTGGGCATTTGAGTCTGAGACTTGGTCCTCTATTTCCAGAGGATGCCATGTTTCAGTTTATTTCAGTTTCCTTTTTCCCAGGAAGTGCTTACGTGCTTTCAGATCTAAGTCCTCACTAATTCTCCTCTCAGCTTTGTGAAATTGAGAGTGCCTGGACTATATCCCTTCTGCTCCATCTCTCTACCCCATAGAGAAACAATGGTTAGAGACAGGAAGGGGTCTGGTGGAGAGCAGCCTGCCTGGAGGAATGGAAGTAAAGGCAGAGAATTAGAATTTAGCCACTCTGGCTTCCAAATCCCTTAAAAAATTGTCCTGAGATGAGGATTGACTTTTGCTACTCATAGCATACCATGATCCAGGACAGTTCTGAGGAACTTATGAAAAGAATGCTCTCCGCCTCTAGAGAAAGAACCGTGGGAGCAGAAGCGCAGATGGAAACATGATTTATCACTTGTTTATTTGGGTTTATGATTGGCAGTTTTGGTTTTATAAGATAATTCTCTTACACAAATGAGTAATATGGAAATAGGTTTTAGTGATAATACATGGATAACCCAGTGGAATTGCTTGTCAGCTCCAGGAAGGGGGAAGGAAGAGGTGAGGGAGACCACATGAATGTGTAACTTAGGAAAACTTATGTGTAAATTTGTTATTGGAGTAAAATAAAGACAAAAACACAGTGGAAAAAATTGCCGGAGACCTTTGTGTCCGAGTCTGCTGGGTCTGTTTGCAGAAGCTGTGCGTGGGTATCCCATTTTCTTGGTCCCTTCATCACTGAGATAGCTTCCACTTACCAAGCATTTAAGGTGGGACGTCTCTGTGCGTCCTCATGACAATCCTGGGAGATATGGGCTATTGTTGTTATCTCAATTTTATCAGTGGGGAGACTGATTCTCTGCAAAGAATTGGTGGAGAATCAGCAGCAGGAGCAAAAGTATCTGGGCTCCAGAGAGGGAGAGTGGGTAGAGATTCTTTTTTCCTTCCTAACTAGTTTTCTTCTTCACATCCTGAAGAGAGAAATTCAATTACTCAGAGTGATCATACTTTTCTATTAAGGAAGGGAAATGCATCCGACTGTGCCTCCGGCCACTTTTCTTGCACTGGTTGGGCCAGCTGGAGCCCAGCAAACAAGGAAAGTGGCCCTGGTGACCTTGAGCTGGTGGGTTAGGGTGGGCTGGCACAGCAGCTAGCCTTGGGCACTGAAACATGACACTCACTTCTAGCTGCTGGGATGTGATTGGCATTTGTTTCCAGCCCACCTCTGCACCCTTCTTTGCACACTGATGAGGCCCTGAGGATCACCTTCTGAGGTCTGAGCATTTACTCCTTACCAGGTGGGTCTGACATCTAATGAGAGAGCTCCAGCCTCATTCCACTTTATTCTCCAGACAAAGGGTGCTGCTGGCTCTCCCCTGATTGATTGTTCAGTGGTTGGTGATTGCTCCCCCCTGCTTGGACTGTGCTCCTTCCGCTTCTCCTCTTGGATTCCTTGTCTTCTTCCCAGATCCAGTTTAGGATCTCCTCTTTGTGACACTCATTTCGGCCCCCTCAGCTGGCAGGGTTCTTTTTGGCCTCAAATTTTCGGAAAAACTTGTCTGGATCCTCATCATGTTCACTTGTAAATCCGCCTGGAAACATCCAGGTACCTCTGAATACAGGCTCCGTGTTTTGGTCTGGACCTGTGATTTCACCAGGAGAGAGAGAGAGAGCAACTGGTGAGGAAGCTCCCTTTCCTTAGACAGATTGACAGCTCTGCATATTAAAATGGGGGAAGAGGGAGCTGGAGATGACAGAGGTCACCCTAAATCTTTTCTACTTGCAATGCAGATTTTTTATTTTAGTGGGGGTGGGGGGAGATGAGACACAACTAAGATTTTATTGCTCTAGGGAAGAGGTGTCAAATATACTACCTCCAGCTGGGGCAAACTGCCAGCAAAACTCTAAATCAGATTAAAGTATAATTGGGAGGGAATGGTGAAGGTGGGTGGCTTGGTGGGTAGAGAGCCAGGACTGGAGATGAGATGTACTAGGTTCAAATATGACCTCAGACACGTCTTAGCTGTGTGACCCTGGACAAGTCATTTAACCCCCATTGCTTAGCCTTTACCACCCTTCTACCTTAGAATCAACTGAGACGGAAGGTAAAGGTTTAAAATAATCACCACCACCAAAAAGTAATTGGGAAATGTTTAGCAAAAGAAAACAGTCCAATGTAGATCGTGTTAATTTGTGGTTTTCTAAGTCAATGGGCAGCCTATTTCTCTTTGAGTTTGATAGGACTGGGTAGGGAACTCCTTAACGTGTACAGGGCACACTTGCAACTGGTGTACAATTCCTACTCTAGAGGGTTGCCTGGGGGCAATGAAGAGGTAAGAGAGTTCTGTGTCGTCTTTCATCTCTGCTTCCCTAATACCAGGCGTGGTGCTTTGCTCATATAGTAGGAAAGATCTGTGTCCAGCATCACAGGTTCTGACTTTCCGTAACTTAGTAGATAGATTCTAATTGTTCTCTAGTACATATAGAGGCTAAGTGATCTTCCCAGGGCCACACAACCAGTGAGAGTCAGAGACCACACTGGAGCTCAGCTCTTCCTGACTCCATTCTCAGCTGCCTCTCAATAGCAAAGCTGCTTCTATAAATTAGGGAAGATCTTGAGATCTGAACTCAGAGCCATGTGGGAGCTAACAAGTCAGATTCTGATCACTCTGCCTCTTCCTAGTTGCATGAACCTAAGATCACAGATTTAGGACTAGAACAGACTTTATAGGTCATCTAGAGTTTAACCTCTTCATTTTACAGATGAGGAACCTGAGGTCTGCAGAGTTTATGTGGCTTCCCCAAGTTGTGCAGATAGTACATGGTAAAGCCGTGATGTTATTCAGGCATTTTGTGGTTGTGTCCAGTTCTTTATGACCTTGTTCAGGGTTTTCTTGGTAAAGTTTCTGGAGTGGTTTGGCATTTCCTCCTCCAGCTGAAGCAAAGAGGGTTAAGTGACTTATCCAGGGTCACCCAGCTAGTAAATATCTAAGGCCAATTTGAGCTCAGGGAGAGGAGTCTTTCTGACTCTAGGCTCAGCACTCTATCCTCAAGCTATGGTAGCAGGAATTTAATAGATGTTCATTAAATTGAATTTAGGTACACATTTAGTCAAGTCTTAAATCCCCCGTCCTAGTCTTATAGTTGTGAGGTTGAAGGAAGGCAAATTGTAAGACTCAGAGATAGAACCCAATAAGAGCATCATTTAGGAAATGGGAAAGCTGCATTTAAAAAATATGAATTTCATATCCGCACGATTTGTAGCCAAGCTTATTTGTGAAGTCTCATTTTAATGAGTTTTTGATTGAAATTTTAGTCTTGCTCCTTTAATGACCGTTGATGTAGGTCTTTAATGGCAGAAGGACTTGGTAGAATAAAGGGAAGAATGGGCTTGGAGATAGCAGGAGCCCCCAGAAATCCTCTGTCTGTCTGTCTGTCTGTCTGTCCAGGCCTAGGAGTTCATTGGTCTAGGAATCTGGTTAGATGCAGTAACACAGGTCTTTCATGAATGGAAAGAGGCTAGAAATGGTTCCTGGTTAAAAATCCTGATTTCTAAGCTTGTGCTCTCTCTGAAATTCATTCCTCTTTCTCCATGAACATCTTCTAGAGTTCTTATGTGTGTATATATTGATAGAGGTGTCCCCCTCATGGCCCACTGGCAAAAGGCAGCCACAGACCCAACAACATACAATAGATGTGGTTAATTTGTGGTTTTCTAGGTCAGTACACAGCCCACAGGGGCCTGTTTCCATTTGAGTTGGACAGCACTGGACTAGCATACAGAGGCAGAGGGGCCCCTGTGATGGGTGTCCTTCACTGTTCCCGAGGCCTACCTTGTTCATGATGGACAGTGGGCCTTAAGGGATAATTCTTCCCTGTGGAATATGGTTGTAAATAGCCATGATTTATTGTGTTTCCTTCTTGGGGGAAGGGAACAAAAGTTTGAAAGGAATCTGAATACACAAGCCTTCATGTGCAGGTGGTCTGTGGGGGGGGGGGGGGGATAAGGGACCTCAGAAGAGGAAAGGCAGGTCAAGCATGGAACATCCTTCTCCATCCTCCCCCCTCCAGGAGCCTCGGAAGCATCCTTGATCCTGGGGGGATTCCGGGCTTTTTCAAAGAGAGGCAAGATGGATGACTTTTGTACATGTTCCTAGGTCCCGAGACAGGAGGGAGGAGACTGCACTGGGGATGAGCAGAGAGGCAGAGGAATAGCTCTCTAGGGATCTGTCATCCTAATGAATGTGCAGAGCCTCCAAGGCTGGGAAGTGAAGCTGCCTCGTCTTCATTTCCATAACAACTCCTGATCACAAGTCACAGCTCTCATTACTCCACATCACCGGGGCCATCTGGGTTGGGGGGTCCAAAGGCAGAAGCAGACAGAAGGAGTCCTCTCCTCCAGCCGATGTTACAACAGCTGGGCTGAGAAGAGACATAGCAAATAAGTCATCATAAATAATCAGCTCTCTAAGGCACACAACACCTTTCCTTTGGAGGCTCTGGGTACTTTTTACCCATCTCTCCTCTCTCAGACAATACCCCTCTGAATTAGAGGTGCCGGAAATAATCTCCTCATTTTGTAAAAAGATACACTTGGGGATCACATGGTATGTTTGTGGGAGAGGCTAAGAACAGGCTAAGAACTCAGGGCTTTTGGCATCCAAACCAGTGTTCTTTTGACAAATCCTTGCCTAGTACATTATGTATTGATACCAGTTGGTATCTGCTTCTCAAAATATATTGTTAAGAATTATCAGTGAATATATATTCATTTAGGAAGTCTCTACTAGATGGGATGGGTACCTTGGTGGTGAAAAAGGTCTGGAGTCAGGAAGACCTGAGTTCAAATCTATCCTTACATCCTGGCTGAGTAACCCTGGGCAAGTCACTTAATTCTGTTGACCTCAATTTTCTCATGTGTAAAATGAACTGGAGAAGGAAATGGCAAACCAATCAAGCATCTTTGCCGAGAAAACTCCAAGTGGGGTGATGAAGAGTTGGACATGACTGGAACCACTAAAGGACAAAGACAAAATGGGGTTGTATCTATCCCAAAGGTAACAGACTGGCTTATAGAAAGAATACTGGATTCAGAGTCAGGCTATCTTTGTCCAAAACCATGCCTTCCTTTTATTTTTTGATTTGTTTTTCTGTTCTCATGCAAACAGGGTCAAGTGACCTGTCCAGGGTCACATGGCCAGGAAGTATCTGGGGCCATATTTGAACCCAGATCCACCCAACTCCAGGTCTGGCTGTCTGATGAGCCACCTAGCTGCTACCTGCAGTAACTTTCCTTGATCAAGTGACTTCCTTTGCTTAGACCTCAATTTTTTTTATCTATAAAAAGGAAGAGTTGGATTTGATAATGTTGAAAGTCATTCAGCATTTATGTTTTATGATCCTCAGTAATGTGGGAGGTACAGAGAACACTGGAGTACATCTTCTATGGGCTCACAGCCCAGCTGGAAGGGGCAAGGCTAACAAGAGAAATGATCAATGTAGAGAGCAATATAAGGACACATACAATTTTAAAATCAGGTGGTACAATAATCAGAGCTTAAGGAGTTCAAAAGAGATCAGTCATAGCTATCTGTACACAATAGATATTTCATTCTAGTTTCCTGGTTAAACTGATTCTCTATTTCAGTCTTGGGGAATGCGTTACAAAGGCTTCTCTTGGTCTAGTCAATTCCCGATGATCCAGAGGTTCCCAGTGGATGGATTATTCGTGCCTTTTCTCTCTCTACAATGACCTTCTTTGGGGCCATTTCATTGTCTGTGGACATGTTTACCAGGCATTTGTGGAGCCACAAGCATTGCAGGGACAGGGATCATCTGTTAAAGGATTGGGGAGGGATAGACCAGTGTGTGTGTCATTTTCATGACGACTCCTCGTCAAAGGCAGGGATTTCCGAAGAGAAAAGTCAACTGGCTCAATGTGAACAGGGGCTAAGGAGGCGATGGCTGAAAACAGGATTTAGGTTTCTGGATCAAGGCTTAAAAAATAGAGATGGGAGGCATTTACCTAAGGATGGGAGGCACCTAATGAGGGCTAGTGCTATGCACAGAAGTAAAAAATAAATAAGCACATACACACACACAAGAACAAACACACACCATGTATGTATACACAATACATACAGTGCATGTACACATACCTATATGTAAACATATAGACATAATATTTCATCTAATTATAATGTGTTTGTATCTGATTCAGAAGACTATATAGAACTCTACATGTATTTCTATATTTATATAATACACACAAATTTATAGGCACACATACATGTGTGTATGCAAATATATGTACAAGCAAGTGGTTGTGCATGTATATTTACTGTAAGCTTTCCCTAACCCCTCTAAATTCTTCCCTCGGTTAGTTATTTCCTATTTATCCCATGTGTAGCCACACACACACACACTCTCTCTCTCTCTCTCTCTCTCTCTCTCTCTCTCTCTCTCTCTCTCTCTCTCTCTCTCTCTCTCTCTCTCTCTTTTTGTTTGTATGTTGCCTCTTCTATTAGGCTGTGAGCTCCTTGAGGCAAGGACTGTCTTTTGCCTCTTTTTTGTAGTTCCAACCCTTTGCACCCTGACTGGCACATAGTATATGTGTACTCTTGTCAGTCAGATCCAGAGGTTATACACGGAGAACCTATTATCCAATCAGAAACCCACAACGAAGCCAAATATCTTTTCATTACTTAGATAGGAGCAGCCAAGGGCAAAATAGGAGCTGTAAGCAATGAATTCTTCCTAATCCAGGTAAGAGTAAGGGATGGGGCAAAGGGAGAACTTTTTTAAGGAAGGGGAACATAATAAAGAAAAGGTGCCAGCAGTTGCCTTAGGGAGACTTTTTGAGGCCCCCAGATGCCTCTTGGTGATAAAATTGGGTCTGCAGTCAGGAAGATCTGCCTTCAGATTTGGCCTCAGACACTTCCTAGCTGTATGACCCTGGCCAAGTCACTTAATCTATGTTTGTCTCAGTTTCCTCAATTATAAGGTGGGGATAATAATAGCATATACTTGCCAAGGTTGTTATGAGGATCAAATGAGAAAATAATTGTAGAGGGCACAGCACAGTGCTTGGTACACGGTATAGCTAGTGTTGTGATTGTTGTCATTTTTATCTGCACAGCTGTGAGCTTGATTAACCAAAGAACCCAAAAATGTTTTGATCAGCCCTGAAGAAACTCATCCCGGGACATGCTCACAAAGGAGCAATCACAATCCTTGCTTATTGCAATTGTTTTGTTTTCATGTCCCCCATTAGATGATGGGTTCCTTTACTCCTTTTGGAGTCAACATGAAAGGAAAATGAAATGAGAAGTAATGAGTTCAAATCAGCAGCCTTGGACAAGGTGCATTAGAAAGAACAGTTTCAGGTCAGAAGGCCTGGATTCAAATTTTGGCTTTGCTATTTACAATTTGAAATCAATTAATTTCTCTGGGTCTCAGGTTTTTTCATCTGTAAAATGAATGGATTGGACCAGATGACTTCTAAGATCCTTTCTAGGACTAAATCTATGATCTTATGAACTGTCAGGTATGATTATGAGACACTACTAATGAAAAACAAAAAATTAGAGAAGATGAGAGAGAGTCAGGCACATATTATTCCTATTTTAAAGAGAGAAAATGGTAGAATCTGTAAACCTTCAGTTGTGAGTTTGCCTTTGATTCTTTGCTAAACTGTAGGATGTATTCTATTAAAAGGAAGGCGTTTTAGCATTTAAAAAGGAAAGCAGTGAAGAATGGTCTATGTGAAACTGGCTTCATTTCTTTTTTTTTTTAAGCCCTTACCTTCCATCTTAGAATCAATACTATGCATTGGTTCCAAGGCAGAAGAGCCATAAGGGCTAGGCAATTGGGGTTAAGTGACTTGCCCAGGGTCTCATAGCTAGGAAGTGTCTGAGGTCAGATTTGTACCTAAGACTTCTCATTCCTAGGCCTGGCTTTCAACCCACTGAGATACCCAGCTGCTCCTCTCATTTCATTTTTTTAAAATAAAGATTACTGGACTGGTCAATGAGGGAAATGCTGTCGATACCTATTTCAGGCAAGCATTTGATAGTCTCATCCTATCCTTGTGGTCAAGATGAAATAATATGGGTTAGATGGTGACATGATTGGGAGCATTTGGAAATAGTTGAGTAACATGTATTGAATAGAAGCATTAATTAAAAGTTTGGTATCGACATGGAGGTAAATCTCTGATGGAATGAATGAACTGTCCTTAATTCTGTGCTATTTAACACTTTTCCCCCTAAACTAATAACTTGGATGAAGGGATAGATGGCATGCTTATCAAACTCATAAATGACAGGTAAGTGGAAATGATACTTAACCCATAGGATGATAGGAATAAAAAATGTCATCAGGCCAAAACTAATATCATAAAAATTATTAGTAATAAGTTTAGAGTTTTCTAGTTGGGTTAAAAAATAGTTTCACATATGTGAAAAAGATCTGGGGATTTTAGTGGACTACAAGCTCAATGCGAATTATCAGTATGAGTGGTTTTTGATTGCTTTGGTCTCTGAAATTCTGTGTCCTAAGATCTTTTTAAGTTCAAATAATATAATAGTATTGTGAAACTCATTGCAATGGTTTTTTGGAATCATACTACTTAGAATCTCTGATAAAGCGTTTGGGTGAGAATGTCAATATTATTTGTGGAGTTCTTTTATCCAAGCTCTCCAAGTAATCTCCCAGTCAAGATTACTTTTCCTGTCTGCCCTGCAGTGAAAACTCAAGAGCCCAAACCTCCCTTTCTCTTCCTTATTGTCCTGGGGATACCAGAAAGTGATTGATACAGTCTGGGAAAACTCCAAGGCTGGCAACCAGCACTCTCATTCTCCTTGAGAGCTGAAACTCCGGAAGCATCTTAGGTTACTGGACCTGTTGGCATTTATGGCTGCATTTCCTCCCATTAGACATTTCAGCATGGCTATTTTGGTTTTTAAAGGCACGAGCAATATCAGATTTATATCTGTTACTGAAAATGAAGTCCTGGATAGGAAAAGCATGGATTATCCAAAGGTAAAAGGAAATCCACCATGTTTTGGAGAGAAATCTCACTGTGTATTTGTTTGTTTTTTCTTGGAACACCAACAAGGAATGGGTACTTTCCCTTCCTAGTTCTCAAATGGCATAAGCCCATGGTGGAGGAAACTCAGAAATCCTTCCAGACCTTTTCCGATATTAACACTTTCTTGTCCATATTCCACTCTTTCTCCCATTAGAAACTCCTAATCCTGTCCTCATGTGTTCCCCTATAGGTGCTCTAGTCTGTCCATTTCAAGGTGGCATTTTGTGAGCCTGGGAATCAGGAAGGAGAGGTTCTCTTATCCTGTCCTCCTTATTCTCCCCTCCTGTCCATGATGTTTTAGAAGCGTCTTTAAGACTATTTTTAATCACAAAAGTAGAGTAGATATTCATCCTCTAGTGAAAAATTGGCAGGGGAAAAGGTGTTCTCATCTCTAGTCCCAGACATTCTGAATCTAGGAGAGGTAAAGGAACAATTCTCTTCCCTCCCAAGATGGGGACCCTCTTTCAAGCTGAAGACAGGGTTCCTCTAGCCTAGAACCTGAGGAGTCCCTTCCAGAAATCAGTTGGTAAATTCTGACTTTGGCCATAGGAAAAGACCCTCTTTGAGGCAAAAGAACTCATGAATTGGACTTGAAAGAATAATCTACATTTTTCCTAGGGTCAAAGCAGCAATCAGGTGTCCAAACCCTGGTCTGATCTGGATGGAATACTGGGGATATTCTTTGCCTCCTTAGAGAAGGGGAAGGGGATAGAATACTTTCCCCCTAGCACATACCAAGATGAAAGAGTCTTATTGGCTCCCAGGAGTGGCTAGTCCTTTTGGTGGCATTGATCTGTAAGTAGATTTTTTTTCAAATGGGGCCTTCTTTTCTGCCATCTTAATAGCCAGATAACCCTAATCTGGGTGATATGTTGTTCTAGGGAAGCCTCAGATTCGAGATGAGTCTTTTTTCTCTTTCTCTCAGTTGCTCTAGGTGTTTGGCTAAGCAGGAAGTAGTTCTGAAGTATCCTCTGACCAAGGAAATCTAGAAGGCATGTGCAGAATTTGCTGACCATTTTTCTAGCCCTTGCTCTAATGGAGCATTGATTGGTACATCTCTATTATCCAAATTGCCTCTAAGACACATTCCCTCAGCTGCTTTGCATACATCTGCATGTTTTATTGAAAATTAAGACCAGGAGTCATTTGCATTTTCCCCCAGAGCCCAATTATCTGAACAAATCAATTTTCCAAGTGCCACTTGATACCAATTAGTTAGAACAACTACAGCCTCACTGTTTTATGGATATAAGATCAGTGACAATCATTGCAATATGTGTCAAAGCCCAAGTTTGCCTGAAATGACAGCTGATTAAAACCCTTAGTTTACTCTACTATCACCACCACCCAAAACATATTTACCAGAAGGAAGTCTCTCCCAGGCCCACACTTATTCAATCTACATATGTATGGGGAAGCTGATGCCTTCCCCACTAATTACACAGCAATGCCTCTGAGAAGGACTTCAGTGAACAGGATGAGGAAGATCTACAATGTTTCCACTATGCTATTTGATGTCTGATAGATACATGCAAAGCATCTAAGGGCGTTAGGCAGTTCATATTTGTACAAATGCCCCCTTCTTGGTATTACAAGGTCAAATGATGCCACTGAAAATCCTCCGAGGGGGTTTTTAGCCTGTAAAAGACAAAATGCAAGAAAGGGGTAGGTGATATGGAGAGGAAGAGAGAAAGAGGAAGGATGTGAAATAGAGGGGGAAAGAGAAGAGAAAAGAGAAGAAGAGAAGGGGAGAGGAGAGGAGAGGAGAGGGGAGGAGAGGAGAGGGGAGGAGAGGAGAGGGGAGGGGAGGGGAGGGGAGGGGAGGGGAGGGGAGGGGAGGGGAGGGGAGGGGAGGAGAGGAAAGGGGAGGGGAGGGGAGGGGAGGGAAGGGAAAACAAGACAGCTAGGTGTTTTAGTGGATATAGCACCAAGTATGAAGTCAGGACGACTTGAATTCAAATCTAACCTCAGATACCTGGCAATTAACTGAAACTGTGTTTAAGCCCAGTTTCTGCATCTGTAAAAGGGACATCATAACAGCACCTATCTCTCAGGGTTGTTGTGCAGACCAAATGAAAGTATAATAGTAAAGTGTTTAACACAGTGCTCAACATATAGTAGGTGCTATATAAATGTTAGCTATTAAAAAGAGAGCAAGAGAGAGAATGAGAGAGAGAGAGAGAGAGAGAGAGAGAGAGAGAGAGAGAGAGAGAGAGAGAGAGAGAGAGAGAGAGAGATGGGGGTGGGGAGGTAGGGAGAGAGAATTCTCTGCATAGATAAAGGGTTGGAAGAGAGGCAGAATAGCATAGTGGATAGAGCTCTACCTTAGAGTGAGGGAGATGAGTTCAAATCCCACCATCAATACTTACTGACATTAAATTGATTGCTCTTCTTGCTCTCTAAATTTGTGATTTAAGACTGTTTTCTTTTCCCCCTTTGTTCTGTCTCTACATTCTTTTGGTGAATTCATCTATTTCCATGATTTCACTTATTTCCAGGCAAGTTGACTTCCAAATCTATCAACCAATCTATGTATCTTTGTATGTATCTATCCAGTTTGTGCCTTGAACTACAGTGCCACACTCCCACGTGTTTGTTGGGCATCTGTCCCTAGATATCCTATCAGTTCCTATGATTCTATGTGACCCAAACTGGTTTTAATGCCTTAGTCCCAAAGTCTGTCTCTCCCCAGCTTCCCTGTTTCTCTGGAATAGAACTACTCTCCTATCAATTCCCTGGTTGGTAACCTCATAGTTCATCTTGGATTCTCCACTTTTCCTTGCTCGTTGTCAAGTTTGTTGATTCTATTTTGAAACTATTTCTTTTTCTGCTTCCACAGACATTACTCAACTTAAAACCCTTACTGTATTATAAAAGCAACTGACATCTCCACTTGTAATCCTTCTCTTCCTTGAGACCAAAGCAGGTGCCTCTTCTTCCAAGAAGCTTTCCCTTAACTAGATGGTCTTTGTAATTCCTTCCAGCTCTAAGTTTTGCCTTTATCTTGGACCCCCAATGCTTAGCACATAAAAATCTTAATTAAAATGAATAAAATATAATTAAGTCAATAAGCTATTTGTTGAATGGAATTAAATTGCATGATCTTCCTAGCTCAAAGTGATCTCTGCCACTTCAGTTTTCCTTACAGAACTTTGTCTAGATCCTGCCTTTGCCTTTATCACAGTCTACCTTAAATTATACTTGCATACATGTATTAACCCTTTCCCACCTCTTATCCCCCTTGTAAATTATTTGAAAGAAAGAAGTATTTGTCATCTCTGTATTCCTGGTGACTAGCATATTGTGGGTACCATTTTTTAAAACCCTTACATTCTGTCTTAGAATCAATATGATGTATTGGTTCTAAGGCAGAAGAGTGATAAGGGCTAGACAATGGGGGTTAAGTGACTTGTCCAGGGTCACACAGCTAGGAAGTGTCTGAGGTCAAATTTGAACCCAGAACCTCCCATCTCCAGGCCTGACTTTCAATACACTAAATCACCTAGCTGTCCCCGAATAGTGGGAACTTAATCCACAGGGTCTTGTTCACTTTAATGTGTGTTTAATTGAATGTTATTGTTGTCAACACTCCTCTTGTCAAAGCAGAAGGCTTCTCATGCTGTATGATTCTTATTCATGATTCCCACCCCACCCCCAGCCAAATCACCCAACATACTAGAGGCCTTTCTCTTCTTTCAGTATCTTTGGAGTGCCAATGTGTCATCTAGATCATCCTTTGCTTACAAGGCTGGCCTAGTTCCTTTTCTGGACACATGTCCACCTTCTCACCCTTTCTGTTTGAAAGTTGGCAGCAGGGTCCCAGAATCATAGGATAGCAGTGCTGCAAGGGGCCTTGGGGAGAAATGTAGCCTCTTATTTTAAAGATGAAGAAACTGAGGCCCACAGAACAGAAGCATCTTGCCCCAAATTACCCAACTAGCTGGCAGCAATCTGGGACTAGATCCTGGTCATCTGACCCTTAATCCAGAGCTTTTTCTCCTTCAATGAACTGCCTGAAATCTGCACACTGAATTCTCTCTGTCTCAAAGAGAGATATTGTCTATGGGACCATGAATCTGCTTTTTAAAAATATCAGATCTATATAATAATAAATTCACATATTACTTCCCCCCACCCCCAAACCCTTACTTTCTCTCTTAATAACAATTCTAAAACAGAAAGGTAGGGATAGGCAGTGGAGGTTAGATGATTTGCCCAAGTCACACAGCTAGGAAGTGTCTGAGGCCAAATTTGAACCCAGAACCTCTTGTCTCCAGACTTGGTGTACTGTCTACTCTACTACCTAACTGCCCTCACATCTTACTTCCAAACCAAGCTTATCTATGATTCCTATTGAACTTCCTTCTGTTTTTGTCTCTCCATTTAAAAAAATTATTGCAGTGATACTCTTTTTGAGGCATCAAAATTTCTAATTCTCACTCCCTAGGGTAGGGAATAAGGCAACTAGGTGGTTGGTTCAGTGGATAGATCACCCTGCCTGAGTTAGGAAAACCTGAGTTCAAATCCAGCCTCATACATTTACTGGTTGTGTAACCTTGGGCAAGTCACTTAATCTCTGCCTCAGTTTCCTCAAGTATAAATAATAGCACCTACCTCCCAAAGTGGTTGTGAGGATGAAATGAAATAACCTTTATATAGCACTTAGTACAGAGCACAGCACATAGTAGGAGCTTTACAAATGTTTGTCTACCTTTTATAGTTCCTCATTTAGGAAAAAAACCACCTTATAACAAATAAACATAGGCAAGCAAAATAAATCCACAGAGTGGCAGAATCCATATCTTTTCTTGCTCCTTGGGTCTGTCATATCTGTCAAGAGGTGAGGAATCTGCTCCATTATAGATACTCGCTGATACAAAGTTAAGCATTGTTTTGATCAGAGCACTTGCAAGGTTGTTGCCTTCCTATAGATTGTTCTACAGGTTCTGCTCATTTCATTTTGTATCAATTGATACTTCCTTGGAGTTTCTGACATTATCTCTTGTCATTAAAGCATCATCATATTAAATTACCTAAATATATCACAATTTGTTCACTTGTTTCCCAGTCGATAGGCATCTCCTTAGATTCCAGTTCTTTCCGTTTTTTCATTCTTCCTTCAGGGTCAGGGATTTTATGTTGCCTGCAAATATTTCCCCTTCAGCAGAATTCTCCCCCTTAGATATGCTGCCTCCCCCGTCTATACCTTTGTTTCTTTGTTAAATTCCATGTATTTCTACACAAAACTCTGTGTGTGTGTGTGTGTGTGTGTGTGTGTGTGTGTGTGTGTGTGTGTGTGTATGAATGTTCTGCCTTTGTCTGGTTCAAATGAGAATGAAATCGTGACAGATGCCTGCTCCTCTTATCTCTTCCTACACACTTTTCTCACACACCAGTTTTGGGAAATAGCCAATAACACCCCTCTGTTTTCTCTTTTCTACATCAGTAAAGAATAACTAATATCTTCCCTTCTCTTTCCCATCTTAAAATTCTAAGTAAAGAATTAATCCAACCCTCGTTATTTTCTTACTTCTCTCCCTCAAAACCCTTTAAAGACCAGGTTCTTATGCCTGAAGGGCTTTAAAACACTACCTGCCCTTTGATCCAGCCATAGCACTGCTGGGTTTGTACCCCAAAGAGATCATAAGGAAAAAGACCTGTACAAGAATATTCATAGCTGTGCTCTTTGTGGTGGCCAAAACTTGGAAAATGAGGGGATGCCCATCAATTAGGGAATGGCTGAACAAATTGTGGTATATGTTGGTGATTGAAGTGGAGGAATTCCATGGGGACTGGAACAACCTCCAGGAATTGGTGCAGAGCGAAAGGAGCAGAACCAGGAGAACAATGTACACAGAGACAGATACACTGTGGTACAATCAAATGTAATGGACTTCTCTACAAGTAGCAATGCAATGACCCAGGACAATTCCCAGGGACTTTTGAGAAAGAATTCTATCCACATTCAGAGGAAGAACTGTAGGAGTAGAAACACAGAAGAAAAATATATGAACGATCACGTGGTTCAATGGGGATATGATTGGGGATATAGACTCTAAGCAATCACCCTACTCTAAGTACTAATAATATGGAAATAGGTCTTGATCAATGACACATGTAAAACCCAATGGAGTTGCTCATTGGCTATGGGAAGGGGGTGGAAGGAAGGGAGAGAAGGAACATGAATCATGTAACCATGGAAAAATATTCTAAATTAATAAATTAAATAAATAAACAAAACAAAACCAAAAAAAGAGAGACCAGGTTCTACAGGGATACTTGTTTCTTCTCCTATTAGAATGTTAGTACTGTATCATCATATAACCCCTTCCAATTGCTCAAAAAACTTAACCTTTTTGGTTTCTTTTGACTTAGATTTACATGTCCAAGTTCCTACTTTGCTCTGGTCTTTTCACCAGAAATGCTTTAAATTCTGTCATTCCACTTAAAGGTTCTTCCCTCTCTTTTCTTCCAGGAGATTGTCAGTGGAATCTTTCCATCTATATTTTATCTTCTTGTTTTAAAATAGCTGGGCAGTTTAAAATAGAGTGCCCAGTTTTTATTTTTTTAATCATAGTTTTCATAGTATCTAGTGATTCTAAAATTATTTCTTGACCTCTTTTCCAGGTTAGTCGTTTGTTAGTTATGCCAGATATCCTACACCCCCCCCCCCAACCTTTTCAATTGTTTGATTTTGTTCTAGCATTTCTTGCTCTCATGGGGTCACTGATTTCTTGTTGATCTATTGTAGGTTTCAGAGAGAGTTCATTACTTGGGTGAGTTTTACCACATTGTGTTCCAAGATACTTCTTATCTATTTCATTTTTTCCTCCAAAGCTTTTATTTTATTTTCTATCTGTTGATTCCTTTCTTATAGTTATTTATACAGTTGTTGTGGAAAGTATGCTTTTTCCTTTGAGTGTCTGCCAGTAGTTGCTCTCTCCTTTCAGGCTAATTTTTAGGCAGCTCTGGATCTATAATTCTTAAGAGAGGTTGATTTACTTATCTTTTTAATTTTAGCTCCCAAACTGGGGCTGTGTGCCAAGGCGAGGCTCCTATCCCTGTTATACTTTTTATTATGGGTGGTTGGCCCTGTTTGGTCCCTATGAGAGATATCAGGAATCCATTGGTGACTTCCATCTCCCAACTTTTAGACCAGAGGTTCAGGGTGCCAGATCTTTAGGCCTCTCTATAGTATCCCAGGACACAGTACTAGGAACCTTGGAGCTCTGGAGCACCCTGGCCTGAACATTGCCATGACCACACTGGTCATTGCCACTTCTGATCACAAGCACAGTGCCACAGTGTGGGTTTCTGATGGCCCTGAGGCTTTCTTGTTTTATTTGCCTCTAGATCCAGCATCCTCTGGTTACTTGTTTTTCCAGCCTGTCTCTGGTCAGACTGAAAGGCTACTATTTTATTTGCCTGTGATGGTACTGACTTTGTTAGTGGCCTCCTTTTCCATGGGCTTCAGATTGACTTTGTGTGAAGTTCTGAGATGGACAAAGTTAGTTATTATGGGGTTTTTTAAATTGAATTTTGTGATCATTATTTGATCTGGTAAGATTTTTAGGTCTTTCCTGGAGTAGGTCTTTATGCCAGCTGCCATTTTGGCTGGAAGAATTACATCTGGACTTTGAGTAGCCAATCGGCTGCACTATTGGGCCAAAGGAGGTTTCATTGCAATGTACAGCACAGGTCACTTTTTTGATAAGCTAGTGCTCTAATAAAGACCGATGATGAGAATCCATCTCCGTTTTTTAATGTGTGTAACTAGATATGATTTATTTTGCTTCTTCTGGTGACTATGGGTATCACTGGCGTGCAATTCCAGCTGCTAACACATTACATGTCATAGAGAGAAATGGAAAGAACCAATTACTGGATTGAGGTCAGAAAACCTGAATCTGAATTCTCATTTTGCTGTTTACTCATTGGATGACCTTGGGCAAAGCACAATTTCTGGACGCAATGCCACCTTCTCTGTGAAAGGAGGACAATGGGCCGAATGATCTCTAAGGTTCCTTCTGATTTGAAATCTCTGATCCTCTGATCCTCTTTGGAGTTTCTGGTGACCCAGAGTAAACTGCCCACCTGTTCTGGCCTTTAGTTCCTTTGTCCACCAGATGGAAATGCCAGCTCTCCACACAAGGTGACTTTGAGATACTTGTCTCTACAGTGCTTTGAGCTCCTTAAAGAAAGGCATCAGAAAAATCCAAGGCACACAGAGATCTCTGATGGTGCATCCCAGTCACTGGCCCTTGTCTTCCAGAAGTGATGGGGAGAGCCGAGCCCTGTCTCATTTTCCTGTCTTGCTAACAGTCCCATGCAGCTGCAGTGATGGCACAAAGAAACTGAGAAGCATTGAAAGGGACACAGTCAGTTCACTGATAACTCATTAATGGCGTTTCATATTTTTCCTCCTTAAAAAGGACTGTGTGTGCATGGGGTGGGGGGGAGGGGGAAATGAAGCTTGATGAAGAACATTAAGTGTGACCCTTAAAAAAACACACACAGGGCTTTTTTTTCCTTTTCTTTTTTTTCCTGTGGCTCAGACAGCTGGCTCTTTAAATATTAATCAGGGGGTCATTGATATGCAAATACATTAAAGCCAAATAATGCTCCTGCAGCTGCAGACCATGAAGGCAGCCTAGGCAGAATGTGAACTCCCTCTCCAAAGCTAATGGAAATATTTTAGAGCCCAGGTGCCGGAGGCCTGAGAGCAGGATCCATCCTAATAAGGTAATTTGCGGGCAACCTCCTAGGAGGACAAATTAAATCATTTACCCACTTGATGGTATCTGACCGATGGGGATGGGGAAAGGAAAAAAGGAGAAAGAGTGTTAATCTTATAATTGTTTTGTTTACTCTGGCCTGTAGCAACTCCTCTGGCTTTTAGCCCTGATGTCCAGCCATTTACAATCAAGTTTATTGACAGATGGGGGTAGTGCCACCCAATCAGGGAGAGGAAAAGATCCACCTGACTTCAATTAAGGAAACAGGAAAGATACAGGGAGAGGAAATGGGAGTGCTTCTAAGTTGGAAATTGGCCTTAGTGTTGGTGCTTGGTTGAGGTTGACTTGATGGTGGTGATCGTTTATGAATTCCCATGTTTTCTTCCATGTGCCTCTTCCCAGAATGGGCTACTAATGAAGGTCGCCATCTTGCTCAGGGGCAAATGATGGATGGGCTAGGAACTTCTTTCCAAATATTGACATGCCAGAGCCTAAAGATCACCCTTTCCCTTTTCTCTGTCTTCACCTTTTTCAGAGTGAAACATAATGTTTCAGAGCTGGACATTTTCTTTCTGTTTGGGATACCTCTAAGGTTGGATTGACTTTTAAGTAAGTACTTTTGCAAGCAGAAGAGCAAGTAGGAATACCCAACAGTAAGGTTTCCAGGACTGTCTAGACTTCGGACTAAACAAAATCTTATTTCTAGAAATTATTTCCCAGAGTCTCTGTAGTTTACCCTATCTTCCAAGAAAATAGCCAACCTTACTCTTCCCCATGATTCAGAGAGCTCACAGAACCCTTTTCTCCTCTAGGAAGTGTGGGATTAATTTGATGAGAGAAGTAGAAAGAGCTGAAGTTAGGACCTGAAGCCAGGGTGTGGGTTCAAGTAATGCCTCTTCTGCTTACTACCTGTGTGACACTGGGCAATCTACCTTACCTCTCTGGCCTCAGTTTCTTCATCTGTAAAATGAGGGAGCAGACTATGATCTCTAAGCTCTGTTCATAGTGGGTCTTCCTTGGAATACAACTTCTACAACTTCTCTTTTATTTGGCCTATTAAATGAACCTCTTCATTTCCATTCATTCATTCAATAAATACAATTGATAGAGCAACAGGCCCTGAGACTGGAGGACCTGGGTTCAAATCTGGCCTCAGATACTTTCTAGCTGTATGACCCTGGACAAGTCATTTAACCCTGATTCCCTAGCCCTTGATGCTTTTGTGTCTTAGGATTGAAATTAGGACAGAAGTAAGAGGGGTTTTTTTTTCTCTAAAGTGTACATTTAATTTTTTATTTCCCCTTCATTTCTGAAAATTATGCTTTTCCCTTCTCTCCACCCCTCCTAACTATACCCTGTCAAGAAAGAAAAACAGTTAAACAAAAATAATTGATTCAATGACTGCCTCTAATAAAGTATACAACATTGAGCTTGCATATTCTCCCACTTCCCTGCCAGAGGAGATGATATACTCTGACTTTAAGCTCCCTTTTGGTGAAGATTATCTTCTGTTAACTTGCTTTGTTCATTGCTTTGCATAGTGTTAAGACTAGACAAGCATGTAATGTGATGATGAACTGATGTCTTTGAGTTGTTTCCTCAGGTGAATTTTCAATGGCCCATGAACAATCACGGTGATGTCAACACCAAGTAGCCTTTCGTATGCTATGGTTCACTGCCCTGGAGAAGATTGAATGAGTTTGTGGCCGAAGGAAGTCATTGGTGGTTCATTTTGCTGAGGGCAGGGGAAACAGGAAGCAGTGAGGATAGTAGAGAGGGGTGGTCAGGCCCTTGGAAATGTGGACAAAACCAATGTAGATTTTGTGGGCTTTTAGATAGAAGAATTCTTGTGGCTGGATTAATTAGCAATTTAGTCACAAGAAGCACTACTAAAATCCATTTCCACACACAGCTCATAGAAAATAAAATGTCAAAATTGAAAAAGGACCCCAGAGACAACCTCCTCATCTTATAAATGAGGAAACTCAGGTCCAGGGTGGGGAAATGATTTGTCCATAGTCATAACAGCTAGCCTAATGGCAGGTGAATGGCTAGAACTCTGGTTGCTCCCTGCCATGCATAATGTTTTTTATCCATACTGGCTCACCAAGGACATGCCATTTGCCATAGAAGAAAGATGGACATTATAAGACATGATTTTAGAGGAAAACAAAATTAGCTGGTGGGGGAAGGAATCATCTTGTTTCCAGTCATCTTATATCAACAGGATGTACATTATAATTTTTTTAGTCTTTACTGTACCCAGAGAAATGATATTAAAATAATGCAAATAAAATTTTTGTGGTAGTAAAAAACTGGAAACCAAGTGAGAACTCATTGCCTGAGGAATGACTGATTATGATATTTGATGATGATGAGATTTTATAATTATGATCTATGAATATAATAAAAGACTATGACTCTATAAGAAATGATGCCTATGAAGAATTCAGAGAAGTAATGGGAAGACTTCTATAAATGACTACAGGATGAAATATGAAGAACCCAAAAAACAACCTATACAATGATTACAATAATGTAAATTTAAAAAAATTAAAAGCAGCCAGATTCTGACTAATTGTAAGGACTAATCTCAATCCCAGAGATTAAATGAACAGATATAAATGAAGATGTATCTCTGACAGCAGAGAAGTGAGAGACTACATGAATAGAATATTACGTATGCTATCAAATATCTTCACTGTATTAATTGATTTTGCTTAACTGCTTCCTTTTTTCCAAGGGACGGTTCATTGTGGCAGTAGAGGTGAGAAAAGGGGCAGTGGCAAATGATTGGGAGGGTAGGAATAAAATATATCAATACATCTTAACACACACAAAAACAATACAAAAGTGTCTACCCGGCAAAACTGTTAAAAGGATAACTTTAGTTTGGAACTAACCCTCTGCCTATGTACATTGGGAAGAGTTGGGACACTTATCTCTTCTCTCTGATTAACAGTTTTTAAAAAATGATTAATAAATAACAGAGGACAGTGAGTATGTGGGTATGGACTAGGCTGAGTGTCAATAGGAGATTAACCATTCACACAATACCAACCAGGGCTGATTTTCTTTGGTGAAATGTAGTTGAAATAAATATGGGAGATTATTCTTTAGGGAAAGGGAACAAATTGCCACAAAAACTTTGGTTACTCCTGTCTTCCCCCTTCCCACTTTGGAACTGGACAGCCCTCTGCTTTGGAAACGAAGGACATGGATTACTTTTGGAACACATTTTGTGGGTATTTGGGAAACCCCAGGGACCAAATTTCACTCATCCCTATGAGGATGGCTCCTTAGGGCTTAGATCAGGAAAGAATTAGGGAGAAGAAAACCCCTAGTCTAGACCCTAAGTAAACTCCAGATGAATAGGTCACCAAGAGGTGGGGGAGAAAAGCAGTTTAATATGTTTTCCATACTTCCCCAAGTACAATGGACCGAATGAGAGCAACCAGCCTCAGCACCCTGTTATTGGAATATGAACTGTAAACAGAGCAGGGGAGGTAAGGCAGGATATAGAATGAATGCTCAGATACATCCATCTACTCGCCCACTCACCTAAGCAATGTAGATCTGTGCTATAAACAGATCATTCTGGGCTCAATCCACATGGGCGGAAAAGGCATGTCCAGCCAGCTCGTGATGTATATTCTGCAAGCAGCTGGGCATGTGCTGTGTGTTCTTTATATCCTGCCCATAAATGTAATGGCTTGTGAAGGATATATAAGCATTCAGATCAGGCAGCACGGCATTGGCTGGGGGGGCAGCTCTCCCAGAAAGTCCAGGGCTGCCTGCTGTGGATGGAGGCGAAGCAACTATTCCCCTGGCTTTCCTCAGGACCTCACCCAATGGGGGATTCAGCGAACAATGCAAACGAGGTGCCATTTTCCCACATGGGCTTTGATTGTTTTTGCAACACGCCACTCCTCACCTTTGTGGTAGCCTAGAAGAAATGCAAGCTTGACTGATAACCTTCCATGCCACACAGGAGTAGGCCCAAGTTCTTTGGGCTGAGGTACACAGTTCTTCAGAAGGACTCTCGGAGCTCCCTGTCTCTCTCTTGCCCTGGTGGCATCCTTTTCTGCCCAAGTTAGCCATTAAGCTCATCATTTGGTCATTCCTTCTGCATGCTCATAAACTGTACTTCTTATAGGGAATTTCCTCCACTGACCTCACACATTTCCCTTCCTTTAAGAATTATTCTCAGACTCCATATTGAAGGAATGGCATTCAGTATCTTCAACCCTTTGGTGTCTGGCTATGGCACTCCCATATCATTTATCATCATTGGAATGCAATGTCTTTTAATAAGTATATGAAGTTACAACTAATTTGATTGAAAAATAAAGGATTGAAGGGGCAGCTGGGTAGCTCAGTGGATTGGGAGCCAGGCCCAGAGATGGGAGGCTCTGGGTTCAAATCTGACCTCAGATACTTCCTAGCTGTGTGACCCTGGGCAAGTCACTTAACCCCCATTGCCTAGCCCTTACCACTCTTCTGGCCTTAGAACTAATACCCAGTATTGATTCTAAGACAGAAGGTAAAAGTTTTAAAATGAATAAATAAATAAAATAAAGAGTTGGAATAATCAGCCTCTAGAGTCTCTCCTACTCTAAAACCATTATCCTATGATTCATCCTACATTTAAGTTTACTTACTGCCCTTTTACATTCGTGCATATTATTTGCTGAAAGGAGCAGAAAAAGGACATTTCATTGGGAGATGGGGATTCCTGTTTTAGACAGGTGTTGGACTCTCTGGTGTCTGACATAATTTCTACTTTGAGACAGTTTGGAATATCTAAGAGAAAATGGCTTCTTGGATAATTTACTGAGAGGACCCACCAGAAAACAGAATGATAACTCAGAGGAGGATGACTGCAGGGTTTTCTGGCCTTTCATTTTATTTAAATAAAGTTGTTTTCAGAGTTTTGAAGGGTACAGCTGAGAAGCCATAAATCAAATGACTATTTAGGGATTATGGGATAAGGATATAAAGATCTTTTGGGAGAGATTGTGGGAGGTTATACCTGACAGAAAAGTTGATTTTTAAAAAAAGTTTATAATCATATGGTAGAGATGAGTCATAAGCCCAGAGGCCTTGCTTTGAGGTAATAAAGTCCAAATATATCTCCCATCAATAGCTGAGAGAGGTATATGATCTGTTTTTCTTTTACTTTTTTATAGTATTATCTTTAATATTAAGGGTGTGTGTATCTATTTAGATTGTATGATGGCCTGTTATAAATGTTAGGCTAAGCCTAATTTCTGCCAGTCTGCTTTCCAGTTTTTCTAGCAATTTTTATCAAATAAGAATTTTCCCCTGAGTAATTTATGTTTTCCAATTTGTCAAACAATGAGTTATTTAGTTTTAGTTTTTGTCTGTTGTAAGGAATCCCCCTTAGTTTGTTCCATTGATCTTTGTCTATTTCTTTTTTGCGCAGTACTAGGTGGTTTTGATGATTGTTGCTTTATAATATCATTTGAAGTCTTTATCCCTACTTCTTTTCATGATTTCTCTTGACATTTTAGGTCTTTGGGGTTTTTTTCCAAATGATTTTTGCTATTATTTTATCAAGTTCTATAAAGTAAGTAATTTTGGGATAGCATCAAAAGTGTAAATTGATTTGGGTAATATTGTCATTTTTATTGTATTGGCACAGTCTAGCCATGTATACTGAATATTTCTCCAGATATTTAAATTGTTTTTATTTCCTTAAGGAGCAACACTGTAACTGAATGCCTACTAGTCTTTTGTGTGCTTTGGTAGGTAGCTTCTTAGATATTTTATGCATTTTGCAATTATTTGGAATGGGATTTCTCTTTCTATTGTTGCTTCTTGGTCTTGTTATTATATAGAAATAATATTGATTTTTGAGTTATTTTGTAGCCTGAAACTTTACTGAAACAATTGTTTCAATTAGTGTCTTTGTTCATTCCCATAGATTTTCAAGTAGACCATCATGTTTTTAGCAAATAGGGATAGTTTTATCTCCTTTTTGCTTATCTTTATGCCTTTAATTTCTTTTTCTTGTCTTATTGCTGTTGCTAGTAATGAATAATTATGGGGAGAGTGGGCGCCCTTCCTCCACTCCTATATTTATTGGAAAAGGATCTAGTGTTATCCCCACATAGTTGCATTTCTTTCTCTGTATTCTCTACATCTCTAAATGTGAGCTTTTTGGTGGTATGGGATGGTTTTAGTGATTCTGGAAGACTAAGGAAAGCAGCACCAAGGAAGAGTCTTTAAGATTATTGAACTGACACTGTTGCTAAAATTATGACTGGGGGAAGCCTTGAGACTTAGTGTATTACGTATTGGGTATAGAATTCATCTTGTGCAATGATTTCTACAGAGAGAAATGCATTAATGTCAGCCTTCTAAGCTGTCAGGTATAAAGATTTCCCTGGATGTGGAGGCTTAACCACAAAATTGAAAAACAACTAAGAAAGTCATCTTGGGCCCCTGCTAATACTTAGCTGTTACTTATCTATTTCCTGGGAAACTGTGTAACTATCTTAAGTAATCTTAGGAAATTTAACCAATTGGTCAATATTTATTTACTGCATATAGTATGAGCCAGGCAATGTGCCAAGTGCTGGGGATATAAAAAGAGACAAAAGACAGTCGATGCCCTCATATCTTTAGACATAGCTTCAGAGGAATTTTGTAGAGAAACTCATCTCAATATACAGGCTGGAGCTTTGTCTAATCCTTTGTCCAGCAGGTGTGATCCTAGGCTCTGCGTTGAGCTTACAGTTCTCTTAAAGGTTGAATTCTTTCCTATGGCAGATTATTAGGAGTCACACAGGGCTTCAGGACAACAAAGATGCCATGAAATATTGGACAACAAATACCACCTATTCATAGAATCGCAAGCTTGGTGTTGCAATGACATCTTAAAACATTTATTTTTGTTGCCTTTATTTTGTTATCTGGACACCTAGTAGTCTCAACAGCTTTCCCAACATTGTGGAACTATTGAGGAAAATAGTATAAGGACTTTGCCTCCTGCTAGTCTGTGGAGGACCCAAAGGAGGCGAGTCTTTACACTAGACTAACACTTAATAAATGCTAAAACATTTTAGCCAAAGCTGACATTCGACAGTGGGATTTCTGAGACAGGCTAAGTCTTGATGGCATGTCCCTGGCTTGGCTTGGAGTGGGCTGAAGCAGATGTATTTTTATGGCAAATGGAAGTCCAGATGGTAAATATTTCAAGAACCATGGACTTCATACATCTCTGAACTGCTTTTTCAGATGATCATATTTTACTTGGCTAATCAGCATTTGCATCTCCATAAACAGCAGAGATCTTTCTCTATCTACTGTCTGAGTTCTCTTATAACTAAATCCAGAGATTACAACTTCTTATTCAACTGGTTTCTACACTGTCATAGGATACAGGCAGGCCTGGCCAGAAATAATAGTAATTATAATCGTATGGATTTAAAGCAAGGGAGATTTTTCAGGAAGGCTTATACCCAGAATGCACTTTAGGGAGAAGCAGCTGCCCAATGATATCAGCTAGGAGATTTGGTTGAGGCAGGGGAGTTACTCAGATAGGGAACTGGAGACAGAAGAAGGTGGTAAGAAAAGGGCAGATGGGGGAAGAAATACAAAAGCTAGAGGTGGAGATCATGTAGAGACCAGGTCAGAAGTTTGTTCGTTTTTACATGGAGAGCTTTTGGTCTAGAGCTACACACATTGAGAGACCAAAGAACCCGCTGACTAGTGTCATTATATGCAATATGACTAAAAATGCCATACTTATTCCTTCTGCTTTGGAAGATCTGCCTAATGACTTTGCATCATGCTCTTACAGAACCTTAATGCATTCTCCTTTGATTTTTCTTTGGGAAAGAGGCCAGGAGCTCTTCTTCATGCCTCGTAATATTTCCATCTAGAACGCCTATGTATGGAGCTATCTAAATCTATAGACAGGTGACATATAATATGGAATCTACTCTGGCCCACCCTGTTTCCAAGGGAACTGCCTTTTCCCCTTATGAGGGGGTAAGAGAATGGTGCACTGGTGGTGCCAGCAGCCTGGTTGAGACAATGGCAGGCAAATCTAGAACCACCAAGGTCTGGGAGAATCTATCTACGGAAAATTAATATTGAATCGGGATTGTTTTTGAGAAACGGTTTCCCTGTTGGCCCCCCAAGCCCGTCTCTCCCCAGGTTATGAAACCGGATTGGGTCCACCAGGGTTAAAGGCATATGGTGGGCCAGCTTTTGTTACTAGCAAGGTGGGGACCTGTAAACAAGAACTCTCTTGAGTAATGAAGTCAGTCAGCTCTAGCTCTAGCTGCCATGGGCTCCAGCCACAAGGCAAGATGGAAGGATGTGCTGGTATCCTTCTGAGAACCACCTCTTCTTGTGATGAAGTAGTGAAGGAGGGGTCAAGGTCGCTCAAGCCACTTCCTGTGTCTTGTTTTCCAATCAGAAACCCTTTAGGATGCCTTGGGGAAGGCCTGGATGACAATGTCATAAGGAGTATATAAGCTGTGTGGGAGAGGAAGTTAGCCTCTTTCCCTACCTCTTCTGGCCTTGCTCTTTCTTCTTTTTTGGCTTGTTCATCTTAGTGTGTAAGCCTCTACTTTCTCTGGCCTAGCCTAGCTTCCTGGCTGCTTGCACTCGCATTTCTCTTTTTTGGGTCCCACTAAAGTTTTTTATGTCTGTGTGAACTGTGGGGGAGTCTGATGGCTTAGTTAAGAAATCTTATTAATTAGGGTACTTAATAAATTAATATTTTAATTTATTTTTTAAACCCTTACCTTCCGCCTTAGAATCAATACTACATATTGGTTCCAAGGCAGAAGAGTGGTAAGGGCTAGGCAATGGGGGTTAAGTGACTTTCCCAGGGTCACACAGCTAGGAAGTGTCTAAGACCGGATTTAAACCCATGACCTCCCATCTCTAGGCCTGGCTCTCAATCTACTGAGCCACCCAATTGTCCCCTAAATTAATATTATAAAACTAAAAATACAGCCTCAAGAGAATTTCATTTTTTTAAAAATATATTTTATTTGATCATTTCCAAGCATTATTCGTTAAAGATCATTTTCTTTTCCTCAAGAATTTCATTTTTTATATTTCAAATACCTCTAGGATTACAAGTCTGGGTTCAGGAGGAAAGTCATTCTATGATTGCTCTTAAGGTAGTAGAATAACCTTTAGTTTATGTTCACCAACTTAACTCCTTCCCACCAAACACCAATTATGTAAAAGCCCATCAGAAATAATGAATAGCTGGATAGCCAGGTGGAACAGTGGAGAGAAATCCAGGCCTGGATATGTGATATCATCTGTTCTCAGACACTTCCTAGCTGTGTGACCCTGGGCAAGTCTCTTAACCCCCACTGCCTAGGCCTTACTACTCTTCTGCCAGAAAGAAAGAAAGAAAGAAAGAAAGAAAGAAAGAAAGAAAGAAAGAAAGAAAGAAAGAAAGAAAGAAAGAAAGAAAGAAAGAAAGAAAGAAAGAAAGAAAGAAAGAAAGAAGGAAAGAAAGAAGGAAAGAAAGAAGGAAAGAAGGAAAGAAAGAAGGAAAGAAAGAAAGGAAGAAAGGAAGGAAGGAAGGAAAGAAGGGAGGGAGGAAGAGAAAGAAAGAGAGAAAAAGAAAAAGAGAAAGAAAGAAAGAAAACAGCATAGCAAGTAAACACATTTATCCAAGCAAAACACTTAATAGAAATTAAAGAAGTTCTATGGGCTAGAATGTGCCAAGGAACACATAAGGATAATGAACTTTTTTCCTGGGAGCAAGATAAGATCTGGGTTCAAACCAGGAGAGAGAAGGATCTCACCCAGGGTGAAATGTAAGTCCTGGAGGTCTAGGAACATGGTCGGGCCAGTTCCCATGCATGTTTTCATCTTTTACTACGTATGTCTCCAATTAATTTAAGCCCCTTACACAGGTATGTAGTGAGTGCTATATTTAGCATTCCCTGTCACTCAAAAATCACATCTCCCTCTGGTAAGTAGCATGCAACCTCTACTAACCCCAATATCCACGGGGACACATTTCAAGACCTACTGTGGATGCCTGAAACCACAGATATAATTGATTGTGTGCTTGTTAACTGCAGGGAACTGAATCAGTGGGTACAGGGACACGGCTTCCCTACCATCATCACTACTTGTGTTTTGGGGCCATCCTTACAGAAAATCTAAAAGGCTTTTTATTCTTTTTTAAAGGCAATGGGGGTCAAGTGACTTGCCCAGGGTCACACAGCTAGGAAGTGGCTGAGGCCAGATTTGAACCTAGGACCTCCCATTTCTAGGCCTGGTTCTCAATCCACTGAGCTACCTAGCTGCCCCCCTAAAAGGCTTTCTTAAACAAAGGCACTCACTGTTATCATACTATGATGAATGTGATCCTTGAGAATACTCGAGTCAGACTGAAGGAAAGTTTCCCATAAGAGCATGGGTATGGGGACAAAGGAAAAGAGTCATATCCTGGGCTGGTAGTCTTCACCATGTTTCAGCCTACACTCAGTTGGCAAGTGGTTTGAAACTTATGAACCATTTACTTTTTTTTTCTAGAATTTTCCAAATTTTCCATTTTCTTCTGTTTTTTTCATAGTTAACCCTGGGTAATTGAATCAGTGGATACTGGGGAATAATTGTATAAACCTTCTACAAACCTGCCCCAGGCTTGGGTGGAAGCAGAATTATATATCCATGTTTATAGCCTGGGTACTTCTAATATTCTCCCGTGGGGCAAAGAAGTGAGTGGGTAGCTAGAAGAAGGGACAGGACAATGATCTGATATCATCAATTCAGGATATCTATGGCAGAGCCCAAAGTGTTCCCCTTTCACTAAAAAAGGAGCCTACTTCAAAAATTGCCTTCAAACATTACAGACAACATCTGTATAACATCAGGGCTAAAAAGGCCTTTAGGGGTTACCTAATCTAACCCCTTTGTTTTATAGAGAAGGCAACAGGCTCAGAGAGGAGTGACTTAGCCAGTGGCACAAAATACCTTGTAGTCGGTGATAGAATAACACCTAGAAGGATTGAATTTTTTTAAAATTTAATTCAATGTTTATTATCATGCAAAACATTTCCATATTAGTTATTATTGTAAGAGCACACTCATACAAACCAAAACCCTATAATAAAACCATAAATATACTGATGTGAAAGATAGCATGCTTTGATCCACATCTATCCAACTCCAACAGTTCTTTCTCTAGAAGTAGGTAGCATTCCCCATTGTGAGTCTTTCATGGTTGTCTCGGACAGTTGATCATACAATATTGCTGTTACTGTGGACAATGTTCTCCCAGTTCTGCTTATTTCACTCTGCATCAGTTCATGTAGAACTTTCCAGGTTTTTTCTTAAATGCTCATCATTTCTTATAGAACAAATAGTATTCCATCACCAACATGTACTATAATTTGTTCAGCCATTCCCCAGTTAATGGACATTCCCTCAGTTTCCAATTCTTTGTCATACAAAAAAGGGCTGTTATAAATATTTTTGTACAAGCAGATATTTCCCCCTTTTTAATCATCTTTTCAAAATACAGACCCAGTAGTGGTATTACTGGATCAAAGAGTATGCAGTTTTATAGCCCTCTGGGGATAGTTCTAAATTGGCCTCCAGAATAGTTGCGTCAGTTCACAACTCCACCTACAATGTAGAAGTATCACAATTTGCCACATTTCCAACATTTATCACTTTTCTTTACTGTCGACAATATTGGTCAATTTGATTGGTGTGAGGTGGTACCTCAGTGTTGTTTTACTTTGTATTTCTCTAATTGAAAGTGACTTGGAATATTTTTATGTGATTATTTTATTTCTTCCTCTGACAATTGCTTGTTTGTATCCTTTGACCAAATGTCAATTGGGGAATAGCTTGAATTCTTACACATTTGACTTAGTTCTCTATAAATTTAAGAAATTAGGCCATTATCAGAGAAATTTGTTATGAAGTTTTTTCCCTCAGTTTCTTGTTTCCCTTCTAATCTTGGCTACATTCATTTTGTGAAGGGCTGAATTTTCAAGAAATATTGTTTACACATTTTCTTGGTGACACAGCTATGAGGGACATTGTATGATTTACTTTTTTCTTCCAGCATGATTATAGCAAAAGTAGAAGGGAGATGTGTGACTGCCTGATCTGTTTCCCTGCAGGTCCCCTACATTCAGTCCCAAAGTTGTCTGGCATCCTGAATGTTCTTCAGATTGGAATTTCTCTAATCTCCTTCACCCTCCATATCTCTAATCACTCAACAAATTCTATCATTTGCTCTATAAAATGTCTCATAATCATAATTTCCATTTATATAAAAAGTAAATGATATCATTGGGGGAGTTAGGTGCTTTGTGAACAGAATGTTGAGCTTGGAATGAGGGAAGACTCATCTTCATGAAATCTAATCTGGCTTCAGATACTAGCTGGATGATCTTGGGCAATAAACTTAATAAATAAATAAACTTAATCCTGTTTACCTCAGTTTCCTCACCCATAAAATGAGCTGGAAAAGGAAATGGAAAACCAGTTCAGTGTCTCTGCCAAGAAAATCTTAAATAGGGTCATGAAGAGCCAGATATTGGAAAATGAGGGGATGCCCTTTGATTCTGGAATGGCTGAACAAATTGTGGTATCTGTTAGTGATGAAATACTATTGTGCTAAGAGGAATAATGAACTGGAAGAATTCCCTGTGAACTGGAATGACCTCCAAAACTGATGCAGAGTGAAAGGAGCAGAACCAGGAGAACAATGTACACAGAGACTGATACACTGTGGCACAATCAAATATAATAGACTTCTCTACCAGCAGCAATGCAATGATCCAGGACAATTCTGAGGGACTTATGAGAAAGAATGCTATTCACATCCAGAGAAAGAACTGTGAAAGTAGAAACAGAGAAGAAAAACAACTGCTTGATCACATGGTTCGATGGGGATATGACTGGGGATGTAGACTTTAAATGATCACCCTAGTGCAAACATCAACAACATGGAAATAGGTTCTGATCAATGACACATGTAAAACCCAGTGGAATTGCTCATTGGCTATGGTAGGAGGGTGGGAGGAGGGGAGGGAAAGAATATGAATCATGTAACCATGGAAAAATCTTCTAAATTAAATAAATAAATAAACAAATTCTTTAAAAAAAAAAGAGACAGATATGACTGAACAATTAACAACAAAGAATATCAACAGAACATTAAAAAAAAAAAACCAACCTTCAGTAGCTCCTTATTACCTACCATGAGAAACCTGAGGTACTCTTTCCACAGTCTATCTCTTCTCTGCCTTTTCAGTCTTTTATCACCCATTACTCCCTTGTACTCCTATGAGAGCAGCCCCTTTATTATTCTCCCAATATCTCATTCTCACCTCTGTGTCCTTGTTCTTGTTGCTTGAGCCTCTTGGGACACCTTCTCTCCTTCCTCTCTGCTCTCACAAATCCTGTTTGTTCTTCAAGGGCCAGGTTAACTCCTCTCTCTCTAAGCTAGCTTCTACCTCCACCTTCCTATTGATTTCCTCTCTTTGGGAATTTCTCTAGCTTTTATAGTCTTTATCACACAGTTTAATGATGTTCTCTCTAGTGTTCTTTGCTAGTTTTTGATGTCGTACACCTTGTATCTCTAACTAGAGTATAAGCTCCCTGAAGGCAGGCTTCTTATACTATCTAGATCCCCACAGCAGCAAGCATAGGGATGGACATTTGTTGTTATTTAGTCTTTTTCAGTTGGGTCCAACCTTCGTGATCTCATTTGAGATTTTCTTGGTAGAGATACTGAAGTGGTTTGCCATTTCTTTTTCCAGCTCATTGTACAGATGAGAAAACTGAGGCAAACAGGGTTAAGTGACTTGTCCAATGTCAAACAGCCAGGAAGTATCTGAGACCAGATTTGAACTCAGAATGATGAGCCTTCCTCACTCCTGGCCTGGCCATCACTCTATACACTGTGAAGGACATACATCCTTTGGCTAGCTGATGGAGAATTACTCTCCAACTAGGTTTTAATTTGGATGGACTGTAGGCTGTCTAGGGACAGACTATGCTAAAATCACATTAGTCTGAGTGCAGTGCCCTACACATAGTAGATGCTTAAGAATTTCTGTTGAATGAATCTTGTATGAATGATTGAAATTTTTCAAAAGTTAGCAAGGCATTGGCCACAGTCCCCCCATATTTTATGAAATACTGGAATTGCTGCCTGCTCTGTGCTAGTGCCCAATTCTTCTATTTTCTTCTGGTTTATTCTCTTCAAACACACAAGAACCACTTAGCTCATCAGCCACAAAAGCTTGGCTCCCAGGCCTCGGAGACAGAGGACAAAAAGTGAGCCTTTCTGTGATAATCCGCCTCAGATTTAATAGGCTAACTGTTTGCAGGTGTGTGGTTTTAGGTTCCCTATAACTTATCTCCCAACCAAGAGCCCAAACAAATCCAAGCTGCACTTCCCAAGCTACTGCAGAGAGCTGAGCTATGAGGCCCAGAACACAAAAGAAACTGCTGTCTTGGTAAGAGATCTGAGACCTCCATCTTCCAACTCACTTCCCCACACCCAGGCTGCCAGTTGGGGACATGCTGTACCATTTTCTTCCCTCCATGCATTTGCCTGTTCCTCCATTGTATTTCCCAAGTGCCTGTACCCTTCCTTTGCTCTTAATTATTTTCTAATTTGTACTACAGAGACTTTATGAATTATCCCTGCCTGATCTTGCATTAGAGCCATTTTCTTTTTCTTTTTAATTTTGTTTTTTAGTTTTTTCTTAATTATATTTTCAATTATTTTCTATTATATGTATGTTTATTTATTATATTATTTATATTTTATATACTTTCTCATATTTTTATCCTTTTTATTTTCTTATTAAAATTTTTTACTGTTTTTTTTTCTTTTGGTGGCCATTCATTGCCTTTTGCACAATAGGCTAGTGGAAAGAGCAATGGGTTGAGTGTCCAAGAACCTATCTTTGAATCCCAGCTCCGGAACTTCCTGTTTGGGCAAGTTGCTTCATCTTTCTCGGCTTCAGTTTCTTCATCTGTAAAATGAGAGGGTTGACCAGACAACCTTCAAGTTCCCTTCTAGTGCTCAAGCCCAATAACATTCATCATCCATTATAATCGGGTCTTATTATAATATCATAAAACTTCACTGGAAAATCATTTGGCTAATTGAGAATGAGATCATATAATTAATAATAGTCCAAGCTAATTAATTGCATGCATTGATATGAAATCAGATGCTTTATTTATTTATTTATTTATTTTTAAACCCTTAATGTCCATCTTAGAATCAATACTGTGTATTGGTTCCAAGACAAAAGAGTGGTAAGGGCTAGAAAATGAGAGTTAATTGACTTGCCCAAGGTCAAACAGGAAATGTCTGAGAACAGATTTGAACCCAGGACCTATAGGTCTGGCTCTCAATCCACTAAAACACCTCTATACCCCCAAATGAGATAATTTAGGTAATGTGCTTAGAAAACTTTAAAGCCCTATATAATAAATGCCAGGCATTATTGTATCATATTGTTTACTATGTGGGCATAAACAACCTTTCTAGGGAACTAACTGTTCTCTAGAATGTTGTTTTGCCTAATACTGTGTTTTGGATATATAGATATAGATATAGATATAGATATAGATGTATATATATAGAGGGGGGGTCTCCTACCTTTTTCACATTTATGAGTTTAGCACCAGAGAATCCCTGTGATTAGACTTTTCAGGGAGACAGTAAAATCAAAACCTGAGCAATGGAAGCAGAATTTTACCACTGAATTTTCTTGCCAGATTCTGTTTACCCAGATTGAGCACTGTGCTGAGAGCTAAGAGCACGTGGGGATAGAGCAGCGGTTCTCAACCTCTCAATTTGTAGCAATGAGAATATGTGATGCATATCAGGTATTTACATTCTGAATCATAACTGTAGCAAAATCACAGTTTTGAAGTAGCCACCAAAATCATTTTTGGTTTGGGGTCACTGCAACATGAGGAACTGTATTGCGGGGTCACGGCATTAGAAAGGTGGAGAACCACGGGGATAGAGTGAAGTGAGAAAAAGTACATTGTAGATTTAACAGAAATGCAATTCTGTGATCAATTCCATCTGCATTATTGATCAGGAGTCAAGAACTTGAGGTTCTTTACAGGGTGTTCTTCAATTCTCCAATTATTCCAACACTAGACAGACAGCTGGAGAACTGATATTTTTGTTGTTTTCTGTTTTTAATCAATCTTTCCCCAAATTCCCCATGGTGGTAGGATAGGACAAACAAACACCTTTTAGGAAGGGGAAGGTGTGGACACACCATTTAAGGGGGTGGTGGGATTGACCATCAATGAAATGGAGCATGTTGAGATGTTGAAATTGAGAACGTTGATCATAGGGATGGATGGCCGGAGGGGTGAAGACTCTATATGGGACTGGGCAAGTGTAACTGGAGAATGGAAGGCTCAGGAGAAGGACTTGATAGAATTCTTCGCTTCCATGGGTATAGCCTCAGATGGCATAACAAGGAGCCATGGGCAGAAACTGCAGGAGGGCAGATTTAGGTTCAATGGAAGCAGAATTTCCTACTAATTAACTGTGTCAAAGGAGAATGGGCATCTCCTTCCATTGGAGATGGGTCCTTGAGTGGAGGCCAAAAGGCTTGCTGGGGATGCTGCTGAAAGTGTTCTTGCCTTGGCACAGGTGGCATTACATGACCTCAGAGGTTGCTTTCGACCCAATTCTTTGAACTCCAGTTCCTGAAGGACAACCTCCATGGCTGGCGATGAGAAGGGCAGTGTTGTTTTTGTTTCCAGTCCTATCTTACCCTAATCCTGGCTTTGCTTCTAAGTGCCAGGAGATGGTAGTGATCTAGAGATAGTTGGAGAGAATTCAAGATATTTAACTTTCTCTGGCACTTTGGGGAGTTCTTCAAATTAGTCTTGCTTTGCCCATTACCTCAAGGTTAAGACTTGAAAGTTTGGATCTTTCCTCTTACATGAACACAATTTCAAGAATGATTTCCTCTGTCTGTGTAGAGAAATCTCCACAGCCTAGTTAGTCCGGCATTAATTAACTTGGCAAACTTGGACTGGAAAGGGAGTTAGTCTTCAGACCTGCTAAACCCAGAGCACATATGGAGCCTTGAATTTGGGGTGCCTCTCCTTGCCTTCCATCCAGAAGCTATTGTATTAATACTGATCTCCCAGGGGACTTTGGCATGGTTTTGGACAAGCTGGTTTGGAGATTAAACAAATATTTATTAAGCACCTACTGTGTACAAGGCACAAAAAACCCCCACAACAACAAATAGTCTTTGCTCTTAGGGAACTTATACTCTATCTATGTTGTCATAATAGCATGTGAACAGATAAGTAGATACAAAATTAGATACACACACATATGTTTAAAGCCTTATCTTCCATCTTAGAACCAATAATGTGAGTTGGTTCCAACATAGAAGAGCAGTAAGGGTTAGGCAATGGGGGTTAAGTGACTTGTTCAGGGTCACACAGCTAGGAAGTCTCTGAGGTCATATTGGAACCCAGGACCTCTTGTTCCTAGGCCTGACTTTCAATCCATTGAGCTATCTAGCTGCCCCAAAAGAAAATAATTTAAAGAGGTTTTTATGGTTCAGCCATGTCTTAGTCTTCATGACCTCACTTGGGGTTTTCTTGGCAAAGATACTGGAGTGCTTTGCCTTTTCCTTCTCCAGCTCATTTTATAGATCAGGAAACTGAGGCAAACAAGGTTAAGTGACTTGCCCAGGGTCACACAGCTAGTAAGTCTCAGAGGCCAGATTTGAACTCCGAAAGATGAGTCTTCCTTCTCTGGGTCCTCATTCTCTTCAGTGTGTCTCCTAGCTGTCCCATTTTACAGAAGTAGAGAGCACTAAGCAGAATCTCAAATCATTAGCAAGGAATATTTACCAGTTACCCCTAAGCTGTACTTCTATCAAATGTGTCCTTTTTTTTTTTAGCACCCTTACCTTCTGTCTTAGTATCATATCTAAGACAGAAGAGCAACAAGGGCTAGGCAGTGGAGATTAAGTGACTTGCCCAAGGTCACATAGCTAGGAAATATCTGAAGCCAGATTTGAATCCACTTACACTATGTCAAATGAATTCTGAGGTCCTGCTCTAGATCTCTAAATCTCTGGTCTAAGACAACCTCCCCAGGCTTAACCCTCTCCCTGCCTAAATCTTTGTTCATCTGCCAGATGCTTCCCTGGAAGCTAGACTTCAGCTCTCTTTGGCCTCTCCTGGCTGGGATTGGTGGATCCAGAGTAGATGGAGAAGACTCCATGAAGGAGTACGACTGAGGCAGACTCTGGACAAGTAGAGGGAAGTCTGGCCTTTGTTCTCATTTGATTTCATCCAAGAATTCAGAATTGACCAATGAGACTATTGAATTTCAGTGATCATGGGATCATAGATCTAGGGCTGGAAGGGACCTTAGAGGCTATCTTGTTCAATCTGCCCCCTCCCCTCCCCTACCCCCGCCTCCTTTGAGCTCTTTTTATGAAAGAGGAAACAGAAGTTCCTAATGGTTAAGTGACATACCCAAGGTCACCCAGATAGTAAGTGGTGGAGGTTGGGGTAGAATTCAGGTCTTACAACTCCAGGTTCAATACTCTTTCTTTTATCCCATATTATCTCTTGGAGTCTGGGAGGTAAGAGAATCCCAGAGGGCACCATCAACTCTTCTTACAGGGAATGAGCTATTTGTTCTTAGCTTCACTCCATACTAACAGTTGGCCATGGACATCCTTGGGTTCATGGGTTCTGGTCATAGCTACAAGGAGAGTCAGAAGCATTCAAGAGAACTAAGTCTCAGAATGAGGTGGGGAAAGAGATGGCAGGACTGTCTCACAATTCCACTTAGTGTTCATATGGAGAATACTGTTGCTTTTAAATATTCAAGCTGATGTTATTGTTCAATTGTTTTTTGATTGTGTCTGATTCTTTGTGACCCCATTTTGGAGTTTTCTTGTCAAAGATACTGGAATGGTTTGCTCTTTCCTTCTCCAACTTATGTGACAGATGAAGAAACTGAGGCAAACAGGATTAAATGACTTGCCCAGGATCACACAGCTAGTAGTCTGATGATGGATTGAACTCAGGAGAATGAGTCTTCCTGGCTCCTGCCTGGCACTCTATCCATGGTGCCACCTAGCTGCCTTTATTCAATATAATACTTGAATAATATCCAATGCTGAATTATCTGCAGGTTACTTTAGGCATTTGAGTATTATCTTTCTAACTAGAGTTTATACTCCCCAAATAAAGAGATGTCAGGACTTTGAGCATTAGAACTAGAGGAGAATATTAATATTACTATTAATATAATAATATTAGGAATAATTCGTTTGATCTCTCCCCCTTTGCAGTTTTACAAAAGGGGGAAGTGGATCCCAAGAACTTGAGTCATGCCCAAGGTCCCATGAGGAGTGAATGATAGAGCTGAGCTTTGCACCTACAGCCTTGAACCCAGGATCCTTCCACACCAGACCTTCTCTTCTTGGCTCTCCCATAATAAAACCTCCCAATGTGAGGGACCCATCTTCTCCTTTTGCACGTAAAATCCACGGGCTCATAGCTGGTCTTCACACTACTTGGTTTCTCTTTTCTGGTAGCTCTGTGGTACATGGATGGGGCTCTCTGGGTTGAGATGAAGCCATCATCCTTCAATCAAGGCATTGAGTCAGATACCTAAAAGATGGCAGCAAAACTGGCAAATGGGGTAGGAGAGCAGGTAGCCGTGGCTGCAGCAAGCTTGTCTTCTGGGAACTACTCTGTCTCCCCCCCCCCCCCCCATATGCTGCAGGAAGGCCAGGGGATTCCTGCCTCCCAGGCCGTTACTGTCGCGCAGCTCAAAGTGGGTTCTGAGGGCACTGGACTGAGGCCAACTGTTCCAGGGAGAGGGAAAGGAGAAGCGGATGAGCCTCTTCCCAGGGCCCAGCAGCTTCGTGGTGGCGCCTCCTCTTCCCGTCCTGGGAGCCTGCTGTGTGAACGCAGCTGCACTCCAGGGAAGGTGAGGCAGATGCTCCCCAGTGGCGGTGACAGCTGGTGGTAGGAGCCCGGGCGGGGGGAGGGCTAAGCTAACACCTGCACTAAGGAGCTTGCCAGTCCACTTCAGACCCGGGAGACTGCCAGCAAGAAGAAAGCGATTTCCTACGGGGGCTGGAGAGAGGGAGCGGGGCCAGAATCACACAGTGTACTCTTCAGCATCTTCCACAGAAGCTTTGTGACCCGGGGGGAGGGCTGCTAACAGGGACCCACCGTCGGGTCTCTGGCCACAGCGCCATTAGAACGGACGTCTATTGCCCAGTCCGAGGGGTGGGGGCTTCCCGAGGCCCCACCTGCCTCCTTGGGGGCGGGTTCTAGGAGCAGGGTGCTTTTAGAATTTCTCACCTGGGGATGCTCTGAAAAATCTCGTCCCCAAATATGCCAATAACAAGTTGGCTTCACCTTATTTCCAAGTATTTCCTTCCTGTATCTCCAGTCCCAGGTCTGCTTTGTACCCATCTTGCGAGACTTTTTAGGTCATACATTGAATTTATGTCAGACTCCTTATTTCATGGGGCAACTAGGTAGTTGAGTGGATAGAATACTGCCTTGGAGTCAAGAGGACCTGAGTTCAAATTTGACCTCAAGACACTTATTAGCTATGTGACCCTGGGTAAGTCACTTAACCTTCTTTGCCTCAGTTCCCCTATCTGTAAAATGAGTTGTAGAAGGAACTGGCAAACCACTCTAGTATCTGCCAAGAAAACTGGGAGTCATGAAGAGTCAGGCACAATTGAAAATGCATATAACAATTGCTTATTAAATGATTGTTCTTGTTAAATCATCACAGGGAATTTCTAAGTGGGAAGGGAATTTTTCTTCCCTGTGATGATTTTGGGGAGGGTGATAGTAAGATTTTGCTCCATTTTTGTTTTCTATTAACAAGCATTTATTTTCTCTTTCTTCCATCTTGCTTTTCCAGTTCAGAGTATTGGCGGGGGAGGGGGGAGGTGGAGAGAAAAAAATCTTTGTGACATGCATATAGTCAAGCAAAAGAAATTCCCACATTGGCCATATCCAAAAATGTGGGTCTTTTTCTGTATTCACTTGTTCTTCTTAGCCCAAGTTTTGCTTTTTGTGGTTTCAGTTACCCTATTTGGAAAGGTTTTATGCTGGGGGGATGGAGTGGAGAAGGGGTGGGGGTGGGGGTCAGGAGCAGGGGAGGAAGCCCAAGAAAGTTAACATGGCTGATAAAAGTTAAAATGAGAACTATTTGGGGTTTCAGGGATCCACTGAGGGGGTCTTGCAAGGTATTCCCTGTGCATAAGCACGGTGTGTGTGTGTGTGTGTGTGTGTGTGTGTGTGTGTGTGTGTGTGTGAGAGAGAGAGACAGAGAGAGACAGAGAGAGACAGAGAGAGAAGAGGAGGCGGGAAAGACTACTGAACAATACTATGTAATTGGAAGATATAGTATGTTTAGGGAAGATGAATACCTCTGGTATGAGGGCTTCCTGAGCTCATTTTTTCAGGGCTGTTTTCCATCTTTGGTGTCCACCTGCCCCGGGTTCTTACCTGTGGCACCAAGAAGTTGCAGCATACGTAGCAGCCACATTCCAGTAAAGCATCCTAGCAGTCTGTCTAAACCAGGTCGAGGGTAACTGAGGGCCCACAAGCCCATCGGTAAGTGAGAGGGGTGGCTACCCCGAGCATGTGAAGACTCCCCCCATACCCCCAGCAAAATGGGCACATGAGAAACAACTTGTTCCATGCTTGAGCCACGAAGGCAGCTGAAACAGGCACTGTGAGTGCTTTGGATTGCTTAGACATTGAAGAAGCCAAGGTCATCCACCACGTCCTGAGCCATTGCCAGTTATCCAGACTTTTGTCTTGCCACTGGACTTTGATAACTGTGGAAGAGAGTGAGCCTGATGATTCTGAACAGCTCAGCCTCACTTAAATCCACTTTTTGCAAGAGTTAAAAGATATCACCCACCCATAAAATAAAGCACGATGTGCATTATTATTCCTTAATGTGGTATTTAATGTTGGAATGTCTTTGTATATGCTTAATTTATCAATTAAACTTTATTATGCATGTACGTACAAGAAAATCACATTATATGTGGGGCTAGCAGATATTCACTTCTATCTGCAGTTTCAGTCACCCATAGTAGGTCTTGGAGCGTACCTTACTGTATTTCATATTACCTTTATCAGAGGTAGATAACCTTCTTCCTCAGTCTTTTGGAGTCATGACTGGGCATTGACTTCTTGAGCTTCAATCCCCTATAGAGGGACACTTTGCTATAGCACCTTTCTGCCTTCCTCTAAATGCCACAGCTTCTTAAATTTGGAAAAGGCCTCAAAGGGTCGTTTAGTCCATCCTTCTCCCCGCAGGTAGACATAGCTTCAGTGAGAAAGAAGAAGGGCTAGAATCCCTCTGTCCAATTTTTACTGGCTCAGAAAGCTGACAATGGACTATTCTTTGTTCACTTCTCTGATTCCATGAAATGGCCCAAGTCTGTCTGTCTGTCTGTCTCTCTCTCTCCTTTTGAAGTGTCTGCATTCCCCTTCCAGTCTGGGCTCAAGGAATAAACTAAGATTTGCTGAAGATCCTGGCCCCCTCATTGTTTAGCCAGAACCCTAAGAAACAAATATTGGCTCTCGCCTTCCCAAACAATTGTCCCACAGCTGGGAGGAAGCATACACACGGTTGGCAGTCCTGGGCTGTGTGAAGAGCCGAGGGGTGACCAGCCCAGCTGGGGAAACCTTCCAAAGCTCTGCTCTTTCTTTTAGACTGTACAGGAGGCCATCTCTGAATGAGGACAGAGTTTGCTGGTGCACTCAGGTTTCAGCTAGGAGGAATGGTATGCCCTGGGCCCCAGGGAAGAACATGTGCAGAATACATTTGGAAGGGCTGCATGACACAATTATTCTTCACTCTTTGGAAACACAGACAGAGGATGACAGAGCTGCACTGGGGCTGCCTGGCAGTCAGCACGTCCAGGGACTGCTTAGAGCACAGTCAGTCAATCATTAAACATTTGAGTACCTACTATGTGCCAGGAACTGTACTGTGGTAAGTGCATACGGGACAAGACTTTGGAATGTGTAGAACTGTGCTAGTAACTGTTTGCCATATCCCTGAAACTATAGGCAGCCTGCAGTCCCTAGTCAGATACCCTAAAATGCCTTTTGGGGTGTTCCTTTGATGTGGTGTTATAAAAAGACTCGATTTCATTTCTCTCCCCTTTGGCCCATTCATTCCCCCGTTTCACTGAAATTTAGAGCTGGAAGAGCCCTGGTTCATCCAGTCTAACTTCTACTTGAATCAGGGAATCTCTTCCTTGGCTCTTCTAAGTGGCTATTCAGCTTTCATTTGAAAAGTTTCAGAGCTGGGAATTCATTATCTTATTCAGTGGCAAACTTGGGTAACAACTGGTAGTTAGAGAATCTTTTCTAATATTGGGAGGGGGAGACAATACACATTTATATAGCACCTACTATATACTAGGCCGTGTGCTAAATATTATCCCATTTGATTCTCATAACAGCCTTGCAAAGTAGATGCTATTATTGTCCCCATTTTATAGTTGAGGAAACTGAGGCACAGATTAAAAGACTTGCCTTGGGTCACACAGCTAGTAAGTATCTGAGGCCAGATTTGAACATTAGTCCTCCTTACTCCTTGCTCCAGATCAGCACTTCATCTACTCTGCCACCAGCTGCCTCTTGACTTGAGTGGAATATTGAATATTCGCCTCAACTCAATGTGAAATTGAATTAAATATATGGCTGAAAACATGGCCTCTAGCTTTCTGAAGAGAGGAAGACTCGAGGATGCCCACAGTTGGGATTCCCTTGGATGATGGCTTTAGGGTGCCATCTCAAGGCCCCAGAGCAGAGACCATTGGTACAAAGCTTCATTTCATTTGGAAGCACAGAAATGGTTCCAGCCACAGCATTCTTCTTATGACCCTTAGCAGTGTTTCCCCCAAAGAATCAGGTAAAGAGATTCTTTATTTTCAAAGAACTCGGAAGGACTGTCTTGAGTTCTTTGATACTTGGCAATTTAAGACGAGCCCCGCTCAAAGTTTCAAGTCAGATGAAGCTTCTTGGTTAGGGACTAAAGTACCCGCTTTCTGGAGAACTCTACCGGGTCTAAAATGTATTTCCATGGGCATCTCAGAGAGTTGCTAGAATATAATCAAGCCCCAATGAACCCTAGGGTAGCTGATAGAGAACTGGGCCCGGAGTCAGCAAGACCTGGGTTCAAATCTAGCCTCAGACATGTATTAGCTGTGTGACTCTGGTGCAAGTCACCTAACCTCTACTTACCTTGATCCACAGGAGAAAGTCATGGCAAACCACTCCACAATTTTCTTTGCCAAGAAAACCCTGTGGATAGTACTGGTGTATTATGGTCCACAGGGTCACAAAGAGTTGGGTGCAACTGAACAATGGACCCTAGGACCCTAGGAGACATCTAAGCATTTGGTGGTATCCCAAGAAATCCATGGGAAGTCAGTAATAGGTGCAGGCAATAAGGGGGTACATTGGGTAGAGCACTTCCTGAGGAAAATGGGGAATCAGTAGAGTTTTCTCAGCAGGTCTCTGATGAAAACAGCAGGAATGAATTTCAGAGACTGGGGCAGGGGACCCCCTGAGTATCTGGGTTCAAAAGAGGAACTCGACACAAAACACCTCTTCCCCAGGATCTATAGCAGGATTCTGGAGCCAGGAAAAAGCAGTCTCTCTCCTGGAACTGGGAGGAAGGAGACAGTGGCACCTCCCTAGAAGGCGTCACTATGATCCAGCCACAATAATTTCCAGGACTTAATGATGGGCAGCTCCCTACAATGTAAGAGGGCCGTCTTTGTTGGAGACAAAGAACGCTGGGGGCATTTCATTCATATAATTTAGAAGTATTACTACATTACTTTTTCCCTTATTTTGTACCATATTTTTTATTTTTATGTTTTATTGTCATAATTATATATATGAAATTCAATTGAAGAAAAACATTTACTGCCTTGCCTACTTTTCTTTTATGACTATTATTATTATTCATTTCATGTTATTACTGAAAATATTTTTCACCAGCTATCAGGAGACGGGGCTATCAAAAAATGGCACACTTTGGATACCAAATAATGATAGTTAAGAAATTGTCATCTCAAATTTGGACCCAGGATTCCTGAATCCCAGTCCAATATTCTTTCCATTATTAATACACATTGTTTTATGACTTTGATCCTTTCTCATACCTTTATATACATCCAGATAATTGTGAGAGGGTCTCTATTGTGTTAGATTGAAGGTACTGGACTGTAATAGGACTAATAAAAGTCAGAGGTTGGAAAACAGGAAAAAAATACCCTCACTGAGCCTTTTTCCATTACCCAATTGCCTTCCAAGGAAGGAAAACATTACTGGCCAAAGATGGCAGCAACCCAAAGGAACCAAACAAAGTCCTTTGGAGCAAACATAATTGCTGAACTTGGTGGCCTAGATCAGAAGGAATCTTGTAACTCGATTGTTCCTTTATAAATCATCCATGTTCTGGCCTTGGCTCTGGAGCCCAATAGGAGATGTATCTACCCAATGGATTCAAACGATTGCCTGGCCACGCAGGGCCCTCAGACAATGACATCGCCCGTAGTGTGATTTTTAGTAGATAGTAGCTTCTCTGACTAGTTGGTTATACATGTGCTAGTGGTTGAAAACCTTGATTTCGGTTCAATAGCTCAATACCTATGGTGTTGTAGAGAGAAGACTAGATTTCTGATTTAAGGACCCGGGTTTGAATCTCAGCTCTGCCATTATAATTGCTGAGAGTATGGGCAAGTCACTTAGCAATATCTGGTCTTCAGAGGAATATTTCAGGGTCTTCATCCATAAAAGAGGGGGGTAGGACTAAGCCCTTTCCCAGCTATAAATCTTGGATCCTATCATCCTTATGACCTGGGTGTCTTGCATTTCGACTCATTTTTCAAAAAAGTCTCATTAATTTTTCTAGAGGTGAATTAATGATTTCTCAGCTGGGTTTATTCCACACTATTTAAATAGATAGTGCAAAGTTCTCTGAAAACAGACAGAAAACTTTCATCTGAATTGTCACTCTAACACTTATATATAATCTTGTATAAGTATATAACCTTGATTACACCTCTTTGGGCAAGTCACTTAACCCTGTTTGCCTTGGTTTCCTCACCTACAAAATGATTTGGAGAAATAAATGGCAAAACACTCCAGTATTTTTTTGCCAAAAAAATCCCAAATCATTAAATGTAACAGAAATGACTGAACAATAACAACAAAACTCCTTTCTGAAATTCCGTTTCTTTATCTGTTAGGAAAAGGATAATAAATTTTGCTCCACCTACTTCCCAGGGTTCTTGTAAAGAAAATGCTTTGTCATATTAATGTGGTACAATGATGATGGGGATTCTATAATCCTGAGTCATTCCAAATAAATGGAATCGATAGATAATAAAGTATGGCTTATATTTCCTAAAATCTTTACCAAAAGTGGTTTCCTTTTTAAAAAAAAAATGCCTTCCTCTTAAGTCTCAGGGAAAGTTTTTCTGACTTGCTTATTGCTACGTCCTTTGAATTTAGATTATCTCATGGCCGTTACACTGGAGTGGAACCTAAATGGTTTAGGGAACTTGGTGAGGACAATGTGCAGCAAACTGGAATTAAAATGACAGTCTGGGTCCCATTATCCCTGACCCAGAGGTTGGCAACCAAAAGAAGTTAATTTAAAAAAACACCCATAATAAAAATGGAGAATGCTTGTAATGAGGCTGCGAGCGCGCGCTCTGCCCGTGGGACTTGTCAGTCACACAGAACAAAGGGCAGGAGCATTTTTGGATTTTATAAAAATGACATTCCCAGATAGAGCTGCTTTCTGCCAGTAGGAAGAGTTCTCTTGATGCGCAGTGAACCAGATCCCTCTAACACATCTGCTGCTCTTACTCTCTCTTAGATGTCTCACTGTCAATCAAAGAGACAGATGGAGAATGGGATGGTGGCGGGGCACCTATCCGGGGGACATCTTGTTCGCATTAGACCTGCTGAGAATATGGGAGGTAGGAGCAGGGCAAGGGGGGCAGGAGCCTGAAGAGGGGGAGGGACACCAAAGCCATTTCTTTCTCAACTCCCAGTTCTACAAGAAAATAAAGCTTTCCCAGGCCATGTTTCTCAACAGCAAAAGTAGAGGTACCTGGATGTGCACAAAGGGAGCACTGCACACTTTCATGACCCTGAATGTCCATCAGACATCCTGGGTCTGTGAAATCCCAAAGGCTGGTCGAGGAACACATCCTGGGAAGGCTGATCGTGACTTGGGCTGATCCAGGGCACGAATCTCCTAGGCCAAGCTCAGATTGTGAATGCCAGGAGAAAGAGGAAAGACCAAACCCGGTTACAAATGAACAGTTCGCACTACGGCTTCCAAGCAATAGAGAAATAAATATTCAACCAGTGAGTGAAGTAAGGAAGGCGACTGAATCTTTATTTTGGTGTTGTCCATTGATCTGTTCTCTCCTGCTCTTGTTCTCAGCCCTGGCTTTATTATGATGACAAAAACAGGAGAAAAAAAATTCTTCTTATTCACAGAATTGAAAGAGATTTCTGGCTCCAAGAAGTTGTACATTGCACTGATATTGATATGCTGAATACTTGGGGAAATAGTTTATCATAAACTAAGCTTTGGGCATGCATGGGAATATACTCTCCATCCAAACCGTAATGAAAATATAGTCTAAGTCCATGCCATCTGCCTAGCTAAACATTGGGGGCAGAATATAAAGTTCAGATAAGACAGGGGGGTTTGCCCTCATGGAATCTGTAGTCTGGTAGGTAAATAAGCCACAAATACAGGTGGAACAGAACCAGAAAGAAGTGCAAAGCAAAATGTCCTGGGAATCCTGAGGGTGTAAAAAGTCATTCCAGATTGGGGGTAATCAGGGAAGGCTTCATGAAGGAGACAGGATTGTAGCTGAATTTAAAAGGATGGTGAATAGGCAGAAAGGCTTAGGAAGGATTCCAGGGGTAAGAAATAAATATTAGGAGCAAATAAATGGAGGTGGGAAAGAAGAGGATATGTTTGAGAGACACTAGTCAAATATGGCCCATGGTAGCCTTTTTAAGTAAGTCTTTGCCAGATCATGGAGGACACTGAATGCTGAGCAAACGAATTGGGATTTCCATTTAGGAAATGGGGAGGCCCTGAAGTTTTTTTGAACAGAAGAGACATGTGACCTTGGAAGAATAGTCTGGCCATGTGTAAAGGACTGACTGCAGTGAGGAGGACATGGAGGCATAAACACTTTTTTAGAAGGCGATTGCAATGGTCCACCAGGTGGTAATGAGGGCTTGTTTGAGGGTAATGACAGAGGGAATAGAGAGGAGTGGGCAGATGCCAGATCTATGACAGAGGCAGAATCGATAGGACAGAGACAATAGCAGTGTATGAGAGATGAGACAGAAAAGCAAGGATCAAAGATAATGTCACAGTTATAAATATGGAAGATTGGATGAGTGGTGGTATTAGTGACAGAAACAGAGAGGTCAGACGGGGAAGGATGGCTACTTCTTTTACAGTTACTTTGTCTTATTTTTTATTTTTTAAACCCTTACCTTCTGTCTGAGGAGCGATACTAAAACATCGGTTCTAAAGCAGAAGAGTGGTAATGGCTAGTCAACAGGGCTCAAGTAACTTGCCCAGAGTCATACAGCTAGAAAGTATCTGAGTCCAGATTTGAACTCAGGTTCTCCCAACTCTCTATCCACTGAGCCACTGTAGTTGCCTCTACAGTTACTTTAACACCTTGCCTTCGGTCCCATGTCTTATGATAAGGTCCTTTCAAGGCTTTTAAAGACCATTTGCTTATATCCATTTTGTGTACGTTGAGTTTGAGGTCCACGTAGATGGTTGAGCTAGTGATATCCTGTAGGAATCTGGAGATAGGCCATTGGAGCTCAAAATAGAGGTCAGGGCAGGAGATCTAGATTTTGGCATTGCCTTTAGAGTGAATGGAATCGCCAAAGGAGAAGTTGCTTGGAACTCCACAATGAAAGCATTCAGCTTGCTTCATTTCTAACCTTGCATCTCATGGGGCTGTTCCAGCTTTGATTAGAGGTCCAACGCATCACAAGAGGACCAGCCTTTTAAAAGCAAATTGGAATCGTTTGGTCTGCCTTGTCTAGGTCATCCTTCAGACCATCATCTCTTGTTTTCCATCCTATTAATAACTTCTAAGCAACTTAAGATCAAAAGGATCAGGGAGAGGCTGGATAGGAAGTCTGATTTGACATTTCCTATCTTTTTCTCATTTCAAGTCTGTTTTTCCCTCACTATAATCCTATCCTCTATATCCACCCTTCCTCTCCTTGCCACCTTCCCTTTCTCCCTCGAATAATTTTTTAAGTTCTTATAACAAATATGTACATAGTCAAACCCAACACATCCCACATTGACTGTCTGGAAAAGCATATGACCCTGGGTTCTTGAAGTCAATTCCAACAAAGAACCTCCAGGTCCACCACTTACCAACTATGTGACCTGAGGGGAGTTGCTTAACTTCTCTGATTCTTGGTCTCTTCATCTGTAAAATAATGGGATTCAAGATGAACTCTGAGTTCTCTTCAATAGCTAAAACCTATGATTCTAGTAATTGGAAACGCTTTGAGGGTAGACTTAGAGATGACTAATAGGTCTGTCATTCAAGGATCAGTTTACGGAAATGATGAGAAGCAGATCATTGTAAGGTTGACTGTTTAGTCATTGTTCAATTGTATCTCACTTTTGGGATTTCCATGGCAGAGATACTGGAGTGGTTTACCATTTCATTCTCCAGATCATTTTACAGATGAAGAAACTGAGGCAAACAAGGTTAAGTGACTTGCCCAGGGTCATGCAGCTAGTAAATATCTGAAGCAGAATTTGAACTCAGGAAGAGGAGTATTCCTGACTCCACACCCAGCAGTCTATCCTCAGAGCCACCTAGCCACCTTATATACAAGATTGCCTACCAGGTGCCATCTTTGTTGGTGCAAGAAGTGTCCACAATGATTAATTCTTCAGAGCTGGGGCACTTAAGCTAAGTTCATCCCTCTTTCATTGAGCCATTAATTTAATTCCAACAGGGCAACTGCCTAATGAATTTGTGTGATTTATTATTAGGGTGTTAGGTTCAGCTCCTGCAGAAGGATGCTTTGCCTGGACCTCTCCTTTGTTATCACTTCACCCTCCTTTAAGCCAAAGATCTTCATGTATTTGCCCGTCCCTCCGCTAGAGTATGGGCAATCTGAGAGCAGACCCTGTTTTGTGTTTCTTGGAGCCCCAGAACCAAGCACTTTGTAGGTTTGTCAAATTGAATCCTTTGGGTTGTTTTTTCCCCCCTAACCTTTACCTTCTTTTTGAGAATCGATACTAAGTATGATTCCAAGGCAGAAGAGCTATAAGGACTAGGCAATTGGAATTAAGTGACTTGCCCAGGGTCACACAGTTAGGAAGTATCTGAGATCCTATTCAAACCCAGGTCCTCCTGATCCCAAACTTGGTTCTTAATCCACTAAGCCACCTGGTTGCCCCAGAATCCTTTATTTTTAAAAACAAAAACATGTTTTCTGACTACCTTGCATCGCTCCTTGGAAAATCTCCCCAGTAATCACCGCTATTTCTGCCTCTGACATATAGGTTCAATGTAGGTCTGATAGTTGATAACGTGTCATGTTTAGTAGTTTACAGAGTTCATCATGTACTTACTCTACCTTGCGTCATTCTTAGGCCAGCCCTTGGATGTAGGCAGTGCAAATATTTTCATATCCATTTTGCAAAGGTGGGGCTGTGAGGCCAATGGAACTTGCTGGAGGCTGGAGGATTTCAGCTCACAGAAGAGTGAATCAGGAGGTCTAGATAACTGCTAAAATGACCCCTTTGTGTGCAGGGGAGGTGGGCCATAGGCCTTACCCAAAACCAAACTGGAAAGAGGTTGACTAGTTCTGAGGCATGTTGGCCTGGCCCACCCCATTCTAAATGAACTGTTCTATTTTACCAAGAAATCGGTGGTGGGAACTATAAAGGCCACAGACACTGGGCACAGGAACAGGGGGAAGAGGGTTGAAGAGTTTCTTGGGCTAAGCTACGGATGTAATGAATGGAGCAGCAGAGGAGTTCTTGCACCAAACCAAGGGGTCCCATAATCTCTTACGCCAAGCTAAGGAGTCCCTGGTTCAAGCCAGATATTGTTGGAACCCAAACTGTCTCTCACCTTCAGTGTAACTGTGCATCGTGGGGACTGTGTAGGTCTTGGGGGAGGAAGTTGACTTTCCAGCAATCTAGAATTTTCTCCCTTCTTGGGGAAACTTTAGCTCTTGGATGGTGTTGTAAGTCTGGAGTCAGGAAACCATCTTCCGGAGTTCAAATCTGGCCTCAGACATTTATTCATTGTGTGGTAAACTCTGTTTACCTCAGTTTCCTCACCTGTAAAATGAGCCAGAGAAGGAAATGGCAAACCACTCCAGGATCTTTGCCATGAAAATTCCAAATGAGATTACATAGAGTCAGACACAATTGAAAATGACTGGATAACTGCAAATAAATCGGGAGTAGATGCAGAACCCTGGAGAAATAAGGGGGGAGGGGGAGAAGAAAAGCTTTCTTGATTATTATTCGGTATGAGTTGTTTTTAGAAAATATTCTTGTTCTGTGGTGCTTGTTATTAGAGAATTTGGGGAGATCTAGAAATGAGCCAAGTTCAGATGTACGGGTTTGAGTCAAAGTGATTTGGGACAGACGCCACCATAACGGAACCAAGTCCATATGGACTATGGGTCTGAGTGCTGGATGGTGATGATAATAAATCACACGTCTACAGTGTTGTAAGGTTTATAGGGCAAGAACCTCCGCTGCTCCCAGTAATACAGAATGACACACAGAAAGAACATTTTCAAACAGCCACCCCCTCCAGTTTCCTGAGATGCTAAGCAGCGAATTCCCTCCCCACCGAGAGCGCTCCGGCTCTCTGTTCTCGTGTAACTTGGCCATTCCCTCGGTCGTAGGAGAGGGTCTCTATTACTTCCCTTGACAGTCTAAAAACGAAACAAGGAGAGGGAAGGAAACTTTGTGTGTCCTCTCCAATTGAAGGGAAGAGCGATGAGTATGTTTGAAAAGCCTCTGTCCCAGCCTCCGAGAATGATCGCTGTTTGTCTGGATTGCTTCCGTTTCCCTACTAGACGTGGCCCGCCACTGGCTATTTCTCTCTCCTCTCCCCAGCCAGTGGGGACTGAGGGCGGCCCAGAGCTCAGCACGGCACAGCTGCGAGACGTCTTCCTTCAGGACCCTCTGTGCACTTCAGAGGATAATGGCTTTTGCAGAAGAAGCAAAGTCTGTTTCTCCAAAAAGAAACACCCTGTAGGAGAGCAAGGCAAGGGGGAGAGAATAAATGACGAGAATGAAAAAGGAGGGTCAGACGAGGCAGGCAGAAAAAAGAGGATTTGAGAAAGAAAAGGAGAAGAAAATTAGCGAAGCGGAAAGAGAAGGAAAGAGGATAAGGGCAGGCATGGGGAAGGCGGGAAGGAAAAATGGAGGAAGGTCAAGGCATCAGCTTTCTGTATTGGAAGAGAAAGGCCTAGAACTTCCTGGAAGGTTATTCTCTAGTGTATAACATGATGCTGAACATTTTTGGGGGGGTACAAATAAATTCCAAAAAACTCAGAGGTTTAAACATTTCTTATCAGTTACTTCTACCTGGTAGAATCCAGAAATTAGGAACCTTTGTGGCATTTTTTTTTCTCCAACTCCCAGGAATGCAATTATGGTTTATAATTTTCCTCATTGTAGGATGACTTGTTTAATCTTTTTTAAGGGAAACCATCTCTTCCATTTACTTATCGTGTTTCCTCTAATTGATCTTTTTTTCTGGAAACCAATCCCTATTTTCTAGAAAGAAATAAAAAGATTTGCTTTGGTGTTGCTTTGGTGTTATTTAAACGTTCACTGACTTCTATAAAAATCTCCTCTCTTCTGGCCTTCCTGCCTCAACTCATGGGATGGGGCAGAGGGGGGAGGAGGAGGAGGAGGAGTGTATGTTGAGATCATGTCTGTTCTATTTTCTCAGGACAGTCTGGATGTTTAAATCTGGAGAGTCTCTAGAATGAAGTCGATTTGCTGCTGGCCTGGGTCCTCTGCAGGCTTGGGGCCTCCCCCCACAGAGCACTTCCTCTCTGGGCAGTGTTCCCCCCGTGGTCCTGCCAGCATCTCTGATGCTGGCCCTGGGACTGCTCCCCTAGGGAGCAAAGGATTTGGCTTTCATGTTTTCCCACTCCACTCTCCACCCTCTCTGAGCCGGCTCTGGTGGATGTAGCCAGCAGTCTGTCCATCTCTTCTTAGCATTCATCCCTGATCTGCCATGGGGTGGCAGCACCATTCAGTCGAGTTCCAAGGAACGCCGGATATGGCACCAAACTCAAGAGGCTCTTTCATGTGCCCAATTTCCCCCCAGTTCCTTAGGTTCAGCTTAAGACTGTGATAAAATAACAAAAGCTCCTATTTCTATAGTGCTTTATAGGTTCAAAGTGCTTTCCTTTCTCTTAAGGTTGGTAATGAGTGTGAGTCCTGACTGATATTAACTAGTATCATTCATTCCATTTTGTAGGAGAGGAAAGAGATTCCGAGAGGGTAAGCCACTTGCCGGTCAAACACACAAGATTTGCCTGTTCTGGAAGTCGGTGATGGCTGAACCTAGGACTTCTTCCAATGCCATGCCCATTACTGCCTTGTGGAGGTCGCCTCATCTCTTCTTTGTTCTTATACGGGAGGTCCAGAATTCTCAGTCAAGCCCCAGGTATCCCATAGACCCAATACCCATGGATTTGAGTCCCAAGAACCATGCAGCTGGGTTGGAAAGAAAAATCACAATGGGTGCGATGATTGGTGCAATCAAGAGAGAGGCACACCGCTGATACCAGGTGCCAAAGGAAGCCCAAATCAAAACACAATTAACTTGTGTGTCAGTTTGAATTAATGCTGCCAAAGTCAAGGGTTCATCTACTTTCAAAGTACTCACTTTCTCAGTTGAAATTCTGAGGCCCAGAAAGTCAAAAGGACTTTCCCAGAATCCCAAGTAAATAATAGGAAATCTAAAAAGTAAGTAAATGATAGGGCTGGAAATAGGGTAGCTGGGTGGCTCAGTGGACTGAGAGCCAGGCTCAGAGATGGGAGATGCTAAATTTAAATCTGGCCTCAGATACTTCCCAGCTATGTGACCCTGGGCAAGTCACTTAACTCCCCATTGCCTAGCCCTTGCAACTCTTCTGCCTTGGAACCAGTATACAATATTGATTCTAAGAGTTAGAAAAAAAATCACAAAATATAAAAGAAATAATTTTGATTACATTAAATTAAAAAAGTTTTGTACAAACAAAACCAATGCAACCAAAATTAGAAGGGAAACAACAAATTGGGAAAAAAATTTTCATAACAAAAACCTCTGATGAAGGTCTAATTACTCAAATATATAAAGAACTAAAATCAATTGTACAAAAAATCAAGCCATTCTCCAACTGATAAATGGGCAAGGGATATGAATAGGCAATTTTCATATAAAGAAACCAAAACTATTAATAAGCACATGGGAAAGTGTTTTAAATCTCTTATAATCAGAGAAATGCAAATCAAAACAACACTGAGGTAGGTATCACCTCACACCTAACAGATTGACTAACATGACAGCAAAGGAAAGTAATGAATGCTTTTATACCCGGGCAACATTTTCATTCTTTTATCTTAGTAGCGTCTGTTGCCACTGGCCTTGCTGCTCTTTGAACATGACCCTGCATCCCCTATTTTCCTGGCTCCCCACCATGCCTCGAATGGTCTGCCTCCTCATCTTGACCCCCCCCCCCGGCTCCCCTGGATGCTTTCAGGTTTTAGCTAAGGTCCTATCTTCTGTGAAAAGCTTCTCTCAGTTCTTAATCATCCAGCCTTCCCTCTGAGATGAGCTCCAGTTTAGCCTGTATATATCTTGGTTGGACCTAGTGGTTTCCAAGTCATTTCCTCTCTGAGACTCTGAGAGCTGGGACTGTCTTTTGTTTTCCTTCGTATTCCTTGTAGCACTTAGCACAATGCCTAGCACAATGTAGATGCTTAATAAATGTATTATTAATAAATATTTTTCCAATAGGAAAAAACCCTCATATGATAAACTGCATAAGAATAATTTGAAAATCCAAAGATTGACTGAAATAGAATTATTATAGTATTGTAAAAGTTCAGGTTAAGAATTTCTAATCTAACCTAGCCTCCCTCACTTCCATGTAATATTTGCATTAGGATATGTTCCTAACCCTAAGGACCAGGATGCATTTGGGAGAATTTCTCACTTCTCTGGCTCATGACCTCCCACCACTCAGATAATCTCTCCCCTCATCCTCCAAATGTAGTCACCAATTCTCCTTATGAGCCATACGTTTGTAGTCTCAACATAAGAGCAGTTTACATGTAAGTTCACAGAAACAAAATTCAAATCCAACCCCCAAATCCACGACTAAGTAATCCCACCTCAAGAAAGTTGACTGTTGGGAGCAGCTAGGTAGCATAGTGAAGGGTCAGCCCTGGAGATGGAAGGTTCAAATCTGGTCTCAGATACTTCCTAGCTGTGTGACCCTGGGAAAGTCACTTGACCCCAATTGCCCAGTCCTTACTTCTCTTCTACCTGGAATTAATACTTCTATCCATTTAAAATATATGTATATATATTTTAAATTTAAAAAATAATAAATGTGTTTTTCAGATTACACGTCAATACAATTTTTAAATATTTGCTATCTGACATTTTACAATCCATGCACTCTCTCTTTTTATTTCTCCCCTTCCCCCTCCCCAAGAAGGCAGGCAACATGATATGGGTTGTACCTATATTACTGTACAACATATATTTTCATGGTTGTCATGTTGTGAAAGAAGACATATATTGCCTACACTTGAGAAGAGTTCATGGAGGAAATAACAAGAGTCTGTTTCCATTTGCATTCAGACTTTGTTCCTTTGATCGTGGTAGATATCCTTTTTTGTCATGTCTCTTAGAGTTGTTTTATAATCTTGCCTTGTTAATAACAGTTGAGTCATTCACAGTTCATCATCATGCATTATCGTTGTTACTGTGTACAACATTTTCCTGGTTCTGTGCACTTCATTTGCACCATTTCATATGTCTTTCCAGGTTATTTTGTGGTCATTTTGTTTGTCATTTCTTTTGGCACAATAGTATTCCATTATAATCATATACCACAACTTGTTCAGCCATTCCCTGATTGATGGACAGCCCTTCAGTTTCCAGTTCTTTGTCACAAAAAGAGCTGCTATAAATATTTTTATACAGCTATGTCCTTTCTCTCTATCTTGGATCTTTTGGGGATACAGATTGAATAGAAGTATTGCTGGGTGAAAGGGTATGTATAATTCTATGACCCTTTGGGCATGGTTCCAGATTGCTCTTCACATTTTTCCACATCCCCTCCAACATTTATCATTTTCCTCTTTTTGTTGTTGTTGTTGTTGTGTTAGCCAGTCTGATGAGTATAAGGTGGTACCTCAGAGTTTAATTTGCATTTCTCTAATCAATAGTGATTTAGAGCATTTTTTTACATGATAAAGATAAAAGATAGTTTTAATTTCCTCATCTGAAAATTGCCTGTTCATAACCTTTGACCATTTGTCACTTGGGAAATGCTTTGTATTCTTGTGAAGTTGATTTAGTTCTCTATATGTTTGAGAAATGAAACTCTTGCCAGAGAAACTTGCTATAAACATTTTTCCAGTTTTGTTGTAAAAAAGATTTCTATACCTAACTGAGAGTGGATGTCATTCCCACTTTGTGCCAATTCCAATGAGAATAGGGTATAAACATTGCCTTTAAGTATATTCCCTGGTCTTGGTCTATATATTCTCCTATTCTTTGCCTTCATAGTGATAAAGTTCTTAAGTATAGCCAGTACCTTAAATATCCCAAATGCTTTCAAGTATCACAGATATCTTAAGCATTTTAGTTATCACCTTATTAATACTTAATTTAGCCCTATTGTTTCCGTTAATTTTCTAAAATACCTCTTGTACCATAAGTATCTTAAATATTCTTGCTATCACTTTCCCACATAAGAAATATAACCAGTTTAACCTAATTGTTTCTCTTGATTATTTTAAGTACATTGAGAGTACTTCAGGTATCTCTTGTATTATGGAAACCTTAAGTATCCTAGTTACCACTTTCCCATGCAGGAATATGATTAGTTTAAACCCCCTTATTCCCTCAAGTTTTTTCTGTTTACCTTTTTATGCTTCTTTTGAGTGTCAAATTTGATCATCAACTTTTCTATTTAGTTCTGGCCTTTTCATCAGGAATGCCTGGAATTCCTTTATTTTATTAAATATCCACTTGTTTCCCTGTGGTATTTGCCTTTCAGAATATCATATTCCATGCCTTCTGATCCTTTAATTTAAAAGCTGCTAGGTCTTGTGTAATCCTTATTGTGGTTCCAAAATATTTGAATTTTTTTTTGGCTGTGGTTTGTAGTATTTTTTTCTTGGCTTGAGAATTCTGGAATTTAACTATAATAGTTCTGGGATTTTAAATTTGGGATTTCTTTCAGGAGGTGATCAGTGGATTCTTTTAATTTCTAATTTCCCTTCTTGTTCAAGAATATCAGGGCAGTCTTCCCAGGCAATTTCTTTTAACATGGTGTCCAGGTTTTTCTTGATCATAGCCTTTCAGGCAGTCTATTAATTTCTAGATTATCTCTCCTGGATCTGTTTTCCAGGTCAGTTGTTTTTCCAGTGAGAAATTTCAAATTTTCTTCTATTTTTTCACTCTTTTGAATTTATTTTGTTTCTTGCTATCTCACTGTCATTAGCTTCCATTTTCCAATTCTAATTTTTAGGGAGCCATTTTCTTGTTTGAGCCTTTATATTTCCTTTTTTAGTGAGTTATTTTCCTGTTTAAGATATTGTATTTCCCTTTTTAGAAACTGTTTTCTTCATTAAGTTTTTGCTCTAAGCTGTTGATTTTTCAATCATTTTATTTTCTAAAATTATTCTAAGTTTCTTATTATTTGTTTTTCTATCTCTTTTTTAAAAAATTCTTCAAAGGGTTCTTTTTGCACTTGACATTCTTTTACATTTTCCTGTGAGTAGTCACACTTTTTCATTTTTGTATTGCTTTTGTTATTTTTGTTCTCTCTCTTGTTGAAATATTTTTCTAGAGTCAGACTTTTTCTCTGCCTTTGGTCATTTGGGGATTATATTTTCCCCTCTTGACTTTATCTATATGCTGAAGTTTAGCTCTGTTCCTGAGGAGTGGAGGGAGTACTGTCTCAGGATTATACTGTGCCTGGAATTGGCTCAGCTCTCTTGGTCTCCGATTGAGAACTCTACAGAGGTGGCCTGGTTGGCTTGCTTTGTGGAGATTTGCAGTTTTTCAGTTCAGCTGGCTTGAATTGAGTTCTGCCCAATCCCACCAGGGCTTGATTTTGTTGGACTGCTTTGCTCCCACTGCTTCTTGTTTTGTATTGTGTTGATTTTCACTCTTACCCTGTTGAGGCTGGACCAAGTCAGTGGTTCTCTTTCCCCTGCTACTTGCACTGTATGGAGTCTGAGTTCCTTTGAGGCTTGTTCAGAGCTCTCTCCTTGTACTCCAGTGAGATGAAACCTCCTTGCAGTCTCTCCATGTAGTTCTGGGCCAAAGCACTGCATCACCCTTTCTTCTGTTGGTTTTGCTGCTCCAGTATTCATTTTGAGGTGTTTTTGCTCACTACTACACAGAAGTGAAATGATTTACCTAAGAACCAGTGCAGTTAAAATGATTTACTAAGGTCACACAACCAACTAAACTAATTAACAAATATTTATGAAGTGTTGTGCCAGGTACTATGAAAGATGCTGCAGATACAAATACAAAAGCAAAATAGTCCTCTCCTCAAGAAGCTTAAATTCTTGGAAGATACAGCAGGTTCACAAATAAGTAATTACAAGATATGGGCAAAATAAATATAGAGTGATGGATGGACTCCCAACAATTCTGGTTATTCAACAATGGTCTCTTGAAGGAGATGACATCTGGTCTGAGCTGTGAGCTAAGAGGCATCCATAAAGACAGAGAAGAAAGGAGCATGGTGGACATCGTGTACAAAGTCATGAAGATGGGCAATTGAGTGGCATATGCAATGAACAACAAGTAAGTCTATAAAGCTAGACCACAGAGTACATGAGGTGCAGTAATGTATGATTAGTTACCCTCAAAGACAGACTGGATCCAGATGGTGACATGACAAACAAAAGGCAATGAAGAGCCATTAAAGATTCTTGAACATATGTGGTATGGCTAGACCTGTGCTTTAGTATATCACCTTGACAACTTGGTGGAGAGCTTGTAGAGACCAGGTTTAGGGAAATCCAGATGCAGGAGGTTATTGCAGTTGGCTAGGTGAAAGACAAGGAAGGTCTGACCTAGAATGCTTGTATGAGTAGAGAGAAAGTTACAGATGTGGGGATGCTGAAGAAATAAAATTGGCACAACTTAGCAACTGAATAGGGAAGAAATGGGGTGAATGAGTTTAAAGAGTTAGGGATGGCTCCTACATTGCAAAACTGGGTGACTTAAGAATAGTTGTTCCCTTTGACAATAGAAGAGAACTTGGGGAAAATGGTGGATTTAGGAGAAAACTTAATGAATCCCATTTTGGACATGATGAGTTTGAAATATTTCTAGGATGCTTAGGTGGAGATAGATACCTTGCAGATACTGAGAATCCAGTGGAGGGGTGAGACTGGATATGTAGATTTGGGAATCATCTACGCAGAGATGATGGTTGAATCCAAGGAACTGATGAGATCATCAAAAGAGAAACATATATAAAAGAGAAAGAATGACTGAATTCTTATGACTATCCATGATGAAAGAGTGGGACAAGGAGCAAAGGTGGCTAAGATACATGAGTCAGAAAAGTAAGCAAAGAACCACACCAAAGCAATGTTATGAAAACCCCAGGGGGAGGGAGAATCAGGAAGGTGGGAATGATTGACAGTATCAAAGGCTAAAAAAAGGTCAAGAAAGATGAGGGCTAAGAAAAAGCCATGGAGCCATGGAATATAGCAAGAAAGAGATGATCAGTGATCTTAGTCGACTGGTAGAGAAGGAAATCACTAGACTTCAAGTTGAATTGAGGAAAAGGTAAGATATAAAAAAGTAGACACAACTAGAGACAGATATTAGCTATGAGGGGGAGAAGGAATTCATGATGATAACTTGAGAAGATGGTATGGTCAAGTAAAGGATTTTTAAGGATGAATGTGATCTGAAGATAGAGGAATCATGATGACCCAGAAGCAGTGAGGATGAAGGATGCAGAGGAGGTTATGGTCAGATAGTGGAATTTCAGAGCTATGGGTCACAGAGATGGAATGGTTGTGGATGAGGACAAAATCAAAAGTACAACTGTACCTGTGTTTGACTGTAGAGCATCATGAGTCAGGGAGGCTGATGATTTGGGAAGCAGGGAGTTTTGGGAGAACATCAGCATTTAAGTTGAAGTTCCTAAGCAGAGCAGCAGGGTTTGGGATAAAAATTAATTTTGAAACTCTTTCAGAAAAGACAATGACTTGGGTAGGAGAAAGTAGAAAACAAACAGCCAACGGGATCCAGCAGTGTGATATATCAGGATGGAGTGAACCCTAAAGGAGAAAAGGTTGTTGAGTAAAGGACCTGGAAGTGGCAGTGAGAAGCATGCCTGTTTCCTCTCTTAGTTCAGTTTGTCAGGCATGAGGAATAGGTTTATTTAGTTTTGGAAAAAGAGATGTAGTATCTTCTGATAGAGAACTACTAAGTAGCAAATCAGGATTTGAACTCAGGGTCACTGACTCCAAAATCATTAATTTTTCTACCATATCATGGTTTTTGTCCACATAAGAACTTTATCACTTTCTTGCATTGATCAGGGGTGGGCTCATCAATATTTGGTCACTCTCAATAATGGTTTAGGGAATAACAATGTACCCATTCCTCATCCTATATGTTTTTTCTTTACGTCATTCTAGGGATCCAGGGATCCTTCATAAAAGATCTACCCAATAGACTTGAGGACTTGGGTCCAGGACCTCCAACTTTAAGCTTGGCTCTCAATCTACTGAGCCACCTGGCTGCTCCCTTTAGAAGGTCTTTATAAGAATTGTCTACACACGCACAGAAGGCATCCTTGAATGATAATATGAGAAAAGAATAGTTAAGCTTTTGTAGGCAATTTTCTAGAGCAGACCTCATCTTCAGTCATACCACATAAAGTATGTAAAAATAACTTGCCATGTGTGTGTGTGTGTGTGCTAATTATGAAAAAGCACTTGACTCAAAATAGCAAAATGTTGACTTTCTCCAAAAAGGTTTCTAGCACATTTTCTGGATTGTTTTCTGTTATGCTGTCTGACAGTGGCACTGGAGGGTTCCAGTCCTCACTTGAAGGATGTGGAGTGAGGATACCTTAGGAGAAAAACCAATCATGCTTCCCTGGTTGCTTAAACTGAATAAATTGTGATCGAAAAGACAAGCAAAGGAACCCCACTGGCTTATATATGGAATAGTTGACTGCCAAGTGGAAACCTCAGCTGCCCCATCTATAAAATGAGGCTAATGACAGCACCTGACAGGATTGTTGTAAGAATCAAATAAGAAGATAGTTGTGAAGTGTTTTGCAAACCTTAGAGTTCTGTTTACACGTTAACTATAAGCAAGCTGTGATACGTGGAAGTGTTGAATTTGGAGCAGGGAAGGTAGATTCAACCTAAAAGTGTGGAAATGCTCCCCATTTTGTTCATTCTCCACTCCCCATCTCTCTACCTCTAAGCGGGCTACTAATAAAATCCAGGTTAAATCAATAAGAAAGGAGAAGCCCAATGAGGTCACTCTGGCTGGGCCAGGACTCTGGGCATGCCAAATTTACTTAACTTGATGAGGTTGGAGTCAGACTTGTTGACTCCAATGACTTTTAAAAAAACCCTTGTTTGTTCCACACAAATACTCAAGTCTTCCTAGGAACCCCAAACCCCCATGTCTCTGGAAGCCCCTACTGGCGGCCAGGCTGTCCCTCTCAGACAAAGGCCTCTTACATCATCTCTGCCAGCACAGGAAGTGAGGCGGGCTCCCCTGCACAGGGTTTTATTTGCCCCTACCTTGGGCTGCTCCTGTGCCAGGCACCAGAATGATTTCGCTATGCCCACAACCCAAGCAGTTTCATCAAGTCCTGAGGTCAGGAGACTTCTTGGAGCTGTCAGAAGGCTTGGTGAGGATTGGACTTAATTTTTCTTGGCCTGTGCCAGCCAAGGAAAACAAGTTAGCTATTGGGGCAGGCAGGATGGTGTAAGGAAAATTAGCCAGCACTACCCTGAAGCCTGTTGAGGCATGGCAACTGTTTCAGAGGGAATACCTTTTGGAAGGTAGGTGCTTCCTGGACTCACCTACTAGGCAGGATTGAGGGGAGTGGGTCACATTACCCTCATAGGATTACATAATTTAGGAAAGAAAAGGATCTTAGAGATCATTTAGCCTAGTCCTCCAGTTTTACAGATGGGGAAACTGAGGCCCATAGCCCCCTCTCCCAAAGAGATTTCTTTTACTATTTGACTGAGTTGGTCATGTTATCTTGAGTACTATGAACCAGTTGTCTAGCATTCAGTGGAATAGAGTTGTTGCAAAAAAATTGAAACAATAGCTCTGCTCTATTCACATTCCTTACAGTTGTATCTATGTCTTACAGTATTGAAAAGGAGTGACAAAGAGCATAGGGAAACCGGAACTCATGTAGATGGAATTTTTTGAGGGCAGAAGTTCTAGATGTGGATTTGGAGATAACTCCCCAAACAAGTTCCATACTCCAAAGCTGTTAACATGAAGCTTTCAACTGAGATTTTAAGCTAGGGTCTGTGAATTTGTTTTAAAAAATATTTTTGTAATTGCATTTCAATATCATTGGCTTCCTGTGTAAGGGTATAGATTGTCTGTTAGGTATTTTAAAATATTATTCTGAGGAGAAGGTCTCGAGGCTTTGCCAGAGGCCTACCAAAGGGCCCACGACACATATGTTAGCTTTAGACAAGGAAAAACATTTGAGAAATCACTCTAGGGAGCTGACATGTTCATGTAGATTTTGAAGGGGCAGGAAACTTGGAATTGGGTATCTGGTCAGAGCCAACCTCGCGGAATTTGAAAGCCATTTGAAGCAAGGGTGGAGCTTATTTATTGATTCTCTTGACTTAATGAAAAATAATCTTCTAGCTAAGGAATAAATACAGTAAATCTGTGAACTCACTGATATAAAAGTCTTCCCTCCAAAGATGCAGATTATGACACATTATTCTCTTGGTTATGGTTACTTCACTCTGCCATAGTTCATGGAAGCTTCCCCTGGTTTCTTTTCCTCATTTCTTAGAGTACGATGGCTTTCCACCGTAATCCTATAACGGAACTTGTTCAGCTGTTCCCCAGTTGATGCACACCCTCTCTGATCTCTATACTATTGATATTTTTGTATACTTTGAGTTTGTTTTACATAGAAAGAGTCTCTTACTCTCTTCTTCCCTTAGACCTTCCTCTCCATCCTGCCCTTTTCCTCGCTTCCCCACTGAGTGAAATGTCCCCAGCGGTGTGGGAGTGTTTTCTTCTCTCCTTTGACTAAGGCTCAACTGGTGGCCATTCCCCACCTTGCTTCTTGTTTGAATAGACTTTTATTTGTGCTCCCTGATCATGTAAGACAATTTCCCCATCCTTACCTTCTCTTTTCCTTCAGTGTAGTCTTTTTCTCCTTTTCCATTCTTTTAAGATTCTCAGAGACACCAGCTTTAGCCACTATCAGGCAACTAGGAAGCTCTGCTAGTTCAGTGACAGAAATGCAGGATCTTCTATGGTCTAGGATTCCTGCCTTTGTTTCTCTGCTGTAGGCTTAAAACTGCAATTGAGGCTCCGTTCTGTTCTGGATTCCGAGCGACAAAGGTGCTTCTGAATTTGATCCATGCTCAATACCCAGACTGGGGCCCAAACCCTTCTTCACACTAGAATATCATCCCAAGGTCCATGTCTTCTCAATCTGCTCTGGATTTGTGACCTAGAACTGGGTGGCAGAGCTGCCACTGGGCATCTATACTTGTCCCCTTCCCTACCCTGTGCATGATCAGGAGTCTTTTCTTTTGCAGGTACAAGGCCTCATCCTACCCAGGCTATTTCTCGCCAGATCCCTTAGAGCTTTCTGTTTGTCTCTCCTTGATGTCCTGGGCTGGAAAGAGTCACTGTGATTTTTTCTTGGATTTCCTAATCAGGTCTTGATCTGGTGCATTTTCTAGACCTGTAGGGTGGAGTGATAGAGCTCAACTGTCTCTCTTCTTGCTATATGTCTATCTTGGCTATATCCCTTCCTCATGTTCTTGTCATAATGATATCAGTGGAATATGCAGGCCCTATATCAGTTACTCCTCACTCCACCTGCATAACAAGCTTCGTTTATTTCTATCAATCATATATTTCTTTGATTACATTATACAATTTTTCCTATGTAATTTATCATTTGTAATGAACTAAAGCCTGTTCACACCCTCCTTTTCATTTTGTTTGATTTCGACCTTACAAAATCTCTGGAAAAACATCGGTGTTAAAAAGATTGGCCTTTGTTTCAAGGAGAAGTTTGGGTTCCCTAAAAGCCCAGGACCATTTCCTGAAAGCTATCCAGCCCATTCTTTTCTACTTTTCAATTCTATTTTCTTTGTTTATCCTACTTATGGGAAAACTTTATAGGCTGTCCAGACAACTGTTTATCATAATTTTTTTTTTAAACCCTCACCTTCCGTCTTGGAGTCAATACTGTGTATTGGCTCCAACGCAGAAGAGTGGTAAGGGTAGGCAATGGGGGTCAAGTGACTTGTCCAGGGTCACACAACTGGGAAGTGTCTGAGGCCAGATTTGATCCTAGGACCTCCCGTCTCTAGGCCTGGCTCTCAATCCACTGAGCTACCCAGCTTCCCCCTGTTTATCATAATTTGGACAAAATCATCTACTTGGTTTTTCTTTCTTTCTTTCTTTTTTAAAATACAATTTCATTTTATTCTCAGATTTTAATTCTCTCCATTCCCTCCCTCACTTACAGAAAAAAAAAACCCAACTCATCACAAATATGTGGTCATGCAAAACAAATTCTCACATTATCTATGTCCTACCCCTCCTCCCCAAAGAAAGATAAGAAAATATGCTTTAATCTGCACTCTGAGTTCCTTAGCTCTCTATCAGGAGCTGAATAGTATGTTTCATCACAGGTCTTCTAATATTGTGGTTGGTCAGTGTTTCGCTCAGAGTTCCTAAATCTTTCAAGGTTGTTTATTTTTATAATATTGTTGTTACGTATAAATAGCTGTCTTGGTTCTACTCCCTTCACTTTGTATCAGTTCATACAAGTGTCCTCAGGTTTTTCTGAAACCATCCCCTTCATTTCTTATAGCACAATAGTATTCTGTTACCTCCATATACTATAATTTGTTTAGTGATTCCCTAATTGAGAGGCACCTCATCAGTTTCATTTCTTTTCTACCATGAAAAGAGTTGCTAGAAATATTTTTGCATATATGAGTCCTTCCCCTCATTCTTCAGTCTACTGGCTCATTTCCCACTGTCTACAAACATGCCCATGTCTCTCCTGTCCCGGAAAACAAATGTTCACTTGTTCTTCCATCCCTGCTAACCAACATCCGATATCTGAAAGACCATCTACTATAGGTGCCTCCACTTTCTCTCTTCTCGCCTTCTTCTAATCTCTTACAATCTGGGGTTTGACCACATCATTCCACCAAAACTACTGTCTCCAAAGTTTCTAATGATCTCTTAGTTGCCAAATCCAATGGTCTTTTCTCAGACCTCCTCCTTTACTTCTCTGCAGCCTTTGACATTGATAACATTCTCTCCTTCCTGGTACTCTCTTCTCTCTAGGTTTTGGGATACCACTTTATCCTTTGATCTATCTGATCAATCCTTCTCTGTCATCTTTGTTGACCTTCCTCCAGGTCATACCCTCTGTGTCCATCAGAGTTCCCTCTCTTCCTTTTATACTATTTTATTTGGTGATCTTATCAGTTGTCATGGCTTTAATTACCATCTTTATGTTGATGATTCTAAAAATCTACCTCTCCTGTCCTCATTTCTCTACTGACCTCCAATCTTGCAACTCCAATTGCCTTTCAGATGTCTCAATTTGGATGTCCAGTAGATCTCTCAAACTCAATATGCCTCAAACAGAACTCATTACCTTTTCCTCTAAACCCTCTCCTACTCCTACCTTCCCTATTACCGTAGTGGACAATAATCCTCCTGGTCCCTCAGATTCACAACTGAGAAGTCATCCTTATCTTCAGCTCCCCTATATCCAAGCTGTTGCCCAAACCAGGCTATTTCGCCTTCATAATCTCTCCTAAATATACCAGGCATTTCCTCTGACTGTCCCTCATGTCTGGAATGCTCTCCCTCCTCCATTCTAACTACTGACCTCCCTGGATTCAGACCCAATGAAAAATCCCATCTCCTTCTGCAAACCTTTCCTAACTCTTAATTAATTCTGGTGTCTTTCCTCTGATAATTGGTTCCTATTTATCCTGTACATAGCTTGCTTTGTATATATTTCTTCATATGCCCCCCCTCCCACTTAGATTGTAAGCCTCATGAGGGCAGTGACTCTCTTTTGCCTCTTCTTTTTTTTTAAACATCCAATGCTTACTACAGTGCCTGGCACATAGTAGGCCCTTAAATGTTTATTGAATTGAATTTCTTTGAAGTATAGACTTAATACCAGTACCACTTCTTCAAAGGGTATGCATAGTTTAATAACTTTGGATATAGTTGCAAATTGCTTTTTGGAATATTTGACTAGTTTACAGCTCTATCAATAGTGCATTCAAGTACATTTCCCCATAGTCCCTCTAGCACTTGTCATTTTCCGTTTTTTGTCAACTTAGTAGATCTGATATATATGTGCTGGTAGCTGAGGAATGCTTTGGTTTTCATTTTTCTAGTTATTAATGATTTAGAACATTTTTATATGGATATTTATAGCTTGGACTTTTTTCCTCTGGAAATTCCCTATTCATCTACTTTTACCATTTATCAATTGAGAAATAACTCTTGTTTTTACAAACTTAACTCAATCCCCTAAATATTTTAGAAATGAGACCTATATCAGAGAAACTTGTTACACAGATTTTCCCTAATTTCCTGCTTCTCTTCTAATTTTAGCTGCATTTTTTTGGTGCAAAAACTTTAAAATACTTTATTATATAATTAAAATTGTCCATTTTGCCTCCTGCAAATATCTCTATTGTTTGGTCATGAAAAATTCCCTTGTCCATACATTTGAAAGGTAATTTCTTCCATGCTCCCATTTGGTTTTTCTTGGGTAGATATTTAGGGCAAGCTCTTTTGAGACATTAAAAATCTCATTTTGAATATTCTGTTATGTTCTTACCATCAGAACATTACTATTTGAAAACAAGAACTGTTGCAAGTGGAAATCCCTCTTTGAACTAGACTCCGTTAGACTTTTTCCATGAGAACAGTATGAAATTAAGCATAAAATCTGTTAAAGAGGATGTTTAAAAACCTAATTTTGGATTATAATCATGGGCATTTATGAAACCTTCTCTCATTATTTCTTCCTACAGCAAATGGCCTAATTTTAGAAAGGACTAGGTGTGAGGCTTTTCAAATAACTCTATAATATGGACTTCTCTCTCTTTTTTTTAACCCTTACCTTCTGTCTTAGAATAAATATTGTGTGTTGGTTCCAAGACAGAAAAGTACTAAAGATTAGGCGTAGGGGTTAAATGACTTGCCAAGGGTCACCCAGTTAGGAAGTATCTGAGGTCAAATTTGAACTCAGGACCTCTCATCTCTAAGCCTAGTGCTCAATTCACTGAGCCAGCTAGCAGCCCTGAACTTCTCTTAAAAGAGAATCACCAAAGAACATTTTTAGCATGTTCCATATTTACAGCTATTAACAGAAAGATGTTTTCAAACTCAGCAAGTCAGAAAATTCAGTTAACCCGAGTACACCATTTCTAGTTCACACCAGTTAACAAAGGCAGTTCTATATATTATTCTCTGAGCAAAATAAGCTAGCTATTTAACAACATGGCGATCAAGGAGTACCATTTTTAATTAGGGATGAAGGTAAAATTTTGGTTATCCATATGGAATTTCATAGCTTGTTTTATCATTCTCGTATCTAGAATAGCACAGAATTTTAGAGCTGGTTGCTCATTTTATATTTTCTAGCTATGCTCCACCACTCCTTGGATCTAAATACATGGACAAACAAAATAGCTACTTACTGACTCATTAGCATTACTGAACATAGCCAATTGTGAACAAGATGAAGCAGAAACAGTCCCAGTGGGACCCAAAGAACTATGTGTGGGCCCATGGGCTCTAGGGTAGGTCACGATCTTAAAAAAGAGGGTTTCTATTTAACAAAATATTTGCTAGGTAGGTGGTAAGTTCTTGGAGGACAGGAGCTATCTTTTGTCTCTTTTTGTAACCCCAGCACATAGTAGGTAACCTAATGTTTAGTGATTAATTGATCACAGCTGGCATTGTTATTATTTGTTACCTGCTATCAAGAATATTTAATTTGATTCAGTAGACACTGTGAAATATCTTCTGGGTGCAAGGCGTTATCATCTGAAGCCAGGCTGACCCTTAATGACCCTTCCTAAATGCTACCAAGCACATTTTCTAATTTTACTTGGTCAATAGTTTACAAAACTTATTTTCCTCTTTATTTTGAATATGGGGGTGTTATCTATATTTCTCCAGCCCTGAGGCACCTTTTCTGGCTTCCACAATCTTTCCAAAATCACCAACAATTGCCAGCCTCTATCACACCCTTACATGTCTATTATTTCACTACTTTAGACTACCGAGGGCAGATAAATGCTCTCTTAGCTGATACTTAAACTTCCTTTTCTACACACATCAGTTATCCTCATGTTTTATTACCATTGCTGGGCTTCTTGGTCTTTCTTTCTTTCTTTCTTTCTTTCTTTCTTTCTTTCTTTCTTTCTTTCTTTCTTTCTTTCTTTCTTTCTTTCTTTTTCTCTCTCTTTCTCTCTCTTTCTCTCTCTTTCTCTCTCTTTCTCTCTCTTTCTCTCTCTTTCTCTCTCTTTCTCTCTCTTTCTCTCTCTTTCTTTCTTTCTTTCTTTCTTCTCTTTCTTTCTTTCTTTCTTTCTTTCTTTCTCTCTCTTTCTCTCTCTTTCTCTCTCTCTCTCTTTCTTTCTTTCTTTCTCTCTCTCTCTTTCTTTCTTTCTTTCTCTCTCTCTCTCTTTCTTTTCTCTCTCTTTCTTTTCTTTCTTTCTTTCTTTCTTTCTTTCTTTCTTTCTTTCTTTTCTTTCTTTCTTTCTTTCTTTCTTTCTTTCTTTCTTTCTTTCTTTCTTTCCTTCTTTCTTTCTTTCTTCTTTCTTTCTTTCTTTCTTTCTTTCTTCTTCTTTTCTTTCTTTCTTTCTTTCTTTCTTTTCTTTCTTTCTTTCTTTCTTTTCCTCTTGCTCCCAGAAAAGCACAAACAGAGTTCTTTTTGCTGTTTTTGCAGCGTTCACAACTGGCTCATTCTGGGCCCAAGAGGAAAAGTAGTAGAATTCTGGCAAGAATGGCATTCTGACAATAAACCTAAATGACTCCTCTGGAGAACCAAAAGGGGGGGATCATTTAACTTTTCTTTCTTCATCAGGAAAATGAAAGTGGGTGGGTTAGACGGTCTGTAAAGCCCCTTCCAGCTCTAAATTCTATGCCTTTACTTGTCAGGAGAATATAGACAAGAGACAGAAGCTTTCTAGCTTTGAGTCAGTCCCCCTCCCTGTCATTCTTATTGGGGGGAAAGGAAGGGGAAGGGGGAGAGAACTTGCGATTCAGTTGATTTGTAGCCTATTAAAAAAGTAGGATATAATTGACAAAAAAACTGGATGGGGGGGGGGGAGTATCATTTGTTTATTTCCAGAGAGAAGAAACTCTCCATTATTCAAGGACTGACACTTTAGCTTATGAAGCATCTTACTTCATTTCTTCCTCTTGCCTGATCTCCAACCCTTCACCCCCTGGCCTTGTACCCCAGAGGTTAGGCCAGAGAAAGAAAAATATGGATTCCCAACCCAGGCCAGCCCTGTTGTTCTTTGTGAATTCGAGCTCTGGTAAGTGGTGGAGTGGGGGAGGAGGTAACTGAGCTCAAGTGAGGTTTAAGAATTCTCAGTGAATTTCAGTTACCCAGGATCCCCCTGTCCCTATTAGCCCAGATAATTAGGAGCTGGCTGTAATTGCCTTTCATTGTAGCTCTTGGTCTCCACAGCCACTGAGAAAGAAGCAGCCATGTGAGGAATGTCCATGGGGAGCCCTCGAAAGGAGCCCTTTCTGGCTCCATCTGGAGAGGGACTCTGGGGCATAAAAGTTGGCATAAATACAAGGAGGAAAGTGTCAATGAGAAGGGCTTTGGGGAACTGTGGGAATGGACTTCCCAGAAAATTTCAACTAGAAAACGAATGCTGTCTTCACTCTGTCAAAGTTAATCCCTTCCCTTACCTCTGGGAGGGGTTGGCTGCATCTGTAATGCAAGGAAGAGAGGGTTGTAAGGGGAGCCCGGAAGGCAGTTTTTACACCAATTTTACCTATTTGGGGGGAAGTAATAATAATTAGTGAAAATCATCTCAGTCAGCGTTTGCACAGCACTTTGGGGTTGGTAATGCGCCTTGGTCAGGGTGGCTCAAAAGTCTGAGTGGAGTTTGAAGTGACTAAAGCTGAAAACGTCATTCAGACCTTTGGGACGCCCCGATTAGATGATTTCATTTCTAGCCTGTCTCACAGTGGCTCTGTGAAATAGCCCGTCCTCAGGTACTGCTTATTATCCCCATTTTGCATATGAGGAAGCTGAATTTCTGAGAGTTAAGTGATTTGTTCTTGGGTGCCTGTGCAAATGTCAGAAGTGGGATTGGAATCCAGGTCTTTCCGATTCCAGGTCCAATTCCTACTCTGAGGTTCAGATCTGTGCCGGGGGACCCAGCTCAGCCATTTAAACTCTGTGTCCCAGGCCCAAGTGGCTTATAGGGATTGGTAGAAGGAATTCCCAAAATCAATGGAATTACAAGTTTGGTAAGGGAAAAAAAAGCTTTCAGTTAAGTAAAAGAGTTGGAATTAGATCATCTGATCTAGTCCCCTCTCATTTCACAAACTAGGAAACTGAGGCCAAGTTTGGAGAGGTCAGCAGAGGAAGCTGGGGGCAGGGTCTTGAGTCCTGTTTTTCCAATGTCCGCTCCAGGATTCTTTCTATGGGGGTTGTCCAGCATGAACCCTTTAGGAAAGACAACCCTAAAATGAATGTATAGGGTTAGATTTTGCCCTTTTCTTTGCTCCTGTAAAGCCCCCATCTGTTGGAAGCCAACTCAGAATCTCCATCTAGGATAAGTCAGGTGGGAGTATTCGCTGCTGGGTTACAGAGATGACTCTACACAGGCTAAAGGTAGGAAATCTAAACCAACCCGGCCAAGGAGGGCCTGGGAACAGACATCAGGGCTCCAGAAGAAGGTCAGTGGGTTCTGAATAAAACAAACAAACCAGCACTCAACAATGACCACTCTCTAATGAGCAAAATAAAAAAATCCCCCATCCTCCTGGAACCCTGGCACTCTCACAAATCTAATGTTTTACAGAAATCTGTATGTAGGCATGGTAGAGGAAAACTGGGTGGACCAAGAGGATCTCTGTAGAAACTGAGGTGTAGGAAGACCCGGAGGACCAGGAATAGAGGCCGTCAGCATGGAAGACTGCATTTGCTTCCAACACTGGGATTCAATGGACTAGGGAGGTTGTGGTGGCAGCTAATAGTGCTGGAAGCAATATTCAAAACCTATTTTGGGATAGAGTAACTAAGATGTGTTTGGTTCAGATAAAAGCATTTGGGGCTGTCAGACAGGAGTCGGGTTAGAGCTTCCTCATGTGTAAAATGTGACAGCTGAGTTAGGTGTTTCTAGGGTTCCTTCTGGCTCTGATACTGTGTTCTACAATTCTCCGACATGAAGAGGCAAGTGCAGTGTGGCTTCTGGGCTTTATTAGAAAGCAAAACTTGAAATATAATGTGAAGGCTTGGAGGGTTATCTTTTTATTTTTGTCCTGGGAGAGGCCAATCCCTCGACTGAAAGAAATTCTTCAGCCCCTTGAGATTGACTGCAGGGAAGTAGGGGCCAAGTCTCTTTCGGATCCACCATTTTCCCTCCGCAGCATGCTTCCCCCCTAGGCGGCTGAACTTGTATTTGTAGTGTTCTCCTCTGATCCACCTGAAAGACAAAACAGAAAGTTCCCTTTTTACCTGCTTCAGAAAGATATTAAAAGGGTAATTTGTAAGAGGAATTCCATAGGCATTTCTTCAGAAGAAATCCTTCCTCCTAGCCCAGTGCCTGCCTCCTTGTCAGACTCCCTGCAGAGGTGGTTCCCAAGAAGAAGGGTGTTAATGAAGTCTTTGGTAATCAGACACTACTCTGTGCTAAGGTGAGGCCATCTTTCTCCAAGGCACCCCTCATGGGTCAAAAGAATTAGAACATCACTCAATTTGAGGGCTGGAAGAGATCATCTTCCTCATTTCACAGAGGAAGAAAGGAAGGTCAGGAGAAGCTGAAGGACCTGCTTAAGATCATACAGCCGGTCAACAGTAAAAATGAGGCAAGCATGCCTTCTCACAGAAACTGAAAAGGACATCTGGTATCTCTGTAGTCTCCCAGTCATGTCAAGCCATTTTTCTCAGGGTGGCCCAAACGAATTCTTTCTTCCTTGCTTCCTTCCTTCCCCCTCTCTCTTTCTTTCCCCTTACAGTCCATCTTAGAGTCAATACTATGTATTGGCTCCAAGGCAGAAGAAAGGTAAGGGTTAGGCAATGGGGGTCAAGTGACTTGCCCAGTAAGAAGTGTCTGAGGTCATATTTGAACCCAGGACTTCCTGTCTCTTGTCCTGTCTCTTGGCTTGGCTCCCTATCTACCAAGTCACTTAGCTGCCCCCCAAAAGTGGCTGTAAAAAACCCATCCTGTATGCTCTTGATAAGGTGCCTTTTTCTGTACCCTGGGGGCTACCTCTGGCCCTCCAGGCTCCTCTCTGCAAACAAGTGGCTGTTGGATATTCTGCAGCCTGGTGGCCCTCCTCAGAGAGCATCTGTGCCTGGCCTGCTCTGAGAGCTGAAAGAAATGTAGATTTCCAAAAGTGTAGAAAGAAGTATTCATCAGTCACATCAAACACCCTCCAAGGCACGCACTGCGCGCCATTAGCCAGCCCTGCCCTCCTTTTTCCTCCTTGATGTATGGCACCGCCGACAAGCGCCAGAAATCCAAGCTCGTGCTCTGCATCGGGTTGGGATACTTCGGAGCACTAGGCGTTACTGGCTGCCTAAGTTAATAAGGTCAAGAGCAATATAAAAATGCCCCTTAAATTACTGCACAATCCATTTACAATCGCTCTGTTCGGCTACTCGACATTCCACGCAATCCCAGCCGAAGCCGCTTCGCCGGCCCCAGGATCCCCGGCCGGCAGAAGGGCCCGCTTGCTGGCTGTCCTTCTGCCCCAGGATGTGGAGAGCACCTAGCCTTAGACAACATGGGGGAGATGGCAATGCGGTCCAGGCAGAGACGGACATCAGGCTGCTTTCACGAGCTCAAATGATACCGAGGCTCCCCCTCGGTTTTGCTCCCCCCTCTAACATCCCCCTGCTCCGCCTCAAGCAGGCCCCGAATTCTCAGAGGCCGAGCCGCTGAGGAGAGAGGAATCCCAGGCCCAGCCAGGCCCACCCTCTTTTAAAACTCTGCTTGGCGAGGCCTCCTTTCAGGATCCCTGGACCCCCAGGCCCTTCGGGATTCTTACCCCGTGGGAGGCACTGCGCTCTGAGAAGGGCCTGCGCCCAATAGAGCCCAGCTTCCAAGGGGGGGACCACAGGCACATGCCTGAGAAAGGCGCAGAGGAAAAGGCCTCCTGCAGCTGCAGGAGGTGTCTGGGGAGGGGGGGGGGGCACGGCAGGCAGAGGGAAGAGCTGGTGCAAAGGTACGTGGGGAAGAGCCAGGAGAGCACGTGGAATCTAGCGATGGGCCGGTGAAGAAGAGCTTTCCGCCGCAAACCCAGGAGTTTTCATTTCATCCCGGAGGGTATAGTAAAAGTTCAGAACAAGCCCTCCGGCAGCTCTGTGGGGGAGGGACTGGAGTGGGGAAAAGAGTAGAGGCTGGAGCCAAAGAGGGGGCAGGAGGGGAGGAGGCTCCGAACTTGGGTGGTGTAAATGGGCGGAAGGAAACGTGTAGGAGAGCCGCCGCCACCCTAGAGATAGAAAGGACAAGATTTGGTGACTGACTGAATATGGAAAAATAATGTCTTGTGGTGGACCCAGGCCTTTCATTTTCTCCCTCGGCTCCTTTCTAGCACCCTTCTGCTCTTACGCACACCCTGTATGCCGCCCGCCCTTCACGTCTTCAGGCCCTGGGCTCTTGGCCCCCTCTCTTTCCTCCCCTTTCTTTAGTTGGCCTCTTCTCCCTCTCCCACAGCCCCTGGAAGACTCCCCCCCCTCCCCCCGGGGTCGCATAAAGCTGTAGAGTGGGGGAGGGGGGGGGTCCGTGTGTGAGTGATGCTTTGGCCTTGCTCTGCTCAGCTATACCTTCACCTTCCTTCTCCCGAGGAGCTCTCCCGTTAACTGCTCCAAACACAGCACTATTTCCCAGCCCTTCTGCTCTCTATGGCCAACCTATCGGAGTGGCTTAGTGCAGAAAACCTGGATCCCATCATTCTAAAGGAGATCCTTTGGCAGCTGGGCTTTAATGATATTCAGGGGTTCTGATAAAAGTCAAGGGAGGGGGTGAAGTGTTATTCCCAGAGTGTTTCCTGTTAATCATTAAAGCGTACTACACAGCCCAAGTTGCTGTGAGTTCGGCAGCCTACAGGCTCTTTCCTGAGATAGCTGGGTGGTGGAGAAGGCTGCAGAGGTCCTGGCATTTGAGAAGCTCAGGCAGCCCGGCTCCTTTCTCGCATTAGATAGAGCATTAACAGTAATTCACATTTATGTGGCATTTTCACATTTCAAAGGCCTCTTTCCACAACCACTTGGTGTGCTGCATCATGAAAGCAGGAATATTCCTTTTTCTCCAATGAGGAAGGCATTCAAAGGACTTGTCCAAAGTCATACAGTTCTGCTTCTAAGTTGAGCTCCTTTTCCACTGCAATCTGTGGTCTTCCACAGGGTGGTATGAAGATGGGTTCTTCCCATCTCATCTCTACATTCTGCCCTGGTCCAAATGTGTAATCTTAGATAGTCTGTTCCTATCTATGTAAAATGAGATCATGGGACTAGATGAGCAGTTCTCAAACTTTTGGGGGTTAGGAACCCTTTTGATACTTTTAAAACTTATTAAAGACTCTGCCCCCTCTTCCCAAAGAATTTTGGTTTCTGTGGATTGTGCAGCAGCTAAACTAGTCGTCTCCGAGTCAAGATCTGACTTCAAATCCAGCCACGGACATGAAATAGTTGTGTGACCTTGGCTAAGTCATTTAATCATTGCCTTAATTTCCTCATCTGTAAATGGAAATAATAATAGCACCTACCAGCCAGGATTGTTGTGAGGATAAAATGAAATATCTGTAAAGTGAATGTTATCATTATTATTGCCTATTAGAAGATAAAACATCTTAGTATTATCATGAAAACAGTTTAGATTTCATGGACCACCTAAAAGAGTCTCATGAACCCCCAGGTATCTACTTGGGTTTCGGACCACAAAATACAAACAGTGAAACACATAATGGCATCTCCATGGTCATCTGATCAGTCTTTGAAAGAAAACTGGTCTCATTTTCTTCTGAATATGCTTGTCTGTGGTTTCACTGCTGTGATTTCCCTTTTTCTAACTTTTTTCTGCCTAAATATTTATCATCACAAAGTTATGTTGTATAAAGCTAAATTCTGGAAGCTTTAAAATAACCAGACAAAAATGTATTTTTATGGAGAAAGTATCTAAATTCAGATTTAAAATTAGGATTCTGAATATGCTTAAACCACAATTAAATCTAGGCTTGGGCTCTTTTCTTTATCTTCAGCCTAAGTGTAGTAGGATGGAGGTGGTGGTGGGGGGGGTAGACAGTTAAGTAAATTGTTCCCATTTCCCCCTAACTCCTCAGTCTAATTGACACCCTCTCCTAACACCCAGAAGATTCTGGTGGGGAAATGTGGAGGGACGGTATGTTGTTCTTGTCAAATGGGAGCTAAGTGCCTGGGTGGACCTGGGACTCAACACATCTGCTTTCTTTGAAATGCAGTTGTAGGAAGAGAGAGAGAGAGGTAGAAATATGGGGATAGAAGATCCTTTAAGCAGGATCTGTGATGGGTTAGTGGAGGAGCCTTTGATTTGGAATCAGAGGATCTGAGTATTAATCCTGTCTTTGCCACTTACTGCCTGTCTGACCTCAGACAAGTTATTTTACACCTATGGGCCAGTCTGTCTTCTTTGGAAAGTGAGGGGTTTGGAGTGGATGACTCCAGCTCTAAACCTACAAATCTGTGCAATGGGAAGTCAGGCCTTTGACTTGACTCTCACTTCCTACCTGTGTAACCCTGGCCAAATAGTCTCGGTCAGACTAATAGTACACGCATTAGTGACCTCACGTAGTTGAAAGAATCAAATGTAAAAGGGGCTTTGTAGGATTTGTTGCCTCTTGAAATGTGCTTTTATTATCATATCATTGTTATCAATGGTCAATTATCTGGAGAACATGGAGTCGGGCAGTGGAGAAAGTAAGTGAATTAGACAAAACATGATACTTGAAAAGAGGAAAAAGACAGAAGAGCAAATCACAATAATGGAAAACATATTTGTTAAAAGAAGCATAAAATAAGGGCAGTGTGAGGAGGAAGGTTTCACTTGAAGAAGTCTTTAAAGGACAGACAGATGGGGTTTCCTTGGGTGATGAGGGAGAAGGAAGGCCTCAGTATAGGAAAGAGGCAGAAAGGGCAAGGTTTGCTCAAATTGTCCGGGGAATAATATGAGATAAGATTCTAGGGAGAAGATGCTTGAATGTGGAAAGCCTTGAAAGCCAGGCTGAGGAGGTGGCTTTGACTGCTAAAGAAAAATGATTGATCAACATCATGGTTATTACTCCACTCTTTCCATTCCTGTCTCTCAAAATCCCAGTGGGGGACTGGGTGTGAACACTGCATGGAAATGGGGTTTCTTTTGGGTTCGTACACATGAATCTAATAACTTCTGAATGGGGTCTGGGCCTCCTCATACCCCACCCCTCTCCCCTAGGAACTCCACCCTTGTGAATTTTGAAAGATAACCTTTAACCTCAGCAAGACTGATGGATAATTTGGCCCCACCCAAAGCTGTGGGACCCTTTCTAGAGCACAGATGATACACAGAGAGGGAGAAGGAGAGAGAGAGATTGGGGGGGTGGGGGGGGAGAGAATGAACATGAGTTCAGCTGAGTAGAGATAACAAAACAACTGGATGAAAAGATAGTAGAATTTAAAATTTTATCTATGGGAGACATTTTCCCTCCTGAATTTTCCACCCAAGCAAAGAAACTCGGATTTCTAACCGGAAATTCTAACCAAAGGCATTATTTTCCCTGGCATGCATAGAAAGATTCCATCCAATAAGCATCTATTCAGGTACCTCTATGTATCAGGACCTGTGCTAGGGAATGATGATAGAAAAACAAAAAGTCCATTTTCCTGGAAAGTTGGGTCTTTAATGGACAAGGAAATGGCAAAGCACTCCATTGTCATTTGCCAAGAACCCCCCCCCCCAGACCATATTGCCATGCTATGGTCCATGGGGTCATGAAGAATCAGGTATGGCTGAAAAACAACATAGACAGAAGGACTTCTGGGTCTCTGGGACCAGTGGGGAAAGGCTAGATGCCCATCACCTCCAGAGGACCTTCAGGGAGGAGGGCAGTGGAAGCAAGGCATGAGGTCAGCAAGCGGAAGGGAGAGGGAAGGGAGGGCCGGCACTGTGGCCTCTAGAGTGAAGGGGAGCCCCGCTATTTGGGCCAGGGGGCTGGGCCTAGGACCTCTGGGGGAGAGGATGTTATGTTCATCAAATATCGAGTGGCCTCAATGTGCCAATGCTGAGTCGGCGGGTATCACCCTCTCCACACCCAGTCAAACTGAAATCGATGACGGCAGGTTTTCAACTGAAAGCCACAGCGGGCGGAAGAGTAAGAAGAAGTCCGAAACAAAGGGATTCATAGTGAAACTCTGGGCTTGTTCGCTCCTAGAATTAAAAACATCTTCAATATTTAGCGAGTTTTTGCGACATAACACAAGCTTTATTTAAGCAAGCCACTGTCCGTCTCTGGGCTGCAATTTCCTCATCTGTATATTGAGAGAAAAGTGGCTTTAATGATTTCTAGGTTCCTTCCAGCTCTGAAAAGCTATAATTTAAATCTAGGGCAATAGTGAATTTTTTTAAAACTTTATTTCATTTCATTAAATAGAAATTAGAGTCATACGTATACCTCTTTAGGAAAACTACTGTATCAAAAAAAAGACATGTAGGTCAGTAAATCTAAATTCTCTGTGACCCCAGGGAAAGTCACTTAGCTTTTCAATGTCCCCAGGCTACCCTTAGACACCAAGAACCTCAGCTGGATGAGTTGTTAACTTGAATCTTGAAAGGGAGTTTCCACACTGGGAGCTCCCCCAAACAGATAGAATCACAGGTCTGAATAAAACTAAATGCAAAAGCTTCACTGGGAACCTAACAGGAGCTCAGCTTGGGGGCAGCTTAGGGTATTGCAGTAGATAGAATGCTGGGTCTGGAATCAGGAAGACCTGAAGTCAAATCTGGCATTAGGCCCTTACTAACTGGGTGACCCTGTGCAAGTCACTTAACCTCTGCTTGCCTCAGTTTCCTTATCTCTAAAATGGGGATATTAATAGCAGTTATCTCCCAGAATTGTGGGGATCAAATGAGACATTTGTGAAGCACTTAGCACGCCATTAGCTATAATGTTAGCTTTTTTTTATTGTTATAACAATTACTATTATTTCTGAGATGAAGCAAATCCCAAGAAAACAGAAAAGTCAGAGGCATTTGTGATACTGTGTAGGGAACTCCTGGTGTGTGGCCTCCCTTCACTTTGAGTCCAAGCCCAGGGATGTTCCCACTACACCACGCTGCTCTAAACATCATTTCCTTTTCCTTAAAAAATAGGGCCCTCTGACCTCATTGGGAGAACTGTCCTGGGAGAATTGGTCCATGCCTGGAGAAGACTTGTAGGCCAAAGATGAAACAAATACTGAGTCCAAACAGATAATGCCGTCAAGGGCACATTCCATCTGACTATGCAATTGTTTTCTGGCTGCCAACTAAAACATACATATGAAAAGAAATGGCAGGAGGACACATGTTCTGGACCAATGTTATAAACTTTAAATATTTCATCTGTTTTAAAATATTCCCCCCAATAATAACAATTCATCACCAATTCTCATGGAAGATTAACTGACTCACATCTCAGCTTTCACAATATTAACATTTTTTCCTCCCCATAAGTTTGGTAACTCAAAATTGCACCTGAAACTGTTTAAACACGATCATTTTTTTCAACACCCTCTAACTGGGAAACAGATAAGTTGATCAGGGCTCCCTCCTGCAAGAGAGAGTTTTGATCTGGGCCTGAGAATGAGTAAAGCAAGTCTTTCTGTTTTCTAAGCGAGGAGGCCAGGGGAGCCCTGGCAAGGTGGGGGAGAAGACGGTGGCTGCGGATCCCTGTGGAGGGCTTCTCTGCAGCCTCCTGGGGCATCTTTAGCTTTGCTGCAGCCACCTTTGGCAACCGGGGCTCCTTATTTTGGGGAGAGACTCGATTATTATGTGTATACAACGTCCTCTCCAACCCTGGGGAAAACTAAGGTACAGCAAAAGTCCAGTGTTGTTAGAGCAGCGTTTAATTTATAGATGCGCCTGACCTCTGCGCCCCCGTTCTGGAGCCCCTTGCCTTGAGGGGAGCTCAGAGGAACGCCCCTTCTCTCCCTACTAATACTACTTTTGGGGATCTGTTGCCCCCCTTCCTCTCTATGTAGAAGTGGTACATGTCACGGCTCGTCGAGATCTAGAGGCAGGGCTTGAAGTGACCGTGCCATTCTGCTGCTCTTCCCTTATCTCCAAGGGCTGCTTCCACCCTAGACTCAGTACAGGACCCCCCAGTGCAACGCTCAGCCTCAGTGTCCCCTTTCCCCCTCATCCCTAAGCCCCTGGTAGCCCAGAAAGCCTGTCTTCGTGTTTACTTCTTGTCTGTAGTTCCAGAAACTACAGGTAAGAACAGTGATAAAGGTGGACGCTGCGCTGCTTGACATACATGCTTCTAGAATCAGGGCTGTGAGGTGGATGTAACCCAGTTGTATAAATGAGGAAACTGAGGCAAAGTGAGACATTACATGATTTGCCCACAGTTTTACAGATGGTATCGGGGAGGGATTTGAACCCAGGTCTCACCTGCTTTTGAGTTCAGTTCTCTTTCTACTACCCTATGTTTCCTCTCAAAGAAATGGTTCAGAGACACACAGAGTCTAGAGTTCCCTCTAAAATGGGATGACTCTCATTGCAATGCTTCATGTACCCAGAGACCTGCTCCCATACCCTGCCTCTGCCTATGTGTTTCCCTACAGAAGACTGAAAACAAAAGGAGGCCCAGGAGAGATCCTCTATCCCCCTTCTCCCCTCCGATGTAACGTCACTGAAGGCCGAGCCTTGTTTTTGTTTTGTCTCTCTGGTTTCTGGCCCACAGAGCAGTCTCCACGGTTGAAGTGCATGAGCTGCCCTCTGGAGCCCCGTAGGAAAAGAAAGGAGGTCACAGGAGGCCGGAGGAGGCCTAAGCCCTCTACTCTGCCCCCCTGGCCTCAAGCAAATGTCCCTTCTCTCCCTCCAGCTCCACCAGGGGCTCCGGGGCTGGCCAATGGGAAATGCCAGCTCAGAGCTTGGAGAATTCTGAACTCTACCTCTTACTAGGTAGGAATGGGGGACGGGGGGCAAATTGGGCTCTGGTGGCCCATCTGCCTGAAGCTTTGATGTTCCCACCTGGGCAGAGTCATAGACTCCCTGCATATTGATGCTTATGTTGCTGCTTTGTTCAAAGTCCTTTAATGGCTTCTTTCTCTTTTTTTAAACCCTCACCTTCCATCTTAAGAATCAATATTGATTCCAAAGCAGAAGAGTGGTAAGGGCTAGGCAATGGGGGTCAAGTGACTTGTCCAGGGTCACACAGCTGGGAAGTATCTGAGGCCAAATTTGAACCCAGGACCTCCCCTCTCTGGGCCTGGCTCTCCATCCACTGATGAAGCCATCTAGCTGCCCACTTAATGATTTCTTATGGTCTATCCCTATGGGAAATCTATACCTTGCAACTGGGTGCCATCTATCATCATTAATTGTGATTTTCTAATTCTATAATAATGTTGTCCGTGATAACGTTATTAGGATGCTATTTTGTTTGATCCTCACAGTAACCTGTGAGCTAGTGATATTATCCCCATTTTACAGATGAGGGAATGGAGGCAAACGGGGAGATTAGGTGATTTGCTCAGTCACACAGGTCTTCCTAAGCTCGGTGCTCCATCCCGAGTCCCCTCGCTGTCCTTGCTATGCCTTTGGCTGCCACGCCTTCCTCCTTCCTGCCTTGTAAAGCCCATCTTCAGGCCTCCTTCTCTGGGAGTGTCCCTCCCTGACCTGCTCCTCCTTCGGGTTTCATGGATCACTTTGCTTCTACTTCTCTGATCTAGTTCTCTGCAGAGCACACACTGTATAATACATGCTCTGTGTGCTGGCGTGCTTGTCTGTATCTATGCACCTCGCCCAGAGGCTGGCGCTACGTGTTCCTCCCAGCTGCTTCCTTCGGACTGATCATTCTCCAGGGCAGCCCTACTATGCACAGGCTGCCCTTGGGAATGCCCCGAGGGGTGGCTGTTGGTAGTTTGAGTTTTGCTTCCACAAATGATAATCCTGATATTATCTGATGCACAGAATTCAGAAGAATCAACAGACTTCCCTGTGTTTGCTCAGACCAGGCGGTAAAGGGAGACTTTTGTAAACTATTCCACTGGTAGAGATGTTACCTCTCCTTTAAAGCCCACTTCCAGGAAGCCTTTTCTGGCCTTTCCCCTCTAGAGCCGAGCAGAGTTCTTGGTGTTCACTCCCTGAAGGCAGAAACTTCCTCTTCTTTTTAGTCTGCATCGTGTCCACTGGCCCAATACAGAGCTAAACGCCCAGTAAATGCTCCATAAATGTTTAAGACTAAGCGAAGGTGTAGACCTTTAGGTGGGCCCACAGCGCCGTACTGCTCATGGGAGAAGGCCATTAGCTGGTAGAGGTCCCAGCTGCCCAATGGTGCTGGGGGCTGGGGAGACTTAATGAATCTCATGTGGTTCCAACTCAGCCAGGTTCACCAGAGGAGCAGACTCCTCACCTGCTCCAAATGACCGGATTCTGTGCTTACCCAGATGACTCTAGAAACCTTTACACATGGGCTCTGCCTCCTTGTTGACCCTTTCCATATGGCTTCTTCTTGAAGCCAAGGATTCTGAGAGCAGGGAGGGAGCAGACTGAATGATAGCCATGCGTCTCCCGGGGGAAGATCACTAGGAAATACAAATGATAAATAATTTTGAGTAATTTAGCAAAGTGCTGCCGCAAAGATGAAAGGTGGCTTCAAACAACAGGCCTCATGGCCCTGGTGGTTCATTCCCTCCCACTTTAGGAGAAGATGTAAGATTTCCTGGCTACACCCTGGGCAAGGCTGGGTTATCTGGATAATAGTATTATCTAATGCAATGCAGGGTGGGTGTGCAAGTAGTGGCCAATTGTGGGTTATTTTGGTAACTCTAGCCCTGGAATTCAAAACCAAAAGCATGCCACAGGGGAACCCCCAGTGTTATTTCAACTCTGGCTGCTGATTTGGGAGTACAGGGGCAGCCTAAAGGCTGAGGAAAGGGGTTGGGACTTGAACATGAGCGCCAGGGGCAGAAAAATACCATCTGCATAAGGCAAGCTGTTCCCTGGGTGTTGGGGCACACACACTCCATCATTCCTGCCCCGTCAGCTCCATGAAATCATGTGGTCACCGGGAAAGAAAGCTCTAAGAATAATAAGCACCATTTCTTCAATCAATATCCCCCAATTCATGCTGCCAGATGCCCAGTAGCAGCTGTGCCACTGAACTTTTGTGATTCTCTCATATATCAGACTATTATGACGTCTTCCAACTGTACGTGTTAAAAATTAGCAGCAATATTCGAGTTGTTACGATTGGAGCCTAAATCTCTCAGACAGCTGTAATTAGTTCCAGAGGGCGCAGCTGTCTCCTGCTAACAGCTGAGAGTTTTTTGGAGGGAAAAAACAGGAACCGTGTTTTCTGTCAGAATTAATGGTTGACAGGGTGACAGGGGAGGGGTATAAGCCAAAACATGGACTTTCTTTCTTCTTCTCTTTCTCTCTTTCTTTCTCTGAATCTCTAGATTTCCTACTCAATTGTAATTCAAAGACTCCAGATCACTAGAAAGCAACAGTTCATTAAAGAGGCAAATGTGAGAAAGGAGTCTATGGCTCTGTGGTCAAGGGAGATCCCAGTTCAGGCTGGTCTAAGAAGCATGGAGGTTTGATGGGCCATAAAAATATTGCCCATGCCCCTACTGTCTCTCTTCTTCCTTTCACGGGTATCTGAGATGAAGAGCTGTGACTATTTAATTTCCTTACATTTGATGAGAGGCTTAGAGATGAGGTCCATTCCTACCCTCTGGGAATGTCTTTGAAGTTCCATCAGTAACTCATTGAAAGCCAGAATATGTGGAGATGACCTGCTTCTGTAAACAGCCCTGCACAGCCGGGCGGTACAATAATCTCTCCTCTGCAGCAGCAGCAACAGCAGGTGTGAAGGCTAACCTGGGATTCACCTGCCCCAACTTCATAGGGAAGTCCATGGGTTAGTGCTGAACCATCCCATAGCATTACAGAGAAGACTTTACTAGGCCATGTAAAAGACACTACAAAAATAGAAGGGATTAGAAGGAACCCTTCAAGGTTTAGTTCAGATGCTACAGCCTCCATGAAACCATCCACAATTTCCCCAAAGGCAGAAGTGGTTTCTCCCTTAGTCTCCCGGCCTCAATCTCCTCTCCCTTCAACTCCTCCAAATAGCTACCAAAGCGATTATGCTAAAGCCCAGGTTTAGCTATGTTATTCCCCTATTCAATAAATTTTGAATACTGTTATATCCTGGCACTAACCTACCTTTCCAGTTTCATTATATAAGTTAATTCCATTCACCACATTTGAGTTAAACTTGGTTTTTCTTATTATTCTTCACAATGGACACCATTTCCTATCTCTATGCCCTTGAATTGGCTGTTCCCCATGCTTGGAATACACTTCTACTTCTCAGAATCCTTGGTTTCTTTCTAAGCACTCTAGCTGCTAGAGATTCCTCATTAGCTTGTTTAGTTTCTAAATATATATTATGAATAGATAGGATTTACCACAGGAATGCAAGTTTGGTTCAATATCAGGAAAGCCATAATAGGCCATATTAATAACCAAAATGATTAAAACCATGTTATATCAATGGTTGGAGAAAAAGGTTTTGATATCACATTTATTTCAGCTAAAAAAAAAGGACACAAAATCAGAGGAAAACATGGAACTCTTTAATATGGAAATACTATCATTCTAAAGCCAGGAGCTAGAAAGTATGTAATACTGATAAACTAAAGGCTTTTTCAATAAGATCAGGGATAAAGCAAAGCTGTCCATAGTCACAATATTTTTTGGACATAATGATAGAGCAATAAGATAAGAGGAAAAAAATGAGGAATTATGAATAGAAAAAGAGTAAACTTGGCACTTAGAGCTAAATTAACACTGGAGGTTCCTCCATGACAAAGCTTTGGTCTTGAATTACAGTTCTAAAGTCACTAAAATAACTCACACCCAACCACTGCTTGCATATTTACCTAGAAGATAGAACTGTTACACAGATAATACAATATTGTTCAAGCTGTAGCCTGGAAAATTTGCATAAGGTACTAGAGGCTAATGAGGTCAATATAGATAATGGGTTTCCCAGATTTTCTTTGGGAATTCTTGGTGGTTGCAGTTAGTCAGTTTAGGTAAGGAAAACACCTTTAAGACAATGACTTGGTTAATCTCAATTATTGAGATGAATTTTGAAGTATGAGATGGAGTATTTGATAATCAAAGACACTATGTAGCTTTATAAGAAGAGACTACAAGGTCCTTGGTTCTGATGAGGTTGGAGGTGGTTTAAAGATTAAAATCAGAATATGTCCTCTTCCATAGAGAGAGAGGAAATCATCTGAAAAAGAATGTAGAGAGGGTGGGAGGAGGATTGATTACTTTTGATTCCTTTCCATGAGTTTATTAATAAATTCCTACCAAGTAAAAAAATCCCAAACAATGTGTCCTCTTCCCAGTTTCTATATAAGCAAAATATGTAAGAATCCCTCAATAAACTGTACTTTGTTTTTTCCACCAGTTCCTCAAAAGCCCACCTAAATGCTAATTCCTCCAGGAAGCATTTCTTGGCCTTCTCATTCAGCATATAGCTTTTCCCTCAGACCTCGTGTAGCATTTTATTTTGGCCAAAACCTATGATTTTATCAGTACAGGGAAATCCCTGTGAGGAAGTTTTCTCATTGATGCAGATTGGCAAATTACAGTTTTAGAGAGTTGACTGGGTCACTGAGATTAAGTTACTTGCTTGTGGTCACATAATCAATCTGTAATCAACAAGGGGACTTCTGGCTAAAATGGTGGGATGGTCAGTCCCAGAAGAACCTATTTCACTTGTAGTAAAATTCTTTAAAATGTACCAGAAGAAACAGAGAAATTGGTATGAACTCTCCCATCCAATCAAGGACTTCACAAGAAGCCTTTCGGAAACTTGTAGAGACTGAGCAGAAACAAGTCGGGGAGGCAGCGGGAATAGTGTGTACACAGCCAGGACCTAGACAAAGAATCAAGACCACAGAGATGCCCTATGTTGGTTGGCCTAATTCAGATTATTTTTATTCTGAACTTGATAAACTAAAGTGAGCATTTCTACACATAAAGTTAAACAGAAAATGGAAAACAAACAATGAAATACAAAATCTTTATAATGAACAGGCATAGGTAAGCACAATAAATTCTCACACTGACCATTTCTAAAAAGATGCACTTCATTGTTTTCCTTGAGACCAGCACCGTTTGGATAGAAGGTGGGATTCTTCTAGAATCATGACTGGTCATTGCACAGATTAGATTTCTTAGATCTCTGAATTGCTTGTCTTCACAGTGTTTTTGTTATTTTTAATAGTATCCTCCTGGATCTGCTCTTTTCCTTCTGCAGCAGTTCCTTCATGTTTGCCTACAAATCTGGTTCTGATGAGGTTGGAGGCTGCCTAAAGACTGCACTACCTGGGTACAGGCTAGGGTTCAGCCAAGGTTGCCCAGGCCTTGTGCTGCATACATACATGCCAGTCTGACCCTGTTTCCTATTCTTAAAGATCATAAGTTTCAGAGAAGATACTGGGCTGTATCAATATCAGGAGCTTCTACTCCAGGGTGTTCCCTTTGTCAATGGATGCCTCTTTATCGACCTATTTGTCTCACCAAAGCCTTATGAAGTCGGGTAGTCAAATAACCATAAAGGACCCTAGGCATCATTTTGTCTATCCATTTCACTGAAAAACTCAGAAAAGTTATGATTTATCCAGAGATTAGTAATGGAGATTGGTCCTGGAGTCAGGAATACCTGGCCTCAGACACTAGCTGCACTAGCTGTGTGACCCTGAGCAAGTCATTTAACCCCATTTGCCTTAGTTTTCTCACCTGTAAAATGAGCTAGGGAGGAAATTGTTAACTATTCTAGCATCCTTGCCAAGAAAACCCCAAATGTGGATGTGACTGAAATTACTCAACAACAACAAGTAATAGAACCCAGATCTCACATTAAATCTAAGGAATGACAAGCACAAGTGTGAATTTATCAAGGTGGTAAGTTAAACATGGCTCATTAGAAAAATCATTACATTTTGAGTCATAACTCAAATTTAAATATGGAATCTGTCACCTTATGACCTTAGGAGAAAAAAAATGAACTTCTCCAGATCTCAGTTTCTTCATTTCTAAAATAAAGGGGTTGGACTAGATGATTTCTAGAACTTCTTCCATCTCTAAATCTATGATCTTATGATTCTTTTGAATCTGTTTCCAGATAAAGTTTGGCTAATTTGCAGCCAAGGAAGCTCTCAGAAGCTAGTCCCAGGGCCTGAGATCATGGCTTTGTGTTGAGGCAAACATCTCTACCTGCTTTCTTGATTCTGTTTTCCCCAATGTTTACCCAACAGCATAGTATCACTGAGGAAGAAGTTGGTCTGACAGTCAAAAGACTTGTATTTGAATCCTACCTCTGATACTACTACCGTCTGACCGGCAAGCAAGTCTCTCCACTTCTGTGAAATGAACAGAATGGTTATAATATTTGCCACGACTTGCCTCACAGGGTGCTGCGAATAAAACATGTGGTAAACCACAAGGTACTATAGAACTGTGGTAAATCATAAGGCACTGCAGAAGTAAAAATCCTGTGGCCTCCTAAAATCAGCAGGACATTACAGGACATTTATTTTGAGTGCTCTTCAATGGAAGACACTGAAAAGAATAGAAACAACTTTCTGAATCATATCTGTTCTTAGGATTTGAGGAGGACCCCATGTGGGGAGGAATGAGTGTGGTGCCCTAGGTTTGGAGCAGGGATTCATGAATTGGGAAATTTGGTAGAAACTAATACTCTCTTTGGAGGTAACATACCTTAGAAACATGCTTTTGGGATCAAGGGCTGTAGAGTAAGAGAACTTTGGAGGCCATCCACTCCACCCCTCCTCAGTGGCAGAAGAAACAAAGGAGGCTTGAGTAAGTGACATGCTCAGAGTCACAGAAGTCGTGAATTAGAAGAATACAGATCACAGAATCACAGTGACTTGTTGAGTTTGGAGAGACTTTAGGAGTTATCTCAACAGGTCCATATCAAAAAGAAACATCCAAGTACTAGAGACCAGAATGGCAGTCATCCAAACTCTTTTGGAAGTCCTCTAATTAAGAGGAACGGACCACCTCTTGAGGCTTTCTACTTTTGGACAATCCTAGTTGTTTTTTTTTCCCTTGACATCAGGTTTAAATTGGCCACTTTTTGACTTCCACCCATTTTTCAAGGCCAAAGGGAACCAGGCTCATCTTTCTTTCCTTTAAAATACTTAGTGAGGGGCAGCTGGTTAGCTGGGTAGCTCAGTGGAATGAGAGCCAGGCCTAGAGACGGGAGGTCCTAGGTTTAAATCTGACCTCAGACACTTCCTAGCTGTGTGACTCTGGGCAAGTCACTTAACCCCCATTGCCTAGCCCTTACTACTCTTCTGCCTTGGAACCAATACACAGTATTCTCCAGGTTAAATTTCCCCAAATCCTTCCATTTATCTTCTCATGACAGAGCTGCAAGGGCTATTCCTATCTTAGTTGCTCTCCTTTAAATGCTTGTGGGCTTATCAATGTCCTTCTGAAACTTTGGCACCCAAACCAAACCAAACATAGTACTTATTCCTGATGGGTCTGACTAGGGCAGAGAACAAAAGGACCATCTCTTACTCTCTTCTGGAAACAATTTTTGGCTTTTATATCACATTATCATTCATATTGAGCTTATAATTCAATAGAACCCCCATGACTTTTTCAGATAAACTCCTGTCTCACTATGTTTTTCCTACCTAGACTTAGGAAATTGATTATTTGAACCCAAGTGTATGATTTTACATTTATCCCCACTAAATTACCTCTTACTTAATCCAACCCAGAGCTCTAGCTTGTTAAAATATTTTTGGATACTGATTCTATCCTCTAGTATGTTAGCTGTCCCTCCCAGTTTCATGTCATCTGAAAAGCTAATAAAAATTCCACCTTTGCCTTTAATCCAGTCATGGAAAATGACATTAAACATCACAAGGCCAAAGATAGATCTTTAAGGCATTGAAATTTGAACCTATTGTTTTTTTTTATTCCACATCCAATGTTTTCATGATTGGTGTCCTATCTCTTTACACCCTGGGTACCTCTGGAAACCTCTCACTAAGTGGGCAGAAATGCTGCATGCATGTGTGGAAAGAAAGGCTTAAAAAAATCAAGTAAATTTTTTACTTTGTTGCTGGATAATACTCTAAAGCACATCCTCATTTCATAAGTGGAGATGGCAGCCATAGTTTAATCCACAATACATACCAGTTTTATGAATTATCCTCTGGACAACTAGGTTGGCCACATTTAGCATCTTATAAAATATCCATTTCCATCAACTACAGGCTTACACCCAATTAAGCCACACATTCAACAATGTTCTCATTTTTAATCAGTCACCTGTTTTTCATTTTAAGTTTATCACACTTAGAAAAAAAAAGCTAACTTTTTTTTAAAAGATGTAAAGAAAGCTACAAACATCAGCCTAAGAAATTTCATTTTGAGGTATTAACTCATTTTGAAAGTCCCTTGGCTATTTGAGGTGTAGAGTTTCCATTAGCAGAACAAAATCCATGAAGTTGGAACTTCACAGCCTTATGGAAAACAGTCCCTTCCCCTAATTATTTAGTCTAGCAGGGAATGAAAATAATTAAGTCTCAAAGTCCCTTTTTAGAAAAGGGCATCAAGAGGGGGAAATGAAGATTTTTCTACCTAGCTACTGAAAAATGGGACCATCCTGAGCCAAGTAATGATTTTAGGGCCAAGAAGTAGGAAGTTAGGTATAGTGCAAAGAGCTCACTAGGCATTGAGTCAGAAGAACTTGGTTGGGTTTAACCTTCAGTTCTTACTAGCTGTATGACCTGGGCAAACTACTGAACCTTTCTAAACCTCAGTTTCTTTTAACAATAAAATGGGAAAAATCTGCTTTATCTACTTCACAGAATCAGTGTGAGGGAAGTCCTTTATAAATCTCAGTGCTCTACAGAAAAGAGAGCTATTGATGTCACTAAAAATGCTTAAATATCCGTATAGAAGGCCTGAGGCTTAGTAAAGGCTTTCCCCTCAGTTCCCAGATCTGTTTTAGAGAGTGTCTGTTTAAAAGCCATAGTAGTAATTTTAAAAACGAAGTATACTATGAATGACAATTGTAATTGTTAAGAATTAACTTGAAAGTTAGAAACTGCTTTACACATCATACATTTTTCATCATTTGTCACAGGTTAGAGAGGCATTATGGCCCAAATCATAGAATGCTGGTCTTGGAGTCAGGAAGATCTGGATTCACATGATGTTTGACGCTAGCTATGCAACCCTGGGAAAATAATTTTATAGGTTTCAAGTAATAAGTCACAGACAAGCTGTGATCTATATCAGTGAAATCACAAGTGTCTTCCCTATATGAATCAGAGTTTCAGACATGCCTTACTGTCCAACTGCGTACTGACAGGCACTAGGGATGCTGGCAAAGCACTCAATGAAAAGCTCCTCATGAAAAGGTGTTGAGAATAAAGCTAGGCTAAAATTCATGATCTTGTTAAGATTAGATCTTACCGCATTCCCCTATGAGCCATGGTAATTCATAGCCAGAGAAAAATTCCTGATGAAAAGTTATCTGTTTTAAGAAAGGATCATGTGGAAATTGGGTTGGATTAGATTTGCCTATGCCCTTGAATCATTACTTGACCTTGGGAAAATTAATTTCTACTTTGGATCTCAGTTTTCTGTCTGAAAAATGAGGGGATCCGATTGAATGATCTTTTAAGGTCCCTTCTAGATGTATAAATCTATGATTTTTTTCTTATCTTAGAAGGCCCCCCACTAAAGTTTTCCTTTGCTGCCTCACCTTGGTATGGAGGGAATCTTGGATTTCTGCCATACAAAAACCAGCCCAAGTTTAGAGATACCCATCACCAGAAATTTGACCACTAGATAAAAGTTTTGGCTATGGCAAACCATGGCACATGGAGAGACTGTAGTCTTCACTGGTAGAGGAAGTGTCCAAAATAAGTGAGATCATCTATTTTTCAAAACATCAAAATATTTTGTAAGAGATGGGTTGTATACATGGTCTCATTCTCAGCATTCCCTGAGATAACACTGATATACTTGTAGTCTTGGAGAGGTTAAGTTTGATTGATGACCCATACCAGTTAAGTATATAAGGTAAGGCTGGAAAAACTCATCACAGAGGCATGTCATTGGCCTTAGTGTCCAGGAGGAAAAGTTGGGTAAAAAAGGACTGGAGACAAACAATGAGTGTAGTAAAGTGGAATGAACCACAGTTTTGGAGTCAAAGGTATGTTTGGGTTTTCATTTCAGTTTAGCCACATTGGATTAGAAAGCCTTGAATGTCTCTTCCAGACCTAAGTCTATGATTGTGTGGTGTGCCATGGGACAAGGGCCAGTATAGATGCTGAGTCATAGAACATTGATATTAGTATCATTACGGAGCTTACCATGAAGTCACTGTCCTATTTAACCTGTTTTATCATTTGTTTCTTTTCACTCACACACACCTGTTCCAGTCCAATCCAATAAGCATTTATGTGCAAGGCCTTGTGTTAGGTGTCGGGGTTATAAAGATAAAATGAAAAACAGTCCTTGTTCTCAAGCAGTTTACTTTCTGCTTATGTCACCTCACAACTTAATGCTCAATAAACTTGCATTTGCTACCTCTCGCCTGGAGGGTGGCTAAGAATTGAGTCATATACATGCTTTCCCTGGGTGTATGTGATTGACTTTGCCTTTAGAGAACCTTTCTGGGAAAGGTTTTTTCAGGTACTGCTCAGAGCTTCAGGGAACTCAGCAGTGCCCTTGTGGTCCCAATTAAAAACAAGCTAACTTAGAGAATCTCAGGACTTCATACACGTATCACCAGCCTTCGCCCTCCTCTCCCACCCGCTCATTAAGTAACTTGCTCAAGATCCCATAAATAGCAGAGGCTATGAAAGCTTTTACATCCAATGCTTTTTTCCTAGTAGATCTTATCTCCTACCCATCTTTTCCCCTTTCATATATCCTATGCATATTACTGGATTATTATTAATAATAACATTTATGATAGGTCAGACCTGTGATCTTATCAGTGTATACAACTCCTAGCAAGAATACTCCTTCCACCAATATAGACGGAAAACTCAATTATACATAATAGTCTTAGGGAGTGACCAAAGAGATACTTAGAAGTAAAGTCTGTTGCCCATATTCTCATAGCTAGACTATGTCAGAAGCAAAACTTGAACTTGGATCTTTCTGATTCCAAGATCAGATCTGCATTCATGAACCACAGTATAGAATTTTAGAGGTGGAAGGAACCTCAATACCCATTTAATCTGACCCACTGACAAGAAAAATCTCTACTCTAATGTACCTGAGAATTGGTTATCCAGCTTCTGCTGGAAGACTTTCAACAAGTAGAAACCCAGCATTCCTTGAGGCATTCTGCTTCATTTTTACAGTTCTGATTGTTGAAAAGCTTTTCCTGTCATTAAGTCTAAATTGGCCTATCACTCCTGGTTCTGCCTTTTGGGGCCTACCCTTCACCCCCTTCAAAAAGACAACAGCATTCCTATCCCTTTCATCCCTGACCCTTGAGCCTTTTCTCCTCTAGGTGACTCAAAGGCAGATCTTTCAACAGATCCCTGTAGAACTAGATCCCTCGCCATTCTGGTTGCCCTCTCTGGGAGGTTATAGCTTACTGATGTTCTTAAACCACAGAACTCCAGATGGATTTTGACAAGGGCAGACTTCAGTGGGCTGATTATCTCCCTATGCCTGAGACTGTGCCCTTCTTATGCTCAGAGTCCAAGGTGATATTTGCCTTTTTGGCTGCCACATCACACCACTGACTCATGAAGCTCGCAGTTCTCTAAAAACCCCAGCACTTTTTCAAAAGAGCTGCTGCTTAAACATGTTTCTCCATATTAGACATCTAAAGTTGATTAAGCCTTTACTTTTATCTCTTTTGAGTTTCAGTTTATTAGATTTAGCCCAACATTCCAGGCTGTCAAGATCTTTTTGGACCCCAATAATCATTCATTGTGTTAGCTATCCTCCTTATCCGTGTCATTTTCAAAGCATTATGAACATGCTATCTATATTTATTCAAACTACTTCTTATTAGCAATACTAATAAACAATAATGGCAAATGTACAGGAGACAGATAAGGTTGGATAAGCAGGATAGGATCCGATGGTAGAGAACCTTCCACTATACCATCTAACATATCCCAACTAACAGGCATCTTCCTAATGCACACGACTGACCACACAATCCCTTTACCTCTGGGAACATGCTATAGGAAAAGATCACCAAATGTGGAGTTTTAACACTTATGTTTGAGTCCTAGTCCTGAGACTTTCTTGGCATGTGATCTAATGCAAACAATTTCTCCCTTTGAGACTTAGTTTCCTTATTCACATTAAGTAGCTATAATTATATTTGCTCTGTGTAAGAGAGGAAAGTCAGATTCAACACGCAAGAAAAGCAACTCAAGTGGGGGAGGAACAAGGGAAGACAGAGAATTCTGGGAAAGAACAGAATAGCTGAGAAGATCAAAGCAGTTACTTCACTTCTCTTTGGGAACTCCTCAAGGGTGGTTGGTCTAAGAGAAATCTCTGAAGCAGAAAGACCTTCTGGGCATTTGACCATCTCTCTGTGAACTCAAATCCCTTGGATTCAGCTGATGAGAAAAGGAGTGGATAGGACTTTTATTATAAAGCCATTCATCCAAAGAGGATTTTCCTCTCTATCCCCTAACGTCTGTCCTTGAACTTTGTACTACAACCTGGGTAGACAGAAGTCAAGACAGCTCTCACAACTGATCTAGGAGAGCCAGGCAGGCAGCCTGACCCTTCAGGATTTGGGGAGGAGCTCAGGTGTTAACCTTAGGGATCTCCTACTTCCTACTTTCCACTTCCTTACCCAATAATCCTATTTACCCTTTCTTGTGTGTGTCCCTTTAGAATAGTTATTCCTTAGATCAAGTGTCTGCCTCATAATATCCAGGAAGAGAGACCTGGGGAGGAGAGCTATACTTTCTCAAGGAAGAAGAATCAGTTTCTGTTCTTGACTTTACATTCAACCCAGTCCCTGAAGATATATATATATATCTGTCTCTTCCTTGGCATTCCCTAGCATAGCATACCACACATTGCAGCCACTTACCAAATACTCTTTATGGGGATAAATACCTTACATCATGGCTTCACTTCTGTATCCTCAAACTAAAATTTTGAAAAAGGCCTCCTTGCCGTTCATTAAGTAATTAAGAAATGGATTTCTAGTTCTTTCCCTACAACACTGAGAAGATACACCTATAGAGAGAAGAAAAGGATGCCTATATAGATTCCCCCAAGAAAAGCATAGACATGGGTGGTGTCAAGGATATTAGTGATCTTCAGGAAAAGTTGGTACTTCCTTCCAATTTCAAGGGTTTAGCTGAAGTGGTCCTTGAGCATCAATGCCTACTGTGGGAGTGAGCGTGAATGAACACAGATTTTTCTGGAGAAGTCTCCCAGGATGTGAATAAATGGAAGGTTCCCATTATAGCTTCCAAACTATGGCTCAGCCTCCAGGTCCTGAATCTTTCCAGGAATGCTGAGGTAATGTTTCTGTTGATACTGCCACATTTTAGGGTTTCTATAAATATAAAATCACTTGATACTTTCAGATGTCTAAGATGTAAAGTCAGGATTTAGCCTATGTGGCCTTTCTTTTCCTATTCATGGTCAGCAAACTGCTTGTTAGGATTAAGTCTCTTAGTTCCTACCAACTGGAACCGGGGGTGAGGATAGAAGATGGACAATGATAGAATTCTGAAGGTTAGTGGGCAGCGCAGACCACTGGGAATAGGGAGGCAAGGACACTCAAGTTCTACACTTTCAAGATAAGAGTCTCAGGGGAAAAAAAAGCCACAAAAATCAAGTGTCTAATAGAAAGTGACACCAAATATCCTGAGGTGATAAGACTATTCTGTGCTTGTCAGATGCCAGAGAAATAAGTGTAGGGTAGTGGAAAGAGTAGTGGATTTGCCATCTAAGGAGCTGAGTTTGAATCCTGACTGTTATTTATGATTTGTATGTCCTTAGGCAAGTCTGTTTTCCTCCCTGAGCAGTGGTTTCCTTAACTATAAAATAAAAGAATTAGATTACATGAGCTCTAAAGCCCTTTCCAGGAATGGAGCTCCAGGATACTTTGGATGGAATTGAAAATTTTTTTTTATGATATTATTCAGTTCACAGAAGTGCCAGGGAGGGCTGTTCCCTATACCAGCACATTAGTGTTCTGGGAGACCATATTAGCCCTGATATCAATCCTCAATGCCCTATTTGTCTAAATAACACAGGCCAAGCTAATCAGGTTTGGGAATGCTCTGTAAACATTATTAAAGTTGTATCCTTCATCAACAAGGGACATTGCTGACATATCCCAGAGTGGCCTTTCCAGAAATAATTAATAGAAGGCCTATAAGAATCCACTTGGATTTTAGCCAGGATGTCATTATCCAGGTGTAACAGATCTCCTGATTGGAGAACTCAGCAAAGTACAATATTAGCCAATAATGCAGTTTCAACAGTAAATAGGAATTTATGGGCCTTGGTTTTGTTTGTGAGTCTCTTGGCAATGGATTATACACTATGGATCACAGACCTGTGGGCAGGACCTGACTGCCTGGCAAAGGAGGGAAGAAAAAGGTATGTAATATGAAATGGTTGTCGTTTTCTTTAGGAAACTTTGGGGAAGAGAGGTTGTCTGTACATTTTTGATTACTTGGTGTCTCCCCCATTAGATTATGAGCTCCTTAAGGGCAGGGGCTGCTTTTGCCTCTCCATATCCCAGTGCTTAATAAAGGCTTAGTGATTGAATGATATATAATCAAGAAATTCAACAGAAAAAAAACCATATTTGGTTCATCAATAAGAAGGTAAAGCAGTGATATAGAACAAGAACATTAAGTAATTTAACATCTCAGTGATCATTTTAATTTTACAAATCATTCATTCATTTGATTATTCAACCAACCTTTGCTAAACACCTACTAGTACACATAGAGCACTTTTCTGTACTTATGAAGCTCAGACTCTACGATGAGGCATATGACACATAAACTAATAATATTCAAAATGGATAAATGCATAAAAACTGTTATATGAAGGCCAAGGCAGTTGGGAAATCATTTTCTACCAAAGAAGAACCTGGAAGGCTTCCTGGAAGAAATGGTATTTGAACTAAGCTCTGAATGGCTGGCAGGATTACAGGAAGAGGAAAGGATTTGGAGGGTGGTGGTGAGGGATTGATTATTCCAGGGTGACCCAAACAAACTCTCATTGTGAAGTTATGGCCCTGACCATATGGCTGAAGTCCAAATGCTGGTTAACATGGGCAGTGAGGGAAGAATAATTTGTAAAGCAATTAACTGTGCTTCTGGTTAGCTATTCCCAAGACAAATTAATTGTTAAAATAAAGAATCTTGCCTCTTTCAGGACTATTAGCACCGGAAAATATATATGCTGAACTGTGTTTCTTGATTATGAAACACAAAATTAGTGAAACTGAAAAACATTTTCACTTACTGCCAGTAAGTAACAGTGACCAAATTCTTTTTTTAAAAAAAGTATTATTCTTTGGAATAGAAAGTATTCCAAGACATAATTGGTGAGTTTACTAATTGTTCTTTCTTTACCGTGCTTTTAATAATCAACCTCTCCTTTGACATCTTTCTTAGGAAGTAAAAGATAAGATTAAAACCATTAATTACCACATAGCAATAATCCCACCTCCTTGAGGCATTGCTTCCTGTGTGAGTAATTGATGCTAATTGTCATTATCAAACATTTCCTGTAGGCCTAATAAACCATTGAACTCTCTTAATCTGATGGGAGAGGGGAGCCTGGGGACATATACAAATGGAATAAACAGTGGCACCAGGATCCTTGGCTGCAGATTTTCCCCTGACATCAGGATCAAATGACCCCTAACTACCAGGCATGTGATCAGAGAGAATCAAAGCCCAACAGAATGTTAAAACCAGAAGCAGTTTTGATGACTGTAAGGCTTAGGGAGAGCAACTTGCTCAAAGTTATAGGATCATGGATTTAGAGCTGGAAAGTGATCTTAGAGGCCATCAAATCCAAGGCTGTCCCCTCACATAGTAAGTGACAGGGCTGGGATTTGAACCTGTGTTCTCTGATACCAAAGGAGATCCCTTTCCACTGTATAATGCACACAATGTTTTATGGCAGGATCTAAATTTGAACTCTAGTCCAGTGTCTCTATCAGTATCAAATGGTTGGCTTTATTACCTTAGGTCCTGCCAAAAAGCCATCCTATAGTGAGGTCCTGGGTCTCATTACTCGGTGGGGAGGGTGAAGACCATTCAACAAATCTGCCTTCTTCAGTTTTTATCTAGAAAGTCTTCTCTCCAAGGGAAGAGATCACACTCAGCAAACACTAACCCAATAAGCATTTATTAAGCACTGTACTTGATATAGGCCGGGAAAGATGAAAATGAAACAATCCCTCCCCCAGGGAGCTTATACTCTACTGTCTCTCAATTCCCAAATGAGTCAGATTCTCTGATCAATTAATAGAGACAGACTTCCGGTTAAGATGGCGGCTTAGAGAAAGCTGAAGTTCAGATCTCCGGAAAACCCTTCCCGACCGATCTCAAACTAGAAGCTCCTAAGGCGCCGAAATTCAAAACGATCAACAGCACAGACCCTGGGAACCCTCCTCCTGGACCTGGACCCGGTTCAAAAGGTACGGCTCCCCTCAAAAGCCAGAACCCAAGATCCCTCGGACCTCAGGGGTAGGAGCGCAGAGTCCAAGGCTCCCGGAAGCGGCAGCCGCGCCGGGCTCAGAGAGCAGGGTCTGAGGAACAACAACCCTCAGGGTCTTCTACCCAAGTCCCAGTCCGGGTGAAAGTTACTGCCTGGGGCTTCCGCTGCAGAGAGCCGGTCGGTCCGGGTGAAAGTTACTGCCTGGGGCCTCCGCTGCAAAGAGCTGGTCAAAACAACAGCAACCCTCAGGGCGGGCAAGACAGCCTCATGGGCTGGATCCTGCTATCCAAGTCTCAGTGAAAGTCTGTGCTCTCAGAGCTTGGGGAAGCGGCAGCCCATCCCCCCGCAGGCCGACGAAACAGCCTCACGGCCAGGGATTCTGAAGGCAACTTCCGGAAATCGAGCCAGGGGGAGAGTGTGGCCTCGTGGTCCGACCCTTCCATTCCAATTCCAGTGAGGCTTATTCAGTTTAACCCAGGGAACGCTCATAGAACCAACATCTGCCCAGGACTAAAGCCTCTGATCACCAGACAAAGACAAGAAAAGCCAATCCTCCACGTTCAGAGATGACAAACTCCACAGAAGCACAGAAGCCCCAAAATACCAAGAAAAATAAGAAGAAAGGGGCGACTTTGGACACATTCTATGGAGCCAAAATACAAAATACAGAGCAGATAGAAGAAGATATACAAGAAAATTCTCCAAAATCTTCCAAAGGAAATAGAAACTCTCCACAAACCCATGAAGAATTTGAATCAGAAAGGACCAAAAAGATGGAAGCCCTCTGGGAGGAAAAGTGGGAAATGATGCAAAAGAAATTCACGCATCTACAAAACCAGTTTGACCAAACTGTAAAAGAAAACCAGGCTTTAAAGCAAGAACTAATAAAGCAAAGCCAAAACACCAAGAAATTAGAAGAGAACATAAAATATCTCACCGACAAGGTGATAGATCTGGAAAACAGGGGGAGAAGAGAAAATTTAAGAATAATTGGACTCCCAGAAAAGCCAGAAATAAACACCAAACTGGACATGGTGATACAAGATATAATCAAAGAAAATTGCCCAGAGATTCTAGAACAAGGGGGCAATACATCCACTGACAGAGCTCACAGAACACCTTCTACACTAAACCCCCAAAAGACAACTCCCAGGAATGTAATTGCCAAATTCCAAAGCTATCAAACAAAAGAAAAAATCCTACAGGAAGCCAGAAAAAGACAATTTAGATATAAAGGAATGCCAATCAGGGTCACACAAGACCTTGCAAGTTCTACGCTGAATGATCGTAAGGCATGGAACATGATCTTCAGAAAGGCAAGAGAGCTGGGTCTCCAACCAAGAATCAGCTACCCAGCAAAACTGACTATATACTTCCAAGGGAAAGTATGGGCATTCAACAAAATAGAAGACTTCCAACTTTTTGCAAAGAAAAGACCAGAGCTCTGTGGAAAGTTTGATACCGAAAATCAAAGAGCAAGGAATACCTGAAAAGGTAAATATTAAGGAAAGGGGAAAAATGTTATCTTCTTTTACTCAAACTCTCTTCTATAAGGACTACATTTATATCAACCTATGTATACTAATATGTGGGGAAAATGTAATGTATAAATAGGGGGTAAAGAAAGACCAAATAGAATAATGGTTCTCACACAAAGATTCACAGGGGAAGGGGAGGGGAAGAAAACTCCTATAAGAAGGAGAGGAAGAGAGGGGGGGGGTTTACTTAAACCTCAATCTCAGGGAAATCAACTCTGAGAGGGAAAAACATCCAGATCCATTGGGATCTTGAATTCTATCTTACCCAACAAGGGTAAGGAGAAGGGAAAACCAAGGGGGGGAGGGGGAGAGGGAGAACAAAAAGGGAGGGAAAGAGAGGGGGGAGGGGGAGGGAAGAAAAAGGGAGGGACTAAAAAGGGAAACATCAAGGGAGGGGACAAGGGGGACTGATTCAAAGTAAATCACTGGACTAAAAGGTAGAGCCGAAGAAGAAAAGGTTAGAATTAGGGAAGGCAATCAAAATGCCAGGGAGTCCACAAATGACAATCATAACTTTGAACGTGAATGGGATGAACTCACCCATAAAACGTAGACGAATAGCAGAATGGATTAGAATCCAAAACCCTACCATATGTTGGCTTCAAGAAACACACATGAGGCGGGTTGACACCCACAAGGTCAGAATTAAAGGATGGAGTAAGACCTTCTGGGCCTCAACTGATAGAAAGAAGGCAGGAGTGGTAATCATGATATCTGATAAAGCCAATGCAAAAATAGACCTGATCAAAAGGGATAGGGAAGGTAATTATATTTTGTTAAAAGGGACTCTAGACAATGAGGAAATATCATTAATCAACATGTATGCACCAAATAATATAGCACCCAAATTTCTAATGGAGAAACTAGGAGAATTGAAGGAAGAAATAGACAATAAAACCATACTAGTGGGAGACTTAAACCAACCATTATCAAATTTAGATAAATCAAATCAAAAAATAAATAAGAAAGAGGTAAAAGAAGTGAATGAAATCTTAGAAAAATTAGAATTAATAGACATATGGAGAAAAATAAATAGGGATAAAAAGGAATACACCTTCTTCTCAGCACCACATGGCACATTCACAAAAATTGACCATACATTAGGTCACAGAAACATAGCACACAAATGCAAAAAAGCAGAAATAATGAATGCAGCCTTCTCAGATCACAAGGCAATAAAAATATTGATTAGTAATGGTACATGGAAAACCAAATCTAAAACCAATTGGAAATTAAACAATATGATACTCCAAAACCATTTAGCTAAAGAAGAAATCATAGAAACAATTAATAATTTCATCAAGGAAAATGACAATGGCGAAACATCCTTTCAAACCTTTTGGGATGCAGCCAAAGCGGTAATCAGAGGCAAATTCATATCCCTGAAAGCTCATATTAACAAACAAGGGAGAGCAGAGATCAATCAATTGGAAATGCAATTGAAAAAACTCGAAAGCGATCAAATTAAAAACCCCCAGCAGAAAACCAAATTAGAAATCCTAAAAATTAAGGGAGAAATTAATAAAATCGAAAGTGATAGAACTATTGATTTAATAAATAAGACAAGAAGCTGGTACTTTGAAAAAACAAACAAAATAGACAAAGTACTGGTCAATCTAATTAAAAAAAGGAAGGAAGAAAAGCAAATTCACAGCATTAAAGATGAAAAGGGGGACAGCACCTCCAATGAGGAGGAAATTAAGGCAATCATTAGAAATTACTTTGCCCAATTATATGGCAATAAATACACCAATTTAGGAGAAATGGATGAATATATACAAAAATACAAACTGCCTAGACTAACAGAAGAGGAAATAGAATTCTTAAATAATCCCATATCAGAAATTGAAATCCATCAAGCCATCAAAGAACTTCCTAAGAAAAAATCCCCAGGGCCTGATGGATTCACCTGTGAATTCTATCAAACATTCAGAGAACAGTTAACCCCAATACTATACAAACTATTTGACATAATAAGCAAAGAGGGAGTTCTACCAAACTCCTTTTACGACACAAACATGGTACTGATTCCAAAACCAGGCAGGTCAAAAACAGAGAAAGAAAACTATAGACCAATCTCCCTAATGAATATAGATGCAAAAATTTTAAATAGGATACTAGCAAAAAGACTCCAGCAAGTGATCAGAAGGATCATTCACCATGATCAAGTAGGATTCATACCAGGGATGCAGGGCTGGTTCAACATTAGGAAAACCATCCACATAATTGACCACATCAACAAGCAAACTAGCAAGAACCACATGATTATCTCAATAGATGCAGAAAAAGCCTTTGATAAAATACAACACCCATTCCTATTAAAAACACTAGAAAGCATAGGAATAGAAGGGTCGTTCCTAAAAATAATAAACAGTATATATCTAAAACCAACAGCTAATATCATCTGCAATGGGGATAAACTAGATGCATTCCCAATAAGATCAGGAGTGAAACAAGGATGCCCATTATCACCTCTACTATTTGACATTGTACTAGAAACACTAGCAGTAGCAATTAGAGAAGATAAAGAAATTGAAGGTATCAGAATAGGCAAGGAGGAGACCAAGTTATCACTCTTTGCGGATGACATGATGGTCTACTTAAAGAATCCTAGAGATTCAACCAAAAAGCTAATTGAAATAATCAACAACTTTAGCAAAGTTGCAGGATACAAAATAAACCCACATAAATCATCAGCTTTTCTATATATCTCCAACACAGCTCAGCAGCAAGAACTAGAAAGAGAAATCCCATTCAAAATCACCTTAGACAAAATAAAATACCTAGGAATCTATCTCCCAAGACAAACACAGGAACTATATGAACACAACTACAAAACACTCGCCACACAACTAAAACTAGACTTGAACAATTGGAAAAACATTAACTGCTCATGGATAGGACGAGCCAATATAATAAAAATGACCATCCTACCCAAACTTATTTATCTATTTAGTGCCATACCCATTGAACTACCAAAATACTTCTTCACTGATTTAGAAAAAACCATAACAAAGTTCATTTGGAAGAACAAAAGATCAAGGATATCCAGGGAAATAATGAAAAAAAACACATATGATGGGGGCCTTGCAGTCCCTGACCTCAAACTATATTACAAAGCAGCAGTCATCAAAACAATTTGGTACTGGCTAAGAAACAGAAAGGAAGATCAGTGGAATAGACTGGGGGAAAACGACCTCAGCAAGACAGTATACGATAAACCCAAAGATCCCAGCTTTTGGGACAAAAATCCACTATTCGATAAAAACTGCTGGGAAAATTGGAAGACAGTGTGGGAGAGACTAGGAATAGATCAACACCTCACACCCTACACCAAGATAAATTCAAAATGGGTGAGTGACTTAAACATAAAGAAGGAAACCATAAGTAAATTGGGTAAACACAGAATAGTATACATGTCAGACCTTTGGGAGGGGAAAGGCTTTAAAACCAAGCAAGATATAGAAAGAATCACAAAATGTAAAATAAATAATTTTGACTACATCAAACTAAAAAGCTTTTGTACAAACAAAACCAATATAACTAAAATCAGAAGGGAAACAACAAATTGGGAAAAAATCTTCATAGAAACCTCTGACAAAGGTTTAATTACTCATATTTATAATGAGCTAAATCAATTGTACAAAAAATCAAGCCATTCTCCAATTGATAAATGGGCAAGGGAAATGGATAGGCAGTTCTCAGATAAAGAAATCAAAACTATTAACAAGCACATGAAGAAGTGTTCTACATCTCTTATAATCAGAGAGATGCAAATCAAAACAACTCTGAGGTATCACCTCACACCTAGCAGATTGGCTAACATAACAGCAAAGGAAAGTAATGAATGCTGGAGGGGATGTGGCAAAGTAGGGACATTAATTCATTGCTGGTGGAGTTGTGAACTGATCCAACCATTCTGGAGGGCAATTTGGAACTATGCCCAAAGGGCGACAAAAGAATATCTACCCTTTGACCCAGCCATAGCACTGCTGGGTCTGTACCCCAAAGAGATAATGGACACAAAGACTTGTACAAAAATATTCATAGCTGCGCTCTTTGTGGTGGCCCAAAACTGGAAAACGAGGGGATGCCCATCAATTGGGGAATGGCTGAACAAACTGTGGTATATGTTGGTGATGGAATACTATTGTGCTCAAAGGAATAATAAAGTGGAGAAGTTCCATGGAGACTGGAACAACCTCCAGGGAGTGATGCAGAGCGAGAGGAGCAGAACCAGAAGAACATTGTACACAGAGACTAATACACTGTGGTATAATCGAACGTAATGGACATCTCCATTAGGGGCGGTGTAATGTCCCTGAACAACTTTCAGGGATCCAGGAGAAAAAAAACACCATTCATAAGCAAAGGATAAACTATGGGAGTGGAAACACCGAGAAAAAGCAACTGCCTGAATACAGAGGTTGAGGGGACATGACAGAGGATAGACTTTAAATGAACACTCTAATGCAAATACTATCAACAAAGCAATGGGTTCAAATCAAGAAAACATCTAATGCCCAGTGGACTTACCCGTCGGCTATGGGGGGTGGGGGGGAGGAAAAGAAAATGATCTATGTCTTTAACGAATAATGCTTGGAAATGATCAAATAAAATATATTTTAAAAAAAAATTAATAGAGACAAAGTAAGAGGCAACTAGGTTAGAGAGAAGATGGATAGAGGCAGCTGACAGTGCTGGATTTGAAGCCAGGAAGACTGAGTTTGAATGCAAATCTCCTACACTTCTGGCTGTGTGACTCTGGGCAACCCAGCTTCAATTTCCTGTCTGTAGCACAAGGATAATAATAGCCTCTAAGTCACAGGGCTATTGTGAGGATCAAATGAGAAAAATGCGATATAAAAGCATAGGGATTGGTCTTGGATTTCAGTCTGGGTATGGAACTTTACTCTCTGGGCTCCTTTTTCCTCATAGGTAAAATCAAAGATTGGGGATGATGTAATCTCTGGAGCTCCTTTTAGCTCTACTGCCTATGAATCGATAAGATTTACTTTATTAAGGTGGATGGGCAAGGAGCTTGTCCTTCAGGGCTTTCAATAGGAGGTGCTATAAACCACTTTTACATGGCTCTGGGGCAGATGGTAGAATTGTTGAATTAGGAAACAGACATAGGCTTTCTGGGAAAATTCTGTCTTTGAGGGGATTTGCATCCAAGTTTAGAAGGGTTGTCATACAGAAGAAGGATGAGATTTGTTCTATTTGGTCCCAACAGGGGAGAACCAGGAGAGATGGGTAGACATTACAGAGAGACATGTTTCAGTTTGAAGTCAAAAAAGTCTTCTTTCCTCATAAATCCTTATGAATTCTTCACAAGTCCCTACCAACTCTGACACTAGCAATTCTTTCCTGCTTTGTAACCTTCGGATGGTTTCTCTCTCCAATGGAGAGGGTGCCCCTCTCTAAACAGCTAAATAGAAGGGCAAAAAGGAGAACTCCTCTCTGGATATTCCATTCTCCGCATCTCCTGAAAACTTTCAGCTCAAAGAGGTTGAAATTTGCTTATAATCTATGTGGAGTTTATCCATAGATCTCAATGCTTGGAGCTGTCTTCTACTATGAGAGTATCCACTATTTAGCACTTTGTACTCAGAGCTGGGGAAAGGATGGGAAAAGGCACTGTTCTGGCCTTTGGATAGACAATATACATAAAAGTGTATTTACTGGTGTGAACAATGAGGAACTCTGGAAAGATAAACCTACATCAATCCATTCTGAGTTCCTATCTGTCTTGCAGAGAATTGTCTTACCTGGGAGGGTCCTTGCCCTTGAATGGATTGAATGCAATCAGGGACAGAGTTTCTGGGTCATTGGCTAAGAGCTTGCCTGCCAGGTGTAATATCCATTCATTTTGCTCATAGGTCTGTTAGGAAGGAAACACACAAAAGCAATCAGTCTCAGTTGGCTGAAGACTGCACAATCACCAGTCTTACAGCAGGGACCTGCACTAGCCAAATTTAGGGTTTTTTTCAGCTAAGAAGCAGGACTTCTCACTAAAGTTCCAGCTAGGTATTCAGATGTTGCTCAACTTAGGTACCATCTCTATAAAAAGGGAGGAAGGGGAAGAGAAGAATCATTTATATAGTACCTACCTATTAAGTGTCAGGCTCTAAATATTATCTCATCTGATCCTCATAAATAACCCTGCTTCTATGATACTCATTTTACATTTGAGGAAACTGAAGCAGGGAGAGGTTAAGTGACTTGTCTGAGGCCACATTTGAACTTGGATCTTCCAGATGCCAGTCACAATGCTAAACTTTCCCCGAGTCCCTTGTGATCCCTGCTGCCCTCTCATCATACATTACTTTCCATTTCCCCTACTTTATTTCAGCAGTCATTTAAGTACCTATTGAATAATGCCTTGTGGCTAGGGAGATCCAGGGATGGTCTCTCATCTCAAGATGCTATGGTTTAGGAGAAGAGATTCTGGTTTGTATTATTTGTATTTATCTATGTCTGTGTTTTTGTGATTTGTATTCATTTTATGTACATGCGTCCTTTCTTCCTTTGTGGGGTGGGGTGGTGGGGAGGGTGGGGAAAGCAGTGGCCAGGCCAATGATTTCACTGATGTCCAATGTTCTAGTGAGGAAAACCTTCTATCAATGCAGATAAGCATCTGTTCTGCAGTTTCTAGTATTAGAGAGTGTCTGGACAATTGAGAAGTGCAGCCCATTCTTCTAGGGCAGGACCTTTGTCTCTGTGGCGTCAGGGTCTCCTGCTCCCTTCTCTCTCTGTCCCTTTCGTGGTTGCCAAGGCTCTAGCAGAGGGTTCCGCTTATAGCGGCTCTCTCCATGTCCTCCATGGACTGGATGCTCTAGGCTGGGGAAATTTAAGGCATCTCACAATAATCCTCATGGTGCTTTATAACTCCAGCTCTAGCAGAGATGAAAGAAAGGAATGATTTAACCTTTTCACATAATACCATCTGGCACCATGAAGGTATGTGCTGGCAGTGTGGTGGCCCAGCAAGTTGACATATCCCAGGATTAATTTCCTTCAGGATGTGGTTAAGACTCATCTGTTACTTTCAGTAGCAGTCTCCCAGACAGCAGAATGGACTAAACTGTGGTCAAAAGAATTGGCTTCTAGTCCTGACTCCTGATTGTGGACAGTTCATTCAAACTCTCTGGGGTTCACTTTTTCTATCCGCTAAATAGGAAGGACACTAACAGGATGATAGAAGGAAAAATGGGATGACACTTGTAAAGGGACTTGGGGCTCTTCAGAAGAAAAGAGAGCCATAAATCATACATATGATGATGATTCTGTAGATCAGCATTTTAGAATGAGAGACAGTGTTGTGTGGCAGAGACAGTACTGTAGTGAGAGACAGGAAACCCAAATTCTGGCCTGGAATCTGCCACTCTTTGTGACCTCAAGCAAATCTCCTTCCCTCTCTGCACTTCAGTTTTCTCTTTTGTAAAATGATTAGAGGGTCTCCTCCAGTTCTGACATCCTTTAAGTTCTAGTCTTGGCCAAGAGAATCATTCCAGAATCTCTCCTATCATGTTAGACAAGGATAACCTCCATGTGTATCTATATATGTGGGTGTGAGTATACACTGTGTGTGTCAGACATGGTCATGTGTGTGTGTGTGTGTGTGTGTGTGTGTGTGTGTGTGTGTGTAGGGTGGACAGACAAATCTCGAGGGTGTCAGACCCCCTGACACCATTTTCAGTATGAAATTGCTCCTCTTATCCTTAGAGGGAAAAAAAGATCCCATTGATCTTACAGTCCCTGGACTTCTGATCATCTCCTGAAGGTGATAGATGATGTATTTGTTCATTCAATACACACTTATTAAGTACCTACTATATACAAATCACTGTTGCATTGAAATGTTCTTCAGATAAAAGATCCAGATGTTTTAATTTCTCCACAAAATGATCTTTTCTCCCCAAATTATTTTTGCAAGTAAACAGCAGGGGACACTGTGGGAGAGCTAAATCCCACAGCTATACCTGCAGACTGTGACTAATTTAAGAACATCAAGGGCTTACTTGGCAAATCTTTCATAATGGTAGACTTTGTTTTTCTCTGTTGTCATGGGAAACAGCAGAAGCAAGTGTGTGGAAGGTGCCAAATGCTGAGGAGAGACTCACCCAATAGCAGATCTGCCTAGCTTTGACCTACATTCTGTGTGAGATTGAACACGTTTCTTTCTGTTTGAGATTTTCAAAGTAGCTCTTGCTCAGATCTGCCACTTTGGCATTTCTATTGGGTCAGGTGGATATACTTAGCTGCTGGTTAGTGATTGTGTCTGGGTACATCTTTCTCTACAAAGCAGGCTGTGGAGGAAAATGCATCCTTTTGTTTGTCCTGAGACTTTGTATCTTGGAATGTAGAAGAAAGCCAGGCTGCTAAAGGAACCAAGAGATGATGCTCTTGGTTCTGTGGCACTTTGTAGTTTACAAGACACTTTCCTACTGTGAAGTAGGTTGTAGATGTACAGCTGCCTTCATTTTATAGAGAAGCAGACTCAGATTTAGGCAGGAACAATAACCTGCCCATGATCACATACATAACTAGGAGGTGGCAGAACCAGGAGGACTTGAGCCTAGATCTAATTTCAAGTTTAAGACCTTCCACTAAAACTCTGAGAAAACTGTGGTGACATTAATAGTCCTTCACTCATATACTTTCCCATTCTCTGACATCATATTGTCTCTGTCTCTGTCTCCCCATCCCCCACATACCCCACAAATGACTTGGTCAAGAAGCCTGTTTTCTCCTGCATTATAGAATAAAGATAGCAATGAAGTTGTATCAGAAGACATGGGTCTCAGTCCAGACTTAACCAGTAACTATATGTATGATTTGGGGCAAATCCTTTCTCTCTAGACCTTAGCTTTCTCCTTTGTAAAATGAGATTTATGGTTGAGGTTTTCTTCTCTTCTGGGTCTCATTTTCCTCTGCTGAAAGGTTTGGGCTAGCTGATTTTTAAGATCCCCTCAAGCTTGAAATTCTATGATCTATCAATCTATGTGGCTGCTAGACCTTGGATAATGAATGAGTTGACATTTCAAAAGTATCTGAAAGAATATCTGAATTACAAAAATAAAAAGTAACAGTTAATAAGCACCACTAAAGGGACTTTGTTCCCAAGAGTAATAAAGAAAAGGAATCTTTTTTTCTTCACTTCTAGTAGGTCATATAATAAACAAGCGCTGTGCATTAGTTTCCATTTCATTGATTTGTGGTCCTAGCCTGGCTTGCCAAAAGAGTGGAGATGTTAGGGACATGTGACTATAGCTGATTACTTGGCTTGGGCACTAAGAGTAGAGGGTTAAATTTTAGGGCTGCTGGCTCAGAGATAGGGGAGTGGGTTAAGTTCAACTATGGCCACCACATGGCCCTAGCCTCATTCAGCTGTTTTAGCCCTTGGAAAACAAATAAGATGTCCATTCTAGTGGCCCTTGAGCCCAGCAAAAGGTTATTGCTGGAAGCAATCCTTGGTAGGAAAAAGAAAAGTGGACTTAGAGCTTGAAGACCCAGCTTCTAATCTTGGCTCTACTTCATAATGGCAGTGTGGACCTGGGGCAAGTCATTCCCCTTCCTGGGCTTCCATTCTTTCCCTGAAAAATGGGGTATACCTAGAGTAGATATCTGTGGTCCCTCCTAACTCTGACACTCTGTGATTTGTACCTGCATGAGGGAAATAAATCATTAGGCTCTTATCAGAATGCCTAGTTATTATTATTATTTTTAAAATATTTTAATTTAGAATATTTTCCCATGGTTATGATTCATGATTCCCATCCCTTCCCTCTTCTCTCCCAAAACTGACAAGCAATTCCACTGGGTTATATATGTATTATTGTTCAAAACCTGTTACCATGTTATTCATATTTGCAGAAGAGTGATCTTTTAACATCAAAACCCTAATCACATCCCCATCTAACCATGTGATCGATCATGTTTTTCTTCTGCATTTCTACTCTCACAGTTCTTTCTCTGGATGAGGATAGCATTCTTTCGCATAAGTCCCTCAGAATTGTCCTGGGTCATTGCATTGCTGCTAGTAGAGAAGTCCATTACATTTGTTTGTACCACAGTGTATCTGTCTCTGAATAATATTCTCCTGGTTCTGCTCCTTTCACTCTGCATCAATTCCGGGAGGTCTTTCCAGTTCACATGGAATTCCTGCAGTTCATTATTCCTTTCAGTACAATAGTATTCCATCACCAACAGATACCATAATTTGTTCAGCCATCTCCCCAGTTGAGGGACACCCTTGATTTTTAGATTTTTTGCCACCACAAAGAGTGAGGCTATATTTTTGTACAAGTCTTTTCCCTTATTATCTCTTTGGGGTTCAAACCCAGAAGTGGTGTGGCTGGATCATAGGGCAGGTGTTCTTTTAAAGCCTTTTGCACATAGTTCCAAATTGCCCTCCAGAATGGTTGGATCAATTTAAAACTTCACCAGCAGTGTATTAGTGTCCCAAATTTTGCCACATCCTCTCCAACATTTATCACTTTCCTTTGCTGCCATATTGGCCAGTCTGCTAGGTGTGAGGTGGTATCTCAGAGTTGTTTTAATTTGCATTTCTCTAATCAGGAGGTGCTGGAGGCCATCATACCCTGACTGGCTGACAAGGTCACCGGTGATCTGGGGAAATAGGGTCTGCAAAGCAGCCCCCAGAGAATGAGGCCCTCACTGAATTCCCCTCTGTGACTTCTCTCCCCAACTTCCCTCACTAATGGACTTTCATGATTACTAATCTCTCTCCAATACAGGGTAAATAATATGAGCAAATACTTATAGGATCAATAAATATATTTAATCCCCCTATATTAGGACCTCCAAAAGACTGCAATTACAGAATCAAAGTCCAAAGATTATTGCATATAACCCTTCCTTTCTCAAGCACAAGATATACTTCAAGGCTTTACAATAAACACTGGCCAAGTACTTGAGCACCATAATAAATCTTTCCCTACAGTTATTACACTCCAATGAATTTGCTGATGAACAGAAGCCAGGAAGGGAAGCATTGCTAGGCACTTCAAAGTAACACAAGGAAAACCTCCAAACTGGTCTGCTTTAAATCACTTCTTAACCTCACACCTAGATAGGAAGATGTTTTGTTATTCATCTCCCAAGGAATTGTGATTGATAGTGAAAGCTGATCAGAAGCACAATGATCCTCTCAGCAGGTCAAGGGGTACTAACCTACAAATGGCTTTATTTACATTATTCATATCTATCACAGTGTTGTAGAAACATAGTAAATGATCACAGAATTCTTTGTTGTAGTAACATCACAAGAGTGTTATTTAGGTGATCTGATAATATCCAATCAAAATGTAGAATGTCATACACATAGAGAATCAATTGTGTGTCAAAGAAGCATGTACCTGAAAAACCTATATAATAAATGTACTGCACTATGGCAGGTCACTGTATGTGTGATGCCTGCATACATGGGTTGAATACACAGTGTTTCTCATCTCCTTTATCCAACCAGGTCCTCACATCTGGGCAGAGAGATAATCCTGAGTACTCAGAGAGGCTGCAGGACAGACCTCGCTAAGGAGGAATTTAAAACACTTTTTCATGTGCTTATTGATAGTTTTAATTTCATCATGTGAGAGAACTGCTGATTCATGTCCCTTGACCTTTTGTCGATTGGGAAATGGCTTGATTTTTTGTTGTTGTTGTAAATATGGCTTAGTCCCTTATATATTTGGGAAATTAAACCTTGATCAGAGAGTTTTGTTATAAAAATATTCTCCCAGTTTGTTGCTTTCCTTCTAATTTTGGTTGCATTGGTTTTGTTTGTACAAACCCCTTTAAATTTGATATAATCAAAGTCATTGATTTTATATTTTGTAATGTTCTGTATCTCTTTCTTGGTCATAAATTCCTTCCTTTCCCACAGATCTGGCAGGTATACAAATCTATGTTCACCTAATTTATTTATGATTCTACTCTTTATATTTAAGTCATTTACCCATTTTGAATTTATCTTGGTATAAGGTGTAAGATGTTGATCTAAACCTAATTTTCCCCATACTGTTTTCCGATTTTCCCAGCAGTTTTTGCCAGATAGTGAGTTCTTGTCCCCAAAGCTGGGATCTTTGGGTTTATCAAACACTAGCTTGCTGAGGTCATTTACTTCTAGTCTATTCATTGAACCATCCTTCTCTCTCTTAGCCAGTACCATATTGTTTTGATGACCACTGCTTTATAGTACAGTTTAAGATCTGGTAGTGATAGGTGCCTATCCTTCACATTTTTTTTTCACAATTTCCTTGATATTCTTGATCTCTTGTTCTTCCAGATTAACTTTATTATAATTTTTTCTAATTCTATAAAAAAAGGTTTTTTTGGCAGTTTGATAAGTATGGCACTGAATAAGTAGATTAATTTGGGTAGGATTGTCATTTTTATTATGTTAGCTTGTCCTACCCATGAATGATTAATGTTTTTTCCAGTTATTTACATCTAATTTTAATTGTGTGAAAAGTGTTTTGTAGTTGTATTCATATAATTCCTGTGTTAAGTCTTGGTAGATAAATTCCTAAATATTTTATATTGTCTAGAGTGATTTCAAATGGAGTTTCTTTCTAATTCCTGTTGCTGAATTTTGTTGGAAATATATAGAAATGCTGATGATTTATGTGGGCTTATCTTTTACCCATCAACTTTGCTATAGTTGTAATTTGCCTTTCCCTAGACCTTTGTTAAGTATAATTTTTATTGCATTATGATCTAAAAAAATTGTATTTATTATTTCTGCCTTTCTGCATTTGTTTGCAATATTTCTATGCCCTAGTACATGGTTGATCTTTGTATATGTACCAAAATCTACTGAGAAGGTATATTCCTTTTTTTCCCTATTCATTTTTCTCCAGATATCTATTAATTCTAATTTTTCTAGCATTTCATTCACTTTCTTTACTGATTTCTTATTTATTTTTCAGTTCAATTTATCTAGTTCTGAAAGGGGAAGGTTGAGATCCCCCATTAATATGGTCTTACTATCTATTTCTTCCTTGAGCTCCTTTAATTTTTCTGTTAGAAATTTAGATGCTATGCCATTTGGTGCATAAATGTTTAGTAATGATATTACTTCATTGTTTATGGTACCCTTTAACAGAATGTAACTTCCTTCCTTATCTCTTTTAATCAGATCAAAACAGAATGTAACTTCCTTCCTTATCTCTTTTAATCAGATCAATTTCTATTTTGTCTGATATCTTGATTGTGATTCCTGCTTTTTTTTTTTTTACTTTAGATGATGCATAATAAATTCTGCTCCAGCCTTTTACCTTGGATATGTGTGTGTCAACCTGCTTCAAATGTGTTTCTTGTAAACAACATATAGTAGGATTCTGGTTTTTAAGACACTCTGCTATCCACTTCTGTTTAATGGTTGAGTTCATCCAATTCATATTCAGCATTATGATTACTAACTGTGAATTGCCCTCCATCATATAATCCCCTGTTAATCCTGCTCTATTCACTTTCTCTTTGTTCCTCCTCCCCAGTGTTTTGCTTTTTTTGTCACCCCCCTCATATTCCCCTCCATTCAATTACTTCCCTCTTCCCTTGTCTTATTCCCTTTCTACTTCTCTATGGGGTAAGCTAGAATTCTATATCCCATTGAGTAGGGCAAGAAAGAATTCTATACCCCACTGAGTATACTTATTTTACCCTCTCTGAGCCTTTTATGATGAGAGTAAAGTTTAAGCATTGCCCATCACCACCTTTATCCCCTTCTCTCTATAATGATTTTTCACATTTGTGTTATATAATTTACCCCATTCTATCTCTCCTTTCCCTTTTCTCTCAGTGCAACCCTCTCAATCCTTGATTGATTTTTTTTACATATTGTTCTCATGCATATATATCATATATTGTTCCATATCATCATAGTCACCTTACTTCTCCACCCTCTTTCTGAGTAAGTTCCTTCTATATTCTCTACTACTAAGAGTAAATTTTGAGAATTACAGGTATCCTTTTTCCATGTAGACATTCTGACCTTAATGAGTCCCTTAAATTTTTTTCTTTCTTATTTACCTTTCTGGGCTTCTCTTGTGTCTCATGTTTAGACTTCAGATTTTTTGTTTAGGTCTGGCTTATTCCTCAGGAATTCTTGGAAATCTTCTATCTTACTGAATGTCCATTTTTTACCCCTGAAAGAATATACTCAGTTTTGCTGGATATGACTCTGTGTTGTAAACCCAGATCTTTTGCCTTCTTGAATATCATATTCTATGCCTTTTAATCCTTTAATGTAGAAGCTGCTAGGGTCTTGTGTGATCCTGATTGTAGCTCTATGGTATTTGAATGGTTTCTTTCTGGCTGCTTGAAGTATTTTTTCCTTGGCTTGGTGGCTCTTGAATTTAGCTATTATATTCCTGGAAGTAGTCAGTTGAGGATTGCTTTCTGGAAATGATCTGTAAATTATTTCAATTTCAATTTTATTTTCTTGTTTGAAGATCTCTGGGCAGTTATCTTGGATACTTTCTTGTAATAGGATATCCAAGGCTTTTTCTTGAACATGGCTTTCAGGTAGTCTCTCCTAGATCTATTTTCTAGGTAAGTTGTTTTTTTCAATAAGATGTTTCATGTTTTCCTCTATTTTTTCATTCCTTTGATTTTGATTTATTGTTTCTTGATTTCTCATGGCATCATTAGTTTCTAGATGGTCGATTCTGATTTTTAAAGCCTGATTTTCCTCTGTCAGTTTTTGGTTCTCCTTTTTTCAATTGGCCCAGTTCTTCTTGCATCACTTTACTTTTGTCTTGCACACTTTCATTTTTCTTTCTTACTTTTCTTCTGCCTCTCTTAATTGGTTTTTTAAGTTCTTTTGAGTTCTTCCAGAATCTGTGTCCAGTCTATATTTTTCTTTTGGACTTTGGGTGTGTTACCTTTGTTTTCACTGTCACTTTCTGTGTCTGTACCTTGTTCTTTGTATAAAAATTCTTTAGAGTTAGGTGCTTTTTTTGTTGTTTGTTCATTTTTCCTATCTAATTATAGGTAGGTTTAGGGGGATGATCTGGTTATCTGAGGGCTGAGAGCTCTAAGAACCCGCTCCCCATGCTGATTCAATTGGCCCTTGTGATGCTGATAGCTTAAATATTTGCTTCAGGTTTAGGTGTAAGCTTTTGATCTCACTCTGATCTTGGTCAGGTCAGGGACTGATCAAATTCTACCCTCAAGCTTAGTCTCAAGCTTTTGGTCTCACTGTGTACTTGATCCAATCAGGCACATTCTTGATTGTTCTGTCTTGGAGCTCTGTCCTGAGCTTTAGGCAAAAAGACTAGTACTTAGTACTATCATCCACTCTAAAGTGTGAATTAACTCTTTGTCCCAAGCCTAGACTAGAATTCCCTGAGCTAGGGTTCCAGATTTCTCCACAGATTTGAAATTTCAAGGCGTATGGGTTGGCTTTTTCCTCTATTTTCTTAGGTAGTATCTCAGGGTATGGATGTTGGCTCAGGCATAGGTTCCCAAACCTTGGATAGCAGTTGTGGCTAGTTCTTCGCTTGCTCTTCCCTCTTTTCTACAGCTGGGTCTGCCCTCCTTTTGCCCCAGTGCTCCAGATGTTTGTTGCCTACCTTTTGGATTTTCTTTTCTTGAAAGTTGTTTCCCTCTGTCTCTTTTTGGTTCTTTCACTCCTGTATTTGTTTTGTGGTGATGTTTTAATTTTGGTTGGGGAAGATTCTCATGGTGGTATAGAGCTGCTGAGAATTACTCAGCCATCTTGGCTCCACCCCCAGAAGTCTCCTTTTTATTATTTTTTAAAAGTCTGACATACAATAGGAAAAAAATCTCTAGAGAAATGAATGAATGAAAAGTAGGTAATAGGGAAGGGATCAGTTATGCCATTACTGAAAATGATACATGCCACTAGGCTAAGATCTGAAACATCTATGATATGCAAGGAAGTTGATATCGAGCTGCTTTCATGGGAGGTCAATTAATGGAGAAGCTGAGGTTTCTTCTCACTTGAGTTCATGCTACAAGGGTCCGAGGCTCACAGGGAGGTAGGAATCAGTGTTCTTTGATTTCTCCTTAGGAGCTTATAGATAAACTCTTTTCTCTTGGCTAAGAGGACTGACTCTCTTGCTATGTGGCTTTCTGCTATCTAGGCTTCCTCAGTTTCCTTTTTCAGAAAAAGGAAAGAGTTAAACTGTATGACTTCCAAGATTCTTTCTAGTCTAGACATTCGGTGGCTCAAGGACTAATAAAGCACAAACCATTTATTTCTGTAAATGACAACTATACTGTCAAGATAGGATTAACTCTACCTTTGTCTATTTTTAGCAAACCAAATCAAGAACTCAAAGCACCCCTACTTAACACTAAGTAAGAGAATTCATGAGTTGCTTATTAGAGTAAGCGTGTGCGTATCTCCAAAGGCTACTGTCACTCCCTTAGGCAGTGCTAGGCAAATTGAAAGATTGTAATTAGTTCCTGTAAAGTGAGGGAGCGACAGGAAGTGATGTTGAGAAAACTGCTTTAAAAAGGCCAGTTGAGGATTCAGCATTCTCTTTGGTGAGCTGGACTAGCGGAGGAGACTCTTTCCCTAGATCTTGTGTTGGCTTGTGGTGGTGAGTGGAATGATTGGTTCTTTGGTGAGGAGACCCTCTCTGCTTGTTGGTGTTTTGGTGGGACACTCCCTTCAGCATGAGTTCTGGTGGGATTCTTTCCACTATGTGTCAAGCAATGACAATACAAATGCAAAGAATGAAAGAATCCATACTCTAAAGGAGTTTTTTTTGAGATATAATGAGGGATAATAATTTGCATGTGGACTATTAATCTGTATCACTTTTTGGTCCTAAAAACAACCTTTTCAATTTAATAGAGAAGAAAAATCTTAAGTTTGAAAATTTGGACTATATCTCCCTGAGGCCATGGATAGAGTCCTTCTTCTTTCTGTCTACCATGCTAGGAGCCATTGGACATGAACTGTGTGGTTATAACCTTGTGGTTACTCTTGGAGTCTGGAAGACCTGCCTCTGACAAGACTAAGATTGGAGTCTTCCAGTCAGAGACACTTGGGAAAGAGATGTCACAGAGCATAAACTGGTGGATGGGACAGGAAGTCACTCAACAGGAAGTCACTCTCTTCCCTTGGAACCATGGACTATAGAGGGCTGATTGTTTGAAGGGGAGATGACAGAAAGAGCTGGCAGGCTACAGGTGGCTCGTGTGTCTCTCTTTCTCTGGTCTGCTTTTTGCTATTTAATAAATAATAGTTATAAAATTAAGATATGGTCTCCAGAGAATTTTAATCACAACATGCAGAAATTTCCATTTTCTGACCTAGGCCTGGTTCTGGTAATAGGATAACAGGTAAACTACAACAGTACAATATGAAGTATGAACAGCACAGTATGAATGATACAACTGTATTGTATGAAGAAAGAATTAGACTCTCTTAGTTTATTTTTAATGTAATCCATTAGCAACTTTTAATTTAATCAAATCAAGAACTTAAAGTACCCCTGTTTAGCACCTAGCTAACCATTAAGTAAGAGAACACCTCCAAAGGCCACTGCCCTCCTCTGGACAGTGCTAGGCAAATTGGGAGTGCCTTGGAGACCTGAAGCTAAAGGGACATTCTTCTTGGATTAATTCTGCATTGGTGAGTAGGGCTGGAGGAAGACTCTTGGAAGCTGTCATGTTGTCCTTGATTGGAGTTTTCTATGCTGAAGGGGCTTGCTGGGTGAGTGACTTGGACTGAAGGAAGTGGTTTGTGTTGGTGGATTTCTGGCTGAAGATGCCACCAGAACTTCCAAGTGGAGATTGGAACATGTGGAAGCCCTTGCTGGGGGCTGATCTGGACTTCACTGGATTAGCACTTAGGCTGGTAAGCTAGACAAGGCTCTGTTTCCTTCCTACATTTCCCAATTTCAATATCTCTACCTTGTAAGCTGTTAACAGTCATTTTTAACTAAAGGGCAAATATTTTATAAACGATGACCACAATTTCACGTTTATAACTCTCATATTGAGCCAAACCTAATTTTAGATCTTACAATAATATAGTGGTTCTGTGGATAGACTTTGGGGGAAGGGTTTGGGAACTTGGATGGAAAACAAAAGTTATTTTCACTAGACTAACTGAAGTTTAGCATTTCTTTAAATTATTAATTAAAAAAATTATTCTGAGAGGTGATCCACCCATAGGCTTCATGAGGCTGTCAAAGGGGTTCATGACACAAAAAAACCCCAAAACCTTGAGATACTGGAAAGATGTCAGGAAATTAAGGTTAAAATCTAGTTGACTAAACTCTGTGACTGAGGATAAGTCATTGAGTCTCTCAGACCTTAACTTCCCCATTTATGAAAATAATCCTAGAATTATTTGGCCTCTTAAGGTTATTGTGAGGGGTGCTCTACAAAGCTTAAAGTATCATATAAATATGAATTTGTTTTTACTACTGTTGGCTTTTGGAATCACTTGTTTCCTGAAAATTCCACTCAGGTGCTGCCTATCTACAGGAAGCCTTTTCTGATCTTCCTAACTGCTACACTCCTTCCCTCCCCACTCCTCAGTTACCTCGTACCCATTTTGTAGATATATTGCCTCTCTCATTAGAAGGTAAGGTTGTTGAGGTTAGGAACTATTGTACTTTTGGCTTTGTAGCTCCATACCATAGCAGCTGGTATATAGCAGATGCTAATTAAAGGCTTACTGATTGACTGTTGTTTTATTATTGAAAAAGTCATTGACCTCTTATTTAGTGCTGCTTCCATTCTGCTCCACCCTCTCTAGTGAACCACAAGATCGTATACCAGGGTAAAAGCTAAGCCACTCTGCACTGTATTCTGTGAAAGAGAATTTAAAGCTCTCTTTGTTCATTTTAAGTTAATCAATCAGGAACTTGAAGTACCCCTACTTAACACTTAGTAAGTCCCTAATGAAGAGTTCACACTTACTTAGTCATTAACACATAGTTAGTCTTAAAAGACCACAAGCAACCACCACCCCTCATCCCCAACCCCATCAGATTCTGCTGCCTTGCTCTTGCTGAGGGAGGACTTCTGCATTGGTGTCTCTGCATTGGAGGGTCTTCTGCATGGCACTTCTGTGCTGGAGATTGATTTTGCGCTAGTAACCCTCTTGCTGAAGAGACTACTGTGACTCCTGGTTGGAGATTTGAACCTGAGGGAGCCTTTGTAGGAGTTGAGCTGGATTTCTTTGGATTGGCAATTATAGAGTATTTAGCTAGGCAACATTTCCTACATTTCCTTCTTTACTATCTCTACCATGTTGTAATAAAGCTACTAACATACTCATAGTTTAATTTTTAATTTTTTAAATGTAACCACAATAATTCTTTTTAACTCATCAATTTAGTCAAATTTCCCTAGGACCATGCCTTTTCATCTTGGGTTTCACTGCACCCCTTATCTTCTCATCTCCCTTATTTTTCTGGATTTTGATCTGTTCAACTTTATTATTCCCTCTAGAAAGCCATATCATTGACTTCTACATTATTCCAGTCTTAGTCTTGGTGACTTCCTTAACTAAAATATCCTTTCCTGGTCACACTCCTCTATATGTACTTTCTCCTCCATTAAAATGGGACTTAGCTCTAGCTTTGGTATTTGTTTCCACAGTGCTTGGTACATAGTAAATGCTTAATAAAGATCTTTTCATTCATTCATTAAATTCAGATAAAGATGGTTCTGGGACAAGATGCTATTCTGCTTTTATTTTACCTTTGATGTTCCATATGCTTTTGTATAGGTGAGAAAGTAATTGCTACTTAAATTAAAAAAAAAAAAGTATTGGGTTTATCTTCTGAAAGCATCATTGGCCCAACTGCAGTAGCAGATGGGGATGGCAAGCACCTCACTGTTGTATCGTGACACACATAATTCTGATTTCTTCTACCAGGTCTTAGAGTTTGAAAAGCTTTTTATTTTGTACAGCTGGAGATTATGAATATTTGGTGTTAAAACCTTACTGATCTATTTAAAAAGTTGTTTTTAAGGTTTTTTAAAAATCAAAATTATGTGTGATTGTGGCCAACTGTTTATTCTATGAAAATGCTATGAATTCGGGAGGTTATCAAAGATATTTTGAAGTCTCTATTTTCACTGTGGAAATTTCTTGTCTTTTATTCCTTGAAAGACAGTGAGCTTCTGCTATATAATTCTAATTATTGGTCATTCCAGTCTAGATACTTTGCAAGTGCTGTTTTTTTGTTTGTTTTTGTAGCCTACAGGGATGTACTGAAGTATGGTTGCTATCACTTCTTTGGGTAATTTGTATTGGTGGTATGGATTCCTTAAGGATCAACTTACTGTAATGTCTAGTAGGGACAACATGGTCCTGAATTACTATCATAAACCTTGTCATAAACCCACATAACAGGAGAAAGAACAGAATTTGGAGTCTGACACCTTCCATATGAATCCTTGCCCCAACATTTAATTAGCTGAGTGATCACGACTAAGTCATTTGATTTTTGACCTCAGTTTCCTCAGCTGCTATCATAAAAGGAGTGCTCTGAAAATTTGGGGCATCGAGGTGGCTTAGTGGAAAGAGCACCAGGTCTGGAGACAGGAGGTCCTTGGTTCAAATCTGGCCTCAGACACTTTCTAGCTGTTTACTGCCTAACCCTTACCACTCTTCTGCCTTGGAACTGATACTTTGTATTGATTTTAAGACAGAAGGTAAGGATTAAAAAAGAAAAAAAAGGAGAAAATCTTGAAGCTCTAATACTCATGTAGATTGTAAGCTCCTTGAGGGCAGGTAGGGACTATCTTTTAGTTCTTTTTGTATCCCTAGCACTTAGCATAGTGCCTGGCACATATTAGACATATAATAAATGTTTATTGGTTAATTGTTATTATCATTTTATCCATAAGCTACATATAGAACAAAGGACAAGTTTTTGAGAAAAATAGTCTAAACTAAAATCATGAATGTTTAATTCTCATCCATTTTATTATGTACCTTGATTATAATGTTCTTTTGTAAATGGCTTCTTTTAGATTCTGAATCTCTTCCTGGTGTATGAACAAGACTTCTGTGCTTTCAGCTTTTCATTAAAAACTTTGTAGCACCTTGAAGCCATAACTACTTTAGACTCATGAGTTATTCCAGTAATTGCCCCCTTCCTCCAACTTCTACTACTGTAGATAAAAAGTACAAAATTGTAAGATATCATTGGTCCATATAAAACCTCTGGGTGTTTTCCCCTTAATCAGAAGGGAAGAATATTATACTCCTCAAGACTTCTTGGAAATGCTTTCTTAGCCACAGCTTTAGTTGAGTATCCCTAGCAATCTGCACCTTTACAGGATGTTTTCTGGCAAATTCTGCTTTCTGAAAGAGCTTCTATTCCCAATCAGAACAAAATCATTTGAAATAACATTTATACCTGAAAGTCTTATCGCTGAGGATAACTTTTTACTTGAATATCCATCGACATCCTCTTACCACAGAGATCAATGTTTTATAATAGAAAGAAGATTGAATATGAAGGTTGGAAGACCAGTTTTTTTAACCCTGGTTCTGCGACTTATTAGGTAATTTAATCTCCCTGAGGCTCAGTTTTCTCATCTGTAAAATGAGGAGTTTGAGCTAATTGATGTCCAAAGTCCTTTCAAGCTTTCAAACCTCTGACAAGCTATTTGAGAGCAAGGACAAGTTAATTTTTGTCTTTGTATCTTCTGTTTTACATATACGAGACACTTATATTTAGCTGTAAGAAAGCAAAGGCCTGTGAAAAGACCTGTTGCCTGATGTTTCCCTTGGGCCCTAGAGGAAGGTCACTGAGGTTTGAATACTGTTTCTGACACTTTCTGGCTGGGTGACTATGGCTGAGTCGTGGCCTCCATGAACTTGAGGCTCATCCACAAATGGGTACAGTAAGTGCTTGTTTGCACTGTCTCACATGAAGAATTGGGACTAAAGCCCTTTATAAAGCATAAAGAGCTCTAGAAATATGAGTTGTCATTATTAAGGGACACAGGTTCTTCAGCTCTGCCAGACAGAATAGGAGTGTGTGAGAGAAAACAAGGAGAAAAGAAAAAGAAAATATTCGATCCTTAGAAAAAAAAATGAAGAATACTATAATGTTTATTCCTGGACTATGATCAATTAAATGCCATTGACCTGGTAAGCAATCAGCTAGTTCTCACAAGCCAGTCACCGTCAAGGAGCAAATTCCGGAGTTATTAAAAATTGGAATCCAAAGAGATCCATGACAACCATGACAGGCTTTGGGCCTACTCATTTCATCTCATTGCACAATCTGTGAGTTTACCCCAATTCTCTTGAAGGACAGAATTTTTAGGAAAATGTCCCTGTGACTAAATGTTGGGCATTTGGTGGCAGGCGGTAAAATGTCAAAGTCACCTGTCAGGCACAAAAAAAATGGCAGCTGTCTTCCCTAAAATCATGTATGCTGACAGCAACCTGTCAGAAGCTGGGAATGGCAAAGCTTCAAGGGCTCACTCTTCCTTACAGTCACTACTCTGACTGAAACAAAGGCCTTTTAAAAATGGTCAGTGAATCTTAGACATAAGGCGCACGTCTACTATTTTAAACTATTCAAGCTTCAAACTGCACTAAGATTTTTTGGGATACCCAATATTCAGAGGAATCTAATTTTTATCTTTTCAGCATAACTAAGTGGGAGTAGCACAGGCCAGACTGGATTTCCTCCTTTGTAAAATGAGGGAGTAGAACTTTCACTTATGCTCTGGGCCTCAGATTCTAAATGCCATTTTCCGGTCTCCAGGCGTTTGCATCATAAAGGTTTGAGTAAGATCCATTGAAGGTCAGAGCTCAAAGGACTTGAAGAGGTCTTCTAATCCGGTCCATTCCTGAGTAGGAAACTCCTCTATGACATTTCCCAAATGGTCATGCAGTTCTGCCTGAAGATTTCTAATGATGAGGAGCTCATTACTTCCCCAAACAGCTTGTTCCACTTTTGGATAGGTCTAGCAGTTGGAAAGGGTTGAGATTTTATTTCCCCAACTTACACCAACTCCTCTGGGAGTTCTGCCCTCTGGGGTTTTGTAAAGCAGGGATAATCCTTTTCACATGACAAGTCCATCCAACTTTTGAAGACAGCTATCCTATCACCTCGGGCATCTTCTCTTCTTCAGGCTACACACCCATAATTCATTCCACCCCTCATCCTATGGCATATGCTAGTTACCTTTCTCTAGATATGGTCCAGGCTATTGGACACCCTTCCTAAAATGTGGAACCCTGACAGAACACAACCTTGCAAATCTGCTCTGAGTTGGGAACCAGAGGCAGATGACAGAAGAAAAAAGAGCAGGAATACTGGCCCTATAGTAGAGACAGGATTCTATGCAGAAAACAGCCTGCACCAGAAAAAAAGCTGTTTTCTTGGGGTTTATAGATTCTTTTTTTAAAAAAAATTTAAAGCAGCTTCTGACCTTGTGACCCAGGGAGAATCAGTGATCCTGGAGTAAGTGGCTTCATCCAGACCTACTGTCTCTTTTATTTCAAACTGTGTGAAGAGCTGGCTACAGTCACAATCTCTGCTGCCTGCTAGGAGAGGGATAAGCATACCTAATGCAGATTAAATGAAATTCCATTGAGGGATAAATAAAAAACCATGGCCCAAGGGAGCCTGTTATGTCACTGCAGAAGAATCTCAAAAACAACCAACAGAAAATACCATTAGGAAAAAGCCAGGGAGAAAAGCAGGGCTTAGTTAGAATCACAGCAACTTTTGAACTCTTACTACATTAATGAAGGATGTCTTATGCCTATGGTTTAGGTCACTGGCTTTTTGTGCCTCTAGTGGGTAGCTTGCATTTTAAAAATATCACCTATTGCTGATAGCTCCAGGAAAAATGAAATTATTTTTCAGAGAAATTAAGCGTTTAGTCCAAAATTGTGTTTGAAGGAAGACTATCATTTATTTGGTTGTACCAATCACATATAATTTTCACAAGTGACATCTGACTCCCAAAGGTCACAGGTTTCTTAGATAGCACTGTATGGAACATTTTACTACTTCTAGACAAGATGGAAATTTCTTCCTACCCCTGCCACTAACTATTAAGTTAATTATTATTATTATTATTATTACTATTATTAAGTTTGTAGAATCTCTTCAAGTGTCTAACCAGCTTCTAAGTGAAGACCTTCAGTGATGGTCAACTTATAGCCTCCTAAGAGGCTATATATATATATATATATATATATATATATATATATATATATATATATATATACATATATATTCATTCACCTTTGGGACAGCTATAACTATTAGGAAGTGTTTTCTTATGATGAAATTGCTCTCTCTGAAACTTTGCCATTCTGTTCTTAATTCTGTCCTCTGGGGCCAAGCAAAACAAATGTAGTCCCATATATTAGCTCTTTAAATACCTAAATACACTTACCAACTTCTCCCTAAGTCTTCTCTCCTCCAAAAGTAACATTCTTTGTCCTTTTCACTGATTCTTTTTTTTTTTAACCTTTACTTTCCGTATCCATTCTAAGGCAGAAAAGGGGTAAGGGGAGGCAATCAGGGTTAAGTGACTTGGGTCCAGGGTTACACAGCTGGGAAGTGTCTGAGGCCAGATTTGGAAGCCCTCCCCACTCCAAATCTGGTGCTCTATCCACTGTTATCAAGCTGCCCCTTTTCACTGATTCTTGTATGGTGAAATTTTATGGCCCTTACCAATATTGGCCATCTTTCTTTGGAGGCCAATGCCAATACTTCCATGAGGAACTCATAATTAAATATAGTAACACTCAAGATATATTGCTTGACCAGGACAGCAAAAATATCAATCACTTTCCTCATTCTGCCTTCTGAATATATGCATTCTGAACTAATGTAGCCTAACTTTTACAATTTCTGATGTTACATCAAATTTTGGAGTCATGACTTGATCTCTAGCCATTTCTTCTCCCATTGTGTTGTACATGTATATCTGATTTTTTAAAACAAAGTGCAGGACTATGCATTTATCTTTAGTATATTTCAGGTCCATAGTTCTGGTCCTTTAAGCAAGGGTCTTTTCTGGATTCTGATTCTGCCCTTTAATTCTTCTCCAGAAGATTATGCTCGCTATTATCTCTGCTCTTTTCCTCTGCTGTTCCTCCCTACTGCCTACAAACATGCCCAAGTCTCTTCCATTCTTAAAAAAAACAAAAACAAAAATCAAAACCCCCCAAATAGCCTTTGCCTATAGCTCTCCTCCCTTTCTCAGTTAAACTTTGTGAAAAAGACACATAATATTTCAGTACCTCTAATTCATCTTCCCTAATTGTTTTCTAAATTCTCTGCAGTCTGGTTTCCCCATAATTGAAATGAAACTACTCTTTCCAAAGTTACTGATGATACAGTAATTGCTAAATCAAATGGTCTTTTTCTTATTGCACATCTTTTTTTCCTTCATAGTTTCTCGTGTGTGTGTGTGTGTGTGTGTGTGTGTGTGTGTGTGTGTGTGTGTGTGTGTGTGTGTGAGACAAAGGGGAGAGGAGGGGGGAAGAGAGAGGGAGGGGAAGGGAGTGGGAGGGAAGGGAAAGGAGAGAGGGAAAAGAAAGGAGGGAGAGAGTGGGAGAGGGAGAGAGAGGGAGAGACAGAGACAGTTTTTTCTTGGTTCTCCTTCTACTTGTCTGGCCAATTCTTTTAGTCTCTTTTTGCCAAACCTTCATTCATGCCATGTTCACTAATTGGACACATATCTAAGACTGTCCTGGGTCCTCTTTTTTCCCCATTCTGTCTTGCTTGGTGATCTCATAATTTGCCATGGATTCAGTCTATGCAGATGATTCCTTTATAATGAATGAAAAGGCATTTACTAAAGCACCTACAAAGTGCAAAAGATTACTTTAAGACCTAGAATACAAATAGAAAAGTAAGATAGTCCTTTTTCTCAAGGAACTCATGTTCTAATGGGAGGAGACCACAAGTATAGAAGATTTCAGTTATAAGTGGGACGGAAAGGTCCAAGATTTCCAGGTGCAGTGGTAAATGGTAATGCCTCTTATTTAATGCCATTTCCACAGTAAAAATCATATCAGCTTCTAATTTTGAACCACTTATCAATGCTAATTATTTTGGTGGTGAGAACTTTCTTTTCTGGGTCCTTGTAGTGGTGTTTATAGCACCAGCAGAAGCAGTTGTCACGCTGCATCTCCATAGAGGTTGCTTCTCCTAGTGGGTAGAGGACTGGCCTGGAATCACTGATATTCCCAAAGGTCTTGAGAAAGTGAAGGGGAGGTCAAGGCAGTAGTGATGGTTTACCTTGCCTTGTACATAGTGCTTCTTGTCTCTCCTTCAGGGCACTTTCTGCTTAGTGAGTCTAAATTGGCTAATTTTTCCATAGGTAGCAATTGGTCAGCTGTTGGTGGGATGGCTAGCTCATATTCCAGAGGAGCTGCTTTCCCAGATAATGACTGTGGGGTTTGGGCTGGAAACAGGATTAGTAGGCAGAGGGGTTCTGCCACTCCCAGAGTTCGTGGACTTGCTTGCTAATTAGCAATATTTACTCAGAAATATGGGATTGTTGGGTGGTACAATGGATAGAGTTTCAGGGCTTGAGTCAGGAAGACATCTTCCTGAGTTCAAATCTGGCTTCATATACTAACTAGCTATGTGACCCTAGGCAAGTCATTTAACCCTGTTTGGTTGTTTCCTCATTTGTAAAATGAACTAAAGAAGGAAATGGCAAACCACTTCAGTATTTTTGCCAATAAAACCCCAAATGGGATAATGAAAAGTCAGACACGACTGAAACAACTGATTGACAACTCAGAAATATAAAGAGGGAAGAAATCTAGCCTGGGTCTCTCTTCTGAGCTCTTATCCTACAACACCAACTGCCTACTAGGCATTTCAAAAGAGATATTTTAAAAGTACTTCAAATTCAACATGCTTAAAATAAAACTTATTACTTTCTCCTCTCCTCCAAGCCTTTCCCATTTTTTGAACTTCCCTATTACCACACATATGTCACCATCCTCTTAGTTACTCAGATTTTGAATCTGTGTTATTCTTGATACCTCTCCCTCATCCCATTGATCTGATTAGTTGGTAAATCTTGTCATTTCTATTGTCACCATACCTTTTTTAAGTTAACATTTTATTTTTTCCTCAGTTACATGTAAAAACAATTAAAAACCTTAAAAAAATTTTTTGAACCAAGTTCTTCTCTTTGTTTCCTCTCCTCCCCACTCCCTGTGATGGCAAGCAATCTGATATAGATTCTACATCTGTCACAACATCTCTTGTATAAGTCTCTTTTTACTCACAACCACCATCTTAGTTCTGGACCTCATTATTTCTGGTCTGGAATATTACAATAACCTCCTAATGGGTCTCCTTGCTTCAAGCCTCTCTCTAGTCCAATCTCTCCTCCACACAGATGTCAAACGGATCTTGCTAAAGAATTCTAACCATGACTTTCTCTGCTCAATCAATTCTTAGTACTTAAAGGATCAAAGACCATTGCTTAGCTTTTAAAGCTTTTCACAATCTGACCCCTTCTTGCCTTTCCAGTCTACTTATAGAGACTGCCTTCTTCAGCTCTTACATTTGGCCTTCCTGACTTCTATGCCATTCCTAGAACACTCCATCCTAACTCTGTTCTATGCCTTTGCACAAGCTGTCATCCATACCTAGAATGCTTTCCCTTCTCACCTTGGCTTCTTAAAACCCTGGGCTTCCTTCAAAACTTATCTCAAATGGCAATCTCTGCAGGAAGCTTTTTCCTGATCTTCCCCTTTCTTAGGGGTCATCCCAGCTTCATGCAGCTGGAGCTTTTTCCTCTTAGCTTACTTTTCATTTACTCTGTATATATCATATATTGTCATGCAATTATTTGCTGTCTTCCAGATTAGAATGTAAGCTCCTTAAGGGTAGGGACTGTTTTGGCCTTTCTTTATATCACCAGCACTTAGTACACTGCCTGTTGCTTCATTAATAGACTCAAAACTAAACAGTCTTGATATTTCATTCATTATGTTAATACCAAGTTATGCTCCTTTTATTTAAAATCATTCAGTGACAGAAATTTTATAATAATAATGTATTATTATTAGGACATATGATAATAATAAAGCACTTATTATAGATCTATTATATGTACTTCAAGAGGAATAGTACATAGAGTCCTAGCCTTGGAGTAAGGAAGACATAGGCTACTCAAGTTCTGCTTCTGACCCATACTAGCTTGTACAAATAACTTAACCTCTTAGTGATTCAGGTAACTTCCTATGCTTATAAATTGCTGATTTGCATTGGTAGAAGGAGTTTTCTTACCAGGAGTTCTTTATACCAATGAAATCACAGTTCTAGATATTTCTTTTCCCCAATTCTACTCTACCAGGTTTTGGGGGAGATGAAAATAATTTAAGACATGGTTCCTAATTTTTTTGAGTTTGCTTTCCTTTCTCTAGATTAAACATCTCTAGTTTCTTCAATTCATCAATTCCTATCACACACACACGGGCAACAAAAACAAAAACCTCCTAAAGTTTAGGCTGAATTAATTGGGATATATGGGCAAAATGAGGTGAGTCATACTGTGTAATCCGTCTATTCAGAGTTTTAAATTCCCTTTGTAAACCTTAAAATTTCACAGACTTATGAATGTTAAAAATTTTACTCCACATTGAGGAATTCTCCAATTCCCTACTTGAAATAATTCCCTACCAGATAGTAAGAACTCTACTTGAATGTGAAAACTCCTTGCTATGGGAGGACCTCTATTCCACCCATACTTAAGAATGCTTTAGGGCAGAAAACTCTTTGCTAAACAATGAAAGTACTTGAAAACCATACTTATAAAGGAAAGGAGTTCTTTGAGCCATGCCTATTTTTGGAATTGATACAATGGGATGCTAAGTGCCTATAAAGGTGGGGCAACTTGTAAACTACTTAGACCTAAAAGGTGAAAACTTACTCAGAGGTTTTCTCTTAATGAAATTAGTCGACAGAGCAGCATTTTTTTTCTGACTTACTAAAGAGATTAATCTACTCAGCTGTGAATTCAAAATGGGCTGTCTTTTGGAAAACATCTACAGTGATTGGTAGATGGAAGAACTTAGGGGAGGTGACATAGGAGATTTTTCCCTTAAAAATAACAGCTCAGAGAAGAGCTGAAGGTCATTCTGAAACATTCAGATTGAGGAAGAATTCATTCTGAAAAATTCAGATGGAGGAGGGAGCTGGTGAAAGCAGCTGAGATGATGCTGGCCTGGTGTCACTAGAATCCTTGCTTAGGCAGACCTTGTGGTGAGTGTTAAAAGACTGACAGACTGATCTCTCTCTCTTAAGACTCAGGTCTAGGCCATGTTGGCTTAAGGCCCTTCATACTTATTTCCTTTTTCTCTCTTTCTCTCTTTTCTTTAATTCCACATTTGTATTAATTAAAATCTCTATAAAACCCAGTTGATTTGGGTATTTGAATAATTGGGAATATTTCCCTGGCGACCACCTTATATTTGATTTAAAACCCAAGACACTGTAGTGAAACATATTTTCTGTGGTCAAATTTATTCACCCTCTCTTATATCTATCACAATTTATATCTTCCACCATTTTAACTCACTACAGTTTATGGGCTTCACTATTTTAAATCTCACACCTTCCTATCTTGGACATCCTTTAATGGATATGCTCCCACCACTGGTATAATATTATAGATTTGGCCTAACAAGGCCAAAGTACATTGGGACTATCCTGGACCTTAAATTCTACTGATGTAATTCAATAGAGTAAATAGTTGTTAACTTCCTCTTACATGTGCTAGCACAAGGTTATAAATGTTTCAGAATGGTTAAAACTTTGACAAAATAGAATTTCAAATGGAAGCTTTAGTTACTTATGTTTTTATGAGAAAAAATAGCCTGGGGTATTAAAAATAGGTAAAGGATGAATAGGTTTTCAACACAATAACTTTTTATTGCTACTAAATAATTACTGATTAACTCTACTGTAACAATCACTATAGCATATACAATGATGAAAACTCAGAAGTGATGATCAAAACTCAGAAGTGATGATCATGCTTAACATTGCTTCACAGTGCCCTCTGTCATATATGACTTCTCTTCCCATTTTTAGTTAACAATTATTTTTTAAAAATAATATTTTATTTTCCCCAATTTTTAACATTTGTTTCTAATTCTGAGTTCCAAATTTTCTCCCTCTATCCTTCTTCCTTCTTTGAGATTGTAAGTAATCTGATATAGATTTTATACATGTAATCATGTAAAACATTTTTCCATATTAATCATTTTTGTGGAAGAGATCTTGACAAAAAAGAAGAAAAAGAAAAAGAAAGTGAAATACAGTCTGCGTTCAAACTCCATCAGTTCTTTGGAGAAGGATGGTATTTTTTATGGTGAGTCTTTGGGGCTGTCTTGGATTACTGTATTGCTGAGAATAGTTAGGCCATTCATAGTTGTTCATCATACAATATTGTTACCTGTACAGGGTTCTTCTGGTGCTGCTCACTCTGCTTTGGTCCATTGCAGCAAATGTAATTTTTTAAACAGCAAGAACTTTCTCTGTTGTTAGATTAGTAGGTCAATAATATTGAGTGTAGAAGCTGGGTGGCTAGAGAATTCTCAGAGTTCTTAGTTATAGTGGCTGAAGCTCAGTTTTGACCCAGACTTCCTCCGTTCCAGTCAAAGAACAACTCTTGTGGTCATAGGGAGTAAGAGTAAGTACCTGAGGAAATTTGTTTTGTGTGATTTCAAATTTGTAATGACATTTGTATTTCTTGTTTTTTCAATGTGAAAGGGTTGGGGAAATGTGAGGATTTGAAACTGAAAATAAAGTTGAATTTTTTTTTTAAGAGTAAGTACAGAGCAGTATTTAGGATACACTTTTGTTTGGCTTACACATTCTTATCCAAATATGGATAGAGTTAGTTGAAGCAAGTTTTAAGACATTACTTGTAAGTAAGGGCTATAGGACTGCCTCCTGCAGCTATACATGATTAACTGTCTAGTGATTAACTGAACAAACATTTACCAAGTACTTGTAACATGCAAGACAATGTAAAAAAGATTAAAAGAAATAAAGAGCAGAAGCTAATACTGGGCAAAATCCACAACTAATTTATAGAAAATTCCAGAAATAAAGATGTCATGCAAAGTAGAATATGGCAAAGGTTAAGGAGAGATCTAGGTAAAATTTTACAAGAAAGTTTCAGGTGGGATCATTAGATAAATATTGTTCATTGGACACTATGCTTCTGTAAATGCAGCCCAGGGTCAAAGCAGTCTTTGGGAAGTACTCCTTTCACATTACTGACTCATTGAACTTCTAGTCCACTAGAATCCATGCCTTTTACACATAACTGCTTCTAGTCTTATCTTCCTCATGTTCGACCTATATAGTTGATTTTTAAACTTAAATATAGAATTTTACATCAATTCTTATTATGTTTGTATTAGACTTGGCTCATCTTTCTATTCTAATGAGGTCATAGTCCTGTTATCAATAATATGCCTGCCATCTCTACAACTGCTTCTGGCCTTTGACATTTTAGTCAAGTAATTGCTAAAACTGTTGGAGAGCCCAAGACAGAGCCCTGAGACACTCCCTTAGAAAGTGCACTCTAAGTTGATGTCAATCCGTTAATCCTTTCTTTAGGTATGAACATTCATCCAAAGTTTCACGTTCACTGCTGGAAAACTTAATGTTTTTGTAAAAATCTTTATTTGAAAACCTATTCTTTTCCTGTGTGTGTGTGTGTGTGTGTGTGTGTGTGTGTGTGTGTGTGTGTGTGTGCGCGCGTGCATTGTGAGATGTTGATGCCACCTCAGTGGTCAGGTCTCACACAAATTAGGACACTGAATTTAAATGCCAAATTTGGCTCTATCAAGTGACATTATAAAGGCTTAATCATTAACTCCACATGCACAGTGATATAACGTGTCATCTAAAAAAAAATCCTCCAAATGACAGTGTTAAGACAGATGGTCCCCAATGTGAGCAGAAGTGTCTTCATCCATCTGTTGATTCTGCCTATGAGATTTAGAATTCTGAATGTCAGATAATAACAATTATAGCTTACATTTCTATTAACTTTTGAGGTTGACAGAGCTTTCACATGCATATTCTATTCTAATTCTCACAATCACCTTGATTAGTTGAGAGTACAAATAACATTTTTATATTATAGGTGAGGAAATGGATACTTTTGGAGAGTAAGAGACTTGCCCAGTGTTCAGTAGCAGAAGTAGGAATTACTTCTGGACCCTCTGACTCCTACTCTAGTGCTGAGGTGAGACATTCATTCAGAAAACATTAAATAATTTTGAGAGCTGTGCTGTAAGTAGTCCCACAAATTCATGACGTCTCTTTAGATGTGGCAGGGTCAGTGGGAATCTTATTATGGCATTTGTTTGGGCTCCATTGTAAGTCAGAGGCAAAGTATCGTAAATGCTTGAGTCTTTGTATTAAGTTTTTCTGCATTTAAATCTCATGAACTAGGCCAACAAATTGGACTCTATATCTCCCAAAGCAACTGCATTTCAGAGCAATTTCAGGTTTCATGGTGTGGGTCATATGCAATTGCAAGGCAAGTTCATCCCTCTGCATGTCCTTGGTGCCCTATTCACAAGCTCTCACATTGGTGAAGACTTAGTAGAGACATCTGATTGGCATTAGTCCAAATGTAGCTCAAAACTCCTTAGCTCAAGCGATCCCCCAGCCTCAGCCTGTCCAGTAGCAGGGATTACCAGCATGTGCCACTATGCCACTCTTAGTTGCTTAACTGCTCTGAACTTAGTTTTCAAATCTGTGAAATGGGGAATAATAATTCTCAAACTGCCTCTTGAAATTTTTATGAAGAAAGTCTTTATAAATTTTAAAATGGTATATGAGTGTATTGCCATTATTATTGTTAATTATGTTAATTATTATGTTATGTTATATTATTATGTTATAACATTATATAACATTATATTATAATGTTAATAATAAAGTTAATAACTTAATAATATCCTTTTCAAAGTGGTTATCAAGGGAATTAATGAAAATATAAAGGAAAGTGGCTTAGTCATACCACATTTCAAATAGGTAATCATCAAAACAATCTGGTCCTGACTAAGAAAACTGGAAAACAATATAGTAGAAACTAGGTATAGACACTCTGTCTCACATTGTATACCAAGATAAGATCCAAATGGGTACATGATTTAGGCATAAAGGGTGCTACCATAAGCAAATCAGGTGACCATTGCAATAGTTTACCTGTTATATATAATAGATAAGGGAAAAATTTATACCAAACAGGAGCTAGAGAACATTACAAGGTATGAAATGGGTATTTTTATTATAAATAAAATAAATATTTTGTAAGACTACAAGAAAAAAAGAAAACTGGGGAAAATTTTTTGTGTTAAGTGTCTCTGACAAAGGCTTCATTTCTCAAATATATAGAGAACTGAATCGAATTTATAAGAATACAAGTCATTCCCCAACTGATAAATGGTCAAAGAATATGAACAGGCAGTTTTCAGATGAAGAAATCAAAGTTATTTATAGTCATAGGAAAAAATAGTGATTTCACTATTGATTGAAGAAATGCAAATGAAAACAACTCTGAGGTCCTACCTTACACCTATCATATTGACTAATCTGACAGAAAAGGTAAATGGCAAATTTTGGAGGGGATGTGGGAAAACTGAGAAACTAATGCACTTTGGGTAGAGTTGTGAACTGATCCAACCATTCTGGAGAACTCTGTATAACTATAACCAAAGGGCTATAAAATCGTGCGTTATCCTTCGATCTAGAATTACTATTACTAGGTCTGTATTCCAAAAATAAAGAAAAAAAGGGGGAAGGACCTCTTTGTACAAAAATACAGGAGGTCTTTTTGTGTAGCAAGAAATTGGGAACTGAGGGGATACTCATCAGTTGGGGAATGGATGAACAAGTTGTGATATATGATTATTGTGGAATATTATTATGCTATAAGAAACAAATGAGCAGAATGTTTTAAGAAAAACCTGGACTTACAAGAACTGATGCAGAGTGAAGTGAGCAGAACCAGGAGAAAATTGTGCCTAGAAACAGCAATAATATATGATGAACAACTATGAATGACTTAGCTATTCTCAGCAACACAATGAGCCAAGACAATCCCAAAGGGCTCACGATGAAAAATGCTCTCTGCTTCCAGAGAAAGAACTGATGGTGTCTGATTGTAAATTAAAGCATACCACTTTGTTTTCTTCATGGTTTAAAAAAAAAATCTGTCTTCCACAACTTGACAAATAAGGAAATTTGTTTTACATGATAGCACATGTATAACAAATAGCAAATTGTTTACTGTCTCAGGGAGGAAGGAGGAGAGTAGAGGGAGGAAGAGAATTTGGAACTCAAAATGTTATAAAGTAAATGCCAAAAATTATTCTTACTGGCAATTGGAGAAAAAATAAAGCATTATTGAAGATAAAAAATTCTCTTTATATGACCCCCAAAAAGTTGATATATTCAGTAAAAGTACTAATAGCTAAATGATAGACATCAACATGAGAGCCCTTTATTGCTAAAAAAAAAAATCTACTTTAGATTAATTACATTAATTATACTATATTATACAAGTTCAGGAATAAAAACAGTGATATTGCACTACAGCACTCCCTGGTCATATATAACAGAAAAAATGGAAGGGCTAAACAACCTGGACCTATTCCTAGCTTATAAAACTAGACCACCTATGTTTTATTTTCCATGACAAGTTTTTAAACTGTAACTAAACCTCCTGTATATTAATATAGGAGGTATGAGTATTATGAAGTGTGTATTAATGCATTTTAATAAGGTGATAAAGTAGAAATGTCTGAATTAGGAGAAAACATATTCCACCATATATTTGACTGTAATAGAAATGTTGGTTATTGTCATGGTATTATTTTTGCAAAGGAAGATCAGAGAATCAAAGAACCTCAAAGCCCTTAGATGTCTAGTCCAAACTTATCATTTTACTATTGAGGAAAAGAGAAGCTGAAAGAAATTAAGTTTCTTTCCTAAGGGCACAGAGGTGATAGGTAGCAGATATAGAATTTGACCCCAGGCCTTCTGACTCAAAATCCAATTCTACTAGGCTGTCTGCTTCTCAAGTTTAAGGTGATGGCAGGTGTGAATAAAGGGAGAGAATTTCAATTTAGGGCCAAGCGTCTCCCGCTTTTGCTTCACATTTCACCAAAGCTATCTTCTTGCCTTCTACTTTGATCCTACACCATTCCAGCCACTGAATCACCAGAAACCTTGTGCCTTCAAGTCCATGCTGTCTTTTTAAAAATGTTATTTTTTCAATTACACGTAGAAACAATTTTCGACAATTGATTTTTGAAATTTTAAAATTCAGATTCTCTCCATCTCTACCCCCACCCCCAGGTGGTGAATAGTCTGATATAGGTTATACCCATTCCTTCATGTAATACATATTTCCATATTGCTCATGTCATGATAGAAGACACATATCACAATAGAACAGACATCTCGTGACATGCTGTCTTGATAGTATGTCACACACTTCATGATATATCTACTTGGCCACCTCCTTGGGAAACGGAAGAAAATAAGGGTAATAAGCCTTTCTTATGTGCACCATGCTAAACTCATTTTTAAAAAATAAATATTACCTTCTTTGGGCCTCACAAGAAACTTGGGAGGCTGGTGCTTTTATTATACCCATTTTATAGTTGAGGAAACTGAACAGACAGAAGTTAATTGACTTGCCCAGGGTCTCACAACTAGTAAGTATGTGAAAATGGATTTGAATCCAGGTCTTCCTGACTCCAGGTCCAGTGTTCTTATCCTTGTACCATTGGCCTTGTGGTCATGCACGTCTTCCTCCCCACGTCTTTTGGCACACTTCCCCTCTCCTGCTCACCCATTTTCTAGCTCTGGAATGATAACCAAACCAGTATTATCATTGCGACCAGAAAGGACATATCCATCAACTTCCCTATGACTATTATTGCTGTGACTTCCCAAATCAAAGCCTATCTCCTTTGTCTGCCATTCCTGCAATAAGCTGTGTTTCCCCTACAAGATTATAAGCTCCCTGACGACAGGGTCTATCTTGCGTTTGTATTGGTGTCCCAAGAAAGTCACCTAGTAGGTGCTCAATACATTTTTTTCATTCACTCATGCTGGGAAGACTAAAGGGTCTTTTATGTGTCACTGGATTCGTTCTTCGGGATAACCCACTGCTTTTGCCTGCCACACCTTACCTGGAAAGCAGCGAACCACATGAGCCAATCCAGCCGGTAGTGGTACGGAGAGATCAGGCACGGCCTCCGCTTCAGGTCGCCCGGCTTACATTTGAACTCGTACTCCTCCCACACTGCACTCGAGTCATTGGCCAAGAGGCTGGAAGTGCCCTGGATGATGACCTCAGTCCTCTCTTTGGTGATGCTGGGGGAAAGAGAGCAGAAAGTTAGGGCAGGCCGCAAGGCAGCGATTCCTTTCGCTACCGCTGGGGGGCTCGAGTCCCTTGGCTTTTCTCAGGAAGCTTCCTTTGGCTTTGGAGAAAGGCTTTTTGGCAGAGCGCAGGGTCTTGGCATCTTGCTAGACTGGGCCTCGGCAGCTCACTGTCCTTTGGACTGGTGTCCTCAGTTATTCCATTTTCTCTCCCTTCCCCAAAGCGAACCGAACCGGTCATTGAGGTTCAGCCTGTTTTCTTGTATTATACGCATTTCAATGTGGGCCAGGATTCGAATTCATAGCTACGCGTGCTGTCTAGTGCTCTTTTCCTGTTCCCTTCTCCTTTTTACTCGGCCTCTGATCCAAGGCAAACGCCCCTGTTATCATCCTGAGCTACCTTCCATCTCCACACGGGGATCTCCAGCAAGCCCAATGGCGCCAGCCCAATGGCTGGACCAGGAATATTCATTCATCCTCGCCGCCGCTCGCTTTTTTCTTGAACTACCTACAGAGAGCCACCAGACCGCCAGGGGGCCCCTGGGAGTGGCGCCATACGGGGGCATCCGGAGGCGTGGGCCGCTGGGCTCTCCTCGCCTCCGGGTTCGGAGCTCCAGTCCCAGCGCGGTACCCCCTAGGGCTCCGTGCCCCTCGGCCCCCTTTGCGGGAGCCCTACCTTCCCGAGACATTTGCCTCACGGCTCTCTCTTCTCTGCGGGCTAGTCTATAAAGCACTTCCCTCGTGAGGACCCCGGGAGCAGGCAGTAGCGGAACGAGCGCCTTCCATTTCCCAGGGGAGGACGCCGAGGCTCAGGGTGGGGGAGGGACTTGTTTCAGGTCGGGCAGTGAGGTAAGGGGCAAAGGCAAGCGGTCCAAAGGCCGCCACCCCATTTTTATCAGTAATGCTCTTCTGGTCTTACTTAAAAGGGAACTCTGAGCGCAGCCCCCACCCTGTGACCAAGGGAGAATCACGTTCACCCATTCTGTGCCAGGGGAAAGGAAGGCTTTGGGAATTTGGACAGCTTTCCCAAGACAGGCCCGGAACCTCTGCTCCATGAGCCCAATGCTGCATCCAGAGCGAGCCTGGGGAAGCTCCACGAGGTCGCGGCTGGACAGGATCCCTCGGCTCCAGTCACTGCTGCTTCCGCCTCCACGGGAAAGGGACAACGTCTCAGCCTCTACCAGAGGCAACAGAAGTTACTTTTTTCAGATATTTGACAGCATTTGGGCATTAAGATTGTTTCTGATTCTTTATAGTTACAAATTGGGATGCTATCTCTATCAAAAGGCAGCACAGTGTAGGTAGGAAGAATACTGGAATGAGAGTTCAGGGTTCTGGGTTCAAATTCTCACTCTGACCCTTATAAGATTTGTGACCATGGGCAAGTCACCCAACCTAAGACTCAGTTTTCCCATATTTAAAATGGGGGTAAATAATCCCCACAGCCAAGTTATTATAAAGGAAAGGCCTTGTAAATATTTGCATCACTGACTTCTCGCTATCTTTCCTATATGGTACTGCTGAGGGGAACAACCTCTAGAATTCTCCACACTGGGGCAGGTAGTTACTATGGTAACCAGACCGTCTTGGTCCTGGGGGTGTCCCTCGGCATCAGGACTCTTTTGCAAGTTACACCGTCTATATGAAAAACAAAATGGTGTGCCTAGTAGGTGCCAGGAATGCATTTAGTCCATAGCAGGTACACAAGAAACACTCGATGGTTGCCCCATTGTAACTGAGACAAGCAGAGCAGAACAGTGGCCCCATCAGCAGGATGGAAGGCTGGAAGGTTCCCCCTCATTTCTTATTCTTTCTGTCTTTGAACCAACGGGGTGTAGTTCTATTGTGGTATAATGAAGGCCACACACACACACACACACACACACACACACACAGTTACTGACTGGTTGTCTGTTCTAGTGTCTGGCCTCCAGTCAGCTGAGAAAATCCCAGACACAGCGCTTAAAGAACACCCATTAATAGCTGACTCACGGGGCCCCATTAACAGCTGTCTGAAGGCATCCAAGCATGGCACCATTCTGGCTGAGAAATGGGTCTTACAAAGCCATTGCTCAGCAGCAGTTGGAGGTGGGAGTAGAAGTCATAAGGGGTTGTTAGGAGAGGAGGAGGGAGGGCTGTGCCAAGGAAAGCAGAAAGGAAAAACAAAACCATTGCACCTAATTGGAAGTTACAGAGCGGGTCAGAAGACAAGCCCCTCAGTAGGCCCCATCTATGTTCTCAGGATGCCGCACGGCAAACACACATGTTCCACCCGTGCATGTGACTTGCATGTCAGGTATTCATTGTACACTTAGTAACTGCCTTCTGTTTGCAACGGTGTACTAAGTGCTGGGGAGCTATAAAGATAAATCAGATGTGGTCCCCTGCCTGCAAGGGAAATAGGAAACAAATATATAATATAACAAGAAATCGTTGTATAATTTAATTGTAGCCTAGAATAGGATAAAGAGTGTACAGGGTTCAGTGTATTATCTGAAGTTTGAGGAAAGACAAATTGCTTTTGCCTGGTGGGATCTGGGAATGTTTTATGGTACAGGTGGAATTTGACGTAGACCTTGAACGGAAACATACAGAGTTTGGGGCAAGGGGTCTGGGAGATGGCAAGGATTCCAGTTTGCTTGGAGCAGAGAGTCCATGGGAAAGAGTAGGGGGAAATCTGGGTTGGAGACCACTGGAAAAGGGCCACTGGATACTTATTTGCAGACATGGCTTGAGTGACAAAATTAGATACCTTGATGCATGCAATTAAAGTAACAGACTAGAATTTAGAACACACACACACACACACACACACACACAGTTATTTGGGATTTATATGCATCTTTTCTCGGGGAAGCTGGTGGGTGGCACAGTGGATAGAGTGCCAGGGCTGGAGTCAGGAAGACTCATCCTCTTGAGTTCAAATCTGACCTCAGACACTTAATAGCTGTGTGATTTTGAGTGAGTCACTTATCCCTGCTTGCCTCTGTTTCCTCATCTGTAAAAGGAATTAGAGAAGGAAATTCCAAACAGATCACAAAGAACCAGACAAGACTGAAAAATGACTAAACAAAAAATATATTTTTTCCATCTTGTCATCCTTTCTCCATTTTCCTTTTGTTTAGCAACTCAACACTTCCAGTAATGGAAGAGGACTTGCTTGATGGAGAGATAGAGCCTTTTGATCACCTCATCCTATAATAGTCACTTTCAGCAAACACATTTACAAAATTTGCATTTCACACATAAGAAGTCTTTATCAAATGAATGAATGAATAAGCGACTGCATGACTGAATTATACCCTTGTCTGAATTATGATCCCTGATGAGTAGCCCAATGGTTAGTGTACACAAGAGACAACAATTTCTCCTACCATGCCTTCCATGCCTTCTAAATTTCAGTTTTCACATCTTTGGATATTCAGAATGAGCCAGAATTCTTTTTATTGGTTGGCCTCAGGTGGGATTACAAACACATGATGTAAGTCTTTTAATATGCAAAATATATAAATATCTTAAAGTACTTTCCAATATGGGTTCAACCACTCTTCCCAGCCTCCTTGAATATTATTTCCGTTTGCTCATTCTGCCATCCAGCCAAACTGGCCTTCTTTCGGCCCTCAAACAGGATAATCCATCTTTTATCTCTCTGTCTTTGCAGCGACCATCGTACATGCCTTGAATTCACTCCCACCTTACCTGTAACTTAAGAGTCTCTTCCATTAACATGTACCTCAGACTCCATTTTCTATACGAAGCCTTTCCTGATTTCTTTAATGCTCTCTCTCTAGAATTACCTTCAGTAGCAGAATTTAAATTCATGTCCTATGATTACAAGTTTAGTTCTCTTCACTACAGCTCATTACCTTGAGCCTGCCTATTCAGCCAGCTCCAAACCACCTAACTATATGGTATCCCCTAGTACTGTGCACCTCTTCCTCTTTTCCACAAGAATAGAATGAGACATTATCAAATCTTTTGCCGACATCTAGGGAAACGATATCTACATCCCTTTTTTGATTTACCCGTCTAGGAACTCTTTTTAAAGCAAAAGCCAAATAAAAATGACCTGACCTGACTTGTCTTTGGTGACAGTATGCTGGCTTTTTGTGATCACTGCTTCCTTTTGTAGATGTCCATCAACTGTTGCCTTAATATCAAAGCATTCTAGAATTTCGCCACTAATGAAAGACAAACTTATGGATCTTATAGTTTTCAGAGTCAATCCTTTTTCATTTTGGGGGCGATCTAGATAACATTTTCTTTCATCCAACCCTTTGGTACCTTTGCTGTTTTCTACAAACTTTTAAAGATGACTGATATTGGCCCAGCCATCACACTGCTATTTTCTTTAGTATGCTAATATGATTATGTGGGCTGTAGAACTCTCACTCATCAAGGGTAGCTAGGTACTGTTTTTTTACTATCATTTCTTTATGTATTTTGGTTATCAATTCCCCATTAGATAGTTTTGTTCTGCCCTTTCAAGTCCAAAAGTCACTCTCTTTTTCAGAGAAAACAAACAAAATAAAATAAAATAATACCTTTTGTCCATTGTTAATTATTGTCTCATCCACTCTGAGCAATGTGATCTTTGATTCTCTCCAATTTTTCTACCCAACTTAGTTACACTGACCCATTAAAAAAGAAAATAAACTGAGATAATAATCATTAAAAAAATCTAGGATACATGCTTAACTATGTTTTCCTTCATGTCTCTATCATATATTCTAAGATGGAATGGTTATTTCTTGCCAAGGTTCCTTTCCATCTTTTTTTCTACCTTGGAAACCACATCTTCTTTGTTAGTTAAAATCATATCCTAGAGCTTAGCTGGATAGCTCAGTGGAGTGAGAGTTAGGCCTAGAGATGGGAGGTTCTAGGTTCAAATCTGACCTCAGACACTTCACAGCTGTGTGACCCTGGGCAAGTCACTTAACCCCCATTGCCTAGCCCTGACCACTCTTCTGCCTTGGAACCAATATATAGTATGGATTCTAAGACAGAAGGTAAGGGTTTAGAAAAATAAAATAAAATCATATTCAGGCTAGAATTTTCCCTTTGGGGGTCCTGTAATTTTTAAAAGCGGTAGTTATCATTAAGGCAAGTCAAGAAATTATTAGCTGTTCTGCTGTATGTGTGTGTGTGTGTGTGTGGGCAGGAATCTATGAGATATCTGGATCATTGAAACCTCATTCCTCCTTCTTCTACCCAACACATTCTATCATATCTCTGTGCCAGGCTTATCAACTGCTTCTGAAATATTTCCTTATTTATTTTCTCTGTCTAGATAGTCTGTCGTATACCTCAGTGACAAGGCTGTTCCTTATCTGCCTCTGTTTATCTAGATATTCTATGCCATGCTTCTTAGATTTCTTTACATGGGTATATTTTCTTAATAAACCATGCTATTTTGCCAGCTCCTCCCACAAGCCAGCTTTTGACTCCCCTATTTCTGCTGAATTAGATGTCCTCCAGAGCCAAAATAATGTCTTAGTAATATGTATGAGGTAAATTTTGCTTCTTTATCTACTAGGATATATAATTCACTATTGCTCATTACTCTTTGTGCATCTGTGACAGGGATCTGAGGCAGGTGGTTAGTTACAGGCTCCTTTCTTAGGACTGTCTCTCCTTTGAATTCTGGGTGTATCTAGGACTAAAGAATAGGTGACCTCTAAGGTGCCCCCTGGCATTCGAGGATGTTAATGGATTTTCGCCTAAGCCCAAGACAGCGTGCCTCTAGATTCAGAATCATAAGTAAATCATAAAGCTGGGTGGATTAGTGCAAGTCACAAGTACCTTGGCTTCAGCTCCTTACAGGGCCAGCAAGTTGCCAAACCAAGTCATAGCAATTCTCCCTGATTTCCCCTTTGAAATAGAGGCTTTTAGGGAATCACTAATTATTGCCATTATTATTATTATAATATTCTGAAAGTACATTTAGAGTTATGGGGATCCAAGTAAGGAAGAGAGCAGCACTGATTATACGAGCATTTCCATATTTCTCATCTCTGTTTCTCTTGGAAGAATGCAGGCTTATAGATATTTGAGGGTGGTATGGGGTTAGGAGATGCATTCTCTTTGCAGGTCTTCAAAAAAAGAGGATTTATAACAAATGATCAAACCTCTGTTCTTGAATGCAATTATTTGTTTAAGCACAGAATTTTCCATGGCTGATAAGAATTTAGTGGTCTTATGGGTCCAGATTTGAATCCAAGTCACTCTAAAGCTAATGTTCTTTCTACTATATTTCAGCAATGCCACATATCTTCATTTAACCCTACATATTTTCCCCTGAGATGTCCAGAGAGTACCACGTGGACACCAGATCCTTGATTGGTCTATGTTGCTGAAATCTGTAAGAGGTTAGAAAGAAATTTCTCACAAGTTCTAGTCTTTTAGTCACTACCCCATGGCCTAAAACATTTGAGTATAGCTACGTATGTAGGCTTCTAGTTAGGTCCTTTACATTTTCAATTGTATAAGTTACTTTTTTTTAATAGAGCCATCATAGTATAGCTGGATAGAGTTCTGGACTTGGAGTTAGGAAGTTGTGAGTTCAGATTCTGCTTCTGCTAGAAAACTCCAGTTAAGCCACTTAGACTCTTCATGCCTCAGGATGTATCTATTATGTGAGATGAGCTAGACTCTGAATTAGTGGAAAAAAAAACCTGTCATACTGAGAGATCCATAGACCATTCCCAGGTATCTACCCCATTGTGGGCACTCAGAAAGGTGGATTCCTTGAATAGTTCTTGGAAAACAGATGGAAAAGGGGGAATTAAGGGGCTCAGTAGATATTAAGGCCAAGAGATGGGAGGTCCTGGGTTCAAATATGACCTGAGATACTTCCTAGCTGTGTGGCTCTGGGCAAATCACTTAACCCCAACTGCCTAGCCCTTACTGTTCTTCTGCCTTGCTGATACTTAATATTGATTCTAAGAAAGCTAAGGTTTAAAGGAAAAAAAGAAAGAAAATGGATAGAAAAGAATGGAAGGAAAGAAAGAAAAGAATAATCAGAAAAAACCAGAATCAAAAGATAAATATGGATGAAAGACACCCTTTAAGAGAATCATACCTTCCAAATGCCCCGTAAGTGTTGACTATTCTGAGAGGATTGAATGAACTATTCATAACTTGGTTGGAATTAAGTAAATTCATAACCACAGGAATGCTCAGGTAGGCAACCAGGACACCTAAAGAGATGTTCACCAATCTTCGAACCAAACAACCTGAAAATAAAAGAAGAAGAAATGAGTTTCCATTTGGGGTAGTAGAGAAAACACTGAACCAAAAACACTGGAATGGAAATCTACAGACACGGGTTCAAGTTTTGGTTTCTCCATTTACTGGTAGTGTGACTTTGAGCAAAATACTTCACTTCCCTGAGTCTTCATCTTCTGTAAAATGAATATAATTGTATTTTATGTGGAAAGTACTTATAGAAACTAAAATTCTATGGAAATGTGCTCAGTTACTGTAGTTATTACCTCCAACTCTTTCAAGGCTAATTTATTTTCCAATTATCAGATTGCAAACAATGTGGTTCTCTTATTGACATATTCCACAAACAAGGAATAGCTTCTGGGCCTCTACTTTTTAAGTTGTTAGCCCAAATCAGCATGAATATTGCTAGTCTGTTACCTAATTTTCCCCAAGTTATCATTTTCCTCAAAAATTCAGCAAAGGGTTGGGGCAGCTAAGTGGTTCAATGAATTGAAAGCCAGGCCTAGAGATGGGAGGACCTGGTTTTAAATCTGTCTTCATACACTTCCTAGCTGTGTGATCCTGGGCAAATCACTTAACCTCCCTTGTCTAACCCTTCCCTCTTTTCTGCTTTGGAACCAATATAGTCCTGATTCTGAGACTAAAGATACGGGTTTTAAACAAATTAGGCAATGAGGCCAAACCAAATAATACATGTTTTAAAGATTTCAGGAAAAATAGCCTAGTGGGAAGTGGTATGTAAATATAATAGAATTTTACCATGGGATAAGAAATAACAAATATGAGGAATTCAGGGAAACATGGAAAGAAGAAACATGAACTGACACTGAGAGGGATATATGCGATGATATCAATAAATAAAAAATCACACGAAGGAAGTCAAACTCTGAATAATTATTATGACTATGGTTGGTCACATAGGGCAGGTAATGAAACATGCATTTTTCTTATTGGCAAAGAGTGGGGGTTCTACAGGGGCAGAATGTTATATATATATCGTGTTCAAGAATGGTCATTGTTTTACATGTATTTGCTTAACTATCTTTCATGGTTATAAGGAAGGCTCCATTGCTATAAGTATTGATAAATAATTATGATTAAATATAAGAAAAACAATAAGAAAACTTAAAAAAAAAGAAAACTATGTAGCAGTTAGGTGGCTCAGTGAATTGAGAGCCAGGCCTATGGACAGGAGGTCCTGGGTTCAAAGCTAGCCTCAGATGCTTCCTAGCTATGTGATCCTGGACAAGTCACTTAACCCCATTGCTTAGCCCTTAATGTTCTTCTGCCTTGGAACCAATACATGGTAGTGATTCTAAGACAGAAGGTAAGGATTAAAAAAAAAGAACAATAACCCAGTTGAGATCAAATGTTCTTTCAAAGATTTGATGACCTAGTTGAAAAAAAAAAAAACTCTATGTAATTGAAAGGGTAGGGTGGATTGAATAGATCAATCAAATCAGTCAAAGGACAATAAACATTTACATAGTGCCTACTACAGACCACACACTAAATAGTATCTCATTTAATCTTCACAACAACCCTGGAGGTTGGTGTTCTTTATTATAGCCATTTTGTAGTTGAGGAAATTGAGACAAATAAAGGTTAGATATTTGCCCAAAGTCATACAGCTGGTTGCAAATGTCCAAGGCCAGCTCTGAATTTAGGTCTTCCAATTCCAAGCCCAGCTGGTGGACAAGATAACATGCAGAAATGCCTTTATAAAATGATCCATCAACCCAACAAGCAAACACTTTAGATTAAGAAAGAATGGAGTGAGTTGGTCCGGAGAGTTCAGACTGGCTGAGGAAATTTAGTCATGGATGCCCTGTGGGTTACCTATAAAACAGAAGACTAAGTTATTTGAGCATCTGGCACAGACTGTCATTCTGGCGAGCAAATGGCAGATGAGAGAGTTTCAGTTAAACCTCAGGAATCACTTGGAGGAAGAAGAGAGCACGTTATTTTGAGCTTTAGTTTCTTTCCCCTCTCTACCTGGCTGGAGAAGACTCCAAGCTTCAAAAGATCTGGAGGATTTTACATTACCCATCTTCCCCTCAAAATTCCAGTATTGTCCTCCCTGAGATAGCCATGGCTCCTGGCACAGTCTGCTCTAGGAGCCAAGGAAAGACTGGGTGCAGAATCACAGCTTTCAGAGTTCAGAAAAGAGACCATGAATTTTGAAAATGGAGAAAAGGAATTTCAGGAACGGTGAGCTAAGCTACTCTCATGTCCTCACTAAGTTTTAGCCCACCTTCTCCTGGTCTTTCTATGTACTGATGGGAGAATCTGTTATTGACCTGGCCCATATGGAATATTTTGTAGCAGTTAAGCTACTTTAATTTGGTTGACTAAATTGATTTTCAGTTGATCATCAAAGCAGGAAATGCATAGCTCATGAGTTGTAGAGTAGTAGAAAGACAATCCCTCCAGCCTCTGAGGGTTACTCGGAGAGCCTTGAAAAGATATAGTAGCTGAGCTTTGGATTGTCACCTAAGATGAGGATGTGCTATAAAAGCTTAATCTCTCTCTTCACACATATCTGCATGATTGCATGTCCTCCAAACTGGCTTTTTTCATGTATCCTTTCAGATGACTTTACTATGGTTCTTCACTGCCAGGAAGACCAATTTCAAATTCCTTTTTCTGGAATCCAAAGCTCTCCCTAACGTGGTCTTAACCTATGCTTCAAACTTTAGCTTCCTTTTCTTACCAACACAAACAGTTGGTACCAACCAGGTCTTCTGGCTCTTTCATCTCTGATGCTCATTTATTCAAACCTTTTCTCTACTATTACCCTATGCAGCTGAATCTTCTCCATTCTGTTCTGTAGTTGGCTGAAACAAAGAGTTCAGCAGGGAAGATAAATGTCTTACACCTCAAGTATAAATTGAATACTTCAATGACTGACCACAACTCTAGACAACTGATTATGAAGCATGCTACACACCTCCTGACTGAGAGATGATGGACCCAAGGTGCAGGAAGAATAAGTATTTTGGACATGGTAGATATGTGGACTTGTTTTGTCTATGCTTACTTGTTACAAGTTTTCTATTCTCCCCTTTTAATTTTTGTTTGGATACTGAGATTTGGTACGGGGGATGGTTATTGATAATGTTGCCAAAAAAAGAAGAAAAAAATTTGAATCATATTAAAAGATGACTAGGAGGGAACATAATTGAATTTAGAGGGAAACAGACAAGCAAGACAGCTTCGACAGTAACATGTTGAATTTATTATATGAATCAAGAAGAAAAACAAGCTGTATGTAATATTCATGATTTCACACTTAATCCATTTTCTTTTCTACTTTGTATACGGAAATATTCTCTTTTTGAATTAAATTAAGAATAAAACAAATGAAAAAATGAAGCATGGGAAGGAAAAGTGTGGTTAAGTTATCAATATCATCAGCGGAAGGAAAGTTCTATAACTGTGAAGGGTGTGATACAGAAGTCAAAAATGACATCCTGCTTTAGTATTCAGAAAGAGGGAGATTATCGATCACTTGCTCTCTGTCCTGAAGAATCCTGTTTAGGCCCAAGTATGATGTTTTAGGAAGGGCACTGACAGGCTGGAGTGCACTCACTGGATGGTGACCAGGATAATGAGAGAATCTGAAACCATGCCCTGTGAGGATCTGTTGGAGGAACTGGAATGTTCAGCATAGAGAAGAGATAGCTTAGGTTAGGGGACTGGAGGGAGGACACGACAAAAGCAGGAATAGATTTATTTTGCTAACTCCAAAGGAAAAAACTAAGGCCTAAGGTTGGGAATTCTCTGTAGAGAGGCAGACTGTAGCACAACATAAAGAAAAATTTCATAAAAATTAGAAGTATTCAAGAATAAAATGGGATGTCTTTGGTGGTAGCAAGTTCTCTGTCAAGGAAAGTATTTAAGTGGCAGCTGAATGACCACTTGTCAAGGATGCTTTGGAGAGGATTTTTACTCCAACATGATATCTGAGGCCAAATCTACAATATTTAGCTTTTATGTACCTCAGTTTCCTAAACTGTAAAATGGGATAATAAAACATACTTCCCACCTCCTAGATTTGTGAGGAAAGTTTTGTAAAGGAAAAAGTGGTTTAGAAATGTTGTAGATTATTGTGGATGTATCTTATTTTCTACATTAGATGGCAAGTATCCTGAGGGCAGAGATTATTCTATGAGTTTTCTGTGTTACCTACAGTAGCCAGCATAAGGCCCACCATATGGCATGCTGTTTTGTGGATGAATTTTTAGTGTGATCATAGAGAGTTCTTAGGGGAGCCCTTGTACATGTAGACACTAAATATGATGCACAATAACTGACTTTTTAATATCGCTTTAAGGTTTACAAAGCATTTTCCTTACGATGACCTTGCGAAGTAGGGAGTGAAATATTATACCTGTTTTACAGATGAGGAAAGTGAGTCAGAGAGGTTAGGTGATTCACTTAGAGCTATGGCTAAGAAGGGATTTAGCACACAGTTGTTCTGTCTCTGAGCACAATGTTCTTTCCTGCCTGCTAGCAACAACTAAGTCCTAGAAAATATTCTATTCATCTATTAAGAGTCAGAAGGGCATGGAGAAGAGTTTAGGTGCATGAAGAATCTTGCTTGCGTGGGAATCATGAGGCTAAACCCACTCTCCCCGTGCCTTAGTCATAGTCATAACAGTTGCTCTAAGTATGGGGAATGGCTCTCAATTGCATTCCAGAAGGGCGGACCAGTTTACAGCTCCACCAAGAGTGCATCAGCATTCTTATTTTTCTACAACTTATCTAACATTTGTCATTTTCTTTTTCTTCATGTTAGCCAACTGATAAGTGTTAAGTAGTACCTCAGAGTTGCTTTAATTGGCATTTCTCTAATTAGTAGTAATTCAGAGCATTTTTTCATGACTATTGACGGTTTTGATTTGTTTTTCTGAAAACTGTCTGTTTGTGTCCTTTAACCATTAGCAGTTGGGGAATGACTTATTTTTATAAATCCAACTTTAGTTCCCATATATTTGAGTAATGAGATCTTTATCAGAGAAACTGGTTGTAAAATTTCCACCCAAAATTACTTGCCTTCCTTCTAATTTTGGCTGCAAATTAGAATTAATTTTGTTTGTGCAAAATCTTTTTAATTTTGTGTAGCAAAATTATCAATTTTATATCCTGTTTTATATCCTCTTGATTTTATGTTTGGTCATAAATTCTTCCCTTATCCATAGATCTGGCAGGCAATTTTTTCCATGTTCTCCTACTTTGCTTATGATATCACCTTTTATGTATAAATCACATACCCATTTTGACCTTAACACGATATACGTGTATGAATTTCCTTAAAAAGGAGAAAACTGAGGCCCAGAATAAGTGACTTGTTGAGGCCACATGGTTAGTGGAAAACAATCTACAGAAGATGCCTGCCAGAGTGAGTCCTCCACATGTGTTAGGGTTTAATAAATATCACAAAGATTTCTGCATCTCATTACTCTATTAGGAAAGATACAGCAATGAAGGAGTTTTGACCTGTTAAAAATTTGAAATAAATCCATTCCTTGCAGGATATGTAATGAAATGTAACTAACTACCCACAATACTCATGTATTACTGGAAGTTCAGATGAAGTGAACTTTTGAGTTAGAAATCTCAGCATCGGTTTACTGTATGACAACTTCTTGCTGCTGTACAATATGGGTTAATGATGCTGAAATGCCAAGTTGGTAAGAAATAGTATCCTGGAGAATATGAAGAACCTCTCTGTCCTGATATTTGGTCTATTTCCTTGTGAAATCTCTGGGTAAGTGGAACAAGTTCTTCCTGGGATAGAAATTAGGTTATGGAGGAGGTAGGTGCACATCAGTCCATGCTTAATTAGGCTCTTCTCGTCTTAGTAAAAAAAAAAGAAATCCCCTATTTCCTTTTTCATGATCATCTGTAGCACAGGGATGCCAAGTTCAAATTCATAGCCAACCTTCACACTCTCAAATAGGCCTCCAACTCTCGCCTTTAGGGTGATATTCTAAATCCTGTGATTCTGTTCTTGTTGGAGAAATGAAGATTAAGCATGTTTTAAGGTTAGTGCCCATTTAATGACTTGCTTAATTAAGGAAGCAAAGGGTCCAGCCTGTATGTGTCTAAACTATTATAATTCCCCAAAGATGATCAGAGCTGAGCCATGGGATCAGTGGGAAATTAGTGGGAAACTGCAAGTAATGAGGTACACAGGAGGACTTGGCTTCCCACTGAGCTTTTAAAAAGAAGGCATTTGTAGGACTGATTCATCTAACCTCGTGACTTCACTTCTCCTGCCCAAAATGAGCCTTGCACCACGTGCCAACAACCCTCAGCACCCGCTGGTCCCAGATCTAAAGCCTGAGAAAGTTCAAACAATGGGAATATCTCTACCCTTTAATTTTGTAAGAAAAAGACATCTACTTTTCTGATGTACACAAGCTAAGACTATTTGTTTATTTTTATTCTTTTACATTTAAAGATCAGTGTGAATATGACTATGTTAACACCATGCATTTACTATTAATATTGTTTTACACTGAAGTACATTTATCACGATTATGAACAAATAGCTAGCACTTTCTTAATAATTACAATTCGTTTCCTGGAATGTTTTTTAATGCTTATAAGTGAATCTCTAACACACTATCTATTGGTTAAGCAAGTGGTCAAGAGAAGATGATCCCAGTTTTGGAGATGAGGGAAACAAGGCTCAGTGCTGCAGTTAGAAGAACTGAATTCAGATCCTGCTTCGGGCATTTATGAACTGTGTGACACTGGGCCTCTCTCCCTCAGTTTCCTCATCTGTAAAACAGGATACGAACAGCACTTCTTCACAAGGTGGATGCCGCTGAGGGCCACACGTGATCCCCATCCTGTTGCTCTGAAGCTCAAACAACATAACACATGTAAAGAAGAGAAATGAGATTGTTCTTAGCAAAGTGAAGAGATTGCTCTCAAGGTTCCCCTGCTAATATGTGTCACTGCTGGTGTCATACCCACATCCCTTCTGACTTTAAGGATGGCTTCTTTTCCGCATAAAAGCGCCTTTTACAGCTCAGAGCAGCCCCAGAGTCTCCTCGCTTGCTACTCTTATTGCAGTGCCCATTGCCCCATCCGGTAATATCAGATGCTCCTAAGGACGGCAGGCTTGGTGGGCAGTCCTGCTGTAAATGTGCTTTAGACACAGCACCTTACATAGAGCACGTTTGGTGGTTGTTGCTGAATGCTGCATTAAGAGGTTTTGTAGTGTCACAGCCCAGAGAGCGCCTTCCTTCATCTAGATATTTAAAATGTCCAGAAAGGGATTCCTGTGAAGAGGACCCGGGGTTCTTAGTGGCATGGAGGCTTCATAGGAGTTGGTAGTGAGAAGAAGCAGCAATCATCACATGACTAAAAGGCTGGTGTTCAGAGCAAAGGGAGAGCATTTCTACTGTCTGGACATCTGCAGTATACTGAGTGCCTCATTCTAGAAAGGCTAGAATCCAAAGTGGGATTGGGATGGCAGCATGCTGAGGGAGCAAAGGAAGTGGATAGGAACCAGGCTAAAAGAGAATTAGCTGGGGAAAAAAACATGGAGGGGTGCTGAGCCTGGAGGAGAGATTTAGGGCAGGGAACCTAATATTTATCTTTAGATATTTGAAGGGCTCTTTTGTGGGAGAGGGATTAGACTTGCAGTGCCTGGCCCCAGAGGGCAGAACTAGGAGTAACCATTAGAAGGGCAAAGAGGTGATTTTAGGTTGGATGGAAGGGAAGATTCCCTAACCAGAGAGTTTGAGAAATTGGCTACTTTGAGAAAATAATGAATCCTTTCTAATCCAAAGTCTTCATGCAAATCTGAAAGTCCTCTTGTCAAGTATGGGTAAAAGGAATTTTAAGTGTCAATTGGCCAAAAGGTTACTGAGCTCCTTCCCAACTCTGAGGTTCTTTGATTTTGTGATCATTAAAAAAGCTCAAGTTGCTGAAGACAAGGCAGGTATTATTTTTTACATAACAATAGCTAGCATATAGCATCTACTATGTTCCAGACACTGCAATAAGAGCTTTACAAATATTCTCTCATTTGGTGCTTACAACTCTGTAAGATAGATGCTACTGCGATCCCCAATTTACAGCTGAGGAAACTGAGGCAAACAGAAATTAAGCAACTTTGGTCAAGGTCATTCAGCTAGTAAGTGTCTGAGGCTAGATTTGAATTTGGGACTTCCTGACTCCAGGCCTGGCACTCTGTCCACTCTACTACCTAGTTGTATTCTTTTATAGCATGTAGAGTATATATATCAACAGTTCTGAACCAGAGACCAGGGCTAGGACATCATTAGAAGGGTTTTAGTTATCTAGTCCAAGCTCTTCATTTTACAGTGAAAATACTGAGGTCTAGAGAGATTAACTCAACTAATAAATATTGGGGTACCTCCTTTCCCTGTCTGCAAAGTCTTGGAGATTGTTTTTGTATTCCTGATGTCGAAGAATATTGTGTCTGCAAATATATAAATAGAATGATTCTTCAACAGTGATGCTTTCTAGATGGCACCTGAGGCAAGCTCCTTGGAACCCCCATCATCACCCAGTTCCCTTCCCTGGGCAGATCTCTGTTCGCTGGGTGCCACCGGCCCTTCATGCCAGAAACAGCTTTATGAACCAGAACCAGACAGGCTTTGGAGCTCCTCTTCTTTATCCCTTCTTCCCCCACACGGAGAGGTAAGCAACTTGCTCCACATCACACTGTGCATCAGGGTAGAGCTAGCAAGATTCCTCTTTCCTGAATCTCAGCCCAGGACTCTTCCTGCTGCCATAGTCCATGACAGTTTTTGGGCAAACAGCATTTGAGAATAGAAAATTCAAGAAATGACAACATTCAACATAGCTGGAAAGCATTTTAACATGAAGACTGCCTGACAGGAAGCACAGCCTGTGCCCTGCAGGTAGGCAAATGCAAATGACATGTAAATCACCCACAACCCTCTCATTGCACTATACCTGGATGTGCCCTTGGGAAATACCAGTGGAGACTGTAGTTTTGAGGACTTATTCTTCCTGGGAAATAACTTACCATATCTCACTGGGGGCTTGTCTTCAAGTTGTAGTTTGTGGACTCGGTCTTTAACCCCTCCTGGCTGGGAGCCAAACAGGAACCCCAAGGCAGCATCATCGAAGCAGGCAATGCTGGGAACAATGGTCAACCAGTTCAGGAAGCTCAGGTTTCCACTAATGATAAGAATCACCTAAAGGGAGGGGGAAAAAGGATGCATTGGAAGTAGTTCCCTCTAACAGAAGCAGCTTTCCTAGCTGATGGACCAGTTTTGTTATAGGAGAAAAACAATACAACGAATAGCTCCTATTTCTGTTTTTTTTTTTATGGTTTAAAATGGCTGTGCTTTGTGGAACACCACAAACCTCAGGTGACCCAATGGGCAATGGAGAGCCGAAGGATGGCTGTAAAATGGCTACAGCAGGTTAACGGTGATGACCTGTGGGTGAGAAGTGATGCAGAAGGAATTATTAATGCGTGTGTAACAGGAAGCCTCTCCTGTGGCAAGAAGGAGGGAGACCAGATGGCCAGCCTGGAGTTCTCTGATGGTATCCACTGAAAGAATCAAAGGAAGGTCTTCCTTTTAATGAACGTATTGTGGTATTTTTAAAAAGAGGCATGGATTTAGAGCCAAAAGATGCTAACTTTGAATTCCAGCTCTGCTACTTCCTACCCATTTGATTTTGTACAATGTACCTTACCTTCGGTGTCAGTTTCCTCATCTGTAAAATGAGGCATTTGGGTTAAATATTTCCTAAGGTCCCTTTCAGTTCTGGATCCTTTAAAAGGAGCTTCAGAAAAGCAGGCCTATCTCAAATGGTACTTTTTTTCCTATTTAAAACTTTTATTGAAATCTTTTAGGTTTATATCACTTTCATTTCTGAATATGTCTTTGCCCCTTTCCCTACCCAGCGAACTAGTCCTTCTTACAAAGAATTTTTAAAAAGAGAAAAGCAAAACTAACCAAGAAATAAACCTAGTCTGACAGTGTATGTAATATTCCTTACCCACAAATCCCCTGACCTTTTTTGTAGAGAAGAGGGGAAGGATGGACTTTCTCAACTATTTTTTAGTATTACGCCTCTTGATAATTATAATTGGTGTATTTCTTTTTTACAGTGCTATATTTCTTTCTCCTGGCCCAAATGAACTACATCCTTGGGTCCTAAAAGAGTTGGTCAATTTGATGAGCTGAGTCATTGTTAGTGTTATTTGAAAGATCATGGAAAAAGAGGGGAGGCACCACAGGATTGGAGAAAGGCAAAAGCTATTTCAATTTTCAAAATAAATAAAGAGAACAGCCTGCAAATTAGAGGTCAGTGAGCTGGACCCAGGACAGTTCTAGAAAAGATTATTAAAGAGATATTTGGTGAACATCTAGAAAGGGAAGAGGTGATTACAAAGACCTAACATGACTTTATCAAGAACACTTCATATCAAGATGACACTGAATATTAGTATAAAAGGGAATTGAAACCAATTGTTTTTTTAAATTTTATAATATTTTATTTGATCATTTCCAAGTATTATTCATTAAAGACAAAGATCATTTTCTTTTCCTTCTCCCCACCCCCCGTAGCCGACGCGTGATTCCACTGGGTATTACATGTGTTCTTGATTCGAACCCATTGCTATGTTGTTAATATTTGCATTAGAGTGTTCATTTAGAGTCTCTCCTCTGTCATGTCCCCTCAACCACTGTAGTCAGGCAGTTGCTTTTCCTCGGTGTTTCTACTCCCACAGTTTATCCTTTGCTTATGGATAGTGTTTTTTCTCCTAGATCCCTGCAAATTGTTCAGGGACATTACACCGCCACTAATGGAGAAGTCCATTACGTTCGATTATACCACAGTGTATTAGTCTCTGTGTACAATGTTCTCCTGGTTCTGCTCCTCTCGCTCTGCATCACTTCCTGGAGGTCGTTCCAGTCTCCATGGAATTCCTCCACTTTATTATTCCTTTGAGCACAATAGTATTCCATCACCAACATATCCCACAATTTGCTCAGCCATTCCCCAATTGATGGGCATCCCCTCATTTTCCAGTTTTTGGGAAACCAATTGTTTTTTAAGTTGCCAAAAGTCTTGTATGAGGAATTTAAATATACCCAACTTTTTCATAATATCAGTGAAATTAACTTTTAAAAAATCCAATGCTTTTCATGACCTTGTTTCCTAATGACATTCTACAAATTATGTGGCAAAGAGTAGTATGTTAAATATGAAATTAAGATAGCACTGATACTACAAAACTATTCTCAGTTACAAGAAAACAAGAAGCCAAATATCCATTTGTTTATTGTCAGGTGTTGAAATTTGAAGGTTATTAGAGAGAAGAGGGATTAGACTTGTTCCATGTCACTCTAGACGGCAGAGCCTTGGTCTAAGACCAATAGCTAGAAGTTAGAGAGGCAGATTTTAGTTTAATACTAAGGAAAACGTCCTTACCACTGGAACTCTCCAGAAATAATAATAAGCAACAACTACAGGACTTAATGAGTTCTAGAGGATTCTATGACTAAGACTGCTAAGAAAGCTGTAGGAAGCTGCAAGATAACCTCTATAAGCCCTTCTAACTCTTTAATTCTATGATTATCTCACTATTAATTATATATAAGTCTTTAAGGTTTACTAAGGGCTTTTCTCACAATAACTTTGTTTAGTGATCAGTATTAGTATTATTTCCCCCAATTTATAGGTGATGAAAGGGAGGCCAAGGGAGAGTAAACAGATTACATGGCAAGGAGGTAGCAAAGGCAGGACATGAAATCAGATATCCTGACTCAGAATTCAAAACTCCTTTCTTTACATTAAGATGCCTTTTTTATGCTTCTACTAGTATGTCATTTTGTCTTCATGAAGAAAAGAATTACAAATGAAAGTCATTCCTGATTTATTATTTGTCATTAGAAAGACACTAGTCTTTTGGAAAAAGAGTTCATTTCAGAGCCAGAAAGACCTGAAGCTAAGTCTCACCTCTGACCAAGACAGATGGCATGACCCTGGACAAATCACTTAACCTCTCAGCATTTGAAACTGCTTTCTAAGATGATTAGATGAAGAGAAGAACATTTGGCTAAAAATTTTTAGACTTCTGTTATATGATTTGATTTTCTGCTAAACTTCAACTAAAGAGAAATATGAGGCTAGTCAGTTTCACCTCTTTAAACTGAGGCTTCCCTTTTGGGTTCCCATGAATTTAATCTTGGCCCCTGGGAATTTCCTTGGCTACAAAAGACACTGAGATCAGCCAAAAATTGATTTCTTTTGGCTCTCTGACAAACATGGATAGAGTAAAGCCTCTTTAATTCAGACTCCATTAATTTGGAATGTTTCAGACAGTGCAAGCTAAAAATATATTTTTGGGAGGTTATTTAAAAAATAAGTATGTGATTTGCTTTGAAGCACTTAGAAGTGCATATACCTAATATTTATGGTAATTAGAAATTAATCCTATCTTTGCCTTAAATTTAATCCCATAAAGATCTCTACTGGGTAATAACAGTTTTCTAGATACTTATTGTTACTACTGTTAACAGTAATTCTCTCACTCTGGTGTCTCATCATGATGGGCAGAGGGTATCACACGGGCTCTTGAAAACTAATAGCTAGCATTTATATAGTGCTTTAATGTTTGAAAAAGCTTCAACAGAATTATTTAACTTTACTCTCACAATAATGCTGATAAGTTGCTAACATCAACCTTTTTCTTATCCTAATTTTAGAGATGAGGAAACTGAGACAGAATTAAGTAATTTGTCCAGAGTTGTGCAGCTATTAAGTGTCTGAGGCCAGATTTGAACTTGGGTCTTCCTGATTCCAGATCTAGGGCTCTGTTCACTGATCACCTGCCATGTCAGAACTGTCTACTGAAAGCCCTAAAATGATTTATGTTGGAAAACCCTCTAGGAGATCTTTAGGTCCCTTGCTACCAAGGGATGGGATGTGACAGAACTAATATCTACCAGATTTTCTCCACAGTATGGGTTAGAACTATCCCTCCTCCGTCCTTCTGGCACAGCGATTAGTTTCCCCTAAAAGAATGAAGGTGAGGGTGGTGGGAGAGCTGGTTAGCTCAGTGAATAGAGATCCAGGCCTAGAGAAAGGAAGAGTACGGTTCAAATATAATTTAAAACATTTGCTATGTGTAAGATCCTTTTGGCAAGTCACATAATCACAGGTGCCTACCCCTTATCCCTCTTCTACCTTGGAATCCATACATAGTACTGATACCAAGATGGAAGAAAAGAGTTTTAGAAAAAAAAAGGGGGGGGGGCGGGTCGTGGATTAAGTGGGTTTGGAACTTTATGAGCTGCTTTTTTCCTAATCTAGCTCCTGGTCATCTAAAGAAAGGGATCTCCTGAGATTCAAATAAAAAAAAAATGGATGTACAACATTTTGCAAATCTTAAAGTGCTACATAAATGCCTATTGTTGTTATTGTTGTTATTATTCTCCCATAGTCACCAGGCCTCCAGGATGGTGATGACTTCATGCCCTGAGTTGCGCTCCTGCTGAGTTCCAACAATGTTTAAAGAGCAATGGGGGAAGGGGAGGGAGACTGGTAAATGTTTAACAACTGGGCTGTCTAGTAAAAAAAAGTATACACACACTCTTAAGTTTAATCTGCATTATTAATACGTTCTTAAGTCTAGAAAGTAACAATATATCATGCTCTGATTGGTAGTGATTGCCAATTTCTGAGGAGTAAATGCTCACACTAAAAATTTAACTGGAAGAATGGTTGTGTCATCAGTAGAAATAAGGGAATTCAGAGGAGGAGTGGGTCTGGGGATAAATATAATGAGTTCTGTTTTGTAAATGTTGAGATTTGAGACTCTTATAGGACAGTTAGTTGAAAATATCCAGTGGGAAATTATATACACACACATGACACAAAGGCATGTGTATGTATCTGGAATAAAGGGATATAGAGATTATTTGCATAGAGATGATAATTGAATTTACAGAAGCTGATGACATCACCAAATAAGATAATACTGAGAAAAAAGCAGAACAGGACATCATAGCCTTGGGGGGATATGGACAATTAGTTGCATGACAAAAAAAAAGATCCAGTTAGGGCAACTGAGAGAGAGTAGTCACACAGGTAGAAGGAAAACCAAGAGAAAGGAGTGTCATGAAGCCTAGAGGAGAGGGATTATCTTGGAGGAGGGTCAGTAGGGCCAAAATGTTTGAAACTTAATAGCCTTGTGGCCTTGGAAAACTCACTTATTTCTTTGAGCTTCAATTTCCTTATTACAAAACAAGATAATTATTTTTGTAATACTTTCCATTTTACACAGTAATTATAAATAAAATGTTTTGAAAACTTAAAAATGCTATATAAATATAAATTATCATCTTGGTGTTCAATCTTCTATAATCATTGTGGAGGGCTATGCCAGACAAAGCATCAAGGACTGAACCTTGACCCTCATTAGTAATATGTCACACAGCCTGTACAGGTTCAGTGTTGATTCTCTAAGGAACTCTTAGAATCTTGCCTTGCGTGGAGTGAGGTGCCTTGCCCTTTGCAGTACTACAAGTTGGATGAACAGTATAGGTCTTTGGGGAAGTCAGAACTCATTGTAAGAGAAAGAAAGCTGATTTTTTAGGAATCTTGAGATCTTTGTCTATATGGGAAAATAGGGTAGTATTTTAAGTCAGAAAGATTATAGTTAAGTCCTTTGAAAATGGGATCTCTGTAGAAAGGGAAGAGGCTCTCTTGGTTTTTCTCTGGGTTCAGGAATAAGGATTTACTATATTCTATACCAGTGATGGCAACCCCTTTAGACACTGTGTGCCATGTCTCCCCCCTACCACTTTATTTCATAAAGGGGTGGGAGAAAGGAAGGGAGTAAACACAGAGGGGTGGGGAGGCACAGTAGAGACGGGGAAAGGAATAGCTCTGCCCGAGTCCTGCCTTTCTAGAAACTAACTCTGGCAGGTGGTGGTGTGCAGGCTCACAGAGAGGGCTCTGCGTGTCATTTTTGGCACATGTTCCATAGGTTCACCACCACAGTTCTACACTGTTGTATATGTCCTTGTGAGTCTGAGTGTTTTCAGGGGATTTGGATGTCCCCCTTTCTAAGGAAGTGCCATTTGCTGCTGATATTCTCAGGTTCAACCTGAGTAAAAGCAAAGTGAGCCAGATACTAAAATTCCCAGGATTTTCTTGGATAGGTATATAAAGTCAGGATTAAGTTTACCTGTCTGTCATGTTAGGGTTCGGGGTCCAAATAATATATGGGTTATATTAGGCAAGTTCTTTGCATTTTTTAAAGCCCTGTAGAAGTGTGGGTTGTATTGGTAGTGCTAGAACACTGGGCTTTGAGTTTAACAGGTTATACAAAGCCCTGGCTTTAAATCTGGCCCATGACACTTGCCAGTTATGTGACTTTGGGCAAGTTACTTAACTTCTGTTTGTTTCATTTACTTCAACGTAAAATGGGAGCAAATAATTGTACCTGTACTCTAAGGTGGTTATGAGGATCAAATGAGATAATATTTGTAAAGTGCTCAATGCAGGGCCTAGCACAGAGCAGGAGCTCTAGAAGTACTATGAATGTTAGTAACAACAATAACTGTTTGTCACTACTGAAGGTATCTGTGCTTTTGCTGGTGCAAATGCTCCCACTCTGTCACAAACGACAGTTCTTTCTGTTATATTAGGTG